>NC_140967.1:91009268-91024268 GCF_056783735.1 Eptatretus burgeri
CCACTAGACAACGGGTTCGGGCCTAACTACACATGCACTTACCGAGATACCTCACCTAAGGGACCTGAATGGTGGTTTGCGAATTTGGTAACCACAACACTACCCCCTCCCCTTTTTACAGACTCGTCCCGAGTCGTCAAATTTTCGTGTGCCATCATGTGTAGTTTTGCCCTAGTACATTTTACCTACGGATCCCTGAGTGTGACATTCATGGTATTCGTGTCCCCAAAATAAATAACCTGAGGGCTGCGTAACTACCGAAACAAACTCACTCACACGGACGACTTAAATAAAATTGCCGGCGCTAAGACAGACATGCCGGGGGCGCACTCATATTTACAGTACATCTTAACCTTAACTTACAAATTTTACACTAAACCATGGCCCAGGATCACTGAACTCTGCAAAAGAAAAGCAGTTAGCAGGGAGCCAGGCTGCCCACATGCAGTCTCTGGCTCAAACAATGCAGGTGACAGGGAACGTGGCTGGTTGCTCACACGCAGTCCAAGGCCTTCCCTTTTGAACTGAACGCAGTGAACCACAACGGTGCATGGGCTGCACAAACGCAGTCTCCGTGCCAGCTCAAGTGGCACACGCAATGAGCACAACGAATGGATGGATGAACACAAACACGGTGCACGGGCCGCCACTGCAGGCCCGTGTTGTAGCTGCCAACAGGGCAGTTCTCGCAGCTTGCAAACTGTTGCCTTGATCCTGGCGCACATGGAAATGAACAGGGGGGGCAAAGCAAAATTGAAACTCGGCTGGTGAACGTGGGCAGTGGGCATGGCATGGCAAAGGCAGCAGGCAAACACAGCCCGCAGAAGAAGGCCGCTGCAGGCAAACACAGCCAGCAGACGACCTGGCCTTCACAGGCCTTGAAGAAAAAACAGCCAGCCGGCAGATGAAGTGGGCCGGCACAGGCCCTGCAGCACAGCAGCTGCAGACGATCCAGCCGGCACAGACCTTGCAGCAAAATAACAGCTGCCGATGAAGTTGGCCGGCACAGGCCTTGAAGAAAAAAAAACAGCCAGCCGATGAAGCTGGCCAGCCTTTGCCGTTCAGTGGAGGTTGGTGGAGGGGGTGCGGTGGTGCTGGCCACTCGGAAGGCGGGCTCGGACCTACCTACCTGTCTCCCTCCCAACCTATCGCCTTTGCCTGTCACTGTACATACCCACTCCCTTAATTTGTCAAACCCCAATTTAGCCCCAACTTATTTTTTTGTTTTTACTTTTACTTCCCCACTATAAATCGTCCCCTAACCCCCTTTATCGTCCTTGTTCGGCTAACCTATACTGTCACCTAGCCTACTCCCAACCCCCTACGTTCCCTTCCCGGAGGGGAATAAGGGAGAGCTAACGTCCTGTGTCGAGGCCCAACGAAGCCTCAGAATGGCCTCCCCAGAGTTCGGCGATCTTAACACAAAGTGGGTCCAGCGGCCCACAACGAGAGCGAGGGGATGGATGGTGCGGAGGGGTACATCTCCTAATCTACCCTAACCATTTAACTGTTAAACTACCCCGGGGCTTTCAACAAGCGCCTCTCGCTTAAACTATTGGTTCTAACAACCCAGATTCCCGTCGCCTGTGTTGGTGTCCTCACAATTTCGGGCCTCGCCCCGCAATTTTCTCTCCGTGCCCTCACACGGTCTCCTGGCTGGGACACGTGGCTCCCTTTGGCAGGCACGAACCTCTGCCGAATCTCCCGCTATGGCACCCCCGGGCACTACACTGCCTCCGAGCCTACCAGCTCCCTAACACCGGGGAGTGCCCCCCATGGCACCTCCCCTGAAACGCACACGTGGCAGGCCGGCCTCCCGGGCCCCTTTCCGAGGGTCACCCGTGCCCACAACACTGCCCACGCGGCTAATGGCGCCCCGGGCCCCCGCACCAAGCAGGCGCACCCGTGCCCACTACTCTATCCCGGCCCCCCATGGGCCCTTGGCCTACGGCGGCCGACTAGCCTAGTGCCCGGGGTACCCACTCAGCGATACTCACCTTTCGCAGCCACGCTCCCAAGCCCGTCAACAGGGCTCCTGCACCCCTCCAAATGGGTCTCGAGCCTACTTTCCCACCAACAGCAAAACGACCTCCATTTTCAATTTGACTAACCCAGCTAACTCACTCTACACTGACCCCGGGGGTCCCTTGGGCGGGAGTCACTCCTCCCCCCAATCACTCATCGCACCATGCATTCCCCATTCGCTCCACTCACACAGACCCGCTGGCCTCACTCACTCAACAAGTACTCACCTCACAACTCACCAACTCTTCAACACACACACACCGCTGAACTCTGCCATCCTCCTAACTACATCCCCTAACTAACTCGTGCTCCCACGTCGTCCCTTATACTACAGCACGTTCCTTTTAACACTACGTAGCTAAGCTACGTCCCCACTACACATTCACAAGTCTGTCCCTGTCTCCAATGTAATCCCATTTTATTTCCCAACCTAAATCTCGCTACAATCCCTCTAACTAATCCATTCCACGGACTCCATGAGGACTTACCCCTGCCCCATGAAGTCGGTCTAACTAAGCTAACCCTTCCCCCTAACTAGTTTCCATCCTGTGCCCAGGTAAGGGGGTCTTCCACCCTTTGCCCAGGAATCCTGTGCACCCGAAAGTGAGGCTTACTGTTTTCCTTTTTTTTTCATGCGCAGCACCTGCGCGGCAACTCAGAGCTCGCGCACTTTGCACCTGCCCGTGACGTCATGCAGCTGCACGTGTTCCTCGTCCCTCCTTGGACGGGACCATCCGGCAGAGATACCCCTCCTGCCGGATTCCAACCACACGTGCAGCCATGACGTCACCGTGCGCATAAAAAAAACACAAGCCCCATGTCTCGAGGGGTTCCCCACGCGAACACATGTGCTTTGCCCGTTGGAGCTTAACACACACGATCGCGTGGAGAACCCGTCCGGTCCAAATCCATTTACCTGCCTAAACTTTGTCCGTCCGCGGGATCGGCAAATCCACCGCGTGCGTTTCCGGACCGGGACTTCACTCTCGCAAGCGAGCACGTGGCGGTCTCGTGCGTTGCACAGCACGAACCTCGTGCTCACTGCTGGGTGAACCCGGCACGGTCCTCGAAACAGCTACAGCCGCTACTCGGCTTTCGTTCCTCCCATGTCGCAGTCTCCGTCTCCATTCCACACACGCACACCTGCGTGTTACGACGCACACAGACCACTCCATTAAACTCACACCGGGAGACGCGGCTGCGTGCTCCCGCATGCCAACCGACATCTCCCTCTCATACCGCTCTCTCACACACACGGTCTCCCTTGCACACGGCCGTTCACTCACGCGTGCGGGGGCACTCACCCGCGGTTCCTCACTCGCACTCCGTGCCTCATCCACACACGCGGTCTCTTCCACACACGGTGCCTCACCCACACACGCGGGGGCACTAACCCGCGGTGCCTCACTCACACTCCGCGCCTCACCCACACACGCGGGGGCACTAACCCGCGGTGCCTCACCCACACTCCGCGCCTCACCCACACACGCGGGGGCACTCAACCGCGGCGCCTCATCCACACACGCGGGGGCACTCAACCGCGGTGCCTCACTCACACACCGTGCCTCACTCACACACGCGAGGGAACTCACCCGCGGTGCCTCATTCACACATGGCGTGCTGGGAAGCACGTACTCCGGCACCATCGCCACCACACCACTCACACACGGGGTGGCTTCCACACACGGTCCCTCATCCACACACGGCGTGCTGGGAAGCACATACTCTGGCACCATCGCCACCACACCACACACACACGGGGTCGCTTCCACACATGGTGCCGCACTCACACCTTGCACCACACACACAGGGACAACCACACTGGGGATTCGTGTCCCCACAAGGGTCTCCGGGGCCTCTATACCCCCCAAGCTCTCCGTGCACCCGTCCACAGCACCCGTCCCCTCAACCTCGCAAAGCACGACCGAACCCACCTGGTCGTGACTCGCCTCAAGGGGGCATACTCCCTCCCCTCGTTCCTGGAGGAGGCCATCCAGGTGCTCGCACTGGGTCTCCACACGCTCCGCGAGCTCACCCCCTTTATCCTCCACCACCTCCGTGTGTGTGTGTGTGTGCGTCACTTACCCCGTCCAATTCACCCTCTATCTCCCGTGTCTCAACTATTATTATTTCCTTTGTCGTCACCTCGTGTCTCGTCTCACACGTTTTGGTCTCCCCATTTAATTTTTCCCTTTTGGTCACCGTCGATTCCTCTGTCACGACCCTCGCCCAACACGCCCCCTGAATTATTTTTTCACCCGCCTCCACCGCCGGCCTGTCAGCCGTTGCACCCCCTTCCAGCTCGTTTGCTCCCACACGTGGAGTCGCCATTCCCAGCTCCCTGGTCACGGCCTTCATGCCCGCCTGCAGGCATCGGCCCATGTTCTGCGTCTCACCCCGTAGTTCTTTCATTTCCTCCTTCATGTTTGTTTCCATTCCGTTCATTTGTTGTGTATTCGCATCCATCTTTTCGTTCATTTGTTGTGTATTCGCATCCATCGTCGTTTTCACTTCATTCATTTGCTTGTTCATGTCTTTCATTTCGTTTTTCATTTCATTTGTATTTGTATCCATCTTTTCTGTCATTGCCGCCAGCATGGCGCATAGCTGGGCCATGTCGGATGCACTCAGCTGAGCCGTTTGGGGAAGGGTTTTGGTGGAGAGGGGGGGGGAGGTGTCATACACTGCGGCCGCTGCCGCACCCATTTCGGGCTCTGGGTTCAGTTGGGCGAGTCCGTGTTCCTGCACAATCAACATTTCCTGCTCGGGGATTCCATCCTGGACCATGGATTCTACACATTCTACATCCATTTCTAATACCCCCGGCTCCCGCTCGCCTTGAGACGCCATCTTGCTTCTCGTGAAGGGTTAATTTCGCTCGCTCGTAATTTGGAGGGAATCGGGGGTCGCTTCTCTCACCCCTGGACCGATTCCCGTGAATTTAATTGGAGACAGGAGAGCCCGTTTTCCTGTTCTCAGATACCAGTGCCGCGAGGAGGGCGATGAATTTGTATCCCACTCCTGACACCAGTGTTGCGGTCTTCGCGCCCGCCGGCGTGCTGACGGCCACGTAACTCGAATCGCGGCACGTCGCCCACCGGACGGACAATCCAGTCGTGACCCTCTCGGACTAACGCCGGGAACCAGTCACGGGTGGACCTTTCGGTCTCACCGCGATCGAGCCAATCAGCCCCCGCGTGGGATAGGGTTGCTCGCCAAATTCGACCTACCTAAGTACCCACGCGGAGGGTAGACCGGGCGATCGCACCTCGCCGCAGGTCGACTTCGGACACGGGCCACTTAAGCGACCCGTTCCGTACTATCAGAATAACCGAGCGGTGTTATCGTCGACCTCGACGGTTCGATTAATTATCGGGCGTATTCAGCCCACTACCAACCCTTTACGTGAAGCAAGATGAGGATTCAATGGGAGAAATGACGAAGCGAAGCGGGAGAACAGTTCAACACAAAGCACATTTATTCGCGGCACACGGGAAGCACACATATTCAATTCCACCAAATGCACACAGAAAAGACACAATGCAATTTACACAAAAAGCAAATGTAAAAGCAAAAACACAATGCAGAGCTAATACCGACTACCGAGCACACGGCAACACTTATACAATTCTACTTCACAGACGGCGCCGACAACACATACCCAAAACCAAGGAAAGAATACCCTCAAGGATGAGGCGGGCCTGAGGCCGAGACCGGGTCGCGCCTACCCGTCTGGTGATGAGACGCGGAGCGGCGATGGCGCCCCAACTCCGCGGGCCTCGCGGACGGTGTCTGGTAGGGGGTGGGAAAGGGGCCCCCTTGGTCGCACTATCTCAGCGCAGGGGGAAACAGGAGGGGGTTGCTGATGCTCGGGGTATAGAGGATCTTTATTATCCCGCGACGAGCGTCTCCACCTCGGCCAGGTCGCGCTGTCTGCCTCCCTCGGGTGCAGCTCCCTGCACGACGCGAGCACCCCCTCGTCTGGTGTCGCCGCCTTTACACAGCTCCGTCCCCTCCGTTCCGACTCCAACGCACACGACGAGCAGCTCCACCGCCCGCGAAGTCTTGACTCTCTGTTTCCGACTCTCCTACTCTCCTACTCTTCGATTTTTCTACTCTCCTACTCTCCTCCTTTCGACTCTCCTTGTCCCCGACTCTCCTCTGACTGACGAACACGGTCCTTTTATCCCCCCGTAGCTTCGCCTTTGACCCCCTCCCTTTGACCTTTCACCTCGCTCCCCATTGGCCCGAGAAAAAGTGGGCGTGAAGGCTTTTTGATCCATAAATTTGCATATATCGATCGCCCTGGAGGCGGGGCCAAATCGCCCCTCGCTCACCGATTGGACGGCAAAAAGTGGGCGTGTGTCGTTTTTGATCCGTTTTTGAAGCACAAAATCCGTGATTTTGTACACGCTGTTCGGCGCGCGCCCTGCACGAGTCCAACACCGGTACCCACAGGCGGCGCAAGAACGGTGGCGATGCGACGGCTGCGAGGTGTGACGTGAAGGTCGTGGCGGTTGTGGTGAAGCGGCGTTGTGGTTGGTGGTTGATGTTGTGGTTGTGGTGGTAATCATGGCGGTCGGTCCAAAATAAAGATAGCAAAAGAAAAACGGCTATCCTGAAGAGTCGCAGCACGCATAAATGACATGTATTCCCACTAGACAACGGGTTCGGGCCTAACTACACATGCACTTACCGAGATACCTCACCTAAGGGACCTGAATGGTGGTTTGCGAATTTGGTAACCACAACAATATATATATATATATGTATATATATATGTATGTATATATATATATATATATATATATATATATATATATGTATATATATATATATGTATGTATGTATATATATATATATATATATGTATGTATATATATATATATATATATATATATATATATATGTATGTATGTATGTATGTATATATATATATATATATATATATATATATATATGTATGTATATATATATATATATATGTATGTATATATATATGTATGTATATATATGTATGTATATATATATATTGTTGTGGTTACCAGATTCGCAAACCACCATTCAGGTCCCTTAGGTGAGGTATCTCGGTAAGTGCATGTGTAGTTAGGCCCAAACCCGTTGTCTAGTGGGAATACATGTCATTTATACGTGCTGCGACTCTTCAGGATAGCCATTTTCTTTACTATCTTTATTTTGGACCAACCGCCATGATCACAACCACAACATCAACCACCGACCACAACCACCGCTTCACCACAACCGCCACGACCTTCCCGTCACACCTCGCCACCGTAGCATCGCCACCGTTCTTGCCCCGCTGTGGGTACCGGTGTTGGACTCATGCAGAACGCGCGTCGGGCAGGCGTCTGTACAAAATCACGGATTTTCTGCTTCAAAACGGATCAAAACGACACACGCCCACTTTTTGCCGTCCAATCGGTGAGCGAGGCGGGTGGCCCCGCCCCCAGGGCGATCGATATATGCAAATTTGTGGATCAAAAAGCCTTCACGCCCACTTTTTCTCGGGCCAATGGGGAGCGAGGTGAAAGGTCAAAGGGAGGGGGTCAAAGGCGAAGTTACGGGGGGGATAAAAGGACGGTGTTCGTCAGTCAGAACGAGAGTCGCGAAGGAGAACGAGAACGAGGAGGAGAACGAGAACCAGAAGGAGTCGGAACGGAGAGTCGCGAAGGAGAACGAGAACGAGGAGGAGAACGAGAAGGAGTCGGAACGGAGAGTCGCAAACGAGAACGAGAAGGAGTCGAGAACGAGAAGGAGTCGGAACGGAGGGGACGCGTGTGGAAGACTGGAGCCCGAAGCCTGCAGTGGCTGGAGAAGCTGAAGAGAGTCGGACGAGGGGGTGCTCGCGTCGGTGCCAGGAGCTGCACGCCCGAGGGAGGCCGGCAGCGCGACCTGGCCGAGGTGGAGACGCACACCAGGGATAATAAAGATCCTCTATACCCCGAGCATCAGCAACCCCCTCCTGTTTCCCCCCGCGCTGAGATAGTGCGACCAAGGGGGCCCCGTTCCCACCCCCCTGCCAGGCACTGTCCGCGAGGCCCGCGGGTTGCGGGGCCATCGCCGCTCCGCGTCTCATCACCAGACGGGTAGGCCCGACCCGGTCTCGGCCTCAGGCCTGCCTCATTCTTGAGGGGATATTCTTTCCTTGGTTTTGGGTATGTGTTGTCGGCGCCGTCTGTGAAGTAGAATTGTATAAGTGTTGCCGTGTGCTCGGTAGTCGGTATTAGCTCTGCACTGTGTTTTCACTTTTATGTTTGCTTTTTGTGTAAATGGAATTGTGTTTTCTTTTTTCTGTGTGCATTTGGTGGAATTGTATTTGTGTGCTTCCCGTGTGCCGCGAATAAATGTGCTTTTTTGTTGAACTGTTCTCCCGCTTCGCTTCGTCTTTTCCCCCATTGAACCCTCATCTTGCTTCACGTAAAGGGTTGGTAGTGGGCTGAATACGCCCGATAATTAATCGAACCGTCGAGGTCGACGATAACACCGCTCGGTTATTCTGATAGTACGGAACGGGTCGCTTAAGTGGCCCGTGTCCGAAGTCGACCTGCGGCGAGGTGCGATCGCCCGGTCTACCCTCCGCGTGGGTACTTAGGTAGGTCGAATTTGGCGAGCAACCCTATCCCACGCGGGGCTGATTGGCTCGATCGCGGTGAGACCGAAAGGTCCACCCGTGACTGGTTCCCGGCGTTAGTCCGAGAGGGTCACGACTGGATTGTCCGTCCGGTGGGCGACGTGCCGCGATTCGAGTTACGTGGCCGTCGCACGCCGGCGGGCGCGAAGACCGCAACAATATATATATATATATATATATATATATATATGTATATATATATATATATGTATATATATATGTATATATATATGTATATATATATATGTATATATATATATGTATATATATATATATATATGTATATATATGTATGTATATATATATATATGTATATATGTATGTATATATATATATATATATATATATATATATATATATATATATATGTATGTATGTATGTATGTATGTATATATATATATATATATATATATATATATATATATATATATGTATGTATGTGTATATATATATATATATATATATATATATATATATATTGTTGCAGATTCGCGCCCGCCGGCGTGCTGACGGCCACGTAACTCGAATCGCGGCACGTCGCCCACCGGACGGACAATCCAGTCGTGACCCTCTCGGACTAACGCCGGGAACCAGTCACGGGTGGACCTTTCGGTCTCACCGCGATCGAGCCAATCAGCCCCCGCGTGGGATAGGGTTGCTCGCCAAATTCGACCTACCTAAGTACCCACGCGGAGGGTAGACCGGGCGATCGCACCTCGCCGCACGTCGACTTCGGACACGGGCCACTTAAGCGACCCGTTCCGTACTATCAGAATAACCGAGCGGTGTTATCGTCGACCTCGACGGTTCGATTAATTATCGGGTGTATTCAGCCCACTACCAACCCTTTACGTGAAGCAAGATGAGGGTTCAATGGGGGAAAAGACGAAGCGAAGCGGGAGAACAGTTCAACAATAAAGCACATTTATTCTCGGCACACGGGAAGCACACAAATACAATTCCACCAAAAGCACACACAAAAAAGAAAACACAATTCCATTTACACAAAAAGCAAATATAAAAGTGAAAACACAGTGCAGAGCTAATACCGACTACCGAGCACACGGCAACACTTATACAATTCTACTTCACAGACGGCGCCGACAACACATACCCAAAACCAAGGAAAAGAAATACCTCAAGAATGAGGCGGGCCTGAGGCCGAGACCGGGTCGGGCCTACCCGTCTGGTGATGATACGCGGAGCGGCGATGGCCCCGCAACCCGCGGGCCTCGCGGACAGTGCCTGGCAGGGGGTGGGAACGGGGCCCCCTTGGTCGCACTATCTCAGCGCGGGGGGAAAAAGGAGGGGGTTGCTGATGCTCGGGGTATAGAGGATCTTTATTATCCCTGGTGTGCGTCTCCACCTCGGCCAGGTCGCGCTGCCGGCCTCCCTCGGGCGTGCAGCTCCTGGCACCGACGCGAGCACCCCCTCGTCCGACTCTCTTCAGCTTCTCCAGCCACTGCAGGCTTCGGGCTCCAGACTTCCACACTCGTCCCCTCCGTTCCGACTCCTTCTCGTTCTCGTTCTCGTTCTCCCTCTCGTTCTCGTTCTCGTTCTCCTCTTCGTCTCGTTCTCCCTTTTCGTTCTGACTCCTTCTCGTTCTCGTTCTCCTTTGCGACTCTCCTCTGACTGACGAACACCGTCCTTTTATCCCCCCGTAACTTCGCCTTTTACCCCCTCCCTTTGACCTTTCACCTCGCTCCCCATTGGCCCGAGAAAAAGTGGGCGTGAAGGCTTTTTGATCCACAAATTTGCATATATCGATCGTTCTGGAGGCGGGGCCAAATCGCCCCTCGCTCACCGATTGGACGGCAAAAAGTGGGCGTGTGTCGTTTTTGATCCGTTTTTGAAGCACAAAATCCGTGATTTTGTACACGCTGTTCAACGTGCGCCCTACACGAGTCCAGCATCGGTGCCCATGAGTGGCGCGAGATGACGGTGATGCGATGGTGGCGAGTTGTGACGGTAAAGGTCGTGGCGGTTATGGTGAAGCGGCGTTGTGGTTGGTGGTTGTTGTTGTGGTTGTGATCATGGCGGTTGGTCCAAAATAAAGATAGTAAAAGAAAAACGGCTATCCTGAAGAGTCGCAGCACGTATAAATGACATGTATTCCCACTAGACAACGGGTTTGGGCCTAACTACACATGCACTTACCGAGATACCTCACCTAAGGGACCTGAATGGTGGTTTGCGAATCTGGTAACCACAACACTACCCCCTTCCCTTTTTACAGACTCGTCCCGAGTCGTCAAATTTTCGTGTGCCATCATGTGTAGTTTTCCCCTAGTACATTTTACCTACGGATCCCTGAGTGCGACATTCATGGTATTCGTGTCCCCAAAATAAATAACCTGAGGTCTGCGTAACTATCTAAACAAACTCACTCACACGGACGACTTAAATAAAATTGCCGGCGCTAAGACATACATGCCGGGGGCGCACTCATATGTACAGTACATCTTAACCTTAACTTACAAATTTTACACTAAACCATGGCCCAGGATCAATGAACTCTGCAAAAAGAAAGCAGTTAGCAGGGAGCCAGGCTGCCCGCATGCAGTCTCTGGCTCAAAACAATGCAGGTGACAGGGAACGTGGCTGGCTGCTCACACGCAGTCCAAGGCCTTCCCTTTTGAACTGAACGCAGTGAACCACAACGGTGCATGGGCTGCACAAACGCAGTCTCCGTGCCAGCTCAAGTGGCACACGCAATGAGCACAACGAATGGATGCATGAACGGTTTGAACTGAATGCAGTGAACCACAACGGTGCATGGGCTGCACAACGCAGTCTCCGTGCCAGCTCAAGTGGCACACGCAATGAGCACAACGAATGGATGGATGGATGGATGGACGCAAAACACGGTGCACGGGCTGCCACTGCAGGCCCGTGTTGTAGCTGCCAACAGGGCAGTTCTCGCAGCTTGCAAACTGTTGCTTTCTGATCCTGGCGCACATGGAAACGAACAGGGGGGGCAAAGCAAAAATTGAACGGGGCTGGTGAACGTGGGCAGTGGGCATGGCATGGCAAAGGTGAGCAGGCAAACACAGCCCGCAGAAGAAGGCCGCTGCAGGCAAACACAGCCCGCAGAAGAAGACCGTTGCAGGCAAACACAGCCGGCAGATGAACTGGCCGGCACAGGCCTCGAAGAAAAACAGCCAGCAGATGAACTGGCCGGCACAGGCCTTGCAGCACACAACAGCTGCCGATGAAGTTGGCCGACACCGGCCTTGAAGAAAAACAGCCAGCCGATGAAGCTGGCCAGCCTTTGCCGTTCAGTGGAGGTTGGTGGAGGGAGTGCGGTGGTGCTGGCCACTTGGAAGGCGGGCTCGGACCGACCTACCTGTCTCCCTCCCACCTATCGCCTTTGCCTGTCACTGTACCTACCCACTCCCTTAATTTGTCAAACCCCAATTTAGCCCCAACTTAATTTTTTTCTGTTGTTTTTATTTTTACTCCCCCACTATAAATCGTCCCCTAACCCCCTTTATCGTCCTTGTTCGGCTAACCTATCCTGTCACCGAGCCTACTCCCAACCCCTACGTTCCCTTCCCGGAGGGGAATAAGGGAGAGCTAACGTCCTGTGTCGAGGCCCAATTCAAGCCTCAGAATGGCCTCCCCAGAGTTCGGCGATCTAACCCAAAGTGGGTCCAGCGGCCCACAACGACAGCGAGGGGATGGATGGTGCGGAGGGGTACATCTCCTAATCTACCCTAACCATTTAACTGTTAAACTACCCCGGGGCTTTCAACAAGCGCCTCTCGCTTAAACTATTGGTTCTAACAACCCAGATTCCCGTCGCCTGTGTTGGTGTCCTCACAATTTCGGGCCTCGCCCCCCAATTTTCTCTCCGTGCCCTCACACGGTCTCCTGGCTGGGACACGTGGCTCCCTTTGGCAGGCACGACCCTCTGCCGAATCTCCCGCTATGGCACCCCCGGGCACTACACTGCCTCCGAGCCTACCAGCTCCCTAACACTGGGGAGTGCCGCCCATGGCACCTCCCCTGAAACGCACACGTGGCAGGCCGGCCTCCCGGGCCCCTTTCCGAGGGTCACCTGTGCCCACAACACTGCCCACGCGGCTAATGGCGCCCCGGGCCCCCGCACCAAGCAGGCGCACCCGTGCCCACTACGCTATCCCGGCCCCCCATGGGCCCATGGCCTACCGCGGCCGACTAGCCTGGTGCCCGGGGTACCCACTCAGCGATACTCACCTTTCGCAGCCACGCTCCCAAGCCCGTCAACAGGGCTCCTGCACCCCTCCAAATGGGTCTCGAGCCTACTTTCCCACCAACAACAAAACGACCTCCATTTTTCAATTTGACTAACCCAGCTAACTCACTTTACTCTGACCCCGGGGTCCCTTGGGCGGGAGTCACTCCTCCTCCCAATCACTCATCGCACCATGCATTCCCGATTCACTCCACACACACAGACCCGCTGGCCTCACTCACTCAACATGTCTCCACATCATAACTCACCAACACACACACACCGCTGAACTCTGCCATCCTTCTAACTACCTCCCCTAACTAACTCGTGCTCCCACGTCGTCCCTTAAACTATAGCACGTTCCTTTTAACACTACGTTGCTAAGCTACGTCCCCTCTACACATTCACAAGTCTGTCACAGTCTCCAAATAAATCATTTTATTTCCCAACCTAAATCTGGCTACAATCACTCTAACTAATCCATTCCACGGACTCCATGAGGACTTACCCCTGCCCCATGGAGTCGGTCTAACAAAGCTAACCCTTCCCCCTAACTAGTTTCCATCCTGTGCCCAGGTAAGGGGGTCTTTCACCCCTTGCCCAGGAATCCTGTGCACCCGAAAGTGAGGCTTGCTTTTTTTTTTTTTTTTTTTTTCATGCGCAGCACCTGCGCGGCAACTCAGAGCTCGCGCACTTTGCACCTGGCCGTGACGTCATGCAGCTGCACGTGTACCTCGTCCCTCCTTGGACGGTACCATCCGGCAGAGATACCCCTCCTGCCGGATTCCAACCACACGTGCAGCCATGACGTCACCGTGCGCATAAAAAAAAAACACAAGCCCCACGTCTCGAGGGGTTCCCCACGCGAACACATGTGCTTTGCCCGTTGGAGCTGAACACACACGATCGCGTGGAGAACCCGTCCGGTCCAAATCCATTTACCTGCCTAAACTTTGTCCGTCCGCGGGATCGGCAAATCCACCGCGTGCGTTTCCGGACCGGGACTTCACTCTCGCAAGCGAGCACGTGGTGGTCTCGTGCGTTGCACAGCACGAACCGCGTGCTCACTGCTGGGTGAACCCGGCACGGTCCTCGAAACAACCACAGCCGCTACTCGGCTTTCGTTCCTCCCATGTCGCCGTCGTCGCCATTCGACCCACGCACACCTGCGTGTTACGACGCACACAGTCCACTCCATCACATTCACACCGGGAGATGCGGCTGCGTGCTCCCGCATGCCAACCGACATCTCCCTCTCATACCGCTCTCTCACACACACGGTCTCCCTTGCACACAGCGACCTTGCACACGGCCGTTCACTCACGCGTGCGGGGGCACTCACCCGCGGTGCCTCACTCGCACTCCGTGCCTCATGCACACACGCGGGGGCACTCAACCGCGGTGCCTCATCCACACACCGTGCCTCACTCATACACGCGGGGGCACTAACCCGCGGTGCCTCACTCACACTCCGTGCCTCATCCACACACGGCGTGCTGGGAAGCACGTACTCCGGCACCATCGCCACCACACCACTCACACACGGGGTCGCTTCCACACACGGGGACGCACTCACACCTTGCACCACACACACAGGGACAACCACACTGGGGATTTTTGTCCCCACAAGGGTCTCCGGGGCCTCTACACCCCCCAAGCTCTCCGTGCACCCGTCCACAGCACTCGTCCCCTCAACCTCGCAAAGCACGACCGAACTCACCTGGTCGTGACTCGCCTCAAGGGGGCATACTCCCTCCCCTCGTTCCTGGAGGAGGCCATCCAGGTGCTCGCACTGGGTCCCTGCACGCTCCGCGAGCTCACCCCCATTATCCTCCACTACCTCCGTGTGTGTGTGCGTCACTTACCCCGTCCTCACCGTGCAGTCTCTCCTCTGTCGTTCCCTTCCCGGCTACCGTCACTGCCAACTCTTCACCCTTTACCTCCCTTGTCTCAACTATTATTATTTCCTTTGTCGTCACCTCGTGTCTCGTCTCACACGTTTTGGTCTCCCCATTTAATTTTTCCCTCTTGGTCACCGTCGATTCCTCTGTCACGACCCTCGTCCAACACGCCCCCCGAATTATTTTTTCACCCGCCTCCACCGCG
>NC_140967.1:91034268-91039268 GCF_056783735.1 Eptatretus burgeri
AACCTGTATTTATGGGGTTTTATGGCTTCAGTATTATACAGGGAGTTCTTCAATTTTAGTATTTTGAATGTAAATAAACAAGGTGCTGATACTTTAGGTCCCCTACCTTCTCAGTGGTATAAGAAATAGATCTGTGTCACATGAAAGCTAAATCTTGAACACTTTTTGAAATATCGGGCACACAAAAGAAAATGGACAGATGGTCGGTCATGAACAGATGATCGGTCGGTCGGTCGGACGGAGCTCATTTTAATTTCCCCTATCTCCAACCTTATCGGAGGGGTAGAGGACAAAAATAATCAATGGACATGCAAGTGTGCAATTTGCACCATCTTGTAACCCAACTCATAGAATTCTTATTCGCACTGTTTTCTTTCAGGTGTCTCTCAAGTGTGTCGAGTAACCTCGAAAAATGTTGTGACTTATGAAAAAAAAGTCCAAAAAAATGTTTATTTATATATTCGTATGCAGCTGCATCATTTTATGGGGGCACAACTGTGCCACTGATGCACTGCCCCCAATACCAGCCAGCTGGTACTCATTTTTCCAACCTCAGAAGGATACCAGGCTGTCAACCCACCTGGTGTTAATTCGGTGACAAACAGAGCTCAAACTCAGGACCCTAACATCCCAAGCCAGCCACCCTAACTACTAAGCCAACACCAGGCTTATGGGCCTCGATTGGTGGGGGATGGGGGGGACATGTCCCCCCCCACTTTTTATCAAGGGGGGGGACAACATATTGATTTCTCTCCCCACTTTTTTCATTGAACGTAAGTTACGTAACACAAAACGAGCTGCTCTAGTACAATCAGGCCGAGATGCTCCTCAAATACAAGAATAATTTTTTTATCTCTATTAAAGTTTTATTGGTCTATTATAGTTGTATTAAAGATGATAGGTTAACAATTCAACATTGAGAATCCATGCTTCCCAAGCCATGGTCTCCCACCGGCCAAGCGTCCATAGCGACGTCGCTTTTTGATCCTTCCATGTCGGCTCTTCCTATCATTACAAAGCAGAATTTGCCAAGCGTTGGATTGTTCACCCACTAACAGGGAACGTGACCTGGACATCTTGAGGTATGTTAGGACGTTTTCGGACTTTGTATTGTCATTTTATGAGTGTTTAAAGAAATTGCGGCCTCATGGTCCGGAGCGCCACACCTCGGATAGTTTTAGGCCGCAACGGCTCGGGCCCCTTTAGCGACCAAAATGGTTTATTTCACCTTTCTAACTTATATCGCCGGATGCCTGATATTATTACCTGCACGATGATGTGTGTGTTTAATTTTTGTGACTTTGCACCGTCGAGTTATAAACCAATAAAATATTTTGCGGCCTGGTATGCTGATTGAGATGGTGGAGCTTGTGCAGGATGACGTGGTTTCACTCTTCCGGCTCGCACGAACGAACGGAAAGATATTTAGTAATTCTGTTTTCATATTTCGCAGTCGATAACAGTGGCCTAAATCCCAACGTTGAAAACTGGGTGAAAATCGAAGGAAAGTGGGTATTTTGGCGACTAAATTGGCTTTGCATACTTGGGAAACATAAAATAAAATGTTCTGATTCACTCGATTTTGCGGCGGTTAATGTAAATAATTTTTTTCATTGGTATTTGGACTTAGGGGAGGTATAGACCTACAAAACGAGAGGTATCATTCGGTCGTCGGACTTGTGAGGATTAAAGTATAGATTTTAAAAGATAGCTGTTGAAAAATATGCAAAATTCACTGAAGCGGTTCGGACAAACGAACGGAAAATTATTTTTGAATTCTGTTCTCGGATTATACAGTATCTATAGGGTAGTAATGAGATTACCTCGAAAATCCGATTTCAAAAGGCTTAGGCTTAGTAGCTTAGCCGCGGCTTGCAATTTTTACTAGGAAAAATAACGTTCTGGAAGGAATTTCTCTTCCGCCATCATCCGAATAATTTCCCGTTTGCACGAGGACAAAGACGAAGGAGAGACCGACAGAATAATGTGTCTCATTAAACTGTGTGATTTAGAATGATTAAATTAGAGATTTTAAATGCGGCGTTGAAAATAAAATGAAGAGGATTGTCAGCTTCTTCTTCAGCATGTCGACCCCGCAACGGTTCTGGGCCACTTTAGTGACCAAGATGGTTTATTTAACCTTTCTAACTTGTATCGCACTATACTTAAACAAAACGTACGGGCACGCACTATACTTAAACAAAACGTACGGGCACGCACTATACTTAAACAAAGGCACGCGGTTTCAAAGTTGTTGTGTTGTTTTTTTTTTGTTTGTTTTTGTTTTTTTTTGCACGTACGGGCACGCACTAGTGGAAATGATGAACGTATTTACAAATCAACAAACTATGTACAATAATTGTAAAGAAGAGTGCACATCCAGACGGCAACAGATCTTAATCCCTCGTCTCCTGGTCTGGTGGTTTGTGAGAGGTAAAGAATTACATAAATGTTCACATGACAACTGATTTTAGCTCATTCCTTTGGTGAACCCTTTTTATGGCATGCAAATCAAGAACACAATCTTTAACGACGACGCTAACTATGAACCAATAATATCATAATCATCTCACTCAACTTTAGCTCATTGGTTGATTAAATGCAGTTTAAATAAAATGATGAATATTAATAATCCGAGGTAATAAAATACCAGGGTATCTGACACGAACCAAAAGTAATAAGCGCGTAGCCGGGAACTAAGCGAGTAATGGAATGCTAAATTGGGAGCTCAGATGCTAAATTAAGAACTGAACTCGTATTGGCGCTCTTTTAGTAATACAAAGCTTATCACATGTCGACATTGTGCCTGGAGGTATAGTGACCCAGCCAAAAGTATGTTGACCTTAAAAATGCCCTGTTATGCAAAAATAACCCTTATAATTCACATGCCAAAATTTATTCAACTGAAATGTAATTCCCTTCTCGTTTCATAGAGGATATGGATATCAAAGTTTTTCGCGACAGCATCAAGTAGCACATCCCCGACCACTCTCCTGGAACAATCAAGTTCCCAGAAAGAGGTGGACGATTCAAAGGAGAAGATAGCAGAAAAGGGTGCATGTGCGAGTACTCGGCCTAATTTCCCAGATCAGCCTTTTCAACCTCATGATGTCAGTTGTATCCCAGTCCAAATACTGCCAAACCGAAAGTTGAAGTTTCAACAACAGTGGTTCAAAGATTTTCCGTGGCTTCATTTTGATCAGAGCATCGGCGGTGTACTCTGTCACACCTGTACGGACGCATCTCGTGAAAAAACTTACCGAACTTGTCCGTTGTGCAGAAGACTCATTTGTCTCAAAGGGTTTTCGGAACTGGAAAAGGGCTACAAAAAAATTCAGACAACACGAACGATCAAACACACATAGGCTTGCCTCTGAAAATCTGAAATGTCGCAGAAGTAAACCCGGTGTCCATGTGCAGCTGAGCAGCAAACTGCTAGAAGAGCAAAGATCTGCACGGTCAGCACTTCTGAAGATTATCACCTCACTGCAATATTTAGCCCGACAAGGTTTTGCAATTCGTGGGAAGGATGCCTCTGAAGGGAATTTCAAAATGCTCTTACAGTTGCGGGCCGAGGATGATGTAAACCTCAAGACGTGGCTGTCAAGGAAGACGACGTTCACAAGTGGAGAAATTCAGAACGAAATTCTACAGTTGATGAGTCATGCCATCCTCAGAAATATCTGCAGTAACGTGAATGAAATGTCCACTCAGTTTGGACTCATAACTGATGGAACACAAGATATTCAGGATAATTGAGCAGGAGTCGGTGTGTGCGCGCAATGTGACGGATTCCTTTGATGTTCAAGAAGATCTCATCGGCCTCTACCAAGTATCGTCAACAACAGGAATATCACTTTGTAAGATGCTTCAGGATGTCCTAATTCGGTGTCAACTCCCTATTGAACACCTTGGAGCGCAGACTTACGATGGGGCAAGCAACATGTCCAGAAAGTACAAGGGCTGTCAAGCACAGCTAAAAAAAACTCCAACTGCTGGCCAATTATGTTCATTGTGGAGCTCATGTCACCCAACTCATTACAACCAAAGCCCTACAAACTGCACCGTTCATAAGAGATGCCCTTGATTATGTCCAGGTACTCAGCAACATCTACAACTCTGGAAAATTAAAGCATCTGTACTTAAATATCCACGCTGACACTCCTTGCCCTACACGCCTGAGGCCAATTTGCCCGACGCGTTGGTTAACTCGTTCTCCTGCCGTGAAATCGATATTGGATAACTATGAAGCGGTACTGGATGCCCTTCAACAAGCAAGTGATGACTTTGGTACGAACACGGCATCGCGAGCCAACGGTATTCGAAGCTGTCTTTCATCAGGAAAGTGTGTTCTCGGTCTGTTTGCATCATTGCCCGTTCTCCAATCCCTTGAATACCTCAATAAGGAACTTCAGGGTTCACAAGTTACCGTCTCTGGTATGCTTACTGCTGCAAAGGTAACGGCACAGAATCTCCAATCTCTCCGTACCGACCAGACATTTAAGGAGGTTTTCGAAGCAGCACAAACAGAAGCTCCAGCAGTGCCAACTAGATCCAGTGACCCTCCCTCGTAAGCGCAAGCTTCCGAAGAGACTTGATGGAGGCACGCAGGAATACACTGCCAATTCTACAGAGGACGTATACAGAGTTGAATTTTTCAAAGTCATCGACAGCGCATCCGAGAACTTGAACGAGTACTTCACATCAACTGACCTCATGGCGTATAGGGACTTGGGTGAAATGCTCCTGTCTGGGTCATTCAAACCACAAATAGTCCGCAAATATCCCAAACTGTCGGATTCCGCAGAGCAGAACTTGGCTTCTTTCGTAACCAGTTCATTGGTTCATCTGTTGAGGATTACCGTAAGATATTTGTAGACATGGTGCCGGAAGTCCGTTGAATGTTTCCACAGGTAGAACGTTTGCTTAGGCTTCTATTGGTTTCCCCAGCAAGTACATGCGAAACTGAACGGTCATTCAGCGCACTCAGACATATGAAG
>NC_140967.1:91041768-91059268 GCF_056783735.1 Eptatretus burgeri
TCATCTTTGCGGAGACTCTCAATATCCTTTTGGGGGCCCTCGACAGGCTGAATGAGGAGTCGGAGCCGCTGGCTTACGGGTTTGCTGGGTAAAAACTAAGGTGCAGGCTTTCAATGAAATCTTGGATGCTGTCATTTTTTCTGTACCTGTTTGTGGCTAGAATGTTGAAGTCACGGAGAGATTCACTTACCTTGACAGTGAAATTCATGTGTCTGCTGGCTGTGAGCCAGAGGTCAATAGACGTCTGGGTTGGGCCTGGGGAGTCATGGATTCACTGGATCACGGGGTGTGGTGCTGTCGGTACCTGTGCAGGAGGACGAATGTCTGAGTTTTCAGCTCCTTGGTGCTTTCAGTCTTGTTCTATGGATGTGAGACTTGGACTCTGATCAGGGATCTGAGATGGAGACTTAATTCCCTCGTTTCCAGGTCTCTTAAGAGAATCCTTGGCTATCGCTGGTCGGACTTTGTGTCCAATGAGCGGTTGCTGAGAGAGACTCAAATGAGATTTGTTACCATCATAGTCCGTGAGCGTCAGATGTGGCTGTATTTACATGTGGCTCGTTTTCCTGATGCTGATCCTGCTCACCAGATTCTCTCAGCAAGGGAGTCTTGGGAGTGTTGGAGGCCAATGGGCCGACCATGTGCTTCGTGTTTGCAGCAGGTTCTTTCTATGAAGTAGTAATTGCAGTAAACCCTCCAATATCGTGGGGGTTAGGTTCGTGGAAAATGCCGTAATAGGTAAATCTGCGATCGTGAAAACCAAAGTCTAATGGGAAGAGAGGGGTTCGGTTTCTGGACTTCGAGAAAATGTCGAGGACGATCGATGGCAGCCAGACATAAACACGTTGCAATTGAAATAAACATGTAAATATATGTAGAAAGCATGTTAACATTGAAATAAACTTATAAATACATGTAAACTAAACAAAACCACAAGAGTTTTTCCTTTCTAAATTTATTACAAAACGGTGAGATGGGTGATGGTAATAACATTACGTGCTCACACTACTCTGCCGTAAATAGAAAACACAAGACTTAGCTTGGGATGATGCTGATGATGTTTGAGTGGGGAAGGGTGAGCGGGGAAAGGGTGAGCAGGTAAAGGGTGAGCGGGGAAGGTGATTCAGCAAATAAGAAAAGCAACATTTGCTTTAAGATGAAGGTGCCTGCAGTATTGCCACAATGGAAAAGGGTAACACAATCCCTAACGACCTTACCTTGAACCACGATCTTCCTGCTTAGAGACCAAGGTAAGAGATGGCATCGTCTTCCACAATAATCCCGTCTCGTTGGTGTTAAAAACCTCCTGCTCCATCAGAAATCCCTTCGCTTCAATTTGTTTCATGAGCTGCAGTTGAGAATGTGTATTTGAGAACGGGGGTCGAGTCTGGGTGTCATAAATTAAGGGTTTTGGAATGGTGGTTCGATTACGGGTGTCGGACAATGAAGGTTTGGGAATGAGGTTTGAGTACGGATATTGGAAAATGAAGGTTTGGGAATGAGGTTCGAGTACGGGTGTTGGAAAATGAAGGTTTGGGAATGAGGTTTGAGTACGGGTGTCGGAAAATGAAGGTTTGGGAATGAGGTTTGAGTACGGGTGTCGGAAAATGAAGGTTTGGGAATGAGGTTTGAGTACGGGTGTTGGAAAATGAAGGTTTGGGAATGAGGTTTGAGTACGGGTGTCGGAAAATGAAGGTGTGGGAATGAGGTTTGAGTATGGATGTCGGAAAATAATGATTTGGGAATAAGGTTTGAATACAGAGTTGGAAAATGAAGTTTTGGGAATGAGATGTGAAGAATAATGAAGGTTTGAAGGAAAATGAAGGTTTAGGAATGACGAAGAGAACAATGGGGAAGGTTCAATTGACCTCGTAATGGTGGCCCAACATCATAACCTTTCTGCTTATTGGCACAACTAACTTTGTCTATCACTTTCCGTTTGGGCTCATTAAAAATGGAGCACGAGAAACAATACAAGGTTCATAATGTGAGTTAATTGTTCACACATGGGATGCAAACGATGACTCATCTCCACTCAAAAACCGCGATTGCTCGAAATTAAATCCTGTGATAGCGAAATCTGAACAAAATATGTTACCCAAAATTGGTCGAAACCCACGATATTAGAAGCCATGATATTTGAGGGTTTTCTCTACTCAGAATCAACGTCGATTCCAATTCACGACTCGATTCCTTTCGATTCCATGGCTGGAATTGACGACAGTACTTTGGAATCGATTCCGCCCATCACTATTAAGCATCCAAGCAAGTTGATGAAACAGTTGCACTCCAATGAAACAGTTGAAAAGGAATGGCTGACTGGGTCTTACTAAACACTGTGAGAATCGAACAATGTGAGAATTGAACAAATTAACACTTTCTTTTTTTAGCGGTCGGAATGCTGCAAAGTTCAATTCTGCTATTTACATTTTGAAATTCGGTTCAGGTTCAGAGATGCCAGAGCTTTTCCCATTTTAGCTGTAGTATATACACCACCGGTCAAAAATTTTAGAACACCCCCATTTTCCAATTTTTACTGAAATTTAAGCAGTTCAAATCCAGTAAATAACCTGAAATGGTACAAAGCTAAGCAGTAAATTGCCAGAGGTTAAAAAAAAGTTTAGGTTACCAAAAACTGAAAAATAATGTAAATTTCAGAGTTGTTAAAAAGGCCCTTTTTAGGGAACAATAATGGGTTAGCAACTACAGCTGTTCTGCAGCAATGGAAGTAAATTAAGCTTTGAAAGTTGATGCAAACAACTGCTGCCGGTGTCCCAATTTTTGTTGATTAGTTACAAACCCTCTGTCTGCATAAAAACAGTGTTGGAACAGACTGTGTTGCTGCACCCTCTGAAGCATTATTTGGACAATATTGCACTGCAGGAAGTCGTATATTGCTATCATAACGACGAGAAAAACACAATTAACAAAGGAAGACAGACAGACCATTATAACCTTTAACAAGTCTGGAGACGGCGATGGTTCACGAGCAATGTACACGGTTCGCCTTTTCATCTTGCCAAAACGAAGTTTTTGCAAGATATGTTAGTCAGCTTGTGTGTTTTTTTTTAAATTTTTTTTTGTTTGTTTGTCTGCAATGACGTATAAAAAATTCTGCAGAGCACAGTTATCATTGGAAATTTTTGTAACTTCGCATATCAGAGGTCTATAGAGGTCCCTTTCAGCGCATAAATTTTTGAAGGTCAAGGTCAAAGGTCAAGGTCACTTTGTCACAAATCAGGGGAGTCGACGAAACCCTTATTTTTTGAGTAATTTTGATCGGATCGTCTTCAAACTTCATGGGAATATAGTTCATGGTCTGGTGCTCAGCTGATTAATTTTTGGTGGCGATTGGCCTTGACCTTCATGGTTAGCGCCTAAGGTCAAACATATTTGACCCCAAGGTCAAATTTTCAAGTTTTAGGAACCATATCGTGTAGTACCTCAAATTGAACACCTCGATGAGTGCTTTCTAGATATGTCAAGCTTGAGACATTATGACGTCATTTGGTGACGTTATGAGGCAAACGCATATTTTTCATGGTTACTCTGTAGAACGATTCTCATTGGAATCTCTCGTAGGCAGATATTCCTCAAGGAGTCGCTCCTGGTGGGTAGCAGCTCTGTTCACCTCAGTGTGACCTTAAAGAAGTCACACGTGGTCACCTTTTGGCAAGATACGGGTCACCCTGCAGGTGACATTGGTTTATTTATTTTTTGACCTTCGAGGGGACGCCACGAGCAAACTGGCGGGAATCGGGAAAAACGCAAATGATGAAAGTTGTAGTAATCGAAGAGCACTATTTGCATACCAACTTTCATTTGAAACAGTTGAAAACCCTAGGAGCTCGATGCCCAATTTATTGATTTTTTTGACATTTTCTAAGTTCGTGACCTTGTGACCTTGACCTTGGGACGAAAATGAAAAATCAAGCTCCATGGGGCTATGCAGGTGCCATTGGGCTAACCAAATACTGAAACCCCTGTCAGATTCGACAAACCCCCTCAGAGAAGATGTAACTTGAAATCGGTACCCTCTAAAAACACATGTTTTTTGGGCGTGGCTCTGCCCATAATGGACGCAGCACGCCCATTCTCAGGAAAACACAACTAGATCATGATATAAACCTCTCACCCAAATTTTATCAGGATCGGATCAAAACCCACGGAGCTATGCTCCGGACAGACAGACAGACAGACACACACACCCATAACGAATATAGTGGTCACTTAGGCCTAAGTCACATTTGCTCTACGGTGAGGATACAGCGGCCGTACGCCCTCTGAATTGACAGAAATGTGCGGCGGCCGCAGAGTTTCTGCGGTGGCCTCAGGGTGGCCCTACGCCGTTTGGCTATCTTTTACAGGCCGTAGGGGTCGCCGTGGAATTATAGCGTGGAGTTATAACTTTTTTCATTTCGACGTTTGCCGTAGCAATTCAACAAGCCGAAAAAAAAAACTGGAAAAAAAAGAACACTCGTTACCGTCCGTCTGGCCGCATGTTCGCCTTCGGGCCCTCCTGCGGTCCCCCTGCGGGCACCTTGCGTCTGCCTTGAAAATTATATGGCCGCCGCAGGAACGCCCTAAGGTCACCGTGCGACATCAAATCAAAGACCGTACGGCAACCCCAACGTTTTCGGTCTCCACAATTTATAAATACGCCGTGCGGCTCCCCGAAAAATAAAAACATATGTGACTGCTACATTGTGTGACCGTGGAAATACTGCGGCCACCCTATAATTGATAGTGGCCGTAGATTTTGTAGACCCCACGGCCGCCGTGGCAAATGTGACTTAGGCCTTACCGACTCGTGAACCAACGGCAACAGTGTAGGTCTTTCCTTTAGAGAAATTGCAAAAAGCCAAGGTGTGCAATGAACTGGACAGAAAGGTGAAAGCAAAGCAACCTGCAAGTGCAACACATTTGTGGGAACTTCTGCAACAGTGTGGGAAGAACTTTCCGAACAATATTTGATTTCCATTGAAGATTGCCACGAGTATGTTCGGCTGTTATCTCTGCAAAATGTGGCTGCTTTGATGAGTAAAAAATTTAGATTAAATTTTGTTCAACAAAAAGAATTCCATGATTTCTTTTTTATCTGCAGTTGTTTATTTGTTCTATGTTTAATTTCAGAGTACATTAAAACATTAGCTGCTTAAATTTCAGTAAAAACTGGAAAAATGTGGGTGTTCTAAAACTTTTGACGAGTAGAGTATATATATATATATATATATATATATATATATATATATATATATATATATATATATATATATATATATATATATATACATACATACATACATACATACATACATACATACATACATACATACATACATATACAGTCGTCGATTTATGACCTATGCGACTTACGACTGATCGACTTTACGACCACTTTACGACCAGACTGCTCCGCGTCTCCGCCCACTTCGACTGCTCAGTTTCCGCCCCAGCGCCCGCCATTGCTCGTGTGTTATCGTCTAGCGCAGTTTCTCCGTATCCGTTTGTCTTAAAATTTTTATTTCAAACCACCAAGATGTCTACCAAGAGGAAATTATCTTTGTCTACTCCTCAACCTGCCAATAAGGAAAGAAAGGCCATTGATCTCGCCACGAAAATGCAGGTGATCAAACAGTACGAAGGAGGAAAGAAAGTGAATGCGATCGCACGTGATCTTAAGTTATCACTCTCTACTGTGTCGACGATATTGAAAGATAAAGAACGGCAACGCACCCGGCCCATCCACGAAATGGAGAAATTGCTGCATGTTTGGATGGAAGATCAGATCCAAAAACGGACACCTTGAAGCCTTTTTACTGTGCAGACGAAGGTGAGAAGTTATTTCATTAATGAGCCAAAATGAGACGGACGGAATTATTTCGTGAGCCGCGCCAGCTCCGCGGGACGCTGCGTGCGAGATCCGTTCCGTGTTTTGCAAACCGCCCAAGCGCGGACATTGCATGATGGGAAGCCGGTGTTGAAACGATCGCTCCGCGGGACGCTGCGTGCGAGATCCGTTCCGTGTTTTGCAAACCGCCCAAGCGCGGACATTGCATCATGGGAAGCCGGTGCTGAAACGATCCGTTTTTTTTGTATTTTTAAAATTTAGTATGTTTTGTAACTACTGTAAAATGTTTTCTATTTTTTTTGTATTTTTGTATGTTTTTGCAAATATTAAACCAATTGTACTGTCGTATGCAGTGTTTGACACAACTTGACGGACGTAAAAACGTTATACGGGACATTTTCACAAAAACGGGTCAGGTAACGGTAAAGACTGTCCGAGAATTTTTATCGAGCATTTCTTGCCCAGTCAGTGCAGAGGCCTTTTGGTGAAGTTTACTCCCGTTTTCCGCTACTCCGAAAAAAATTATTGCTTGACAATATCGAAAACCATTGTCGCATGCAATCAACTTCGAAGTGTCATATTTTCCATTCCGTTACCTGTCCAAAGTGAGACTGCTATTTCGGAACATCGTAGCATTCTAATCATATGGCAATATGACTTGAATCATATATTTTTATATATATATATATATATATATATAGTATCATTGCTTCCACTATGCAGAAGTCAGTAGTTTCGTCACCTCGAACGCTCAAAGTAATTGAGAGAATCAAAAAAAAAAAATTGGAACATTCGTTTCAATTTCTTTACCGTTACCGTTTACAGTCTTCCAGTAATTTCAGTTCGGAGTTCTAATACCAGGAGTCGCCACAAGCAGTCACGTGACCGAAGTTTTCTGTCGCCATTTTATGACCGAAATTAAAACGGCGAGAAGTGACAAATCGACAGTATCATAAAGTAAGCTCATATGTCACACATATTAAACTTCTTTACCGTTACCGCCGTATTGTGCTCCATGTCTTGGCTATTATGTGAGCTTTGATACAAGTCTTTAGCAAGTGATATATGGTCCAGTTTCCCTGAATCCGAAGTCCGTTTTTTTCTTTGGATCAAGAAAAAAATCTGGCCTGATGTTCTTTACCGTTACCATTTTGGCTCTTTTCCGTTACCCGTGTAACGGTAAAGAAAGGATCGGGCTGCCATTTCTCGAAAACTACTGTCGATCCTGCGTTGCTGACATCATTTGAACATTTTTTTCTCGGCCTTATAAGGGGTTCAAGCACTATTTCGAGAATATCAAAGAAAGTTGATTTTTGAGTTTGTTCTTTACCGTTACGTAACCGCTTTTGTGAAAATGTCACATGCAGTTACAATAAAAATTGTTTTTTATAACCATGGTTATAACAATAATGAACAAAGAAAATGTAAATAAAATATGACTTGCAGATGATTATAATATCATTGTACAGTATAATATACATACGGTAATTTTTGCATTGGCCAATACACTATAAATAAAGGTTGGTCGACTTGCGACCAAATCGACTTACGACTGGTCGGTCGGAACCGATCGTGGTCGTAAGTCGACGACTGACTGTGTGTGTGTGTATGTATATATATATATATATATATATATATATATATATGTGTATGTATATATGTGTATGTATATATGTGTATGTATATATGTGTATGTATATATGTATATGTATATATGTATATATGTGTATATGTATATATGTATGTATATATATATATATGTATATATGTGTATATATATGTATATATGTGTATATACGTATGTATATATGTGTATATATGTATGTATATATATGTATATATGTGTATATATATATATATATATATATATATATATATATATATATATATATATATATATATATATATATATATATATATACAGGGTGAGTCGATACCGGGCGTAGTGGCGTGCGCCTGTAATCCGGCTACTCGGAGGCTTGGGTTGGAGGATCGCTTGAGGATGGGCGCTCTGTGCTGGGCCGCGCTATGAGAGGGTGGAGGGCAGCCCGGAATCATGGCGAAACCCAATCCTTATCCCTGTGTCGTAAGAGGCGGCCAGGGTTGCGTCAGGAAGGGCATCCGGCGTAAAACCTGTGCCAAATCAGTATGTGGATCATAACGGATGATCCGCTGTGGTGACCCCTAACGGGAGCAGCCAAAAGAAGAACAACATATACAGGGTGAGTCAGAAGTAGTGCCCGATTTCTGTCAGTTGATTGTTTGTTTGCCATTTGTATTACAGTGTACAAGAAGGTAGAAATACATGAATGACATGTTTATCCAACCATTTATTCAAGAAAAAATTATTACGGAACTGTACCAAGCTGTTTTACTTGCAATTTTCAAAGTGCCCTCCCTCGTGATCGATGCACAATTGCAGCCGAGCAGGCACAGAACGACACACACGTCTGCAAAGTTCGATATCAATTTCCTCAAACTTTGTAGTGATTTCAATTCCTGAATTGAGCCTTCAATTCCTGAATGGTACGAGGCTTTTCACAATAAACAAGGTCTTTCCTGAGCCCCCAAAGAAAGAAATCTGGAGGTGTAAGGTCTGGGGAGCGTGCCGGCCACTTGATCGGACCACGGCGGCCGATCCACTTTCTGGGAAAGTTTTCATCAAGACACTGATGAACATAACGTCCATAATGAGGTGGAGCTCCATCATGCTGGAAATAACAGTCCTGATCTTGTACCCTGGGCCAAAAGAAGGTTTGCAGCATATCCAGGTAAATTTCTGCAGTGACAGATCCCTCAAAGAAAAAGGGTCCAATAATGCCTAATGGAGATATGGCTGCCCAAACTGTCACTCCAGGTAAATTTACCTCCTTCTCAACTGTCACTCTTGGGTTATTCACGGCCCAGTAGACACAATTGTGTCTGTTAATTGTGCCATTAAGCTTAAAACATTCCTCATCTGACCACTAGATGTTGTCTGGCATTGTGTCCTCCGTGAAGTTTAGCGAAGAACTCTTCGCAAAATTGAAGACAGTCGTCATCTCCATCATGAAGGGCATGCAGTAAGCGTGGAATGTGAAGTTTCCATTTTTTTCTGGTGAAGGATACGGATAACACTTGATTAGCTCACTTCCAACTCTGCAGATAAACGGCGAGTTGACTTTTGTGGACTTTGTTCCAGTCTTCTGATGGCTTCTTCAGCCTTAGCTACATTCGTTGCCGTTTTCGGACGACCGGACTTCTTTGCAGTGGCTACCGACCCTGTTGCTTCAAATTTCTCGACAATCAATCGTATGTTTCTTCCCCGAGGTGGGTTGATATCGAATTCCTGTGCCAAACGGCGTGCCGCCATCGTTAGTTGTTCATAACATTTGTAGTAATGTTTCACGGCCACAATGCGTTGATTCATTGAAAGGTAATTCATGGTTCAATTTGGTGCAAATTCAGAAACTTTCCAAACTCGCAGCAATAACCTGCAAAACAAAATCAAAAATAAATAAATTATGAAAATTAATAATCTGCAAGACAATTATTAACAACATGACTTCCCAGAAAGAATCTGACAGCCGAAAAAACAGAAATCGGGCGCTACTTTTGACTAACCCTATATATATATATATATATATATATATTTAAATATACATATATATATATATATATATATATATATTTATATATATATATAGGTAGATATAGATAGATATATATATATATATATATATATATATATATATATATATATATATGTATTGTTATGGATTTTAGAATCCGGTCTGATGAATGCATCCACACATCCAGGTCCTCAAACAGTTATTTCCATAAATGCATGTTCAGATTAGTCCCATCCCCATGTCTAATGGGATCTTAAATGTGATGTGTTGAGAAGGGTAAAGAATAGATCCCCTCTCTTATGGGAAGCTTTTTTCTTTACGACAGACACGTTCACACACATTTCTTTCACGAGCTCTGAAGCCCGCCCTCATTTTTCCTCAGCAACGTTCTTTCGCAAGCTCCGACGCCTGCCTTTTTTGAGAGCGCACGGGTCGTCATGGTAACCGTGCGCAAGTGGGGCGGGGTGAGCTTGGGGTGGACTGCACCCGCGGAGACGGCCCAGAGATAGAAAACAAACGGGAGGTACATTCTGGGAGGAGAAAGGCGGGAGAGAGGAAAGCGGAGGTGAAAGAAAGCGGGGAGAAAGAAAGCCAGGGAGGGAGAAGAAAATGAGAAGCTTGAGAAGCAAGCAAGAAGTGGGTGGAAGCGTGCAAAAGAGAAGGAAACGAGCGTGTGGGTGTGAACAGCGCCACCAACAAGTGAGGCACGGGTCGGTCACCAACAACACCAGGGTCTTAACCCGCGACAAACAATCTTGGTGCCCTCCAGACGTCGACTAGCGTTCAAGGCTGTTCGCGAGGGGGTGCACGGCAAGGCTGGGTGCTGACGACGGACGTGACACGCACCCACACATTTCAGGACGTTTTCACTTCACGGACGACTATTTTCTGGTGAGCGAGACGATTATTCCCCCTCCCCCCCGAATGATCTGTTGGGTACCCTTGTCTGTGTTTAGCTGTAAGTAAGTCGACCCCCGATAAACATCTGCTCTTTGTCTCTTTCTGGCATTTTGATTTTGCTTTGAAATTCATTCTTTATTTACCTCAGAAAATAAAGTTCTTTTTATTTATTTATTTTATTATTAATGAATCATTTGTCGATTTCCAACCTGTCCGTGTTTGTCCTTTCCTTCCATTGGTCTTGCATTGTTCGAACATAGATAGACTGGGAGGTAATTACCACAGATTTGACCAAAAATAGTCATCACGCACCAGTGGTTAAAACACTCTGCCGCCATAATTAAAATCTACTCAAGATAACATTGGTGCTTTGCTGAGGGCGCGCTCTCTGCTCAGGTAACCACGTGACCTCCAGTTAAACGGAATAATTAGACGGTGGACACTGTAACTTGTGGTTGACTGGGTGACGTTCGTGGTTCTAAAACAACCCACCGTACCATAACGTTAACTGTGAGCGGTGGCCCCAGGTCCGGCTCTACCGAGGACAACCGGGGATTGATCCCCCTGAGTGACAAGCTGGTGTCTCTCTGACAAGCTGGTACCCATGGCCGCAACAAATATATATATATATATATATATATATATATATATATATATATATATATATATATATATATATATATATATATATATATATATATATATATATATATATATATATGCACACACATCCTTCTCAGTGCATTTGTACTGTATCCATGTACAGTGTACCTCCAACATGGATTATATACAGTGCACCGTTTTTCCAGCGGCCTTGCTCAGCACCATGTATTAACCCCCTAATAAATGTCACTTCACTGCAAGTTGTGCCCTAATTGGGTGATTACAACATCAGCCTGCTGAGCCACAACTCTTCTCCACAGATCCAAAATATATCCTCTGCATAAAAAGATCACAGTGAGATGATGCTGCATGTGTTACATCCACAACAGGATGTTGTGCTTCCCACATGGGGGCCAAATGTAATATGATAACTCCACACGATTGTCGCTGAAAGTGCAACGGTCTGGCACAGGTCACAGTACTCGTGATAACTGGACATCCCAAACCAAATAAGTTTTCTGAACAGGACTTGTCGTGTTTTTCTGTTATATCTCCATCTCTGTGTTCCTTATTATATCCCGTCCAATTTTCCTTGTTGATCGTATCTTCTTGTGCTGTATTTTCCGAAATCCGTTTTTGTGTTGTTCAAGGCCTACTTTAGCCACTCCTCGGATAGCAACTGTGAAAATGTTGTGTCCCTTTTAAAAAAAAAAAAATTTGTATACCTTGTCGAGGCTCGTATGAGAGCGAACACACAGCAAGAGGGGCATGAGACAAGAGGGGCAGGAGTGGGAAGGACAAAACGGTGGGACACAGAGACATTAGATCTGTAGAAGGGAGAGGGATGGGGCACGGAACATGGGGAATACAAGATGGACATTACAGGGACTTTCAGGAAGGAAAGCAGGGAATTTGAAGGAGGTGGGTTTGGGGTGGATTTACCGGGGTAGAAAATATCGAGGATTTGGATGGGGGACATTTTGTTTTGGCCTGTTTTTTTGGCCAGGCCTGTTTTGAAGGCCTGGAGGGAAGAATGGGATTGAACAGAGTGTGGGAGTTTATTCCAAAGGTGCGAAAAAAGAGGAATGAAAGAGTGAAGGTGAACAGTGATTCATGGTTTTGGTAGTTTTACCAGAAGGGGGTTGTTGGCGGACCTTGAGCATCCTGCGGAAATATGGTGGGAACAAATCGCGGAAACACCAAGGGGGGGGGGGGGTGAGACCAGAGAGGAGACGGTAGAAGAAAGAAAGACCACCGACCTGCTTGCATTGAGAGGGTGAGAGGCCCAAAGACTCAGCCTCATCGCGGGAGATACCAATTATCCTAAACTCGTAAAGGTGCCCGTCTTCAACCGGCGTCACTGGCAACATATGGTAAAAGACAGATAGCATGAATGTATTTTAAACAATATATTATATCATTTTTATCCATTGATTATCATTCAGGTTTTCCCCTTCGACTGTCCCGCAGTAGCTCCACTTCGATGACATTACCACGTAGTTTAGTGACTACACAATGTGTACCATTCGTGAGTTCCAGAGGATCCATAGAGTGCATTAAAATTACAGGGCACCCTACTTTAAAATGATCCAAAAGGCCGGATCAGTTTCGTCTACATATTCATATGTTGTAGAATTTAGCTGATTCTGAAACTGTTAACAGCATGTCGATCGGATGGTTCTGTGATTTTCTACGGTAGTAAACAGAAGTACGACTTAAGCCTGTACACCACTATGCGGAGACCCGAGGACCTAATATTTCACAACAAACTAAAAACTCACAAAATTTGAAGATATTTTAAATTCAACAATTTATTATAATATCAATTAAATATCATTTTTATCCATCGATAATATGAATTGTTCTCTACAGCTATAGTTCTCCTGGGATCTGCGCATCCATCCACAATCTATGTTCTAATGAAGTGCAGTAAGAATAATAAAAAGTCAGATGAACATGAACTGTTTAACTACCATAATCATCAAAACGAATTTTGAGGGGCCTCTTCAGGAAGACAATAATATCATTACTTTATATGTCAAAGCTTGTTTCATTTCATGCAGTAACAAAAGTCTGATGGTGGAACAAAAAAAAGGGGCGTGCCGAAATATTAATATAGATAATCATCAAAACGAATTTTGAGGAGCCTCTTAAGGAAGATAATAATATCATTACTATATATGTCAAAGGTTGTTTCATTTCATGCAGTAACAAAAATCTGATGGTGGAACAAAAAACGGTGGGGGGCCGAAATATTAATTTCATTTCATTTCATGCAGTAACAAAAATCTGATGGTGGAACAAAAAAAGGGGCGTGCCGAAATATTAATGTAGATAATCATCAAAACGAATTTTGAGGGGCCTCTTAAGGAAGACAATAATATCATTACTTTATATGTCAAAGCTTGTTTCATTTCATGCAGTAACAAAAATCTGATGGTGGAACAAAAAAAGGGGCGTGCCGAAATATTAATATAATTTCATTTCATGCAGTAACAAAAATCTGATGGTGGAAAAAAAAAGGGGGCATGCCAAAATATTAATATAGATAATCATCAAAACGAATTTTGAGGGGCCTCTTAAGGAAGACAATAATATCATTACTTTATATGTCAAAGCTTGTTTCATTTCATGCAGTAACAAAAATCTGATGGTGGAACAAAAAAAAGGGGTGTGCTGAAATATTAATGGAGATAATCATCAAAACGAATTTTGAGGGGCCTCTTAAGGAAGACAATAATATCATTACTTTATATGTCAAAGCTTGTTTCATTTCATGCAGTAACAAAAATCTGATGGTGGAACAAAAAGAGGGGCGTGCCGAAATATTAATATAGATATGAATAGAGATAATCGTCAAAACAAATTTTGAGGGGCCTCTTAAGGAAGACATTAATATCATTACTATATATGTCAAAGCTTGTTTCATTTCATGCAGTAACAAAAATCTGATGGTGGAACAAAAAAGGGGCATGCCGAAATATTAATATAGATAATCATCAAAACGAATTTTGAGGGGCCTCTTAAGGAAGACAATAATATCATTACTATCTATGTCAAAGCTTGTTTCATTTCATGCAGTTATAAAAATCTGATGGTGGAACAAAAAAAGGGGCGTGCCGAAATATTAATATAGATATCTTGGTTTCCACAGCGTGAAGCCGAGAAAGGTGGGAGGCAGGAGCACCAGCCCAGAGGGGAGAACAGTACTCCATCAGGCTGCAGACGAAAGCTTTGTATGTGGTCAAGAGCTCAGGTGGGCTGAGGAAGGACTTTGCACAACAGAGGATTCCCAGTCGACAACTGGCTTTGGAGGCCAGCTTGGAAATGTGCCTTTCCCAGGAAAGATCATGGCAGATAGTGAGACCCAGAAGCTTGAAAAAAGGACTTCTTCCAGAAGATTGTTGAGAAAGTGGATGGGGGGGTTTTTCCAAACCGTCCTTTTGGAGAGACATAGTGAAAGTGTGAGATTTGTCCAGATTGAAAGACATGTTCTATATGTTGGACCAGTTTGTGATTTTACTCAGATCTGCAGTGAGCGAAGAAGCTACTGCTTGCCCGTCTGAGGGATGGCAGAGGGTGGAGTCATCAGCAAAGAGATATAGAGGATTTTCCAGAGAGTCAGAGAGATCATTGATGAAAACCAGAAAAAAGAACAGGGCCCAGAACGCTGCCTCCGGCCTGGACAGGAAGAGGGTATGAAAGAACTCCATCTTTTGCTTTGCCTTCGTATTCCTCGTTTTGCTTCTTTCTTCCCAAATATTGTACTTCTTCCTCCTCAACATTATCCTATTTCCCCTCCTCGATTCAGAAAAAAATACTTTATTATCCATCTTGTGCACCCCATGGGTCCTCCTCTACCCCTCATTTTCAGATTATCCCCATCCATACATCCCTTGTTTGTCCAAATCTCCCTCTATTTTGTCCTTCAACCTTGTTGTTGGTGTTTCCCCCTTCTTTCTCCTGTTCCTTTTAATTCTGTTGCATCCTGATCTGTTCAGCATTCTAGCTCTTCCATGAGTCTTGACCTTGTACACAAAAAAAGGCCATGAAACCTCATGGACCTCTTGGCATGGAGTATATATAGACGTATAAAAACGTTATACATGAAATCGTTGTCGTTTGTATACAGCACAAGACTGCAAGGTGGCAACATTGGCTGAGGGTGTGGCTGTGCTGCTGATGCAATGCCCTCTGTTGATTAGGGCAGGAATTTGGAATTTGTTCATGGTGCCAGTGATTGCTCACCAACTCTTCACAAAATGCACCATGGACAGGACACCCATTTAACATCCATCCAATGGATAGCACATACATTGATGAATCCCTCTGCCTGTGAAACACCAGGATTAGAGTTTATAGCTGGGTCAAGATTTGAACCCAGGCTAGACAGCTGAGAGGCCAGTTGCTTGCTTGTACTTCCAAGCCATCCTGTCAGCTCTTCGTAAGACTGTACAAAGCCTTTGTGTGTCCAAATTTGGAATGTGCTCACTAGGTATGGAATCACTACAAGTTAAAACATACTGATGCTTTAGAAAATACACAAAGGAGAGCTACAAGATTGGTTCCATCCCTGAAAGACCTCACTTATGACAAAAAGATTAGAAAACTGCAACTTCCAACTTTAGTCTTCAACATGCAAGTGGAGACAATAAATATGACAATAAAGTCAGGCCTTATCTACAGTGCAATGCTTCCATAACCAGAGGATGCTCAAACTACGAAAGCTGAGAGCCAATAATAACAATGTATGGAAGAACTTCTTTATGCTGAGAATTATAAACTTGTGGAATAGCCTCCCAGTATCTGTAGTAGCAGGTAATATGCTGCAAGTTGAGAAAAGACTCAACCTATGTTGGTATAATGCAGAGTTCAAGTTCCAGTAAAGAGCTTCTCCCCCTAAACATGTACACTTTGGGGAAAAGGTACCACTCCAGGATCTGGACAGAGAGCACTAAACAGATCTACATGCAGAAGGATACCTTAAATAAATATATTGTTCCATGGAAAGGGGAGGGGGGGATTCACAGATAGAACAATATAGAGTAAGGTCTGGGATACCGGAGTGGTAGGGGAGGGGGGGAGGGGGATCGTGTGGGCAGTGTAGCTCCCCCCCACCTTTTGCCAGCAGTGGCAAGGGGGGCAGAAAGTGCCTTATCACGCGGACGCCCGCTAAGGTCCGTCGACATTGCTGAACTGACAGAGTGAAGAGAGGCTTCTACCTCTTCCATGGGCCTCAACTATGAATTAAAAAAAAATGCATCATATTGTTGTGGATCTGGATTATGGGACAAATGGGCTAAGTTTAAAATGTGAGAACGTAAAGAACGTATTTGTGAGAACATGAAGCATGCCAAGATTCGTATGCGAAAGCACTTCATCATTCCCTCCATTTTGGTTGTGTCGAGCCCCACGTACCCTCCCACTGCTGTATCCTCGCTCCTCCCCTTTGTAATCTGTCCAATCTATGTTTTTCCTTTGGTGCAGCTCAGCCAACCCACATGGGCAGGGGAGCCTGAGGAGGTAAAAGCTGAGACGTGGACGTTTTTATATCTTTATGTCAGGACGCCTTGAATGTAATAACCTGCCCCCACCCTCCCTCCACCATGTCTCTTCCTCTGGCAGTGCTGTCTTCCCACTTCCATCAGCCTCTCCTCGCCCTGGGCTGCAAGGTTCTGTGTGTTTGTCGGGTGCATTGGGCCACTTCAGAGGACTTGCTGGATTGAGCTGTGAACCCAGTGTATTCATGCAGGACGATAGCGTGTCACATGGCAAGCGCGTGGCCGTGTTTGAGGCGAGAGTACTTGGACCAATGGACCATGTGCACCGGATAATAACAAGGAAATTAGACACAGGAGGAGGCCATTCAGCCCATCATGCATGCACTACACCAACACCAGGTTAAAGAAATTTATCGGGCAAATGGTGGGGTGGGGATGAGAAAAGTATTGCAGGCTCAGGGATATCACAAGGGTACAAGATATTAAAATGGTGGGAAAATGTTTTTTGAGGTTGTTTTTCGTATCTATATATTAATACTGAAGGACCAATTTTGTGCTCCTCCTAGCGGTCGCGTCACGTTTTTCTCGGTACTGTGACCTGGACTGAAAGAAACTTCGTACCTGTAAGAGTGCATCGCACATAGTGGCAATAGTCAACCTTCAACTCTGAAGCATCCGTCTGTGACGGGGTTTCGGCTAGTTGTTATTATTATTATTATTATTATTATTTTTGTTGAGGGGTGGGCGAAGACGGTTTTAGAGTGAAGAATATACAACACCAACCACACACTATGCCTTGATGAGACCCTCTCACAGACATCACACTCAGCACATATGTATACAATCACCCATCCATACTCAAGTTACTTACAAGTCCTGCCAACATCCCTATACACCCCTATCTAGAATGCTTCCAGGTACAGAATACCTATCTAATACCAATTTAAAATTATTTACAGTTTCTGGTACCACCTGCTTTCCAAGGAGACCATTCCATGCATTAACAACTCTCTAAATAAAGGTCTGAAAGTCGA
>NC_140967.1:91069268-91313268 GCF_056783735.1 Eptatretus burgeri
TGTGTTACTTTTGGTTTTCTTTGATGCTGTGGTCCCAGCTCTCTTCAGGTCATTGACCAGGTCCTGCCATGTAGTTCTGGGCTGATCCCTCACCTTTCTCATGATCATTGAGGCTCCACGAGGTGAGATCTTGCATGGAGCACCAGACCGAGGGAGATTGTCTGTTATCTTGAACTTCTTTCATTTTCTAATGATTGCGCCAACAGTTGTTGCCTTCTCACCAAGCTGCTTGCCTATTGTCCTGTAGTCCATCCCAGCCTTGTGCAAGTCTACAATTTTGCCCCTGATGTCCTTAGACAGCTCTCTGGTCTTGCCCATTGTGGAGAGGTTGGAGTCTGATTGATTGAGTGTGGACAGCTGTCTTTTATGCAGATAACGAGTTCAAACAGGTGCAGTTAATACAGGTAATGAGTGGAGAATGGGAGGGCTTCTTAAAGACAAAACTCACAGGTCTGTGAGAGCCGGAATTCTTGCTGGTTGGTAGGTGTGAAATACTTATTTCATGCAATAAAATGCCAATTAATTATTTTAAAATTATACAATGTGATTTTCAGGATTTTTATTTTAGATTCCGTCTTTCACAGTTGAAGTGTACCTACGATAAAAATTACAGACCTCTACGTGCTTTGTAAGTGGGAAAACCTGAAAAATCGGCAGTGTATCAAATACTTGTTCTCCCCACTGTATATACATATATATACATATATATACATATATACATACATATATATATATATATATATATATATATATATATATATATATATATATATATATATATATTGTTACGGCTGTGGAAATTCGCAGAACATCATAAAGGTTCCTTAGATCAGTTATGCCGGTAAGAGAGTGTTCAGATAGGTTTCCCCACCGTTGTTTAGAGGGATTTCTTCGTGTCACAGGGCTGTGATCCTTTGAGGTAGGTTTTTATTTTTCTATGGTTATTTTGAACCAACCACATCTCCACCACGATTACAACAATCAACATAGCTCCCCTTAACCACAACGGCAACCACGCCACCAACGCCACAACCACGATCGCCTCTACCGCCAACCACCTAACCACCTTCGCCGCTATGCCAGATATCAATTCCCGTCTTCTCCACGAACACATTACAACCATCTCTCCGCATTCAATCAATAAACGCGAGCAAAAGGAAGGAACTTGAGGGCGCGTGGATTTTTCCCACCTAATATTCCTGCCTATTTTCTCCACACTTGGTGTGGGGAGGGCGAGGCAGATCGTTCGCCATTGGTCGATTCGTGGAATGAGGCGCTGGGAACGGAGGAACGCCCCTTTTCGGGAAGCTTCTCGCAGGAACTGGAAGGGGTGGAGCAGAAAACGGGGAGGAGCAAAGGGTTGGACCTCAGGGGATATAAGGGCGTGCAGGATGCCAGGTCTGGCAGTTCAGTTCGTGTCTTTGGCAGTTCGTGCCTTTTGTCGTCAGAGTTCGTGCCTTTTGTCGTCAGAGTTCGTGCCTTCTGTCGTCAGAGTTCGTGCCTTTTGTCGTCAGAGTTCGTGCCTTCTGTCGTCAGAGTTCCTGCCTTTTGTCGTCAGAGCTCGTGTGGTTTTCAGCTCGTGTCTTTGGTCGTCGAGCCCTTTTATCGTAAGAGCTCGTGTGGTTTTCAGCTCGTGTGGTTTTCAATTAGTGTCTTTGGTCGTCGAGCCCTTTTCTGGTCGGGTGATTGCTGCTGCTTCGTGGTGGTTCGAGCTCCGGGTACCTTCCCTCTGGGTGCCAAGTTGTGAGGGTTGTGTGCGGTGGTCCCGGGTCACGGCGCGCACGAGAGGAGAGTGCTGGAGAGAGCTCGCCAACGGTCGCACCACGAGGGTGCAGGTAACCAGCGTCGGTCTCGTGGGGCCCATTCGGTCAGCCAAGTCCCACGCCATCAAGGCCCACGGGCCCAGTCTGACCCCCCTGTCTGTGGGGGTGGTCTTTTCTTTTCTTTTGAGTGCATGATGTGGCGCCGTGTCCATAAGTACAAGCTGTTAAGTGCCTGTGAAATAATAATAATATTCGGTCGTAGTGCTTTCCCTTGCTTTTGTTTGCCTGCATGATTGACTGTATATGTGTACGTGTATAATAAATGTGCTGGTCTAAATGTAACCCTAAATGTAATGTTGTAATGTCTAAATGTAATGTCTAAATGTAAATGTGCTGGTCTAAATGTTCCCCCCTCTCTCCCCCCTAGTCTCGCCCCTCCTCTCTCCTCCCTCTCTTGTTCCCCCCTAGTCTCGCCCCTCCTCTCTCCCCCCTCCTCTCTCGCTCCTGTCTCTCACCCTCTCCTCTCTTGAATTGTGACGCCCCCTCTCTCTCGCCTATCTATAATTATAGAGAGATAATCTATATAACTCCCCCCATCTCGCCCCCCTCTCTCGCACCTCCTCTCCCCCCTCCCCCTCACAGATGTTTCCCTTGGGAAAATTCAAACCTTGGGATTAATTAATAATTTGCACAATTAATTCAAACCTTGGGGAAGAACAGCTTTCAAACATTGGGAAACAAAGAATAAATAAATAATCATTAATTGTGATGTCATAGCACCATGTCCTGTCATTGGTTGACAGACGTTAATCGTCATTATTGGTTGATTAATTAACAATTTGAACAATGAATTCAAACCTTGGGGAAGAACAGCTTTCAGACCTTGGGAAACAAAGAATAAATAAACATTAATTGTGACGTCATTCGTGACGTCATAGCACCGTGTCCTGTCATTAGTTGACAGATGTTATTCGTCATTATTGGTTGATTAATTAATAATTTGAACAATTAATTCAAACCTTGGGGAAGAACAGCTTTCAAACTTTGGGAAACACAGAATAAATAAATAAATAAACATTAATTGTGACGTCATAGCACCGTGTCCTGTCATTGGTTGACAGACGTTATTCGTCATTATTGGTTGACAGACAATAGTTGACCAACACAAGGACCAGAGAACTATCTATGAAAGAAAAACAAAACAAATAGGTCGTTATTGGTTGACAGACATTGGTTATTGTATCACGTTATTCCTTTTATTACTGTCAATTATTGTGCTATTATTATTATTATTATTATTCATTTGGGGAAAAATGGCATGATAAGGTGGAACGACACTTCAGCTGCGATATATACACCTTTCCAACACTGAAAAAAGCAATAAAATGGCCGTAACTTGGGAACCGCTCGTCCGATTGATATCAAACCTTGAAATGACACATCCGCGAGTCCCCAGCAATATTCCTGGCAAGTTTCAATCAGATCAGACCGGCGGTCATCGAGAAACGGCGGTCGCAGACAGACAGACAGACAGACAGAGACAGACAATCTCATATGACGTCTCATATCAAACCCCCCCTCTCTCTCTCTCTCTCTCTCTCTCTCGCCCCTCTGTAAATTGTGACATCATATCAAACAAAGAAGAAGAATTGTGACGCCTCTCTCTCGCCCCCCCTTTCTCGCCCCTCTCTCGCCCTCCTCTCTCCCCCTCTCTTGAATTGTGACGCCTCCTCTCTCTCGCCCCTCCTCTTTCCCCCTCTCTTGAATTGTGACGCCTCCTCTGTCTCGCCTATCTATAATTATAGATAGATAATTGGTCTATATAACTCTCCTCCCCTCTCTCCACCCTCTCGCTCCCCTCTCTCGATTGTGACGCGGACTGACGCCCCCTCTCTCTCCCCTCCTCTCTCCCCCTCTCTTGAATTGTGACGCCCCCTCTCTCTCACCCCCCTATCCCCCCCTCTCTGACCCTCTCTCGCCCTCCTCTCTCTCGCCTCTCCTCTCCCCCCCTCCTCTCTCTCCCCTCTGTAAATGTATTCACAAATGTCTACTAAATGTCAACCTTTCCAACACTGAAAAAAGCAATAAAATGGCCGTAACTTGGGAACCGCTTGTCCGATTAATATCAAATCTTGAAAAGGCACATCCGCCCCCCTCTTGCCCCCTCCTCTCGCTCCTCTCTCTCCCTCCTCTCTCACCCCCTCTTCCCCCCTCCTGTCGCCCCTCTCTCTCGCCCCCTCTTTCGCCCTCCTCTCTCACCTCCTCCTCTCTCTCGCCCCTCTCACACCCCCTCTCCTGTTTTCCTCTCTCGCCACCTCCTCTCCCCCTCCCTTGAATTGTGACGCCCCTCTCTCTCACCCCCCCCCCCCTCTTTGCCATCATCATTCCTCTTTAACCGGCTGTCTTGTCTAATGGCAGTTTTCTGTATTAATGAAAGATTCCAGGAGTAATCTTTAAAATCCCGTGTTTAATCTTCCTTGTGTGTCCTTTAAATTGTTGTGATCCCTGTTTGCCGTGAGCATGTGATGAGGAATATAAAGAGTTAGTTTAGTTTAATTAACCTCCGCCATCGAAGATGGATGGAGGTTACTGTTTTCACCCCTGTCTGTTTGTTTGTTTGTGAACAGTATTACGGAAAAACTCCTGGACGAATTTTGACATAACTTGGTGGGGGGGGCGGGGGGGTTAGGTATGGTCCAAGGATAATGCCATTAGATTTTGGACTTGGTCCAAAAAAAAAAACTCAGAAAATTTTGCAACTTTTTTTCAAAAAAAATTCGATTTTATTTGAAATGTATTTGAATTTTTATTTTGCATTTCTACATGTTTTAAGTGATTTCCAACCCCCCCAAAAAAATTTGTTAGAGAAAAAAAAAACCCAGAAATTTTGCAACTTTTTTTTCAAAAAAATTTCGATTTTATTTTTTTGGCATTTCTACATGCGCGTCGATCTCGTTTAGTTTATTCAATCGTGGTTCAGTAGAGTCTGATCCGTTTTGACCTACAATGAATAGGATATCAGGTTCACTTAAGTGACCCAGCAGTTTTGGCGGCGGAGGTTTTGCACTCTACCGAGTGCTCCCCCTCTAGTTTAAAATAAAATAAACATTAATTGTGATGTCATTCATGACATCATCGCACCGTGTCTTGTCATTGGTTTGGTAAATAAATGGCCGTAACTTGGGAACCGCTTGTCCGATTAATATCAAACCTCGAAAAGGCACATCCGCGGGTCCCCAGCAATATTCCCGGCAAGTTTCAATCAGATGGGACCGGTGGTCGTCGAGAAACGGCGGTCGCATACAGACACACAGACATTAATATCAACTCAGGTCCCCAGCGTCGATTGTAACGTCATACCAAACGAAGAAGAAGAAGAATTGTGACGTCAATCGTGCAAAAATAAATAAATAAACATTAATTGTGCCGTCATTCGTGATGTCATAGCACCGTGTCTTGTCATTGGTCAACAGATAAATGGCCGTAACTTGGAAACCGCTCGTCCGATTAATATCAAACCTCGAAAAGGTACATCCGCGGGTCCCCAGCAATATTCCTGGCAAGTTTCAATCAGATCGGACCAGCGGTCGTCGAGAAACGGCGGTCGCATACAGACAGACAGACAGATAGACAGACAGACAGACACACACAGATTGCTGGAATTATAGATAGATGTGTGTGTGTGTGTGTGTGTGTGTGTGTGTGTGTGTGTGTGTGTGTGTGTGTGTGTGTGTGTGTGTGTGTGTGTGTGTGTGTGTGTGTGTGTGTGTGTGTGTGTGTGTGTGTGTGTATATATATACATATATATATATATATATATATATATATATATATATATATATATATATAAATAAATATAATTGGCCACCCCACGAAATGATATATGAATGAAAAAAAAAATTTGGTACAACTATAAAACCATATTCCTAAACATATCATTTTCATAGGCTCTGTAAACTCCCTTCAAGTAAGTCCCAGTTTGTAATGAGACTATCTTTTCCCTCTCTTCACCACATTTCAGGCATTTCCTCGTTGCTGGTGTCCTTCCTCGTGGGCCTGTACTACAATACCATCATCTGTTATGTCATGTGGTACTTCTTTAATTCCTTTCAAGAACCTTTACCCTGGAAAGTATGTCCACAAAATGCGAACCACACAGGTAAGTAAGTTTGCAACACATGCTTAAGTATCTGTGGTTCATTGCTTTGGTTTGTAATGCTTTTCGGAGTTATCTCAGTCAGCGAGCTGACATTTACACTGGAAATAAAACACTCCTCTTGAGAAATCGAAAAAACATATTTGTAGCAATTCCATGAACCTCGAGTATGTACATAAAAAAAACAGAAACAACAAAAAACATACACCTGTATATGATCCATGATTTGGTTAATTGCACCCCTCCAAAGGATCAGTGACGGAGTGTGCTGAGACAACCCCAACAGAGTATTTTTGGTACCGCAAAACTCTGCAAATCAGTGGTGATATCAACAACACGGGTACCATTGTATGGTGGCTTTTCATTTGCCTCATCTGTGCCTGGAGCATCCTCTACTTGGCATCGCTTCGTGGGATTGAGACATCGGGGAAGGTCTGCTTTTTAGTACTGAGCACCCTGGGTATATACACGATTTGGTTCAGGTCATGTTTAATGCTCGCATGCAGTTCCCCAGCTTAACATCCTTGTGATGGAAGACACTTTGTGATGCAATGCCTTACTTGCGAAGCCCAATCTGACAGTTTGTAGAGTTGGAAACCAAATCCAAGCTAGAAATCTCAAAGACTGGAAAGAAGTCGATGGTGCACCATCGCAAAACCCCACGCTTCGCCTCTATTGCAAAGTTGAAAATGGCAAAAAGTTCCACCAGGAATGACTCGATATCACATTTTGAGTTGAAAAAAAATCTTGCTTGACCCCTGAAATAAGTCCTCAATCCCTGGCGCATGAACTGGGGGTCAAATCCACAAAATCGTTTCATATTTCATGCATCCCCTAATGTTGATTGCATATAAAACGTTTCATTGAAAATGTTTAAAAATTTGCCCATAATTGCATTTTTTTGGTTTATGACTCAGTCCTTTCGGGGGGGGGGGGTATGGTCAAAAATGTCATGTGGTGATAATAACTACCAAGATTGGTGAATTTATGCATAACCTTTAAGAAGGTGATAACATGATGGACAGACAGACAGACAGACAGACAGACAGACGGAGCCGATTACGATATCCTCCTGTTTTTTATTTATTTATTGTAAATATAGTTTTTGTTATTTGCATCCAAGCTCAGTTACAAGTCCAACAAATCAAAGCATTTAACACTGCATGGCCTTGCTGGAGTATTCGCATAGGTGAGCCCCTTCACACAACTCGATCTTTGTGCAGACAAAAAATACCCTAAGGAACGGGAGCGGCTAACTTGGATATAATAATCCGTACATTAAAGGTATAAATCAGTTTGTGGTTCAAGTAGACGTAAAACTGTTATGGTTAAATTTGATAACTTTGCCAAACCATGCTAAGGCTGTCTGGGCAAACTAGTCAAGTATACAGGCCTTGCAAGCATACCTCAAATCACAGGTGGTGCAGATAAATCTACTCAGGAAAAGGTGCAAATAACTTTGACATCACCTACATTGAAGGCACAAAATCAACTTATGAGATAGTAAATTAGATGTAAAAATGTTACGGATATAATAGACATTAAAACGTTATGGTGAGATTGGACAACTTTGTCAAACTGTGCCTAAGGACAACTGGATGCACCAGTTAAGCTTGTTGGTGCTACCCAGGTCAAAAAACCAGTAAAGACCAGTAGCTTACTGGTCAACTGGTACCAGTTGAAAACCAGTAGCCAACTGGTACCAGTAAAGCCAGTTGGTTTCTTACTGGTTTTAATATGGAAATTGGAATAGAGTGATATATTACCAGTTGAAATACATGTATTTAACTAACTCGTATCAACTGGGAGACCAGTACATTGTAACTGGTATCAACTGGGAGACCAGTACATTGCAACTGGTATCAACTGGGACCAGTACATTGCAACTGGTATCAACTGGAACCAGTAAGACTTTAACTGGTACAAATATGAGCTACTGGTTTTTTCAACTGGGAAATTGGAATTCTGACTGAATTTAACTGGTACCAGTTGAAACCAATAGAGACCAGTTAAAGACCAATTAGAACCAATAGAGACCAGTTGAAAATGTGTACTGGTTTTAACTGGTTTTTCGACCTGGGTAACAAACCCACTCAGAAATGAGTGCCACTAACTTAGATATAATCCACATTTCTTCTTCTTCTTCTTTCGGCTGCTCCCATTCGGGGTCGCCACAGCGGATCATCCATATGATCCGCATAGTGATTTGGCACATGTTTTACACCGGATGCCCTTCCTGACGCAACCCTGGTCGCCTCTTGTGACACAGGGATATGGTACACCTATTTTTAACCGGGGTATACCCCGGCCCAGTACATTGGTACTCATTTCGCCGACCTCAGAAGGATGACAGGCTGAGTCAACCCCCTGGTGTATTAATTCAGTGGCTCAACGGGGCTTGAACTCAGGATCTTTTGGATCCTAAGCCACTGCCCTAACCACTGCGCCAACACCAGGCATTGATATAATAATATCCATCCTGCTTCAATGTCCCGATGTAAAAGAATTGTACTTCCGACTTCCGGTTTCCGAATTATGACGTCATCACCTGATTTCGTAACGTTAATTTTTCAAGTTCAGCCGATTGACATGGGGCTAACGCCAGATATAATCCACATTTAAGGAACAAAAATCAAGTTGTGATTTTAAATTCGATATAAAAATATTTTGGTTAAATTAGACAACTTTGTTGAACTTACCCAATCAGGGTTGCTATATATTAAAGTTGATCCATGTACAGCACTGCAGACTTGGACACTGACCGCAATACCGGCCAATTAGAATAGCCTTTCTCTTCCTTTAGGGGATGGGAAGGATAAATACAAGTCGAGGTTAACTTTCAATGATCCTTGCATTTCTTAAGGTTGCTGGTACAACATATGATGACATGGTGAAAATGCACGTGTGTGTGTGTGTGTGTGTGTGTGTGTGTGTGTGTGTGTGTGTGTGTGTGTGTGTGTGTGTGTGTGTGTGTGTGTGTGTGTGTGTGTGTGTGTGTGTGTGTGTGTGTGTGTGTGTCACAGGCCGTGTACTTCACCTCCACATTTCCATATATTGTGCTTACTATTTTCCTCGTCCGAGGGCTCACCTTGCCAGGTTCTACAGAGGGAATCAAATACCTGTTTATACCTGAGGTAAACATGCTTCAAAAGTAAATGCTCTTGTTATATTACTTCCTACATGACACTTTGCTTCACCACAATCTACTTCAGACACATCACAGGAAATGCCTCATTTAGCTCAACCCACAGAAGCCCCATAGTTAAGGAGATGCAGGACGTTCCCAATTCATCCAAGTCACACACCCAAACTGTCCACCAAGTTTCGTTCAAATCCATCCATAACTTTTTGAGATATCCTGCTCACAGACAGACAGGGGTGAGAACATCAGGGTGAGAACAGCTCACAGACAGACAGACAGGGTGTGAGACAGACAGACAGCTCACAGACAGACAGGGGTGAGATCATCATCAAGACAGACAGGGGTGAGATGCAGGACATTCCCAATTCATCCAAGTCACACACCCAAACTGTCCACCAAGTTTCATTCGAATCCATCCGTAACGTTTTGGGATATCCTGCTCACAGTCAGACAGGGTGAGACAAACAGATATCCTGCTCACAGACAGACAGGGTGAGACAGACAGATATCCTGCTCACAGGCAGACATTCACCTGAGGTGGTGGAGATAACAAGAGAGTTCATAGCACACCATACCCCACAGTCTTGAGAAAAAGGACATGGGAAGGGTCTTTTAAACTCTTGCTTTTTACATTTCCGAACACGATGTACATTTCCTACAAGCTGCGAATTTGTCTAAATCTCGATACCCCCCAGCGCTGAGAGCACGAGGGGCACATTTGGTTAGTTGCGATGGCGTAAAATGGCATGACATTTTGTCCAAGTAATGCGAAACTGCAGGTTTTTGGAAGTGACAAGAAGGCAATTTGTGTTCTACAGTGTTCAAGTATATAAATCAATTTAAATAAAACAAGGAAAAAAAAGACATAAAATGTCATAGCCCCTGTTGTTTCAGTAATCACGCTGTACAGAGTTAAAGGGCGAGTCCATATTTATTTACAACTAAAATGGCCACCAGTCTACTAGTCAGCCATCTTTGATGAGATCACAAAATAAAGTGAGGTCCATGTTTATGCCATCATGTACTGTGCTTGTGCAGAGTTTTAACAAAATCGGACCAAGCACGTCTGAGAAATGGTGGGGGACACATTTAAGTAACAAAATGCCACCAGTCGGCCATCTTGGATGTGATCTCAAAAAAAAAAGGACGTGCATATTTAATCAATCATTCATTATCTGTGTGCAAGTTTGAACGTCATTGGTAAACGCATGTCCGAGAAATGGTTGAGGACATGATCGATACCGGGTTGTTGTTTTTTTACAACTGAAATGTCTGCAAGTCTACCAGTCGGCCATGTTTGAACAGATTGCAAAATAAAGTTTGTATTGGGAGAGCAGATTGTATTTGGAGCAGCACGTCGGCAGCCGATTAGCGCCGTGATGACATTGCTGAGTTACTTCCATTTCTGGGTTTGTTCCATCGTCACCGCATGCGAGACACTTTGCCACGGCCTTCTATCGAGGACGTGGCGTGACGTGCAGAGTGGCTGTGCCCGAGCATGCATATTGCTTGATAAGCCTTTTTCAAACCATGTGGCCCGAGTCTCTCTGGGTTTATCGCCGAGGCTGTGACTCATCTGTTGAACATGGCTCTGACTGTGGCATCGCTGTGTCGGAGCCAGTCCGACCCGCAGGAGTGATGGTCGGGTGCGTTTGTGGAGGGAGGACGCCGGTATGATGACCGAGGCCCAAGAGGAAGAGCAGCCAAGCAGGTGGAGTTCACGCAGCAGCACTCGGAGTGAGCTTGCCGTCAGGGTGAACAAAGTGCTCTGAATGTTGGAGAGGACGCACTCAGTCTTGTGTTGATGTGCGGGGACGCATGGTCCTGGGTGCTGGGTCGTAGTTCCTGCAGCTCTGCGTCTGCAGGTCCGTTCCTGTCGCCTTTTTGCGGAGCCTGGGTGCACGGACCGCAACAGTGCTCGCTCTGTGCACCCTGGCCATTCATAGGTCCTGCTTAATGTTTTTGCGGAGCCTGGGTGCACGGACCGCAACAGTGCTCGCTCTGTGCACCCTGGCCATTCATAGGTCCTGCTTAATGTTTGCAGACATGGTGCAGGTGATCTCGTCGCTGATGCCAGCACTCTGTGTGCCATGGCTAAGTGAGCTTTGGATCATGGGGACTCTGAGCTTGGACACCTTTTGTTGCATTTGAAAATGTCTCCATTTTTGCTTTCTGGCTAATTTGCATTTTCATTCTATCCATTTATTTTCATGCATAATATACATATTCATGCAATTTTAAATTATTATTATTCTTTCTATGCATGTGTATATTTGTAAACTTGACAAATGTCAGTTTTCAGACTGCCTTGTCTCATGTTTGAAGTTCTCAATAAACCAAAATGAAATGAAAAAAATGAAAGGGAGGTGCACGTGTATGCGATCGTGTACTGTGTTTGTGCCAAGTTTGAACAAAATCGGACCATGCACGTCTGAGAAATGGTTGTGGATATATTTAAGTAACAAAATGGCCACCAGTCAGTCGGCCATCTTTGATCGCATCGTGAAGCAAAATTATGTGCATATTGTGGTGGACATTTCCAACCAAAAAAGAAAACCCTTTATAATTTAACAGATCGTTTATTATACAAAAACACATATATGTGGAAAGAAGAGCTTGTCTCAAGAGTCCAATCAGATCCAGCTGCCTTTAAGCCTTTTATACAATTGGAAATCGGGAGGAGTCAGAACATCACAGGGCACTTGGCCAATCAGACTACAAGAAAGCTTTGTTTGCACACAAGGTCCTTTAAGTAAAGAGAAAACAATCTTGTGCATAGTTAAACAGATTGTATTGTGAAAGAATGCGTGTCTTCCTTCAGGGTGTGTGTGTGTGCACAGAAAACCTTCATTTACTTTAAACAATGATAAGCATTTATCTCAGCATGCAGATAGAGCATCTGGTTTGCATAGCTATTGCAGAACAATTAGAGGTCAATGACCTCTGTAGTTTGATGAAACTCCTGTTGATAAGAGGACAATGACAAGACAGAGTTCATGTTTGTACAACTTTGCAATTGAATGGGAGGTCAGAGTTAATGAGAGACTCATGCCTCTGGGGACCAGACTTTCCGGTGTCACCAAAGTAATTCTCCTCAATTTGCCAACCAAGTGGAAAATATAAGATTATATTGTTACATAATTAACTAACATATTATCTACTATACTAAAAAAACAGAATATGTTTGTATGAGTGTGTTTGTTTGTTCGTCCTTTATAGGCGGCCGAACCGTTGGATGGAATGAGATTGAAACTTGGCATGAGTGATCCTTGGGACATGAAAACGGACATGGGGGGGGGGGGGACAAGTTCAAGGTCAAGGGGTCAAGGTCACCGGGTAACTTCAATTTCTCAATTTCATCCGATCGAGACGGGACCAACACCATTCGACATATAATCAAAATTAAATGACACAGTTCATTGACGACATTCACTTCCGATTTCCAGTTTTCGAGTTATGACGTCATAAATTGACTAAAACGTCAATTTTTCATGTTTGTTTGTCCTTTATAGACGGCCAAACCGTTGGATAGAATGAGATGAAACTTGGCATATGTGATCCTTGGGAACGGACATAAGGGGATCAAGGTCAAGGTCAAGGTCAAAGGTCACGGGGGTCAAGGTCACTGGATAATGTCAATTTCTCAATTTCATCCGATCGAGACGGGACTAACGCCATTCAACAGATAACTGTACCCGCCCATGGGCGGGTACTTTGCTAGTATCTATCTATATCTATATAAAGTTGAAAGTGTGTCTGTGTGTTTTTCTGTGACCTATGCACGTGAAAAGTACTGGACTGATCCTCACCAAACTTCACATGCTGACAGAACATGTACCCGGGAGTGTCGCAATGTAAAAGAATTGTACTTCCGACTTCCGGTTTTCGAATTATGATGTCATCACCTGATTGTGTTTCTCTGTGACCTATGCACACGAAAAGTACTGGACTGATCCTCACCAAACTTCACATGCTGACAGAACAAGTACCTGGGAGTGTGCCGATGTAAAAGAATTGTACTTCCGACTTCCGATTTCCGAATTATGACGTCATCACCTGATTTCGTAACGTTAATTTTTCAAGTTCAGCCGATTGACATGGGGCCAACGCCATATATAATATATCTAACATATGGTTTTAAGTTTTTCTTTGTCTGTCTGTTTGTTTGTCTGCACGCGCTAATCTCCTGAAAGGTGAAAGATAGGAGCTAACCACTGAAACAAAAAATGCCGGGATGGGCCCCGGGAAAGTCATAGGCTATGTGGCAAGGCCCCTCGGCCGGGGGGGGGGGTGGGGGAAGGGGGTGTGTTTCCCCCTCACCAACCACCTTAGCCTATGACTGCCATGGCCCAATAGGGAACTGATACTGTGCTCGCGTCAGACATATGTATAGAAGATTAAATTCATTCAAAAAGAACCCGGGCAGCGCCGGGTGCATTCACCTAGTTTATTTATGAAACAACCTTCAGTACGCAATGATTTATCAAGTATTTTTAAAGTAACAAACATAACAGATGTGTACATATTTCCTTTAACTAAACATGGATTCACAAAATCCCTTACCAGGCCCAGATGCACTTGGGCGAGCACGGGGATTGCACATTCGTTATTGGGTCGCCGAAATAGGTGATCCTTATTGTCAGTAATTCTGTCTGTTTGTTTGGATGTTTGTTCGTTTGTCATCAGCATAATTGGTAGTAAACGTGGGCCGATTTTGACCAAACTCGGGTGGTTGGTACATCTTATGACCAAGTGCTTTAGAAATTGTGATGGTTGCTAGGGACGCTTTGGTTCCCAAGCAAGAACTGAAAAACCTTCAAAATTGGTACCGTTCACGCAAAATCAATTCCGAAAGCCATTATCCCACGTAGGGTTATGAAATTTGGCACGAATGATCTACAGGTGATGCTCTATCAAATATATTCCAGTTTTTGTGATATATGGAATACTTTACCCGCAGCGCCCCCTACAATTAGGGTATGTGCGAAAATTGAAGGCCCCCTAGCGACCAGGTGAGTGCATTGATACGGATGAAACTTTGCAGGTTCATGGTACTCAATGAGTACTACAACTTTGTCTCAGGACATATTGACCGATTTCACTTTGGTCAGGGGTCAAAGGTCAATTAGTGCAAAAAATCAATAATATGCGAGAGCTGGAGGTGCCTTCATGCCAAATGCTACTCCTCCTAGGGTTATGGTCGGATGGTCATGAAAATTCACACTAATCGTCTGGAATACATTGTGCACAATCGATCGAGCCGGATTTTCGATTTAGATCTTTGTTCACCCACAGCACCCCCTCGAACTTTGGGGATTTCCGATTTCAAACCGCATTTTCGGTACTTTTCATTCAAAATGGATACCGAGTAGTTATCAGTCGATGGAACTGGATGAGATTTGATATGCATAATCTTAAGGTGATTCTCTATCTGCTATATGACATCCATTTTGCTCTATATCTTAGTTTCCATGCTCGGCGACCCATCGCCGCCTACCGGCTTGTTATTGTATTGGTTATTATTATGTTCATACAGTTTGAAAGTCATCTGGTTTTAAATATTCGCTTTGAATGTACAGTGATGGTATTGAACATTTTACTGTTGCACTCAGGAGAGCGTGTTTCTCAACAATGAGAAATGCAATTAATCAACGATCCTAAGGTTTGAAATGGGACAGGTATATCACAATGAGAATTAACAAGACCACAGTATAGTGAACATTTACTCGTGACCTGTCAGTATTAACTCTAATTTAATGAGCTCTGACCTTGTCATTGTGAGAGACCTGATAAGCGTAATTATCCCACAGACAATTGGTCTATCTCAAATCTATCTCAGTGCCTTTGCATACAATGTCCCCTGGTGAACAATTCCTTATATGGTGATAAAGTGACCTCGAAGTGATAAAGTGACGGACAGGATTTACAACAGATTTTATACATCCATATTGTTTAAAAACAAAAATAAAGAGAAATGAGTACATAATTTGTGGACAAAGAACACATCTCAATATGAAAAATATTTGTTTCAGTGTGATTAATACAGAAACACCAGTCCTTAGCAATAGTCATGTGATCCTTCTATTACTAAAATGTCCATGCTCATATTTCACAAGATGGAATTTATTATTTTTACTTCCACAATATGTATACCATCATGTGTTGTCTTTCTGCCAAGTATGAATAAAATCAGTCCATGCATGTCCGAGATATGGTTGCGCATGCATGCAGGTCAGGTCAGGTATGGGAGCATGTACCAGAGCAGCGTGTCGCCGTGTCCACTTTCTGCCGGTACTCCAAGGGCCTCCGTCTGGCCATCCCCCAGGCAGATGCCTGGCCCATCCCCATCTCCTTGAGATGCTGATCAGCCTGCAGCAACCACGAGGCAAGTGGTCGGCCCATTTGCCTCCTCCACTCATGAGGCTCCCTCGCTGAGAGAATCTGGTAAGCAGGATCAGCGTCAGGAAAACGAGCCACATGTCCATACAGCCGCAGCTGACGCTCATGGACGATGCAGGTAACAAATCTCATTTGAGTCTCTCAGCAACCGCTTGTTGGACACAAAGTCCGACCAGCGATAGCCAAGGATTCTCCAAAGAAACCTGGTACCAAAGGAATTAAGTCTGCATCTCAGATCCCTGGTCAGAGTCCAAGTCTCACATCCATAGAGCAAGACTGGAAGCACCAACGACCTGAAGACTCGGACTTTCATCCTCCCGCACAGGTAGCGGCAGCGCCACACCCCATGATTCAGTGATTCCATGACTCCCCAGGCCTGACTCAGACCTCTAGGCCTGACCACGCATGCACGGACACGAAAATTGAGACCAAATCCATAGGCCCCGTTTCTGACTAAGTTAAACTGGGGCTAATAAAAGGTTTAAAGACTGTCGGAAAAAAAAACCCAAAAATTTTTTTTAGGAAGTTTCCCACCGTTGATGTTTGGGTCTTTCACATTACCCAAACACACCACATTTGTTCTTCATTCCTGTTTGTGTCCTTTATGATGTCCTTAAGTTTCCTGTTTGGAATGATTTTCAATTTTGAATGCCAGACAGACAGATGGAGTAAAATATTACTTTACTCCTCTGTACTCATGTGCAATTGGGATGAGATTCCGTACAATTTGTCAATTTCAGAGCCAAAGTACTGCAAAACTGCAGGTTCGTGTTCCGATTTATGATCAAAATATAACATTCAATTGAAATTATTTAGATCCTTGATCAGAAACTGACATCTGCACCGTGGATAGACAAAGTTAAACAATTATTGCTTCACCCTGCTGTGTCATGGTTGAATTATGCTGAGTCATGGCTGAATTGTGCTGCTTTTATGGGTTGATGAACCAAACGATACAATGAGTACTTGTTAGTCCTGGAGTATTGAATACTTCTGAGTTTAGCCAACCCTTGTCTTTCCTATTTGGGTTGAATCCTGAAATTGTGCACATGATGCAGCAATTTACTTGAGCACTTGTACCTCTTAGCTGATGTAATGGACTTTCTGACCATGCTTGAAAGAAAGCATTGTATTTGTCACTGAAAAGCAACAAATCCTGATTTGTTGAGCCGGTAACTGTGCCACTTTCCCAATCACCAATGTCATATGACTTGTCCCTCCTGTGTGATATGCTCATCGTTTAAATTGTAAGATTCACATCCAATGAGGAAAGATCAAGGAGAATAAATAAACGTATATTTTGAATAATAAACGATCCGTCCACAACGTTTTGAGATATCCTGCACACAGACAAACAAACAGACAAACAAGAAGATGTCATGCAGGGTGAAGATGTCAATACATGCAAAATTAATAAAACCAATTTGACCTCAAAAATAATTGGTGGTTGAATTCAATGACCAAATATGCAACTCCTCTTCAAATTTCAAGTGAATCAGATGAAAATTGAGGATTTCAGAAATACCACCTTAGTAGTTGACTTTGGGCCTATGTTGACCTTTTGATCCATGTTGACCTCAAAAGTAATTGGCCAGTTGAATTCATTGACATGAAATACAAATCCTTTCAAATTTCAAGTTAATCTGATGAAAATTGAGGATTTTAGAAATCTCACCTAAGTTGTTGACCTTTGGCCTTTGTTGACCTTTTGACATCAAAAACAATGGGCCTCTTGCTGATGACAAACTCTACCATGTGGTGAAGTTTCGTGAAAATCAGTTTATAATTGTGACCTGTAGGCGACAGACAGACAGACAGACAGACAGATAAACAGACAAAAACAAAATCGACTAACCAATATACTTGGAAAATCTTCAGTTTTGCAAGTAACAAATAAACAAGCAGACAGAAGAGTGTAAACATAACCTCCTTCACCTTGGGTGGAAGAGGTAAATACAATTAATTATATAATTAATTTTTTCCACTGTTTTTTTTTAGGTTCTGCTAATTATCAAAGAGGCAAGTCCCACGTGGCAGGAAGGTCAGCCCCACGTGGCAGGAAGGTCAGCCCCACGTGGCAGGAAGGTCAGCCCCACGTGGCAGGAAGGTCAGCCCCACATGGCAGGAAGGTCAGCCCCACATGGCAGGAAGGTCAGCCCCACATGGTAGAGAGGCAAGTCCCACATGGTAGAGAGGCAAGTCCCACATGGTAGAGAGGCAAGTCCCACGTGGCAAGGGGGCAGGTCCCAAGTGGCAAGGAGGCAGGTCCCACGTGGCAAGGAGGCAGGTCCCACGTGGCAAGGAGGCAGGTCCCACGTGGCATAGAAAAAGTTCCCCGTGGCAAGGGGCAAGTCCCACATGGCAGAGAGGCTAGTCCCACGTGGCAGAGGCTAGTCCCATGTGGCAACGAGGCAGGTCCCACGTGGCAGAGAGGCTAGTCCCACGTGGCAGAGTCTAGTCCCATGTGGCAACAAGGCAGGTCCCACGTGGCAAGGTGGCAGGTCCCACGTGGCAAGGGGGTAGGTTCCACGTGGCAAGGGGGCAGGTCCCACGTGGCAAAGGGCAGGTCCCACGTGGCATAGAAAATAAAAAGTCCATGACAACAATTTCACCCCCCTTGTAATCAAATGGGATGTTTTTGTGTGCTTTTATTATTGCTAATCCTCTATTTTTTCAAGGTATCAGATTGAAACTTACACTGCCGAATTGTACACATGTGTAGTATATGTGTATAAAATCTGGTCAAAATTAGTCAAAGGTCAAGGTCAGTACCATCCAAAACATGTTATACACCTATTTGCTGACGATTAGAAAAATGTATCAACCAAATTTGTTATGCACAACATTCCATCATGCAAAACACTAGATCGGTGAAATTTTCCAACTTGCTGTTTGCATGGAAACCACTGTTTATTTGGATTTTGCAAATATTGTATTATGCACTGTCTTTCTTGTTTATTCCTTTACTCGTTCTCTTCTCTTAAATTTGAAGGTTTCACACCTGTCAAACCCACGCACCTGGCTCGATGCTGGAACTCAGGTGTTTTTCTCCTTCTCCCTCGCTTTTGGTGGACTTATCTCCTTCTCCAGCTACAATCCTGTTCAGTGAGTCAACATCTTCTCTCACTCCAATCTCTTGTGCCAAAGTGGCTCTCGTGTCCCATGTTCAAATGGAGTTTGATTTTTATTGGTTCGAGTTACGGTTAGTTGAGTTTTGACTCCACATGTTTTTTTTTTTTAATTTTAAGTTATTTTCATGTTTTTGGCCTATGAAAACAAGTCATACAAAGACACAGCACACTATGTGCAGAATTTCCAAGTACAGTTCTTTTATGGGCTGCAAATTGACAGTTTGGCTCAACTGCTAATTTAAGGTAGACCTTTATAACCTCGGTGGAAGTGTAGTCGGACTGAATGTAGTGAGGTTCACAGCCTGCCTCTCTCTCTCTTCCTTTTTCTCACAGTCACGACTCTTCACCCCCCCCCCCCCCCAACTTCTTTCTTTTCAGCAATAACTGTGAGCGTGATGCGGTGGTGGTTTCTATCATCAACGGTCTAACATCAGTTTATGCTGCAACCGTCATCTACAGCATCATTGGGTTCCGAGCCCACGAGACTTATGAAACCTGCTTCAGCAAGTGAGAAAACGGGATGGAAACCTTTCTCTGCTTCATAAAAATTGGAAGAAAATTAAAGTTGCCCTTAATTTCGGGTGTTGGCTTGTTTGGTGTTCTCTTCTTAGTACATAGCTCATAATGGAAGAATTTCAGGGTCAAATCCCATATACTGTTGATTTCTCCATTGGCTCTAAATGTCATAACTCATAAAAAGCTTGTCCTACATGTAAAATATGAACAAACTCCTTAATAGGACCACGACGTACATATTACTCACAAAATATTGGGGAAATGATGACCACCTGCTCCATCCATCTTCCTCTTTGTGGACATTTACTGTTCAAATACATCTATTGTACAGGTTAAAGTACCTTTCTACTTTAAATACATTCCATTGGTTGTTTTTATTTATTAATGAGCCTGGTGTGGCTTGGGATCCTTGTTGTCCTGAGTTCAAGCCCCGCTGGCCACAGACTTAGCATCAGGGGGGTTGACTCAGCCCGTCATCCTTCCGAAGGTCGGTGAAATGAGCACCAGTATACTGGTAATTATACCTGCAGGGTCGAAGGCGATGAAAGGGTTGGCGTCACGAAGAGCATCCGGCCATAAAAAGCATTGCCACAAGAAAGGGTACCATGATTGGAGCCTGGAAAAAAGCTGACCCCTGCTCAGGGATAAAGGCTTTCAAATGGTGTGATGATGGTTGTTTTTATTTATTTATTTATTTATTTTTTTAACCATTTAATCATCAAGCAGTGTTTGTATCTTCGTGATGATTGATGATGAAGATTAATTTCAGTGGGTACATTGGTGTAGCTCCAATGAGTACACTGTGGCAAATATTGAACGTACCAACGGAAGCCATGGATGTTCTTGAGGCAGAACTTTGTCTGCCGCCATATTTGTTCACCCAGTCGCTGCATTGTAAAAAAAAAAAGGACATTTGGAAGAGGTTCACTTATTACTGTACTGCCTTTTTGTTTTCCAGTAACATCCTTGAACTGTCAAATGTATTTGATTTGGCCGAGGGAAGTCTTACAAAGGATAATTACGACGAGATATTTGCTGGGCTGAACAATACTTACCCAGATGTAATTTCATCCCTGCCCCTCCATCCGTGCGACCTCAAACATTTCATGCAAGAGGTGTGTATGCCCCCCAAATGCACACACACACACACACACACACACACACACACACACACACACACACACACACACACACACACACATTGACATGTGCCGATTGTGACGGCTATCTCCAAAATGCTAAACCCAAGCACTTTCATTCAGACATTAGTTATCCTTGTAAACCAGTTCACTTAACTAACCTACCTACATTGTGATATCCCAGGTCAAAAAACCAGTAAAGACCAGTAGCTTACTGGTCAACTGGTACCAGTTGAAAACCAGTAGCCAACTGGTACCAGTAAAGCCAGTTGGTTTCTTACTGGTTTTAATATGGAAATTGGAGTAGAGTGATATATTACCAGTTGAAATACATGTATTTAACTAACTGGTATCAACTGGGACCAGTACATTGTAACTGGTATCAACTGGGAGACCAGTACATTGCAACTGCTATCAACTGGGACCAGTAAGACTTTAACTGGTACAAATATGAGCTACTGGTTTTTTCAACTGGGAAATTGGAATTCTGACTGAATTTAACTGGTACCAGTTGAAACCAATAGAGACCAGTTAAAGACCAATTAGAACCAATAGAGACCAGTTGAAAATGTGTACTGGTTTTAACTGGTTTTTCGACCTGGGATTCCCAACACAAAGTGCTCATATTACATACAATATTGATACCTGAATTCATTATGACGAGAAGCATTATGACTCCTTGTGGGAGTGCCCAGAGGGGAGTGACATGTTATTATCTTTATGATTATTAATACCATAGTAGAGTACCTACCTACTCAATGGGCGAACTTGTTCCAAATGTGCAACATGTTCTTCCGACAAGTCCCTTTATTTGGGCGGTGTATATGCAGCAGCGGACCGTTGCCTCGATGGCTCCCAAAATAATAACAACCTGGGTTACGTATATGAAGCAAAAACATGCGTATTATTTATGTGCATTATACAGTATAATAAATTCTGGTTATATAGCTCGGATAATTCGAATTCCACCACCATACGACCTCCACCAGAAGAAATTATGATGATCAGCAAAAAAAAAAAAATTTTTTTTCAAAACTTGATTCTATTCCATGTGGCAAACAAAAAAAACTTGCACAGGCACAACTTTGTGGTGCCCTCATTAATCCCTGACAGTTTCATGTTCCTCGGTCAAATCCTCAAGAAGTAGTGGATGAAACAACATACATGTTTTTCCCCATTATATATACTAGTGCGTGCCCGTAGCTGCAAACAAACAAACAAAAACACTTTCAAACCGCGTGCCAGAAACAACAACCACACAGGCCGTTCCTTCGCTCTCGCGTGCCCTTACGTGCAAAAAAAAAGAAGAATTTTGACGTCAATCGTGACGTCATAGCACAGTGTCTTGTCATTGGTTTGGTAAATAAATGGCCAAAACTTGGGAACCACTTGTCTGATTAATATCAAACCTTGAAACGGCACATCCACAGGACCGCAGCAATATACCTGGCAAGTTTCAATGAGATCGGACCAGTGGTTGTCGAGAAACAGCGGTCACAGACACGGACACACAGAGATTGCTGGAATTATAGATGGAATAGTACGTGCCCGTACGTGTGGCTGTACGTGCAAAAAAAAATAATAATAAAAAAAAACTTTCAAACCGCGTGCCAGAAACAACAACCACACAGGCCGTTCCTTCACTCTCGCATGGCCATACATGCGTGGCCGTACGTGCAAACTAAACCCCCCCCCCAAAAAAAAACAATTTCAAACAAACACACAGGCCGTTCCTTCGCTCTCGTAAACGACGACTGGATTGGGGCATTGTGTTTATCTGTAAATGCGCATAAGAAATCGAGAAATTATTAGAATACAGTGTCATCACTATCCGGAAGTCCGTACGTTGTAACCCGTAATGGGGAACGCGGCTGAGGATCTCTTCCCCAATGGCCATGCCTACGCAACATGTCCTGTCATTGGCTTGGTAAATAAATGGCCATAACTTGGGAAGCACTTGTCCGATTAATATCAAACCTTGAAAAGGCACATACTCAGGTCCCCAGCAATATACCTGGCAAGTTTCAATTAGATCAGACCAGTGGTTGTCGAGAAACAGTGGTCACACACACACACACACACACACACACACACACACACACACACACACACACACACACACACACACACACACACACACACACACACACACACACACACACACACACACACACACACACACACACACACACACACACCTGGAATTATAGATAGATGAGTGGGTCATATTTATTCGAGAAGTATTTGATACTGTTGCAAAAATGTTAGAATAAGCACTGAATTTGACTATTTTAATTGAATTACTTTTGCTGAATATCCTTCTATACCCCTTTATGTGCCGTGGTTGACAGGGTGCACAAGGTACGGGACTGGCTTTCATCGTGTTCACAGATGCCATTACCCAGATGCCGGTGTCTCCACTCTGGGCAATCCTCTTTTTTATCATGCTCTTCTGCCTCGGCCTGTCGTCCATGTTTGGAAATATGGAAGGTGTCATGGTACCTTTACTTGATCTACATATTTTCCCAAAATCTCTTCCGAAGGAGTCTATAACAGGTGGGGATTATGCCGAGTTCAGGCTTTGCAATTTTAAGTTTAAGTCTTCTTTAATTTTTCGCAATATCGTTTCACAATAATGAACCGAGCTTGTTGTGTCAAAATTGCTGAAACTCACTGCAATGTGAAAGACTTTTAATCAGAGGCATAACAGCTGCTCTCTGTAAATGCTGGGAATTAAACTACTGTCATCTTAATCTAAAATTTTTAAATTGTCATCTAAAATTAAACTAAAAAGGCAATAAAGACCAACAAGCATTTTGAGATTTGCTCAGTAAAAAAAAAACTTCTGGAATTGATGAACCACAAGTGATTATTCATAAAAAAAAACAAATGGTTATAGTTGTGAAGGTGTGTCTCCAAGAAATGGCATCAGCAACGAGTACAGCTAGCTAGCAAGACAAGGCTCAGGTCTGATATCCCAGGTGAAGACCACTTTGTGGTCAAAATGTCAGTCCTGAACTTTGGCTTATTGGATAGTGATACCATTTGGTGGTAACTTCATTTTTGAACACTGGTGAATAAATTTTTCCAAAAAGAAAAAGTAAGATGCATTTTCAAAAAAAGTAACTTCATTATTTTCTTTGAGTTCCAATTTTGAACTTCAGACAGGATGAGATGGAGAGAGGCAAAATCAGCAAAGATGGAGAGGAGAGGCCAAGTCAAACATCTGAGGAGAGATATAGGGGAAAATAAAGTCAGCAAACATTGTCAGGCAACTACATATCGATTAAGACCATTTTGTGTTAATGTGTATTTTACTGTTCTTGAAGAAATGTTAACTTGCAGTGAGATCATTCACAATATCTCCACTGGATAGTCATCTTTGACATAGAGAACATATCCTAAGGTACTGACATCACTTTCAGAGAATTTGGAATTTCTTCCTTGACTGCTTCCATTCTCAACAGAACTATTTTTGCGTAACCTCCGACAGAACCCGTTTGCGTAACCTCCGACAGAACCCGTTTGCGTAACCTCCGACAGAACCCGTTTGCGTAACCTCCGACAGAACCCGTTTGCGTAACCTCCGACAGAACCCGTTTGCGTAACCTCCGACAGAACCCGTTTGCGTAACCTCCGACAGAACCCGTTTGCGTAACCTCCGACAGAACCCGTTTGCGTAACCTCCGACAGAACCCGTTTGCGTAACCTCCGACAGAACCCGTTTGCGTAACCTCCGACAGAACCCGTTTGCGTAACCTCCGACAGAACCCGTTTGCGTAACCTCCGACAGAACCCGTTTGCGTAACCTCCGACAGAACCCGTTTGCGTAACCTCCGACAGAACCCGTTTGCGTAACCTCCGACAGAACCAGTTTGCGTAACCTCCGACAGAACCAGTTTGCGTAACCTCCGACAGAACCAGTTTGCGTAACCTCCGACAGAACCAGTTTGCGTAACCTCCGACAGAACCAGTTTGCGTAACCTCCGACAGAACCAGTTTGCGTAACCTCCGACAGAACCAGTTTGCGTAACCTCCGACAGAACCAGTTTGCGTAACCTCCGACAGAACCAGTTTGCGTAACCTCCGACAGAACCAGTTTGCGTAACCTCCGACAGAACCAGTTTGCGTAACCTCCGACAGAACCAGTTTGCGTAACCTCCGACAGAACCAGTTTGCGTAACCTCCGACAGAACCAGTTTGCGTAACCTCCGACAGAACCAGTTTGCGTAACCTCCGACAGAACCAGTTTGCGTAACCTCCGACAGAACCAGTTTGCGTAACCTCCGACAGAACCAGTTTGCGTAACCTCCGACAGAACCAGTTTGCGTAACCTCCGACAGAACCAGTTTGCGTAACCTCCGACAGAACCAGTTTGCGTAACCTCCGACAGAACCAGTTTGCGTAACCTCCGACAGAACCAGTTTGCGTAACCTCCGACAGAACCAGTTTGCGTAATCTCCGACAGAACCAGTTTGCGTAATCTCCGACAGAACCAGTTTGCGTAATCTCCGACAGAACCAGTTTGCGTAATCTCCGACAGAACCAGTTTGCGTAATCTCCGACAGAACCAGTTTTGCGTATCCTCCGACAGAACCAGTTTTGCGTATCCTCCGACAGAATCAGTTTTGCGTATCCTCCAACAGAATCAGTTTTGCATATCCTTGTCTGAGTTTTTCAGCTCCTGCATGAGGTTGAGTTGCAATCTACCACATGGAATAGTCTTCATCAGCTCAGACTTTAGTTTCTATACATGTCATGTGACATTTCCTTCCCATGAGCCAGATTATTCACCAGACTACAATGATATAATCGCCTGTACTTTTATCATCCTTCTGCAGGTGTGGCACTTTCTAATTGCTGGCATAATAACCTATCACAGTTTACGATATCAACGCGTCACTACGATGGAGCACTTAATTCTTTTGATGCATGAAATGTGATTCCAACACGTCACTTTAATTTTTTTCAGTATTTCTTGTTTCCATAATTATTTCCATTACATTACACATTTATATATTTGTGGGTGTGTATACATATGTATGTATATGTACTGTCAGACCACACTATTTGCGGGGATACGTTCCTGAAAAATGCCGCGAATGTCGAATCTGAAAATGTCGGGGCATTCTCTCAATGGAAAAGGGGGGAAAGGTTCCTGGCGGGCTGTGATTCACAAGGGAAAAAATAAAAAATCCTGTGAAAAAACGCGAAAAAAGCGCGAATACATCCACGAAAAAGCGAAAAACAACGAATACGCGAAGTACAGGGGCGCGAATGTTGAACCAGGTCACATTTTATAAACCGCGAATCGCGAAACTGCAAATAGTGGGGTCCGACAGTGTAGTGTGTGTGTGTGTGTGTGTGTGTGTGTGTGTGTGTGTGTGTGTGTGTGTGTGTGTGTGTGTGTGTGTGTGTGTGTGTGTGTGTGTGTGTGTGTGTGTGTGTGTGTGTGTGTGTGTGTGTGTGTGTGTGTGTGTGTGTGTGTGTGTGTGTGTGTGTGTGTGTGTGTGTGTGTGTGTGTGTGTGTGTGTGTGCACATGAGTACATGCAGGGTGACAATGAAGTCCTTCTTCAACTTTGAACTTATAAACTTTTGATGTACACATGATAGTAAATCGCATATAAAAGTATACAGAGAAACATCATCTGTAATTTAGATCCGTGCAGCAGGGGGCCAGAGGGCTGCCCATATGAGACAGGATGATTTCCCCCTTTTTCCTCACCGGCCTCATGACCAACAGCTCTCAAAACGAATGGAACACGTTTGATTCAATCGGGCCAATCAACGGTGTATTCGAGCCAGACGACGAATCGGCATGCCTGATGACATCACGTGCGGGACAGCTTTGAACCGGTTTTTAAGTGAGAAAGAGAGAGTTCAGCAGGGACCTCCATCGGGTGAGGCGCATGTGCAGTTTCTCTCAGCAAGACTCCCCATCAGGCATCGCCAGGGGTTCTTTGGACCATCCCAGTGAAAGGAGGAACCAGTTCTGTGATCCTCGGGACACCAGCAACAATCTCGCTCGGACAGGCCATCGACCCACCTCACAGCACGATGTTTGTGTGGAAATAGTTGCCTGCTCATGCCACCGAATCTAAGCAAAGGAGCCTTGCTTGACTCGACCAAGCCTGAAGTTCCCCATTTATATATTTTTATCAATCCCAATCGTCTTACCATTTTCCTTCTAGGTTTCCGACGACCTCTCCAGTGTGTCTATGTTGATAAGGACAAAGGGGAAGGCAGACAAGACCAAAATCTTCATAGTTAATAAGTGGGATTAAGTTTTCGATCAAGATAGCTTCGTCTTCATTTTTTTTCTATTATCGTTGTTTTTTATGTACATCCTGCCCGGTCATCCCCGAGCCGCCATTTGGCATGCTCCAGTTTAAAATTCAAGCCTCCATGTTCAGGCAATTTTGCTGAGAGTTAACTCTGGCATCACCAGGTTCAAATCCTGCAAGGCTCGGCCGAATGTTTGTTGTAATATTGTTATGGATCTGGCCTCAGGGGTAAATGGAGCAAAAATTAGAATAGTTATTTCGTAGTGCATGTTGGCATATGTGCAATGTAATTGCTGTAATTAAAGAGATGGTGTTTATCAAAATGTTTAGAAAGTTCTTATCTTCCCTGCCTCTATGTTCATGTCTAAGCCTTGTCTCCCCCCCCCCAAACCCCTCCCACTATACACCTGCAATAATTAATCAATCCCGATGTCAATCTCTCTATGTATAAGTCACAATGTCAATCTGTCCACTCGAACAGTTGCAGCAATCCAGAGGTCGCACCATGGCAAAACTGCAGGTCAGAACATGCTGGGAACGTGCCCAAATAAGGAATTCCGGCACGCTCAAGGACCATGGACCATGCGTGATACAGAAAATTCCCGTGGGAGCTACGGATAGTCACCTCATTGCTGCATCAGCCAATGGGCATGCACTGTGGGGTCCCGAGCCACCCTGCAAGACATAATAAAAGCCGGGACACTGCGATGGTAAACTGCTTGTCGCCTGCTTCAAAGAGTCCCTGGTTGCCTCGTCTGTCACCTGCTTCGGGGTGCTCTTCTTCTCTGTTCTTGCCCCTGCGGGGTTCGTGCTGTGCTCATAGTTTGAGGCACGGGATGCAACAAACAATGGGAATGAGGGACACATGCATGGAGCCAGTTCTCACCCTGTGTGCGCAAGCATCACACGGACAGCAGGTTTTCTCTTCTCTCTGTCTCGTCACCCCTGAATGAATGTACGAAGGCATTCATTATTTAAGCCATCGAGGTCCCGAAGGCATGCTGGGTATTGATTTTATCACTCATTTGTTACACTCTATAATCGCCGCTGGCAGCCATGTTTTATTATTTTTCCCTTCCCTATTCCGTGTATAAATCCCTTGTTAATGAGAACTTGCATGTGATCACCGGCCACGAGGTTCCATCGAGTGAAGTAAGTTGGCAAATTAACCAGATAGATAGGCAGGTTTTGGGTTCATACTAAAGCGTTTGTGAAAAGGGAATCACCTGACGGCTCGCTCGGCCACTTCGGTCAGGCAAACTTGCCGCGGTCGTGTGTTTAGAAATGCCGAATCATGAAAAATCACCGAGGCAGATGCGGAGACCTTCTCATCCCCTACCCACCTGGTAGTGCAGCAGATTACCATAAGGATTGAATACATGGCATTGACAAATATATATTTAACTGATTGATTCGGAAACCATGCTCTGGCTCGTATATAGCAGGGATAAATATACATACTTACCAAGTGGTTTTTGACCTGTCCCTGTGCAGGGATCATCTGCCTCGTCTCTTTCCTAATCGCCATCATTTTTGTCACGAATACTGGGAACTACTGGCTTCAAGTTTTTGATTCATTTGCGGGTTCCATCCCACTCCTAATCATTGCATTTTGTGAGATGATTACAGTGAATTACATCTACGGATACAAAAGGTACGACTGATTACAATGTCAGATTAGTTGAGGGTGCCAAACAATGAAAGCTTCACATCCTGGAAGGAAGTAGGATAAGGAAGGATGAAACTTTCCATATCTGTCTTTTAAAATTTGTTTTACTGCAGGTTCGCCCAGGATATCGAGTGGATGATAGGTCACAAACCCAACATATTCTGGCAGCTCACCTGGAGGTTCATCAGCCCTGCCATTATGCTTGCCATCTTCATATACTACCTTGTGGACCAGGTCCAAACCACTGTTGTCTACAATACCTGGGACCCGAATGATGTAAGTTGTGCACACCAATATGTCAAGTCAACTTCCCATTTCAGATGTGGTGGAAAAAAAAATCTGTGATATTTTCCATTCAAACATTGCCTTGTGGGATTTGTCAATATAAATGAGAAGCATAACCACCATGGAACACCTGGTATAAGTTAACGTTATCTTCCAGGGCTCAAATCAGAGCTGGTTTTGGTGTAAAGGTCTATATAGATGAAGTCCTGTACTTGCCGGATCAATTGTGTAGATAGCCCAAGTGCTGCACCCCACAGCAACGTTTGGAACAGATGTAAACCAGCTGTCCCATCTACATAAATCTGTGGATGTTATAAGATCCAACCAACATCCGATCATTTCATAAAAGTTGGCTTTAAAAACAGAGGGGCAGGTTGACTATCTATCCTCTACAGTCTGCAGTCCACAGACACATATACATGAAACGCCAACAAACAAACAAAAACAACACATGCTTGGTACTTTTAATTTATTATTACATGTCGGCTGACTGTTAGACCTGCAAAACAGCACTCCTTATGATTCAATTTTCTCCTTTTCAGAAATGATATATATATATATATATATATATATATATATATATATATATATATATATATATATATATATATATATATATATATATATATCTATCTGACTAGCAAAAGTACCAGGCATTGCCGGGTCCCTCCTCCCACTTATTCCCCTCCCTAATCACACCCCTTCCTCTTCAAAGCCCACCCCTCTGGAATCCCACCTCCTCCCACCACATCCCTCCTCTCTCTGGACTTCCACCCCACCCCTTCCCCTACCTCCGAACTCTACCCCCTCCTACCAGACTCTACCCCCTTCCCTCATCCCACGACTTCCCTTGCCTCTTCTCTCCTCCCACCCAACCCTTTTTCTGCCACACCCCACCGATCCCTTATCCTGCCTCATCCCACCAATCCCTTGTCCTCCCTCATCCCACCTCCTCCTACCCCAACAAACGAACACACATGATGGCAGCATGACAAGGATTCCTCGTTTCTCCCTCCCTGTCTTTCTCGACGAATCCACTGCTGTTTTCTTCTTTTTTTGTATACATTGTCGAGGCTCGTATGAGAGTTAACACACAACGCACAACAAGGGAGGTAGGAGACAAGAGGGGTGGGAGAGGGAAGGACAAAACAGTGGGGAACAAAGACATGAGATCTGTGGAAGGGAGAGGGATGGGGTGGGGAGCACATGGTATACAAGATGGATGCCATCTTTCAGGAAGGAAAGCAGGGAATTAGAAGGAGCTGGGTTTGAGGTGGATTAGTGGGGGTAGAAAAGATTGTGGTTTTGGATGGAGGAAGATAAGAGGTGGAGAATCCAAAAAAGAAAAAACAAACATAAAATTGAAGATGAAGACCTCGAGGTAATGGTTGTTGAAAAGGAACTGAGAATAGAAATGAGAGCAAGGTTAAAAAATTTTTAAAAAATAAGCCACTACGAGGCTGACAGCAGGAGAAAACGAGGCCAGATGTTTGAAAACAACCCGAAAAGATTCTTCCGTGAACGAGGGAAACGGAAGCAGAACGTGTCATCCCCTTCTGAAAAAAGATGAACTGGAACAATTCTGGAAAGGAATTGTGGATAAATTCTGTTTTGGGCTATATTTTCACTTCTAACGCACTTACAAACACAATTTTTGTGTCTACCACTATGTTTTCATGGTCAAGGAATCCGATAATGATAAAATTGAAGTTGTATATATAAGAACTGTGTCATATTTTCAAGATGGCCACGATTTTAATATGAAAAATGGCTATTTTTCAGTTCCACTGATCACTTCGAGTAAGAAATTGAATTTGATGAACCCTCAAATATTAATACTACGAACAATAATAGTCAATGACTGCTGAAGTAACTTACTTGCAATGATCAATGAATTGATGATTATATTGGAATACGATTTCTACACAAATATATCCGGATACATGTGGAGAGTTTATTATGACTTTGGGTTATGCCTTAAAGTAAGTATGTACATGTGTATGATTTTGAAATTACCTTTTATTTTTTGGCAAACAAATATTAACTTTGTTAAGGATGCAATGTTCTACATTATGTTCAATCTTCGTCATCGTTGTCGTGATTAGCAGCTACTGCCCTTGTCTGTTCGTCACAACAGTCTGATACAGCATTACAACTGCAAAACATTGAACATGACATCTGTGCTGCCACACAACCACACCTCCTGGTGGAACATGGCCGGCTGGTGGAGCATCCACACTTGATCAGCTGCAGAATGGTGACTGGTGCAGCAGACGCATCAGGTGGAAGTATGGTTGGACACAACGTTGCACTGTCCTCACCTTCTTGCCATCCATACTTGATGGGATCCATGTTCGGAGGGTCTGACTGAGTGGCCAATTTCCATATAATAACTTGATGATGAGCGCGTTGTACATGTTGAACAAATGCATCATGCGATGGGGGCAACGACTTCAATTTCGGAGCAGAGGTAATCTTGGAGTTGGCCATCTTAGACTTCCACAACTGATACCGGTGTGTGGACATATCACCTTCGACTTTGGAACCATAACAGGCAGCAATGAAGGTAGTTGCCTCAGATATCAACTTTTCCTCGTCTGTTCCAGCTGACCAAGTCAGGTGGGATGATGTCCGCCCATTAGTACCTTCACCACTGTGGCCTTTCCAATGCCAAACAAATACGACAGTATCGCATCCGGTCAGAGCATGTACAGCAGGCAGACATTTAGGGATGCTTTTGTGTTTCAGTGCTGTTTGGCAAATGTCTACATTCACCCTCCCAACACACGGACTCTCCATGCTGACATACACAGTCATCTTTTCCACGAGATAGAAATGAATCAACAGGACAAAGACATCTGTATCGTCGCAGACCACTTTGATGTGTGAGCCACCTCTGACACCTGACACAATTCTAACTAAGTGATGGATGATGATGACATCTGCTTCTTCATGGTGTGTTTTCAGATTCTGTCTATGGAGAGTGGAATTGTTCCATACAGTACTTGTACTGGTGTACGATCTTTTCCGGTGATCACCAGTTTGGTCTGGTTGTCCACAATGTGGGTCATTAGATACTGACAGATCAAATCGATCAGTTGTACTTTGTTGTAGACTACATTTAGGACCACTTTTTGTGCTGGAAGTGTTGTGTGTAAGTTGAGTTGATGTTTTCGACTTGAATCATGACCTGCGTGATTGGATCTCGTCATTTGTTTCGTGCTGATTTTGATGTACCTGTCGAAAATTAGGTATACGTCACAACATTTCAGGTGGTATTTTATGGTTCCCATGAAGTTGATCACATAATCCTCAACTGTACCATTTGTGGGCCAATGTACAGTCCATAACATGGCGCATCCATCGATGATGACAGCATCCGGAACACCTTGGATTTGACTTGATTGCTCAACTTGGAGTTTCGTCTTCAGGATTGCTTTCGACTGAGCCCGCATCACACCGCTCTCATCAAACAAGGAGGCTGGGACAGGGGACAGTTCGTAAGAGAGGACATCCTTGATATCAATATCCCTGTATTGTTGGAGACATATGACTCGGGTGTAGATCAATTCGGAATCATATACTGGCCTTCCATCAAGCTTGATGCTCTTTTTGGTCGAAGTCATCAGGGTCTCTTTCTTGGTTAGTGTCTTGTTGAAGCTTGTTGGCCATCCAGATTCAAATTCCGCCATCTGTTGTCGTCCAATCTTAAGAGAATCATCAACGTTTACCTTGTCTGTCACATAAAAACATAGTAGTAGACACCAAAATTGTGTGTGTAAGTGCATTAGAAGTGAAGATATAGCCCAAAATTTATCCAAAGTCGGTGGTGGCCATTTTGTTTTTCGCCTCTAAAAAAAATTCCTCAAGGGTGCGAGTCTGGAACCCGGCTGATTCTGATTCAGGATAGCTCAGAGATGATGAATCAACCAAAAAACCTCATAATGACGCTAAAGCACGCTTTGCCCTGAAATGGCTGTTTGGCATCGAGACTATGTGTCATGTTCTCCGATGAAAAATATGCCCGTATAACAGGACTTTTTCTGCTATCGGACATTGAGCCAGTATTAATACGGCAACTCATGATCATATTTTATTGGCAAAGAAATTTCATTTTCCATCAGCCTCATCACACTTTACGATGCCTAATGAAACCGATCATTTCATATGAAGTTAACACTGGGCCAAAATTTCCGATACCGTATTATATTATATCAATTCATAGTATTGTGATGTCCACGGGACTTGAACAGTCCCGCCAACGTAGAATGAGCCGAAACGATGGAGGCGGTTTATTTATTTATAACCCAAACATGGCGGTTCTAATCGCTCTACCGCAAACGGGACGAGGAAGGTGGCACGAGTCACTTTTCACTGAGTTGATGATGTTTATTCGTTTTTATTATTGACCAGAAATAACAAGACTCGGCAAGAAGAGGGATCCGGGGTGATTCGACGGGATGGTGTGGGATCGGCCTCGGGAAAACACAGACAATTCCAATGAATATACAGATCTCAATCCCTCTAAGGCGCCAAGCGCACGCGCACGCGCACGCGCACGCACACACACACACACACACACACACACACACACACACACACACACACACACACACACACACACACACACACACACACACACACACACACACACACAACGTAGCTATTTCTGGTGGTCAGGCTGGACCGTGGTGTGGACGCAACTGTCCCTGGATCGGTGTCGGATGAGCTGGCCTTGCTCTCGTCAGGGGGGCAGGAGAAACCGTGGCGCTGTCGACCTCCTGGTCTTGGCCCAAGTCCGCTCACAGCCGCCAGGGAACCAGTTCTGGCGCCAAGTTGCGAGCAGGAGAGGGAGGCAGGTCCGCCCGCTGTTCGACCCCGTACTCCGAGTCAGCAGAACCCCAGAGCCAACCAAGGTGAGGCACGAGGCTCGGCAAGGCTCCAGGACACGATGAAGAACACGATCGACTCAGCACAACAACAAGGACGCTCTCTGCCGCCACACGGAACCACACCAAAAAAACACGATCTTTTGGTTGTAATCTTCTTCCTCTTCCTTTTCGACCCCGAACAGAACCTTTTTATCCTTCGTCCTCGTCACTCCCAATCGAGCCGTTTATGGCCCACCGCCAATCGTGATCACGGGGCGGAGCCATCCGCTGCACTGTCCTGTGACGTCACGGCCAGTCTTCAGAGAATACCAAAAGGGGTTTACGCAGACACACTTACCCTATCCCGTGTCCCTATCTAATTACGTGACATTTATCATTTCCCCCTTGAAGAAATGAACATTTACTAGACAACTTATCACCACTGAATTGCTACTTATTACATCGAGATCCTGGTAAACTCGAACAGCATGGCATACCTAATTAAACATCCTAATTACCCTTTGAATGCATACCCCCCCCTCAAACGTAACACTGCCCCCTCCTCTGGTACCACAGCTCCTGCAAGGTATATCACAGGCGCTACCGTACCAGCCTTAACACTTACTGACTCACACCTAATTAACCTAACGAAATAAAGTAGGAGGGGCAATGGGCAGCGAGTCACAGCTAACTTACCTATCCTGCTTAATGTACTACCCCCTTATGGCCTTATCCTCACCTAAACAATCATTCATTTTTTTTTTTGTTTTATCACATGAGAGCACTGAGCGAAGTTGCACTCCATCCTCCGGATCATCGCTCTTGCCCAGCACTCTTCCAGTGATCTGGGGAGGGGAAACAAAAGGTTCCACAAAAACACAACACTTATACTTTATATTCCTACTCTAAGCCTTAACGACACTATTCACAGGATATTTACACTTGACCGCCTCCCCCAGTGGATGCTAATAGACCCAGCGTTACCTGGGGAGCCAATTTTCAAATTTGCTTGCCCCAAAATTATGCGGACATCATGCCCTTGCTGCACCTGTCAAGTTGTGCGGGATCGAGTGGGACCCATACATCTTCACAACACTCACACCATGGTCATAATCACATTTCTAGGTCATGGTCCTCATTTTAATCATGCAGGCTGAATCCCGTCGTGGCCGTGGGGTGGGTTACCACAAGATGATGGGGGCATCTCAGGTGCAACCATGCCCACAGGTAAGCTTTAGTCCAACCCAGACGTTTCTCCGCCCCGCTCCCTTTGATTCCCTCCCCCCTGGTAGCCATCAGCTCTAATCCCGTACAACACTCTGGAAGGGGTCTCACTGGCTCCTCTGGCCTTCCTGGGTCGCCAAGGTCCTACCCGCATTGGTCACCCAACCAGACCCTCTCCCAGTTGCCTCCAGACACTGTCACCATTAGCCACCAGGAGGTGAATCTCCTTGAAGGGGGTCGCAATTCATGCTTACCGTGAGCTTCAGCAATCCCTGTGGACAAGCACATCATCCCCACCCACAAAACCCACATGACTCCCCCACCCCATCGGCCTTACATGTGACACCTGCATTTCTAACACTTCACCGACCATGACCTTCCCTGTTACCACACCATGCCCAATAAAAAAAAACAATGTGTGCACCATACATTTCACTTCTTCACTTAAAACAACTCACACAGCACTTCTCACCCGATCCACGCACCAGCCATTGGACAGCCACTCGTGCCCGCTTTGTTTCCAATTACCCACTGTCCCGATTGTCACTCTAAAACCCAGCAGAACTTACAAACCCATGCCAATTTTTCCACAATTCACTTTTTTCACCAAAGGAGGGCACTTCGCCACAATCTCAGCAGCCGAGCATGGCCGTATATGCTCAGCCCAATCTAGTCTCCCCGACCCCCGACAGTGATCTCTGTACCCGACCTACGAAAGGGCATCTCGGATAGACCTGGCGGTTCAGCAGGAGGATTCACCCTCTCCGAGTCTAAAAGTCTATTGGAGGGTCCCTCCATCGCCGGGTACCGGCAATATCGTTGCATGTGTCCTCTTCGCCCGCACCGGAAACAACTCCCCATAAAAGGCCCACCGTGAGTATCGGTGAAATGTCTCTTCCGGTTCCGGACCCCCTCGGCCATAATCGAATTGCTCTATTGGCTGGGCTGGACCCCGCCGCTTTGGCTAACTAACTACCGGATTACCCTTTATCAAACTTGACAGTTTCTGGCAAATTTCCTGAAACATTTGGGTAATGCCAATTTCTCCCAGCCCCCCTCCCTGATCCTGGATCGCCGCCCGTCGGATCGTCACCGATGGCCTCTCGGGCACCCGACCCGGCCGACTCCACGAGGCCATCCTGGCCGTGCACTCGGCCGCTCGGTGCACGGTGGGTGGATCCTGTAGCTCCACTAGCGCTCGGACCTCAGGGTCAGGAAGAGCAGCTAAAAAATTCTCTAGTGCCAGTCTGTCCCACGCCTCCACTGTAAGGTCCCGATACGCGATCCTGACTTATTGGTAAATGTCCTGTGCCAGCTCCTGCACTGTCTCACCCGGCTTTAATCTGCGGTGCTGGAACTGAGCCCGCACCAGATCACAGTTTGCCGCGAACCCAAACCGACGGCTCAACGCCTCGCAAATGTGGGAGCTGGTCAACATCCCCTCCGCGATCACGTTTAACACATCTGCGGCTGGTCCCCGCAACGTTGCCACCAAATTCCCTGTACGTTCCCACTCATTCCACCCGTTTAGTCGGGAAATGCACTCAAATTGCATCAGAAAAGCTTCAACGCTCCCTGACCCGTCGAAATTTACCAGGGGGATCACTTTTACGGTGGCCCGCTTCTCAGTTTCTCCCTTGTCCGAATCCAGCCCAGGGATCAAACACCCTTGTGGCTGCGTATCCAATTTCGGAGCCCACTGTGGCCAAAGATGTTTTGTGGTGAGGGTCTCATGGGTCAATTTTGCGTCCTGTTCCAAACGTTGAATGGACCGATTCACCTCTTCCCGCAGGATCTTCTGGGCCCGCACAACCTCCTCCAAGGCTCCGTCGCGAGTTTGTAGCTGCTCCTCAACCAACCCGGACACTCTACTTACAAAAGACGGCTCTACCAGGCCTTTATCCAAGACTTCATCTTGGCTCATAATTTTATCTTGTTCGTCCAAACGAGCCTCCAATCCTTTTACCTCCTCCGCCAAATTCATCCCTTGCTTCCTCAGCTCTCCCCATTCTTCTACTTGCAGCTGCATACGAGCATCCACACAGGCACGATGACGTTCCAGGCTTTCATCCACTTTATCAACCCGAATGTTCGTTGCATCAATTTTATCTACCAATTTTTTCCGTATATTTTCCCCCTCCAATGTAATTTCTACCTTTGTTTCCTCCAATCTATCCTCGAATTTACTTTGTATTTCTCCCAATTTAACATCCACACACTCCTGCATCTCAGTTTTCATTTTCTCCATCTTTTCCCCCAATTCATCCCTCATTAAATCAATCCGTGCACCCAACTGTACCCCCATTACCCCCAATTGATCTGTCATTTCTGCCCCCTGTGCCGTCATTTCTGCCCTCTGTGCCGTCATTTCTGCCCTCTATGTCACGAATTGATTTTCCATTTGTGCCGTCATTTTTGCCCCCTGTGCTGTAATTGCACTCATTAAACGTTCCAACATTTTCCAGATCATCATCGTGCCGGTTTCCGGCGCTGCCGGCTCCGTTACGGGCGATGAAGCACGGTCCACGCTCGGAATGGGGGAGGTTCCAACCCTACCCCCGTCTCTCCCCTCTTCCCCCGACTCGCTGCCAGACACGTGGCCTTCCTCCTCAAACATCTGCACATCCGCCATGGTGCAGAAGTCCCGTTTGCCGCCAATTAATTTAAATTTGAAAAATCCGGCCAAAATTTTCCCGCGCTCGCGCGCTTTTCTGTAGTAATTTTAGATTCCAATTCGTGGCGAGATTTTAATCTTGGTATATTCTCCCGATACCAAATATAATTTAGAGGGGTTCGAACATCCAACACCCTGACACCAATGTGACGTCCACGGGACTTGAACAGTCCCGCCAACGTAGAATGAGCCAAAACGATGGAGGCGGTTTATTTATTTATAACCCAAACATGGCGGTTCTAATCGCTCTACCGCAAACGGGACGAGGAAGGTGGCACGAGTCACTTTTCACTGAGTTGATGATGTTTATTCGTTTTTATTATTGACCAGAAATAACAAGACTCGGCAAGAAGAGGGATCCGGGGCGATTCGACGGGATGGTGTGGGATCGGGCGTGGGGAAAAACACAGACAATTCCAATGAATATACAGATCTCAAACCCTCTAAGGCACCAAGCGCACACACACACACACACACACACACACACACACACACACACACACACACACACACACACACACACACACACACACACACACACACACACACACACACACACACACACACACACACACAACGTAGCTATTTCTGATGGTCAGGCTGGACCGTGGTGTGGACGCAACTGTCCCTGGATCGGCGTCGGACGAGCTGGCCTTGCTCTCGTCAGGGGGGGCACGAGAAACCGTGGTGCTGTCGACCTCCTGGTCTTGGCCCAAGTCCGCTCACAGCCGCCAGGGAACCAGTTCTGGCGCCAAGTTGCGAGCAGGAGAGGGAGGCAGGTCCGCCCGCCGTTCGACCCCGTACTCCGAATCAGCAGAACCCCAGAGCCAACCAAGGTGAGGCACGAGGCTCGGCAAGGCTCCAGGACACGATGAAGAACACGATCGACTCAGCACAACAACAAGGACGCTCTCTGCCGCCACACGGAACCACACCAAAAAAACACGATCTTTTGGTTGTAATCTTCTTCCTCTTCCTTTTCGACCCCGAACAGAACCTTTTTATCCTTCGTCCTCGTCACTCCCAATCGAGCCGTTTATTGGCCCACCGCCATCGCCTTCCGCCAATCGTGATCACGGGGAGAAGCCATCCGCTGCACTGTCCTGTGACGTCACGGCCAGTCTTCAGAGAATACCAAAAGGGGTTTACGCAGACACACTTACCCTATCCCGTGTCCCTATCTAATTACGTGACATTTATCATTTCCCCCTTGAAGAAATGAACATTTACTAGACAACTTATCACCACTGAATTGCTACTTATTACATCGAGATCCTGGTAAACTCGAACAGCATGGCATACCTAATTAAACATCCTAATTACCCTTTGAATGCATACCCCCCCCCCCCCTCAAACGTAACAGTATTTAGTATGCAGTTACACAAACGAATGCAACAAAATATCAGCATTTTAGCTTAATCATCGAAATCATCAGCCCATCGTCGCAGCATCAACACCCCACCACCCCACAGGTGCTGTTCTTGGTCGGAGGCGGTATATTTTTTACAATTCTTACATCCACAAACATTGTTGCAAGAGAAACCAGACCTATGACATGAGCACAGCCCTCCTAAACAATTAGTTTTTACACAGTTACAATTAACATTCTCTTTGAGGACACACTCTCTGCGGCTGCGTCCATCATCATATATGCGATAGACAGTCCATCATTTGATACTGTCCATCCACGTCCATCGGGGGATGGAACATTTATCATATCAGGGGACGATTCTTCGAAGCCAAGTAAACAATGTCGTGGCAGATTGATGTGAATGTGACAGGTGTCATCCTCTATCTCGACAAAGTTTGTCATTATATGATCATCTGACAGTCCAACACTCCAGGCAAGGAGGTTATCCAGTTCAATGGGGATGCTATCTTCAGCAGATGCAAGCGTAAGATCTGTGGCAGTTAGTGGCCATGGGCAGTCCAGAGCAGGTGTTCGTTGCAAGGCGATCCTTATGATGAGTGCTGCTTGGTAGATATGCAAGGTTTCATCAACCGTAGGTGCTGAAGCTATTGAATGATGAATTGATTCAGTCTCAATGACTGGGATGTCACTGTGCATGATTTTTCAAGCCATTTTCAGATGGCAACCAGCAAGTGATACCAAGTGCCATTCACTGCACAGCTGCATTTACCTGAAGAATGAGGGTAGCTCATTCTCTTTCAGCACATTTCAAGAATAAAGTGATGAGCTTGGTCATCCAGAATACTTCATGATTCTTGATTAGTTCCTCCTCTATGAGCATAGTGTGAAACGAAGTGTAGGCTGCAGCGTAATTGGCACGGAAATTACATAAATATACCATCAGATCATGCCCATCCTTAATTTTTGACATAAATTACTGGTTTTTTGGGGGGGTTTTTGGATACCTTGTCGAGGCTCGTATGAGAGCGAACACACAACACACAGCAAGGGGGCATGAGACAAGAGGGGCGGGAGTGGGAAGGACAAAACAGTGGGGAACAGAGACATTAGAAGATCTGTGGAAGGGAGAGGGATGGGGTGGGGAACATGGGGAATACAAGATGGACATTACAGGGACTTTCAGGAAGGAAAGCAGGGAATTTGAAGGAGGTGGGCTGGGGTAGATTATTATCAGGGGTAGAAAAGATTGAGGATTTGGATGGGGGATGATAATAGGTGGTGGTGAACAGCTATTGTGAAGGCCTGGAGGGAAGAATGGGATTGAATAGAGTGAGGGAGCTTATTCCAAAGGTGGGAAAAAAGATGAATGAAAGAGTGAAGGTGAGCAGTGATTCATGATTTTGGTAGTTTTACCAGAAGGGGGTTGTTGGCGGACCAAGAGCGCCCTGCCGAAATGTGGTGGGGACAAATCGCAGAGAGAGAGAGTGGGGGGGGGGGGGGTGAGGCTTTAGAGGAGACGGTAGAGACAGAAAGACCACCGACCAGCCTGCGGTGAGAGAGTGAGAGGCCCAAAGACTCAGCCTCATTGCGGGAGATGCCAATGATCTGAAATGGCTTGGTTTCCACAGCGTGAAGCCGAGAAAGGTGGGAGGTAGGAGCACCAGCCCAGAGGGGAGAGCAGTACTCCATCAGGCTGAGGACGAAAGCTTTGTAAGTGGTCAGGAGCTCAGGTGGGCAGAGGAAGGACTTTGCACGATGGAGGATTCCCAGTTGGCAACTGGCTTTGGAAGCGAGGTATGAAATGTGGCTTTCCCAGGAAATATCATGGCAGATAGTGAGACTCAGAAGCTTGAAAGAAAGGACTTCTTCCAGAGGATTGCTGAGAAAGTGGATGGGGGGGGGGGGGGTTCTAAACGGTCCTTTCGGAGAGACAAGATGAGAGTGTGAGATTTGTCCGGATTGAAAGACATGTTCCACATGTTGGACCAGTTTGTGATTTTACCCAGATCTACAGAGAGCGAAGAAGCTGCTGCATGCCGATCTGAGAGATGACAGATGGTACGGCAGAGGGTGGAGTCATCAGCAAAGAGATAAAGCGGATAATCTGTTGTAATCAATATGATTATTTTTACTTCTTTGGTGCAGTTCTTGGTTTCTGTTTATTCAATAGGAATCTGTAATCTTCCTTTTGTAGCAAAGTTTGTGATGATATCACTTCGAGGACGACACTGTGTTGTTCTCTGAAATACATCAGAATGCTTTCGTGGTGTTTCAGTGTGGCAGCTGCCAGTAGTTTTCCTGAAAAGTCATCCTGGTAGGCATAAAATAATTTCTATTTTCCCTTTTCACTTATTCAAGAAGTTTGATAGTTTCACACTTTTGTGTCCTTTGTTGGTGTCCTGAAGTTGGTGTCGTTAAGGCATCCTTTGTTGTTTTATGAGACTCTCTCATGTGGCGTTCCACCCTATTGAAAATTATGCACACTGCAGACAGGACATCTGCTCGGGCATGAAGGCTCGATCGTAAATTATTATTATTCCTTCCATGGGCTTTGCTTGGGATGAAGAAGCAGGCAGGACGAGAACATTGAACTCTGACCCCTCAATCTCAGAGGAGGTGGATGTGGCGATCTTATCTTGCTCTCTGAATACAGTAAACACTCTACTATCGCGGGTTTCTAGCAATTGCGGGCAACCGATTGTGTTCCGATTCCATTATTGCGGGATTTCCTTTGGACCAATCATGGTTTTTGAGCTGAGATAAGTCATCGTTTGGGCCCAGTGTGCGTGAACGATGACCTCCCATTATGAGCCTTGTGTTGTTTCTTGCGCACCGTTTTTAATGAGCCCAAAATGTAAAGCGATGGACAAAGTTAGTGTACCAAAAGGCAGAGAAACGTGATGACGTTGGGCAAAAAGATCGAGTTGTTAGATCGGATGGTTCGAGGAGAAAATGTGGCATCTGTAGTACGGGCTGCCATTACGGGGTCAATGATTGCAGGTAAAACCTTCCCCATTGTACTCTTCCTCACTCGTAAACCTTCATTTTCCTTCAAGCCCTCATTATCCTTCAAACCCAACCCCCAAACCATTGTCCCTCAAACGAAATCTCAAACGTTCATTTTCCAAGTCCGTATTTGAACCTCATTGCCAAACACTTAATTTCCGACTCCCGGATTCGAACTCCCGTTCTCAAACACGCATTCTCATGCACAGCTCATGAAACAAATCAAGGTGAAGGGATTTATGACGGAGCAACTTTTTAACACCAATGAGGCAGGATTATTCTTGAAGATGATGTCATCTCGTACCTCTCTCCCGAGCAGGGAAGATCGTAGTTCAAGGTAAGGTGATTTAAGGATCCTGTTTACCTTCTCCATTGTGGGTGTGGAAATGCTGCACGCACCTTCGTCATAAAGTTAATGCTGCTTTTCCTTTCGCTGAATCACCTTCCCCGCTCATCCCTTCCCCTGCTCCACACTACCCTCCCTCCTCGAAAAGCATCATCCCAAGCTAAATCTTGTGTTTTCTATTTACAGCAGATTTACGTCTCTTTACGGATCTGGATGAAATTTGGTGGGCAGGTTGGGTGTGTGACCACGACCATTTGGTTCGATTTTGGTGAAGATCCGGATCCGGATCTGGATACGAGAATTATTTAATTTTTAAAGTGATTCTTCACCATTGAGTGATGAGGCCAAAAACGATATATTGCATGATATCTCAAAAATGTAATGGACCCGATATGTTCTCGTGGATCAGGCATTACCTGGCGGACATATACGTTCTACCGAGTGCCCTAGTTTACACTGTATTTATTGTATTTCCATGTTTATTTTAATGTTACATGCTTTCTACATATATTTATGTGTTTATTTCAATGAAAATGTGTTTATTTATGGCTACCGTCGATCTTCCTCGATATCTTCTGGAAGCTCAGGAACTGAACCCCCCTCTTCCCATTGGCCCTTGGTTTCCACGATCGCAGTTTGAACTATTGCAGCATTTTCCAGGAACCTTGCCCCCACGATATTGGAGGGTTTCCTTCTAATGTTTATATTTTCGAATTTCTGACCTTGGAATGAAACTGAATGATAAATGGTCTCAGGTTGCAGCCTAATATCAGAAAATGGAAACTCCTCACTATCCACAAAAATCAATGCATCCCAAGAATGTACCTGCCGAGGAAAGTAGGAGGCAGTGGCCTGATGGAACTCAATAAAGTGCACACAGCGACGACTGTACGATTCGCAGAGTATTTGAAAAGATCAACAGACTACCCAATACAGTTTGTACACAAGCATGAACACAAGCCAGAAAAGGTGTCTCTCACTCACCTTGCAAAAAATTTCCAAAAATAGATGTGAATAGAAGATGTCATGCATCAAACTGAAATAGCAACAAATACAGCCCCAACGATTGCAAAAAAAAGGCAAAAGACAGATACAAGACAAAATATCAACAGATATGTGGTGACAACTGGGAGAAACACAAACGAGCAGGAAAATATAAAAAAGAGTTGGACAGATTGGGGATTAAAGAAGAAGGATCACTGGAATGGCGAAGAAGAGGTCAGCTCAATTGGGATGGAGAACGAATCATAATAAATGCCCAAGATCAAGAACACTACACAAATGGCAAGACTGAGCCAATTGGACAAGTGTAGGTTCTGCAAGGTAGAGACAGAAAGTACGAGCCACCTCCTATGGGGATGTAAAATACTCACGTCAGAACAGCTGTACACACAGAGGCACAACAAGGTATGCAGTCATCCAGTGGCAGATCTGCTGAAACACAGCACTGTGACCGGACATAGTACTCAGATACCAAAAGGAAAAGGTAGCATTGTTCATTGAGGTTTCAGTACCCAGTGATTTTGGTCTAAATAACACAGGAATCAAGAAAATGACCAAATATCAAGACCTCAAAAATGAAGTGAAACGATCCAGGAAGCTGTACAGCACCAAAATTGTATCAGTGATAATTGGAGCAATGGGAATGATAAAGATGAATCTTACAAAGATTCAACGAACCAGCCTTGGGAACAGCCCTGGGAAAATTCTCAGAACTGCCTTGCAGAGTAAGGAATGTTTCTGGTTCAAATGGCCAAAAGTGTTTGGCAGATCCGACACTCCAATCCCCATGTCTTTAATACTTTAAAATAGACGCAAGCTGGGTCCGTCATCTATTTATAATTCCAGCAATGTGTATGTGTATGTGTATGTGTATGTGTATGTGTATGTGTATGTGTATGTGTATGTGTATGTGTATGTGTATGTGTATGTGTATGTGTATGTGTATGTGTATGTGTATGTGTATGTGTATGTGTATGTGTATGTGTATGTGTATGTGTGTGTGTGTGTGTGTGTGTGTGTGTGTGTGTGTGTGTGTGTGTGTGTGTGTGTGTGTGTGTGTGTGTGTGTGTGTGTGTGTGTGTGTGTGTGTGTGTGTGTGTGTGTGTGTGTGTGTGTGTGTGTGTGTGTGTGTGTGTGTGTGTGTGTGTGTGTGTGTGTGTGTGTGTGTGTGTGTGTCTGAGACTGCTGTTTCTCGACAACCACTGGTCCGATCTAATTGAAACTTGCCAGCTATATTGCTGGGGACCTGAATATGTGCCTTTTCAAGGTTTGATATTAATCGGACAAGTGTTTCCCAAGTTATAGCCATTTATTTACCAAACCAATGACAAGACATGCTGCTGCATAGGCGTGGCTGCGTAGGCCGGTGCGCGGCAGGCCGACGATGATGTCACGGGCTGTGCCGGTTACGATGGGGATTGGTGCCTTAGTTACCGTGGCGTGGGAGTGGCAATGGTCAATGGCAGTGAATGTCATGGCAAGCAAAGACAGGGAGGTGAACTTGATTTTAATTTGGATTTTAATTAACTCTGTGTGTGTAAGTATCACAGCAGTTGTTCCTTCAATTATTATTATTATTATTATTTTATTTTTTTTGTATACCTTGGTCGAGGCTCGTATGAGAGCTAACACACAACTCACAGCAAGGAGGCATGAGACAAGAGGGGCGGGAGTGGAAGGGACAAAACAGTGGGGAACAGACACATTAGGTGAACTGTGGAAGGGAGAGGGATGGGGATGGGATGGGGAACATGGCGAAGAGAAGATGGACATTTCAGGGACTTTCAGGAAGGAAAGTAGGAGAAATGAAGGAAGTGGGCTTGGGTGGATTATCGGGGGTAGAAAAGATCGAGGATTTCGATGGGGGAAGATAAGAGGTGGTGGTGAACAGCTGTTTTGAAGGCCTGGAGGGAAGAATGGGAAAGAATAGAGCGAGGAAGTTTATGCAAGTGATAATTCGTGGAATGCATGTGAACATCCCGTAGGGGCACGCACCACTTCCGGAGAGCGATGACTTACTGTATTCCAATAATTTCTCGATTTCTTATGCGCATTTATAGATAAACACAATGCCCCAATCCAGTCGTCGTTTACGAGAGTGAAGGAACGGCCTGTGTGGTTGTTTGAAAGGTTTTTTTTTTTTTTTTTGGTTTGCACATACGGCCACGCACATACGGGCATGTACTAGTATAAAATTTTTTTTAAAAACAGATGGTTCTAATCAAGCAGTTTGTAGAGCGCTCATCAAGTGGCTTAAGCACTCAAGCAAGCACTCCAACGAAACGGTTGAAGTAAGCATTGTATCACCATGGCCGACAAACCGGTTGAAAAGGAATGGCTGACTTGGGAAGCAATTAGCAATGTATACAGCGATTCGTCGGAATAAAGATCAGCGATCATTGATCGGCAATGTACACAGTGAGTCATCTAAGATAATATGGAATAGGCAAAGCCAAGAAGCGAACGTAGAATTCTTCTTACATTCGATGTTGCAATTTCCGGTTACTTCGGCCTGGATTCGGGATCAGCGATCAAATAATGTAAATCACGATTAAAAATTATTTTTTGATGATGCAGGAGATATCTTTATTATAAAATTAGGTAGATTTAAAACTGCAAGAGTATTTACTCTCGAGTTTTGTCATTAATTTTTTAGTCATAAAGGTGTGATTGGGTATACTATAGATCAAATTAATTATTTGTGCATTTCTATAACCGGCATAACACTACTGCATATTACCTCAACATTACCTTCACAACAACTACACCGCCTAGAACAGGATCTCATCTGAAAAAATAAATATTACCTCAATATTACCTTCACAACAACAACTACACCACCAAGAACAGGATCTCATCTAAAAAAATAAATATTACCTCAACATTACCTTCACAACAACAACTACACCACCCAGAACAGGCTCTCATCTGAAAAAAAAATATTACCTCAACATTACCTTCACAACAACGACACCGCCGAGAACAGGATCACATCTAAAAAAATTAATATTACCTCAACATTACCTTCACAACAACAACTACACTGCTGAGAACAGGATCTCATCTGAAAAAATAAATGTTACCTCAACATTACTTTCACAACAACGACACCGCCAAGAACAGGATCTCATCTAAAAAAATAAATATTACCTCAACATTACCTTCACAACAACTACACCGCCTAAAACAGGATCTCATCTGAAAAAATAAATATTACCTCAACATTATACCTCAACATTACCTTCACAACAACAACTACACCACCTAGAACAGGATCTCATCTGAAAAAAAAAAATGTTACCTCAACATTATACCTCAACAACTACACCGCCTAGAACAGGATCTCATCTAAAAAAATAAATGTTCCCTCAACATTACTTTCACAACAACTACACCGCTGAGAACAGGATCTCATCTGAAAAAAACGTGACCTCAACATTACCTTCACAACAACTACACCACCTAGAACAGGATCTCATCTAAAAAAAAAAAAAATCCTCAACATTATACCTCAACATTACCTTCACAACAACAACTACACCGCCTAGAACAGGATCTCATCTAAAAAAATTAATATTACCTCAACATTATACCTCAACATTACCTTCACAACAACAACTACACCGCCTACAACAGGATCTCATCTAAAAAAATTAATGTTACCTCAACATTATACCTCAACATTACCTTCACAACAACTACACCGCCTAGAACAGGATCTCATCTCAAAAAATAAATATTACCTCAACATTATACCTCAACATTACCTTCACAACAACAACTACACCGCCGAGAACAGGATCTCATCTAAAAAAAGAAATATTACCTCAACATTATACCTCAACATTACCTTCACAACAACGACACTGCCGAGAACAGGATCTCATCTAAAAAAAGAAATATTACCTCAACATTACCTTCACAACAACGACACTGCCGAGAACAGGATCTCATCTGAAAAAAAAAAAATCCTCAACATTACCTTCACAACAACGACACTGCCGAGAACAGGATCTCATCTAAAAAAATTAATATTACCTCAACATTATACCTTAACATTACGTTCACTACAACAACTACACCGCCAAGAACAGGATCTCATCTGAAAAAACAAAATGTTACCTCAACATTACCTTCACAACAACAACTACACCACTTCGAACAGGATCTCATCTGAAAAAAAAATCCTCAACATTATACCTCAACATTACCTTCACAACAACTACACCGCCTACAACAGGATCTCATCTAAAAAAATAAATGTTACCTCAAGATTATCTTCACAACAACTACACCGCCTAGAACAGGATGACATCCAAAAAAATAAATATTACCTCAACATTATACCTCAACATTACCTTCACAACAACAACACCACCGAGAACAGGATCTCATCTAAAAAAAAAAAAAATTTTACCTCAACATTACCTTCACAACAACAACTACACCGCCCAGAACAGGATCTCATCTGAAAAAAAAAAATCCTCAACATTACCTTCACAACAACGACACTGCCGAGAACAGGATCTCATCTAAAAAAATTAATATTACCTCAACATTATACCTTAACATTACTTTCACTACAACAACTACACCGCCAAGAACAGGATCTCATCTGAAAAAACAAAATGTTACCTCAACATTACCTTCACAACAACAACTACACCACCTCGAACAGGATCTCATCTGAAAAAAAAAATCCTCAACATTATACCTCAACATTACCTTCACAACAACAACTACACCGCCTACAACAGGATCTCATCTAAAAAAATAAATGTTACCTCAAGATTATCTTCACAACAACAACTACACCGCCTCGAACAGGATGTCATCCAAAAAAATAAATATTACCTCAACATTATACCTCAACATTACCTTCACAACAACAACACCACCGAGAACAGGATCTCATCTAAAAAAAAAATAAATGTTACCTCAACATTACCTTCACAACAACAACTACACCGCCCAGAACAGGATCTCATCTGAAAAAAAAAAAAACCTCAACATTACCTTCACAACAACTACACCGCCTAGAATAGGATCTCATCTGAAAAAATTAATATTACCTCAACATTATACCTCCACAACAACAAATACACTGCTGAGAACAGGATCTCATCTGGAAAAAAAAATCCTCAACATTACCTTCACAACAACAACTACACCACCTAGAACAAGATCTCATCTAAAAAAAATTAATATTGCATCAACATTACCTTTACAACAATGACACCGCCTAGAACAGGATCTCATCTAAAAAAATTAATATTACCTCAACATTACCTTCACAACAACAACTACGCCGCCTACAACAGGATCTCATCTAAAAAAAATTAATGTTACCTCAACATTATACCTCAACAACTACACCGCCGAGAACAGGATCTCATCTAAAAAAAGAAATATTACCTCAACATTATACCTCAACATCATCTTCACAACAATAACAACACCGCCTAGAACAGGATCTCATCTAAAAAAAAAAAAAATCCTCAACATTACTTTCACAACAACGACACTGCCGAGAACAGGATCTCATCTGAAAAAAATAAAAAAATCCTCAACATCATACCTCAACATTACCTTCACAACAACAACTACACCGCCTACAACAGGATGTCATCTAAAAAAATAAATCTTACCTCAACATTATACCTCAACATTACCTTCACAACAACAACACCACCTAGAACAGGATCTCATCTTAAAAAAAAATAAATGTTACCTCAACATTACCTTCACAACAACAACTACACCGCCCAGAACAGGATCTCATCTGAAAAAAAAAAAACCTCAACATTACCTTCACAACAACTACACCGCCTAGAATAGGATCTCATCTGAAAAAATTAATATTACCTCAACATTATACCTCCACAACAACAAATACACTGCTGAGAACAGGATCTCATCTGGAAAAAAAAAATCCTCAACATTACCTTCACAACAACAACTACACCGCCTAGAACAAGATCTCATCTAAAAAAAATTAATATTGCATCAACATTACCTTCACAACAATGACACCGCCTAGAACAGGATCTCATCTAAAAAAATTAATATTACCTCAACATTACCTTCACAACAACAACTACACCGCCTACAACAGGATCTCATCTAAAAAAAATTAATGTTACCTCAACATTATACCTCAACAACTACACCACCGAGAACAGGATCTCATCTAAAAAAAGAAATATTACCTCAACATTATACCTCAACATCATCTTCACAACAATAACAACAACACCGCCTAGAACAGGATCTCGTCTAAAAAAAAAAAAAAATCCTCAACATTACCTTCACAACAACGACACTGCCGAGAACAGGATCTCATCTGAAAAAAATAAAAAAAAATCCTCAACATCATACCTCAACATTACCTTCACAACAACAACTACACCGCCTACAACAGGATCTCATCTAAAAAAATAAATCTTACCTCAACATCATACCTCAACATTACCTTCACAACAACAACTACACCGCCTACAACAGGATCTCATCTAAAAAAATAAATCTTACCTCAACATTATACCTCAACATTACCTTCACAACAACAACACCACCTAGAACAGGATCTCATCTAAAAAAAAATAAATGTTACCTCAACATTACCTTCACAACAACAACTACACCGCCCAGAACAGGATCTCATCTGAAAAAAAAAAAATCCTCAACATCACCATCACAACAACTACACCACCTAGAATAGGATCTCATCTGAAAAAATTAATATTACCTCAACATTATACCTCCACAACAACAAATACACTGCTGAGAACAGGATCTCATCTGGAAAAAAAAAATCCTCAACATTACCTTCACAACGACAACTACACCGCCAAGAAAAGGATCTCATAAAAAATAAATTATTGTTACCTCAACATTACCTTCACAACAACTACACCGCCATAAACAGGATCCCATCTAAAAAAATTAATACAAGAAGCGAACGTAGAATTCTTCTTACATTCGCTTCTGACTTTACCTATAACTTATTCACAACTGTATACGCAATTTCCGGTTACTTCGACTGGATTCGGGATCAGCGATCAAATAATGTAAATTCCGATTAAAAATTATTTTTTGATGATGCGGGAGATATCTTTATTAAAATCAGTGGAGGAAATATGCACCATCTCTGATATTTGGGTTTTTCATGTCTCTGATGATGCGTTTATCTCCCGGCATGCATCATTCCCCATGCAAAAAACCGGAAGCAAAAAAAAACCGGAAGCAAAAAAAACCTGGAAGCAAAAGGGTCATAGCCAACGACACGGATTCCAAATTGCCAGGGTATTGTGTTGTTGTTTCGTATTCTCTCATGTGCACGCGTTAAGTATGAAGCTCACTACGTTCGCTATAAAGCTCTTTTTAACCACTGACTGATATTAAAGATCGGTACCTTCCAGGTGATGTAGGAAGCTGAAATTGTGTGCCGCTGGACATTGAAGCCGGTACACCTGAAAAAAAAAATCACTGAATTGTTGGACAACATCCATAAATGAAAACATAAGTAAATGAAAAAAAATGCAGGTGAGCGACCTGAGACAATGGGGAAGCAGGGTAATTTTGTGTGCCGATGGACATCGAAGCCAATACACCAGGAAAAAAAAAAATCACAGAACCATCGGAAAGCATCCGTAAATGAAAAAAAATTAAAATAAATAGATGAAAATTCAAATGCAGGTGAGCGACCCGAGACAATGGAGAAGCATGGTTCGTATGCATACACAATGTGTAAGCACACCTCGCTAGTAGATATAAAGATCAGCGATGGAAACAGCGATTCTTAGGTATGAAGATCAGCGATCAGTGCAGTAATTGTGACTGGTGGACACATGATCTGGCTGGGGATCTTCAAATAGATTGACCGCTGGAGTCGTATTTACCCACTGCCGCAAGCAAAACCCCTTTCCCACAACTGCACCCACGTAACCAATGAATTAACACGAGTCTTAATAATCTATCTTCAGGCCTCAGTCATTCCACAGAATATTGACAACAGATAAGAGATAGACAAGACAGAAATACTCTGGCTGTGTCTGGCAGGACACAGCAGGAACAGATGCGGAGAGTTAGCCCAGGAGCGACCTCGCTGCAGGTCACGGTCAGCGTGGAGCTTGTGAGGAGGAGGAGGAGAGGCATGGCTGGCTGGATGGGGGCGTGGCTTTGCGAGGCAGCGCAGCAGGCTCCAGGCGCAGCCGTTTGTGAGGATGATCTCGGGTGTCTCCTCCTTCCCCTTGTGGCACCTGCTTTTAAAATCTCTGGCCCCCACTTCACACCATGATGTACTGCACCCCTTCCCTCTCATTCATCATTGGCCCAAAGGTCCACTTGATGGGTAGAGGACTGCCCTTCTCTGACTTGTCATCCCGGGGCAGCCCTCCCCTTTCTGTGGGTCTGCTGGAACGTAGCATTCCACCACATGGCAATCACAGATGCTAAAGGAGACAAATGACAGATTACAAAGGGTGGAACATAAAATGAAGTCTCTCAGGGTTGGTGGCTTTGAGCCACATACACTGGGGAGGATGGACATCATCTGTCGAGACATGTACTGTAAGTGATGCATATCTAATGTCATGATTAAATTACCTCACACTTCCTCTGTTGCATTTATGACAGCGATAACTAAACTATACGAAGCAATGTTACCCCCGCAGGAGTAATTTTCACAACAATATGGAATAGACAACATTATGCACTTATTATCTTTATCTTTTTTTTCGAGAATGCTGTACTATATTAGTCATTTACTCGTTTACATACTCAGTACGCTTATCAAAATGTCTGTCCTGCACCAGGCCTTATGTGGGGCCTACGAGATAGGGCACATGCCAGCAGAAGACCTTGTTATGTCCATAAAACCTATAAAACAACACCATCTGCAAGGCACTTACTCCTAAACTCTTTCAGAACGGTTCACATTATGTTTTGGTGCTCTCTGATGCAAGAATTAAAGGTTTATAATACATATTTACCTGTAAGTCGACGAAATGGCAGTTTATTTATGACCACCATGGACACAGCCAATATGGGACTTTCAATATGGGCCATCGGGGAATGCTAATGAATATTGTTCGGCGAGATAAGGACTGCTAACTAAAATGGCTCACAAAGCTTCTAAAAGACGTCAAAAATACTTGGAAAAGTACCCGAGAGAAAGGATGTGCCTCTGCACAATGAAAGAGTTGGAGAACTCTCTCAGATCACCGACGGGGCTGACATCTTACAGCTGCCCTTACTGCAGATTCCTGATTATGTGGACCGGTGCAAGGCCTTTATTACTTTGGATGGGAACGTACTGTACAACCTGAAACGTCGACGGTCGCTGCCAGTGAGCAGACTTTGAACCTTGCGAGAGTGCCCCTTGTGAACATAGCAGACTTGGCAATTTATTTAATGGACGTTTGCAATTGGGATGATGATGCTGTGCATTATTACTAACAAAGTAATGGCAAACAACTTTTTGATTACGGACATCTTCACGACGTGAAGTTACATTAAAGCTTGTGCCAGCTATTATTTACGTGGGAGCCAGATACACCAGGCAGACTTTGCTGAGGGAGACACTGTATCTGGTTTGAGTGCTTAACAATGATGGGACAGTCATATATTTGGATTGTGAGTGCACAGGGTGGGTTTAAAATGAATTTTTAAAATGTTCGGTGGGGGTTGGGGAAGCGGGGCGTGGGAGCTGTTATAAGTATATGTTAAAAACACTATTTGACTTACAGATTTAGCTTCAGCACCAACAGGTTAAAATGCCAAATGGTGAAGACTGTCAGAAGTGAGTCACTGAAAACGCACACAGCACATGCGTGAAAGGCCTCAGTTGCGTTCACATGTCGTCAGTTTCAAAAGTCCAGTATTGGCAACAACGTAGGTAGCTGACGCAGTGACGTCATACGACAACGTATGTCGCTGATATGGTGATGTCACACAATTGTCTGCCAAAATTCGTACCTTTAATTGCAAACCCGAACTGCATTTACAAAACCCGATTGTTCACTATATCAGCGTTCCAAGTCGTGTGCAGATACACTACATGGCCAAAAGTATGTGGACACCTGCTCGTCCAAAATCTCATTCCAAAATCATGGGCATTAATATGTAGTTGGTCTCCCCCTTTGCTGCTATAACAGCCTCCACTCTTCTGAGAAGGCTTTCCACTCGATGTTGGAACATTGCTGTGGAGATTTGCTTCCATTCAGCCACAAGAGCATTAGTGAGGTCGGGCACTGATGTTGGGTGATTAGGCCTGCTCACAGTAGGCGTTCCAATTCATCCCAAAGATGTTCGCTGGGGTTGAGGTCAGGGTTCTGTGCAGGCCAATCAAGTTCTTCCATACCGATCTCGACAAACCATTTCTGTATGGACCTTGCTTTGTGCACAGGGGCATTGTCATGCTGAAATAGGAAAGGGCCTACCCCAAACTGTTGCCACAAAGTTGGAATTACAGAATCCTCTAGAAGCACATAATTGTGAAATAGCCGAATCCACTAATTAGAAAGGACGTCCGCATGCTTTTGGCCATGTAGGAAACTCACCGACAAAATTATTTTAAGAAAAACATGGCTATTCATTTTACAACATCTCTAACATTGACAACCCCAAAATTGGATGAACCAACAACAAAAAACTTGAGTTATTTCAAAAGTTAAAGGGAGGTAATTACAGAACTACTATTTTTAGTTACAGACGAGTCATGCTCCATTTTTTAAATATCTAAAAAAAAAAGTTGCATAGGTATATTTTTTTTCACATGTTACATTCTTTTTAGCAACACTCTCTTGATAAACTCAAAATCCTGGCATACTTCACACCTCAACTCCGGTTCCTTTTTTTCTCCAGTTTGCAGAACTGCCTCCTGGAGGCAGTTCAATCCCACTCTTCCTTCCCAGGCTAAATCTGGCAATACACCATCATCTCGTCATCCCCCTTCCCTCCGAAATTATTTCTACCACCATGAACTCCACCTTATCTCTATCTCTATCTCTATCTCTTTTTCCTGTTTATTAATGCCCTTGCTTTGCTCCATCGACTCATGGCCCAACACCCCACTGCCAGCATATTGTGTTTTTGCCCTCGGTCAACTTGCTCTTCCATGATCCTTGATATTGCATATAAACATTTTTTAGAAGATGTTAGTCTATTTTTTACGTGGATTATTCAGACATCAGTTGAAAATGGACAAATGAACACAGGATATAAGATATATACCTTGGTTCCCAACATTATGGGGCTGTGTGCTCACTCGAGAACTCTAAACACACCAACGAAGCAAAGGGATGTTTAGCTTTTTTAAATATTCAAGAATACAACTACTGTACAATTTTCCTTGAGTGCTGCATGTTTCCTCGTTTGTTGTGCCTTTTCAGGATGCTTTTCCAGTGCAGAAACAGAAATCATTCCCGGCGTGGGTGACTTTCATCATCGTACTCCTGGCAGGGATTCCCAGTGTTGTCATTCCAGCCTACATTATTGTAACATTGCTCTTTAAACTGTGGAGGCACTACAATCCACGACAAGACCGTAACCTTGTGATGGTCCCACCTTCTACAATCCTACCTCCAACATTTTCCTCAACCCACTTAACTCAAACCAGGAGCAGTTTTGTCTCGATTGACTCCAGTGGGATTGATCGCAGACCAGAGTTCATTGGGCATGTCAATCCGGTATATGAAGTGGAGTAGCTCGTGACAGATCCAACGCACTTTGTCGCCGTGGAAGGGAAATGTGGACTCTCTCGTACAATGATGGAAGACTTGGAGGGTTGGGGAGGGGGGGGAGTGTAATGGATTTGTGGTACTTTCGATATAGAGTTTGACTGAGAAGATACTTCTCCAGTTCACTCGTACTGGGTTTGGGCTAGGTTTTTTGGCTGCAGTAGGATCATTTGTTGGGGATTACTGAAGCAAGAGACCATGAGGTGAAAGGGTAAATGGGTTTATTTTTTCTTTGGTGTGAAGGAATTAATATTTTTGCACTAAAAATAATCAAAGAAGGCAATTTCTTTAACAAAAAAACCTTGAAAATTATAGCTTGTTATTGTGACCATCGCTGAAATTGTCTGAACAAAATGATGGTCTTATTTACTTTGCATTGTTTATCATCATTGGGATAAAACATCAGTTCTTTAAACCTTGTGTTCACGTGATGTTATTTTTAAAAGCGAAATATTAACGCTGCAAGAGAAAAATTAAACTTTTGCAAAATGTTTGCTCCTCTGTCTAAATGCAGCTTTCCTTACTCACCGTGACGTTTCTCTTTGTTCATTCTCTATCTATTCCTCTCCACCTGATTGTTTTGTTGAGCTTCCACTGTTTGTTTACCTTTTCCATAAGCTTTCATAGGCCATGGCTCAAATCTTATAATGTGACATTTCATGCAAATGTATTGGGGCAACGTTTTGTTCTCACCACATAAATTACTGGTATAACATCTTTCAAACGAGAAAAGGTTCCCATGTTTTTGTTTGCAAGTTAATCATGTTGTTGTTTCGTATGCAACCTGTGGCTGCTGGTTGCATCACTTTCTGGAAGCACAACTGTGCTACTGAAGCGCCCCTTTTACAAGTAACTGGTACTCATTGGCCGAGTTCGGAAGGATGACAGGCTGAGTCAAGCCACCTGCTGTTATATCAACAGCACGACAGGGGCTCAAACTCAAGACCATCCATCCATCCATTGGGACCATTCTCTGTGCAGAGCATCGGTGCTGCTGAAGCAGTCTTGGGCTATTAGGCACAATCCTGGATGGGTCGCCACTCCGACACAGGATACTCGAATGGCTCAATCATCCCAGCAAGGTGGTACTCATTTTGTCAACCTCAGAAGGATGACAGGCTGAGTCAACCCACCTGGTATTAATGAAACGGAAAAGCAGGATTTGAACTCAAGACCCTAAGCTCTTAAGCCAGCCACCTTAACTGTAAAGCTAACACCAGGCTTAAGTTAATAAGAAAACTTCAGTAGAACATACTGTTAAAATATGTACACAGGTTTTCTCCCCTGCCAGTCGGGGGCAGTGCAATTGGCATCAGTTGGTTGGCAACAGTCAATCAGATCTGTGCATTTTCCAACATGGCAGCCCCCATGAAATGCTGTGTGTATATGGTTCATGAAGAAAATGAAGCTATTCTACAATTTCCTTAAATCAGTTGGACAAAGTTCATTAATCCACTTGCAAGATGGAAGAATTTAGACTTTATATTGAAATAGAAAGGAAAATATCAGACTGGTTCACAAATTTAAGTCTGGAATCTCAGCTAGATCCTGCACTGAGGTACGACAGAAAATGTGACAGCAGCTTCACAGATATAACGAAGATTGACAGGGTGGAAAAAAACGTGTGTCAAAGTTACCAAGAACCTCAACATGTGATGGACACAGTGGATCCTTGTCGAGAAAGACTAGAACTTCTGGTGGCCTTGGAAAAACTGGTGCTCCCAGGAGAAATCAACACTTCTTGCCAAAACAGTGCAACATCTGCTAGAAGGAAAAGTATTGTGCAGAGACCATCAATGAAACTATGAATATAAAGCGTCTCATCTTGTAACTATGAGTCAGGTAAGATGTAATAGACCTGTCCATTGCCTGGCCACACACCCAAAATGAAAATCCTGAATGCTGTGAAAATATGCATTGACTAAAAAAAACGTTCTGACTGTTTTAACCAGGGTGTTTGATTATATAGAACTCTGACGGTACATGTAAAGACTGGATCCTTCAAATATGCACTGTAACATTTATCACAGTATACCATCATGTAAACTGGAAATGTTTACACCATCATGTTAACAATAAATGTTTACACTGTCATGTAAACTGGAAATGTTTACACCATGTAAACCATAAATGTTTACACAGTCATGTAAACTGAAAATGTTTACACCATGTAAACGATAAATGTTTACACCGTCATGTAAACTGGAAATGCTTACACCATGTAAACGATAAATGTTTACACCATGTAAACGGGAAATGCAAAAACGAAGGGAATAATAAAATGTTTGTTCCTTTTGAGGTTTTGGGTAATTGATTTTGGCAATGTCATCTGTGTTTCATGGACTTTTGAATGTTCAGCCTTGTATCTACAGTGGCCTGCAAAAGTATTGTTACGGTTCTCGGAACCATATGCATACAACATACAGGTGTCCCACGTCAGTTATTCCATTAGTATACGTGCAGATAGATCCCTTCCTTGTGTGTAGTGGGGAAAAAACACGGGGGTGCATTGCGATGGGATTTTAATTAGGTTAATAAATCATTTTCTCCCCTTTTATTTTATTTCCCCTTTTATTTGAATCACGGTACCTTCATCTCGCTTGCCTCACACCCTCGCCTCACTTCCCACAGCATGACGAGCGCCGACCCAGAGACTCGTTTTCCAAGTCAAAATCCTGACGTTCGCTGTGGCAGTTCCATCTCGGCTTCCACCTTCCCAAACCCAAACACGTGGTGTGGGCGGGCCTTGCCGGCCTCTGGCGAGACCCCGCCCAAGAAGGCGGACCGCATGAAGGCCCGGTCCAATCAGGATGAACAATGACGTCGGCTTCGCCATGGCTCCACCCCCGAACTCCATGATCTATAAAATACGAAGCAATCCTCAGAGTAGAGTGGTATGGGATGAAAAGGAGTTCGTTGGAATGGGAGAAGGATTGGAAGGTTGCAGTTGTTATTGACGGGGTCGTTGTGAAGGTGTTCCGCTTTTTGGCTCTGACCACGTCCCACCTCGACGGCCCGACTGCTGGTCCACGCACACCTGACCTCGACCGGGTCTCTTGCCTGGTCCTGTCGACTGCTCCATTTCTCGCCTCGGACTCCGTTCTCTCCACTCAAGCTCCTTGACGGACACGATCTCCACACGTGCGGCTGTGGACTGAACCGCACGACCTTTGTCAGGTGCCGCACCAGGAGCACCCTTTCCCCTGAAACGCTCAGGTACCAGAAACTGTGACAGCAACTCCCTCCCTCCCTGGCTGCAAAAGGTCCCCTTTTCTTTTCATTGGGTTTATTTTGTCTGAGTGTGGGTCTGAGTGTGTTGGCGCCTGTCCGGTAGATAAGCCTGTGTAAGATTTTCATTGTTGTAGTTGCTGCTTTTATTAGTCTCGCGTTAAGTCTGCTCTGTGTCCGCTTTTGTAAGTTGCTTGTATAATTGCCACACCACACCTCTCTCATCTCTCCCCTGCATTACATACCGAATAAACCTTTTTGTTGTGCCACATGCTTTTCCCCGATTATTGTAAACTAGTGCATGCCCGTAGGTGTGTGCCCGTAGGTGTGTGCCCGTAGGTGCAAACAAAACAAAACAAAAAACTTTCAAACCGCATGCCAGAACAGTCTTCTGTACAGGGGATAGGAGTCATCAGAGAAGCTTGTCGTTTCTCGTAGGGCTTTGTGATAGTCCTTTGTGCACTTCCGGTCTGCCATGCAAAGGCTCGAGATGTTCCATTCCCCACATGGGCCGTGAATCATGTGTGATGTCACGATACGGTGTAGTTCCGGATTTGTGTGTTTGTCAGGAATCTCAGGAGAGACCACGCAATCGACATCTGCTGGTGTTCTGGGCTTGTCGCGAGGTACCACGGTCAGGAGCATGTGTATATGGGGAAGGTGACACTTTTGCGTTTCCTTCACCATCACATAAGCGTCCACATGCCCCAAGATGTCATTCTTGAGGAGGTCTGCTTTGAGTGCTTCCACCTTCATATGAAACACCCGGGCGATGATATCAGGTCTTTCATTGGCTGACTGACCCTCAAAAAGTGATTTTTAATTTCTGGCCATTTTGGGTTGCAGGTGAATGTTAGGAAAAAGTCAGGTTTTCCCTTGACTCGGACCAAAGCCATTGCATCCTGAAACTCTTTCGCATACCAACGTGGTGACCCATAAATTGACGGCGCAGAATGGTGAGGCGTCCAGGTAGCACCTCAGCGTCACTGTTCAACGCATCAACAATGATCTTATACTTTTCTGCCTTAATTGACTTCTGGTTGCAGCGAATCAAATTGAGACAGTGCGACTCAATTTTTGCCATCATGTCGCATACGTACTGCTGTGTCAACTTTCCACCACGAAGTAGTAGATTGAAGTGATGAGTAGGATCACGTACTTGGAGATGGTAGCGGTAGAAAGATGTTGGCGTTATCCCTGCTAACTCAGTGTGGTACCCCTGGGAGCCGCAGGGTAGCAGAAGTATGTATGATAGAGGGTCATACGCTGAATGCATAGCGTCTATTGTCTGTAAACCTCCTCCTCTGAGGTGAACACCAACTGCCAGCCTTCCAAACTGCTCTGTTGTCATTGCCCCTGGAGCAATGACAGCCACATCGCTGTCTGGTGAGGGAAGGTTGACGGTACCATGATGAAGGTCTCGGCGCCACGTGCGACCTGTTAACACAATTTTCAGTTCATTTGCGCTGTCATTATGAACCACAAACTCAATGGCTGATTTGAATTGCTGGACGTATGGGTTGCACTCATGAATGGCCTGTTGTGCTCTTAGCAAAAAATGCTCATTCAGGCTACTGTTCGAGGTGTGGGCACGACGAAACTCCAGCTCATGGGCTGGATCGTGAAAGTAGATCTGAGCAAAGCATGGGGTACAACCCAGATCGGCAAGAGGAGCAACAATGTAATGGTAAACCTTACCTTGTATGCGCACTCCAGGATTGAAGCCAGGCATACCTATCTCTCGGACACCGATACTTGTCATTGCCAGTGCGTTGTTATACTGTTTCGCGCGCTTCACAAAGTCCTGGTTAAGGAAAAGGTTTTTAATAGCATCTGGAGGTTGTGATGGAATTGAACCAGGTTTTGGATTCGTAGGATCATGCTTAAGGTCGACCTTGCCGTGGTTGCAGCAAAATCCTCTTCTCTCCTCGGTCCACACAAAAACATCACAATGTGAGCATTTAGTGCATTGAAATAATGAGGTCCTGCTTAACGCGTGCCTGTACTCAACATGAAGTTGCTCTCGGAAGAAATCTGTATCATCGTATTGAGCAAGGTTGCGATTCTCACGGTGAGCCTGCTCTAGTCTTGCTGGACGTATGGGTTGCACTCATGAATGGCCTGTTGTGCTCTTAGCAAAAAATGCTCATTCAGGCTACTGTTCGAGGTGTGGGCACGATGGCGCAGGGCCTGATGTACGTCCTGATGGCGCAGGGCATCCCTTGCTTGCCGGTCTTCTCACTGGTGAGGGATTTCTTCTGCACGACGCCTTGCCTCGCGTTCAGTGTTGTCTGCCAAGCGAGCAGTTCGTTCTTCATCTGTTTCAGCTGCACGACACCTTGTCACGTGCGTAGCATCGCATGTCAAGTGAGCAGCTCGTTCTTCATCCGTTTCCTCTGCACGGCGCCTTGCCTCGCGTTCAGTGTTGTCTGCCAAGCGAGCAGTTCGTTCTTCATCCGTTTCTTCTGCATGACGCCTTGCCTCGCGTTCAGTGTTGTCTGCCAAGCGAGCAGTTCGTTCTTCATCCGTTTGAGCTGCACGACGCCTTGTCATGCGCGTTGCGTTGCGTGTCAAGCGAGCAGCTCGTGCTTCGTCAGATTCCATTGCGCGTGCACGACGCGCAGCTTCGTTCCTTCGCTGGCGTAAACGACGATTGGATTGGGGCATTGTGTTTAATAAAATCGAGAATGTACAGAAATTGAGAAAGAAAGAATACAGTAAGTCGATAAATCAAGAAAAAAAAAATCGAGAAAGAATACAGTAATCGTCACTGACTGGATTGAGGTATTGGGTTTAAGAAAATCGAGAAAGAAATCGAGAAAGTACAGAAATCGAGAAAGAAAGAATCGAGAAAGAAAGAATCGAGAAAGAATACAGTAATCGTCACTCTCCGGAAGTGAAGTCCTCACTGTCCGGAAGTTCGCATATGGCAGTTACGATTATTCGCAATTTATTCTTAATGGCCAATTATTCAATTAGCGCCAACGTATTTTGCCTTTTCCCAATGTCATCGCAAGGAAAAACACAAAGAGAAGAGGAAAGAGGAGAAAAAAAAACGTGCAAAAAATAATTTACTTCCTGCTTCGGAGCATACCAGCTAACTCTGATGTTCCCCAAATTTATGCACCGTCTAATATGAAAACGATCATAACTTGGGGAATTGTGTTTATCTATAAATGCGCATAAGAAATCGAGAAATTATTAGAATACACGAAAAAAAAAGTGCAAAAAAAATAATATACTTCCTGTTTCGGAGCATACCAGCACTCTGATCTTACTGAAATTTATACACCGTCTAATCGGAAAACGATCATAACTTGGGCCATTGTGTTTATCTATAAATGCGCATAAGAAATCGAGAAATTATTAGAATACACGAAGTCATCACTTTCCGGAAGCCCGTACGTTGTAACCTTAATGGGGAAACGCGGCTGAGCTTCCCTTCACCATCGGCCACGCCCACGCAACAACGTGTCTTGCCATTGGTTTGGTAAATGAATGGCCATAACTTGCGAAGCACTTGTCCGATTAATATCAAACCTTGAAAAGGCACATCCTCAGGTCCCCAGCAATATATCTGGCAAGTTTCAATTAGATCGGACCAGAGGTTGTCGAGAAACAGCGGTCACACACACACACACACACACACACACACACACACACACACACACACACACACACACACACACACACACACACACACACACACACACACACACACACACACACACACACACACACACACACACACACACACACACACACACACACACACACACACATTGCTGGAATTATAGATAGATAAATAATTGAAGAAATGTTCCCAGCTCGCCTTTGTCTTTTCCTCGTTTGGTCGAGCATGGTTCGAGTCTAAGTTTAGCCAGGTCTTTATTCCCGATAATCCATTCCTTCTAGCGGGTACATCCTTGGCAGTGCCGCTCGACTGCATCCGATTTGGAAAGGTAGTTGGTAGTTGGCAGAGTGATCCGGTTCGGGCAAGGCGTACCGAGGGCATGGTTCCCTGGTAGTTGAAACTGCGTGGTTAATTAGGTAACTTAGTTCTTCACAGGAGGACCCCATGCCACGTGGTTGAGGTATTGGCGTTCACGGTCGGTTAAGCGACCCGCCGCATCACGGAATTATCCGTGAGCGACGGCCTACAATTCCGGTGAGTCTGGTGGGAATTGACGTAGTTTCCCCCACCTCGTGGTCGTTCTCTCCGCCAGACCCCGACCCGCAACAATGTATTCACCCTCCTCGAAAGTTTTCACATTTTGATGCTTTCAAATCAAACTTTATTAACCCCCGCCAACCAACGAAGTTGGCGGGAGATATAGAAATGGGTTCCGTCCATTTGTCCGTCACATTTCGTTTCCGGAGCTTAACGACAAATCCCCTCAAGATATTGTTATGGCTGTGAAAATTCGCAAACCACGATTCAGGTCCCGTAGGTGAGATATCTCTTAAGTACATGTGTAGTTAGCCCAAATCCGTTGTCTCGAGGGAATTTATGTGATTCATTCGGGCTGCGATGCTTTGAGTTAGCCATTTTTTATTTTCGATCTTAATTTTGAACCAACCACGTCTCAACCGCCATCACACAACAACCACCAACCACAACGCCGCTTCACAACAACCACAACCACACCTGCCTCTCAACAACCACGCCATCCTCACCACTCCGCCAGCAACCGTCAACATCTCCACGAACACAAAAGGGGAACAACAACAACTCCCACCCCGATTTCTCTGGTAAACAAGTATGACGGTTGGAACTCAACTACTGATCCAGCCGATCTCTGTTGGAATTCCCCCCCCCCCCCGCGTGCCGCGAAGGGAGGGGCGGGGCGCCGGGGAAATAAAAGGGTGCACGGAGGCGCCGCTGGAGAGGTCAGGTCAGGGCGGTCAGTCAGAGTGTCAGTGTCAGTCGGCGGTTCATGGTCTTCTGCCCGCCTGGGTCTTGGAGAAGCGGTCCGTAGAGCGACCCGCTCGTTGGAGCTTGCAGTCGGTGGAGGGTCCGGGCGTCGCGGAGGGGACGCGGACTGGAGGCGCCGCTCTGCCAGCTGTGTCGCGCGGACCTGCGCGTTCACAAGGAGCGCCGGAGAGAACTCGCCCACCATCGCACCATGAGGGTGCAGGTAACCTGCAACGGTCTCGTGGGATTCGTTCGGTCTGCCAAGTCCCACGCTATAAAGGCCCACGGGCCCTGTCTGGCGCCCTTGTCTTTTGCTTTCGGATGAATGTTGTTGGTGCCGTCTGTAAAGTAGAACTGTATAAGTGTTGCCGTGTGTGCGCGTAGTCGGTGTTAACTCTGCGTCGTCGTTGCTTTTGTTTTGATTGCTATATGTGCATTTTGACTGTTTGGCTGTATATGTGTGCTTTCCGTACGTCGTGTAAATAAAGTGCTTGCATGTTGAACTGTGCCCGTTTCGCTTCGTCTCCTTCCTTTTAATTGACCCTCCATCCTGCTTCACGTAAAGGGTTCGTAGTGGGCTTAATACGCCCGGTAATTAATCGGAACCGTCGAGGCCGACGATAACACTGCTCGGTTATCACTGTAGCACGGAACGGACCGCTTAAGCGGTTCGTGTCCGGAGTCGGCCTGTGGCATGGTACGATCGCCCGGTCGACCATCCGCGCAGGTACTTAGGTAGATCGAATTTGGCGAGCAACCCTATCCTGTGCGGGTGGGCAATTGGCACGGTCGTGGTGGGGTTAAACCCCCACCCGTGACTAGATCCTGGCGTTCGTCCAAGAGGGTCACGACTGAATTGTCCGTCCGGTGGGCGACATGCCGCGATTCGAGTCACGTGGCCGTCCGCACGCCGGCGGGCGCGAATTCGCAACAATAGTTTACGAAATTTGGTACACATATCAAGCAAGTGGTGAACTGGTGCCTTTTGATATGTAGAGATTTCCCCCAAAAAAATTTCTGTCACTTTCCATGGAAACAAGTTGGGTATTAAGAAATAATTGAGGTTAACCTTCGTTTCCAGAGCATATTTGCAAAACTATGAACTATTTCTTTATGAAACTTGGTACACACATCAAGAATAAATTGAACTGGTGCCTTTTGCTACTTGTGAATTGATATAGACATAAGTTGCGTCCGTCCATTTGTCCGACCATCCGTCAAATTTCGTTTCCGGAGCTTAACTACAAATCCCCTCAAGATATCTTTACGAAATTTGGTACACATATCAAGCAAGTGGTGAACTGGTGCCTTTTGATATTTACAGATTTGTTTTTTTTTTTTAAGTCCGTTTCCATGGAAACCCATAACGTCTCGTTTCCGGAGCATAACTGCAAAACCACTTGAGGTATCTTTATGAAATTTGGTATACATATCAAGCAAGTTGTGAACTGGTGCCTTTTGATATTTACAGATTAAAAAACAAACATCCGTTTCCATGGAAACAAGCTGGATTGAGCCGAATTTCCCTGATAATCCAGTATCTTCAATGGCTTGTAAACGGAGTGAAAACCTTGTCCTCATTTACTATGGCGGGGATATCGAAGACTTTGTCTTCAACAGATGCTAGTATATATTGTTGCGGAAATGGCCCTTAATGTGTTATTAAATATAGGATTAGCCCAGATCTCCCATTAAATGCATGTTTAGCCTGGTTGTTCGGTAATTGGACGTTACATGTGTGTCGGGAGATGTAGGAGGCTGTTCATTGTTGAGACAGTGGTGGTGTACCGAGAGGTTCTTCTTCTTCGTTCCCCTCTCCGAATGAGTCCCCGCCCAGCGCTCTGGGAGGAGTCAGTCAGTTTTTCGAGAGAAGCGAGCGCCAAGAAGGGAAGGTGGGACTGAGAGCGCCGAGGTGGTGCGATCGGCTGTACAGGGGACGGCTGTGTCTGTTTGCGATCGGCTTTCGTGAGGAGCGAGCCGAAAGAAAGGCAGGGAAGGGACTGCATGAGGTCTGTCTGCCATCGGCTGGGAGAGAAACTGAACCTGAGGGTCGAGTCGGCGATCTGCCGAGGGAGTAACTGAGCCTGAGTGTCGAGTGGGGATTCTGCTGTATAGAAACGACTAGTGGGAGGCTGCAATCTACTTCGAGAAGAACTGGCTGCTGTGTGAGTCGGCGATCGACTTTATGAGGAGGTCATCGACAGGTTCAACCTGTGTCTAACCAGTGAGCCTCTGTCCTTACTCACCTCACGGCTCGACGACGTCTTGTAATCCCATCGATCCGCCTGCGGAGCCCAACACCCCGATTTAGCCTGATCTGGTGAGCAGGCCAGGCCTGGATTCGTATGCTGGACCTTGTGAAAAGCCAGTTGGAGCACACCGTGGACCTTCCGCTCTTGTGCCGTCGACCTTACGCGGGGTCTGAACGTGCCGAGGCTGCGTGCGTGAGGGGTGCGACAAAAGGACAACGCCACCATCTTGCCACGCGGCGTGCTCGAGCTGGGTGCTCGAATCCGTTGACATTGGCTTGTCACGAGCCGCATTCGTGCCTTTGACACTTTTCCTCTCGTCCATGAGGCATCACCAAGTACTCTGTGCCTTGTCTGCATGTTGTCTAAGGTTTATCTCGCAAGGGTTCCCTTCGAAACCCGTAATCCGTAGCTCCCGAGTTAAGAACGGGTTATAGATTAATTATAACATTGTCGTGAATGCTTTGCTTGTGTTGTGTTCCCCAATGTGTCCCCAATAAATCTGGCTGAGTTATACAAGATTTGCCACCTTGAATTAATTTGTGCCACGCCGAGGAATGATCCGCTCGATTTGGATATAAAACCAAAATGGTTACGGACTGTGAGACTCCGCTCGGTCTCTGACAAATCCAGTCTGTAACTGGGGTCTATTTCCCCGGCTGGCAAGGCACAGGTGTATTTTGGTAACGTGATCTGAGGTGCGTAACCCGAGACCTGTGCCGAACCAGCCAGTGTTCTAACCCCGGAGACGGCGGTGCTGTTAAGTGACGCCAAATCTTCAACATTTGGCTGTCAAGAGTAGGGTGTGATTGACATCACTCGTCCGAATCCTTAACACTGGCTGTCAAGAGTCGGGTGCGAATCCCGCCATCGCCGATCCTTAACACTGGTAGTCAGGAGTGGGGATGAAAACCCATCCACTCCCATAAATTTACAGAACACCAATTCACAACATCTAGTGTTGTTCGCACCTCGAACATTCGTTACGAGAGGCGCGAAGGGGGAAAAAATTAAACGTCGCTCGCAAATTCCAAATTTGCTTTGATTTTATTTTGAGCGGATTGGGTGTAAAACTTCGAAATTATGAAGAAAAATGGAGTCGCAAAAGGCGGCGCGGCTCCACCTTGGCGCGACGCGAAGCAGGAGAGAGTTACTATAAATAGCGCAATGAACCAGGAATCAGGAAATCAGATGAGCCTGATGAGGGAATCAGGGAATCAGATTACCCACTACTCTCATTGAATGCAATCCAATTTTTTTAGAAACCGAGCCAGCAGGCAACCGTCGCTTCAAGGAAGGCTCCATATGGTCCTGCACTTTATTTATTCCACTATTTGTAAAATATTGAATGAAGGATCGGCTGGTAGATATTCTAGCAAATAATGAATTTTGGAATAGTGGCTCATGTACAAACTTCCTGGCATCATAGATATCTAGCCGCTGCACTCCTATAGCTTGCCAGGTGTTCAGAAGAGATTGATGAAATGCAGGGAGCTGAGCTCTATCAACCTGCTTTAGGTCTATGATGAAGAGTTCCTGGTCATAGTCCATTCCACCTGTTTGCCAAAACATAGTATTGGTGAGAGGACGCCAGGACACTACTATACCATATAGTAGACGTTTTATTGTCATTCATCGAAAAGCCATTATTCGACTAGGGATGTGCACCAAATTTTGGCCACCAGAAAGTTGTGGCTTTCACAAAACATCTGGCTTGAGCCAGTGGTGGCCTCCCCAGAAAAAAAAAATCAATGAGACCCTTCTGAATGCTTGTGAGTCCGGAAACTTTTGGGAGAGAGAGAAGAGAAGAGAAGAGAAGATGGAGACTTGACTTTTATATACTTTTGTTATAAAAGTATCAAAACACACCAGAAAAAGCACACTCCATAAAAACAAATCCCAAAAGTTTTTTTTACAGTAAAAATAAATTCAACAAGTGGTGCCAGGCACAACAAATCTTGCCCATTTAAGGCATAAAGTTATTTTGAGGATCAAATTTTGGCGAAGGAAGAGAAAGAGGGGTACCGATCTCTTACATTCAATAAAAGCACGAGTCACATTTTCAATTAAATCACAAAAAGGACAAAACATCGGAACAGAAGAGTTAAACATATGAAGCAATATCTGTGTGACCAGGGCTTGATGTGCTTGTCTCCAATTCAGGTCTCCTGTTCATCCAAGAGTTGGAGAACTCTACATTTTGTTCCAAACTGGAGTTTAAACAAGCTCAAATGAGCTAAGATCCTCATTCTCTTAATGATGTCATAAAAACGAATATGACGTCATTGTGATGTATTAAGTTTGCAATATATTATATTATCTGTGCTAATGCCCGGCTTGATTCCCGCAAACAAAATTCAAACAGCTTGCCTAGTTTCGGAGATAATGGTATAGGCGATTTCCATTAGCGGCGATATTATGACGTCAACTTTTTTTCTAGGAAGAATTTCCAAAATCGGAGATGGTTACTGCCTGTGCGTGGGCTTTCTGCATATACCTGGCAAGTTTCACGAAGATCCGATGAAAACTCTGGGTTGTGCAACAAAAAATGTCAGAACATAGGAATGACGTCATAAAAATTAATATGAGGTCATAGTGATGTATCATATGTGCGGTAATTCATCTCTGCTAATGCCCTGTTCGATTCCTACAAACAGAATTCAAAAAACTTGCCCAGTTTCGGAGATAATTTTTTAGGCGATTTCCATTAGCGGAGATATTTTGACGTCATAACTTTTTTTTTTCTCGGAGAAATTTTCAAAATCGGAGATGGTTACTGTTTGCGCAGGATATTTTTACATATATATGCCAAGTTTCAGGAAGTTTTGATGAAAACTGTAGGCTGTGAAACAAAAAAGTCCACAAGAAGAAGATTAAGAACAACAACGTGAGTAAGACTTAGAGATCCTCCACGAGGATCTAAATAGCTCCAGCAGGTAAGGTCTCATTCCATCGGTTTTTTTTTTAACAGTTTTGTAAAACCAGGTACATACCCCTCTAAACATATCTTGTAGATAGCAATTTTCCCCATGACATGAAACACACCAATTTTCTCTAAGTTTGAGGAGAACACACTCTCTTGTTTTTTTGAGGCAATTTGAAGTTCAGTGAAATAGAGACGTGAGTCTACCACTTTATCCACCCCAGTCCACCCGATGTTTAGTCTATGAAAGGTTTGAATTACTGCTTTCAAGACATTTTCCACTATTCGAGCAGAACGAATGCCAATTTTTGAGGAAAGTGAGCGAGCAGGTAACCAGGCATTCAAGGATGGCTCCAACAGGTCTCACACTCTGTTTATTTCAACACTGGTGAAACAATGCAGAAACGTCCTGGAGGTTGAAATTCCATAGAATAAAGGGTTCTGAACTAATAGCTCATGTACAAACTTTTTGGCATCGCATGACACCTCCAAACATTGCACTCCGAGGACTTGCCAAGCATTCAAAAGACTCTGGTAAAAACTGGGGAGCCGAGACATATTAATGTGTTGCAGGTCGATGAGGAAGAGTTCACGGTCATATTTCAGACCTTCTGCTTTATGCAGCCAGGCGTTTGTGAGTTCACCAAGGAACACACTCACTGTACAAGTAAGCGCTTTATCGTCAAAATCCAAAAAGCCATTATCCGACTTGCGATACACATCAGGTTTTGACCACCCACATTTCGGGGTCTACAGACCACGTCTGGGCCCAGCCAATGGTGGCCACCCCAGAACCCTCTGAATGCCCGTGACCAAGTATCGAGGAGGTTCAAGTGGGATAACTTTATGCCAAATAAATGGAACCACCAGGTTGTTTATTATTGTCACACGTGTCTTCAGCCAAACAAGGTGGTACAATCTTTTCCACCTTGCCTGTTTCAATTTGATTTTTTCCAGGAAATTCTCCCATTTTTTTTGTTCGTATGCTTCAGTTCCTAGAAATAAGTCTAAATACTTAAACTCCTCACTACTCCACGGCATTCGTCCTGGTAAAACAGGCAGGGACAAGGAAGGCGATCTCGGGCCCACCGAAAAAGCTACACTCTTATTCTAATTTACCCTTGCAATATAAGCAAGCTCAAACTGGGTAAGGCAACGAGAGACCTCAGAAACATCTTTTTGACTTGAAATAGCAACACAAATATCATCAGCATAAGCTGAAACAACTACTTTGGAGCTTTTTGATCGAGAGACTCCTGACACTGAGGTGCGGAGCAGAGCAAATAAAGGTTCAACCGATAGATTATAGAGCATGCCTGATAGCACGCAGCCCTGACAGATGCCTCACTGAAAGGGTAAAGGGTGACAGACTATTATTTACCTTCAGCAGACAAGATGCATTTTTGTACAATAACTTAACACAAGAAATAAATTTTTCTCCAAACCCTGTTCTCCTTTATACATCAAAAAAAGAATGGTTAACACTGTTAAAAGCTTTTTCCTGATATAAAAGTAATAAAACCAAAACCGGGAGATGTAGTTTGACCGAGACTGATTAAGTCTCTCACCAAAAATATATTATCATATATGGAACGTTATGGAACACAATATGACTGATCAGTGCTAATCAAGAAAGAGATAACTTCCTTTAAGGCCCGGTCACACCTTGACGTTTTAGCCAACGTATGCCGATTTTTGAATTTTTTTTCTAAAACGCTGGCACACGTTGAATACGTTATGGGTAAGTTTTGATAACATTGAGAGCACGCTGAAAAACACTGCCATACGTCATTGTACGCTGGCTTTAAACGTTGTACTTTTCGGTTGTCCTCAAATTTTTTCATGCTTGAAATTTCACGACGTATGCCGGCGTATGACTCACACGTTCCGCTACGCTGGCCACAAGTTGTATGCATGGTCTGCGATCGTTGACAGACGTCAACACATGCTACTTGTAAGTTAATCATAAGTTGAGACACGCCGAGGTAATGTTTAGCGTACCCGAAACTTATTTCTAACCTATGATTAACGTGTTGTTGGCACGTTACGCGATCGTTGCCACACATCGACAGACGTTACTTTTAAGTTACTCATAGGCTGAAAGACGTCGGTATAATGGATCGTCCTTGCGTCAGCGTCCACGGCCACGGCCAGGACACTTATTTGCAGCATTCTTCAAACTTTTCCTCAGCATGACGAGGATGTTCACACTTCGATGTCTAGCTTGGCTATGATTCCAATTGTCCATCGGCAGCGTCTATTTAAAATAGTCGAGTTTGAGCGTTTTAACACGTTCAGAAGAAACGCTTCAAATTTCAAAACCTCAGCGTCAAAAAACAAAGGCGAGTGACAGCAATTTAAATCGTTCATTGTAAACAATGAAAATAGCTGAGTGGTACCGTTTAAAAGTCGTTGAGTGTAAAAAAAATCCAATTGTTGAGCGCAAGCGTCTACTTTCAATAGTGGAGATGCAGCCATTTAAATCGTTGAGTGGCAGCCTATGAACCTACCCGTGGACACGCGGATGCAAGGAGGATCCATCATAACCCACACCCTCCCCCTCACACTCACCTACTACTGCCAACATGAACAAACTACTACTAATACTAATACTAATACTAATACTGATACTGCTGACATGGACATCGACTCAAAAAGGACTCGAAAACACTGTTGGGTTCCCTTCTATGAGCAGCATTTTTATATACCAATTCCCAAAACTGCTGGGAACACGTCTTTATATGGCAGTTGTAACCTAGAAACACGTTCATTTATTTTTTTTTTGTCGACCGGAAGACGTCATTGGAATACGTCTACATACGTCGATGTGTGTTGGGACTATGTAAAGAATTGGTTCAAAGCACGTCAAACACAAGTTAGAAATAAGTTTCGCGTAAAAAAGACATTACCGCGACGCGTTTCAACTTATGAGTAGCTTATAAGTAGCGTTTGTGGACGTGTGTAAGCGTCCACATATCGTGTGTAAAACTTATCCCCATCGCATGCGGAACGTGTGTCATACGCCGAGTACGTCGTAAAATTTTGAACATGTTTAAAATTTCTTGACGTACTCTACTTACTACGACGTATGATAGCGTACTTTAGCGTTGTACTCACGTATACCAAACTTACTCATACCGTATTTGACGTGCCCCAACGTTTTAGACACATTTTTCTTAGGTCGGCATACGCTGACAAGATCGCCAAGGTGTGACCGCGATGTTGACACTTCCATTTCTACGGCAGTTATGATTGGAATCGTTGTGCGTCAGACTTTTAATAGGCGACGTCACGACATCGTCGGCGATGCGTGCAACGCGCTATGCCGAAGTTAGACTATCGTTGGGCATCGGTTGTGTAGGCCAAAAACAGGTCAGCATTCGTTGGTATAAGTTATCTATAACACAACGAAACGTTCTGTGTCCATTACTAATATGTTATACATACGACCAACTCGTTATGAATACGTCCGAATCTTAAAAAAAAAACATCAAAAGTTCAACATCAGCCAGCGTTTTACATACATTTTAATACGTTGCCATCGCTGGCTAAAACGTCAAGGTGTGACCGGGCCTTTAGATGGGTTGCAAGCGCTTTTGACAAACTTTTATAGTCCGTGTTGAGGAATGACACAGGCCGTCAATTTGTGGTCTCATGCAGGTTTCCTTTCTTAGGAACGAGGAACAAAACTTCCCTCCAGCAGCTCAATGGCAATTCACCTTGTTCAACACTCTCCTGAAAGACGTCAAGAAGATTAGGGCTCAGAATGTCCCAGAAAGCCCTATAAACTTCAGCTGGAAGGCCATCAAGTCTCGGGACTTTCCCATCTTTGCTATCTTAAAGAGCAGCAGTAAATTCTCCAAGAGAAATGCCAGGCTCAAGCAATTGTTGTTGATCTTCAGACAGAGAAGGGAGCAGTTCAAACATCGCATTCCTGTTCTCCTCATTCACAGTTCTTATTGCGAAGAGTTTAGAAAAATAGTCCTGTAGTTCATGCTTAATATCACTCTGGGAGGTCAACAACGCACCACCAGAAGAGCGCAAAGCATGGATCTGTTGAGATGTCTTGACTGCTTTCTCCAAATTGAAGAACCCTTTGTTTGGTGTTTCAAGTTGGATTTTGTCCTTCTGCAGTCGGACGAATGGTCCAGCCGCCCGCTCTGACAACTGCTGGACATTCTCATTAGACAGTCCAGCTTTCTGCTCACAGATAAGTATGTCGTTTTTTTAAAGGCAGATATCACAACAAAAGTGTTACATGTGATATAAGAGCAGTATTGTTGACAAAAACATTTGATTTGGGATTTTGTGCAATCCCACTATTGTCTTACGTTCAAATATGAACCCTTTTGCAAATCACATTTTTTTCCACACCATTTTAAATGCTTCTATAAAATGTGCACTCTGTAGAAGTTTCACATTAAAAGTCCAACATGCACTTCCACAGACATGATGAGGAAAGCCACACACCATAACAATCATGTGATGGTCGGAAAAAAAGACGGTCATATAAATGAGTTCTTAACAATATTTAACATTTCACGATTAATATAAAATCTGTTGAGGCGAGCCACCGTTTAAAGATTTCTTGACGCACAAACCCATGAATACTGACGGATGCTATGTTGTTGCACCCGCCACACATCCACCAGTTTAAACTTTTTTACAAGCTGTGCCAAAGTCCTTGCACTGGGTGGATGAGGCTCACAAATGTTCCTATCAAGTTATGCGTTGAGGGTGCAGTTGTAGTCACCCCCCAGATACAACAACATTGTGAAGTCAATGGTGCTTACAAACTCTGCCAACTTATACAGAAAGGCACCTCTTTCAGAGTTAGCGCTAGGACAGTACACATTAGTCATGCAAATCTTTCGGTTACCACTGACACATTGCACAGACAGTAAGTAACCTTTACAAATTTCTTTACAACTTATCTCCGAAGGCTGGAGTCTAGGATGTACCACGATTGCCACACCAGCTTTGGCCTCAATGAGCGCACTCGAGAAAAATGACAACCTTTAAAGATTCTGCGCCACTCATCCTCAGAAGACTGATTTGCATGCGTCTCATGGAGCATTAGCACATCAATTTTTTTATTTCAAAAGAGCTGAAACACCTGGAGGCGACGCACACAACTGTGGCCTCCATTGATGTTCAGGGATGCTACTTTCACATCCATTCTGTTTGTTATTTTGAAGCTCCTTCCCAGCCCGAGGAACACATTTCCTTAACTTTTGGAATTGGGGGTCTGATATGTTAACCTGATCAGGTTCATTAATCATACTTCTTGCAGTTTTAATTAAATCGTGTAGATTTGGGAAGTAGTCTGATTTTTACATATCTTTTCCTGAATGTGTCGTCCAGGAATTTAATTACATTTTCTTGAGACACTGAGGTTGTGGCGTTTCTCCCCTCATCCTCTTGAGAGGTGCTGAATGAGGATTCTGAGCCACTGGGATTACGGGTTTCCTGGGTCAAAACTAAGATCAAGGCTTTCAATGACATTTTGGATGCTGCTGTCCTGTCTGTTTGTTTGTGGTAAGGATGTTGAGGTCGTGCAGAGATTCACTTACCTTGGCAGTGATATTTCTGTCTCCACTGGCTGTGAGTGAGAGGTCAATAGACGTCTGGGTCAGGCCTGGGGAGTCATGGATTCACTGGATAATGGGGTGTGGCACTGCCAGTACCTGTCCGGGAGGATGAAAGTCCGAGTCTTCAGATCCTTGGTGCTTCCAGTCTTGCTCTATGGATGTGAGACTTGAATTCTGACCAAGGATCTGAGACGGAGACTTAATTCCTTTGGTACCAGGTCTCTTCGGAGAATCCTTGGCGATCGCTGGTTGGACTGTGTCCAATGAGCGATTGCTGAGAGAGACTCAAGTGAGATTTGTTACCTGAATAGTCCATGAGCATCAGCTGCAGCTGTATGGACATGTGGCTCGTTTTCCTGATGCTGATCCTGCTCACCAGATTCTCTCAGCGAGGGAGTCTCGTGAGTGGAGGAGGCCAATGGGCCAACGACGTGCCTCGTGGTTGCATCAGGTTGATCGGCATCTCAAGGAGATTGGGATGGGCCAGGCATCTGCCTCGGGGATTGCTGGACGAAGGCCCCTGGAGTACCGGCAGAAAGTGGATGCAGCAACGTGCTGCTCTGGCGCATGCTCCCATACCTAACCTAACCTGACCTCTTGAGAGCACAAAGCACTGAATTGTGGGGTAGAAAAGGTTTCATCAAAATCAAGTGCTTTATCTACGTCCTCCCCTATTAATTGTTGAACACAAACTTTCAGCTCAAGAGATCCCATGGGAACAGAAAGTTCTGCCCTCTTTACGGACCCCTCTGAATTTGTTTTGGCCATGTCCTTCCCCTCCACATCCTTTTCATCATCATCTAAAAGGGAGGGGTTAACATTTAGCTCACAGGGATTTCCCCCCTTATCTGTTTCCCCATCACTGTCAGATACAGCTATTAACTCATCTGAACAAGCTTGGCTAGCAGAACAAACACTTAAGACATCCTGAGACACTTCACTATTTTCTGTGTCATGCTCAGTCAGCAAATGGAGCAAGCAAAGCTTCCACACCCACACAACTCCGGCACCACCAAGCGGTTTCCGATGTGGGACGTACCTTGGAGGTCCCGCGGTCCTGACACGATCTGAACCTTATTCTGCTCTTTCGCATCAAAGGCATCAAAGGCATCAACGTTTCACCATTTTTGGCCTTCTTTCCTGATATCCGTTACGGATACCTCCATATCGTCCACACTGTCCTGCACACAGAAGATATAAAAGGAGAGGATACAACTAGTTTCACTTCCTCCTTTGGTGGGGAGTGGGGGGGGGGAGTAATTATGTCACGATCAATCAACCTCTCCCCAACGCCGGGTCGGGGTGGACAAGTCCAACGCATCACTCACCTCAGTCGGTGGGGGCTTGGCTCCCGATTCACCTTATCTTCAACAGTTTGTGGTGAGGAGGAATCGTTCCTCACCAGATCTTCACTTTCTTGTGGTGTAACCACGTTGGGACAAATACTTCACAAGCCCATAAGCCCCGCACCCAAAACACATCATGACCTCTGAGGAGGCATACATTTCATATTCAAAACCATTGATTTTTGCACTTAGCACGACATTCAGTGTTTTTAAATTTTCAGGTAATATCATATAAACCACTCTTTTAAAGGGCATGACGTGTTTAAACTTATCACTAACATTACGCATCGGCACCATTGAGATCCTTGACACAAACTTACTGAACTTGTTAAACTGGTGACACAAGTGCTGGTTCTTTATGAATGGTGGAATATTACTAATATTAATCTTAACCGTTGGGGCCTGCAAAGCAAACACAGAACGGTAAGTGTTCAGTTCGATGAACAGACCATGTTCAACTACCGTTGCAACCATCTGTTCCTCCGACACAAACACGACGAACTTCTTATTCATGCGAGAAGCAGCACAAATGTTATGTGATCCAACGATGTTACCAATGGCGGAAAGTACATTGTTCAGTTCCACCTCACTGGGAGGGATGCAAACTACAGCGTGTTTACGAGTTAATGACTCAAACGTCTCAATGTGGAAACGTTCACCCACCATTGTAACTGAGGAAAACAAGTTGGTAAACTTTACCGAGAGAATAAGGCGTTTCACAAACACCAAGATATCAATCGATTAAAGTCGAAAAAACAGTGAAGAACATGGTCGCAGTGAGCGAGAAAAAAACCTCTCCCGGTGACCATACCAGACCTTCGGCTTACGATTTTCTCGACGCGAGACCGTTCTCTCGTTCGTTCTCTTTCTCTCTTTCTCTCTTTCTCTCTTTCTCTCTTTCTCTCTTTCTCTCTTTCTCTCTTTCTCTCTTTCTCTCTTTCTCTCTTTCTCTCTTTCTCTCTTTCTCTCTTTCTCTCTTTCTCTCTTTCTCTCTTTCTCTCTTTCTCTCTTTCTCTCTTTCTCTCTTTCTCTCTTTCTCTCTCTCTCCTCTCTCTCTCTCTCTTCTCTCTCTCTCCTCCAGACAGAAGGGAAACACAGGGAAAAGTTCACAAGCAGATTCACAAACACGGGGGAACAAGATGGGGAATGTGGAAACACCAAACAGCGTGACAGAGGAGAGGTACTCATGACCCGAAACAAGGAGCCACCATGACAGTACACACAATGTATCAATGGCCAGCAGGGGTGAGAGAGAGAGAGAGGAAGAGGAAAGGGGGGGCAGAGAGGGTGGGGAGAAAGTAGCAGGCAGGACGAAAGAGAAAGAGACAGACAGGTGCGAGACAGAGAATAAGACCAAAGCTTACCTTGCCGTGTTTAACCCCCCGGGGATCTTTGACTGGTCGAGGGTTAAACATGACCATCACCGCCGCGCCTCAACACAGAGCGCCATTTCCTGTGTGTTTTGTATTTTACGGCGATGGCCCCACTTCACACAGGGGCGCAAAGGTTTCATCGGCTTGAACTGTGTCCTCCTGAACCAGACAGTATGGCCAACTGACTGAAGTGCAACACAATGGGAGATTGCAGGTACGGTGGGGCATAATCGGGCATTGGGAGATTTCAGGTACGGTCGGGCATAATCGGGCATTGCAGGTACGGTCGGGTCGGGCATTGCTGGTGTGTTTGCTTCTGGTATGCCCGGTGTTGGCTCAATGGTTAGGGTGGTGGGCTTGGGATCCTGATTTCAAATCCCCCTTGGCTGTTGAATTAATAGCAGGTGGGGTTGACTCTACCTGTCATCCTTCTGAGGTTGGCAAAATGAATGCCAGCTTGCTGGTATCCTGAGTCGGAGTGGCGACCTGTCCAGGATTATGCCCAATAGCCAAGGAGATTGCTTAGGCAGCACAAATGCTCTGCACAGAGTATGGTCACGATGGATGGATGGATGTATTGCTTCTGGTGTTGCTTTTTGCTGTTGAGAAGTTTCAGTTGCTCTGGAAGCAGTCAATGCTGCTGTGTTTGCTTTGTGGCTTGCTTCTTGATGTTGCAGAGTTTCTGCTGCTGTGGAGTTTTGTTATTCCTTGTGTTTTTTTGTCTTCTTTGTATAATTATATCTTGCTGTATATGTCTTCTGTCTGCCTCTCCTGTTTCCTTTCTTCTTCATTATCATTTTTCATTGTCCCCCTTCTTCTGTCTTCCTCCTTCCCTTCTTCTGTCTTCCTCCTTCTTTCTTCATCCTTCTTCTGTCTTCCTTCTTCTGTCTTCCTCCTTCTTCAGTCTTCCTCCTTCTTTCTTCATCCTTCTTCTGTCTTCCTCCTTCTTCAGTCTTCCTCCTTCTTCAGTCTTCCTCCTTCTTCAGTCTTCCTCCTTCTTCAGTCTTCCTCCTTCTTCAGTCTTCCTCCTTCTTCAGTCTTCCTCCTCCTTCTACAGTACCTTCTTCTCCAGCATTTTCTTCTTCAGCACAGGAATTCACTTGTTTGACTTTTTACTGTTATTATTTTTTTATCCTTTCAGAGCTTCAGGATAGACAATGATGCATGTTTTTCCATGTGGCGCCAAGATGAAAAGGTTTTTGAGGCCTCATTAAATTCAGATATAGTTTGAACACTAACCCTCATAATTTATAATTTACCCCCCCCTGCCCCCCCCCCCACGAATACAACCCAAAGCCTTTTTTGCTTTATCCGTATTTAACTGGTCCTGTACTATCTGCTTACCTGCCCCCCCCCCCCGACTCCCTCCAGGCCAATTCCACCATTACTGACGTAACATTTAGACCGATTTCTAAGTAATTTTAGCAAAATTTCTATGTAATGGGAAGTCTTTAAATTAAAATGATTTGCTCATATTGTCAGTGGGTGCAGGCTCATCAAATATGCCAAAACTTGCTGGATTCCAAGATTCCATACATTTTGTATTCAAAATTCAAATCGTCGTAACCGACATAACAAGAAATATCACCCCCCATGGGGTATCCCAAAAACATGGTCTAATTCTCTGAATTGAAGGCAACTGATCATCAATGGCAGGGACAGTGCTATTATACATGTTCTCGAGCAACATACAGCCATCAACTTAAATTGATCAATACCCGCTGGGAGTATCACGTGACATTGGTCACGTAACTGACGTAACAACAGAACGTAACTGACGCAACTCCTGCGACGAACTTAATATTTCAGATTACTGTATGATTACTATATGATGATAAACACGACCTGACTTTAACAAATTAACAAGTAAACAAAATTCACTTCACAGTCCTCTTCCTGGTGCATAACTGGGCATCTGCTCACTGTATGACAGTAGATTCGAGGCCAACAAAATGTGTTTTGAACTAATAAACGTGTGCAAGAAATCCAAACAGCATAGAAAAATATTGAATCAAACAACTTGGGGCAAACTAGCAATCAAAAGTTATATCCTCTCAAAATCGCTCTTTCTGTCCTCCAGGGAGGGGACTTTGAATGTTACCACCCCTTGTAGAGCACCCGGTCCGGAGAAAATGACAGATTCGTGGACAGTGTCAAGGTCATCGGGTGCGGGCCACATGAAAGATGTAACCCCACCCACTGTGGCCTGGTGCAAAACTTCATGTCCCAGAAACCATCACGGTCACTTCTCCTGAGGGTGCGGACAATGTAAAAATCGATCGATGAAGTCGACGGCATAGTATGCCTCCGATTCATCACCACTTTCTCCACATTGTCGAGGGATGGCACATCTGGGGCCGCTACCGAATGAGATGGCGTGGGCGGTGGTACTACCGACTGAGTCGGCATGGGCGGTGGAACTGCCTCGATGGCTGGTGGTGCGCGACTTGATATGGCGGCGAACGGACTAACAATCGCCACTTGCAGCGAGCCCGGAGAGTCAGCATCAGGATAGGAAAAATGATGGGCTCTCAACTGTGGGATGGCGGTGGGCTTATGGTGATCCCATAGTTCATAAAGCTGTGTTTTCACCTCTGCCACCTCGCTTGCAGGCACATACACGACAGGCACATTCGGACACGCCTCCTTCGCGACTTCTGCAAATTCAGCAGCGTTACCAACGACAGTTCTGCCTTGTAGGGTTCTCCTCCAGACTGCTTGCTTTACTGTCCCGCCTACACCATTGACGGGCCCTTTACCATGCACAGTGCCAAAGAAAGACCAGTTTACCTTCTCCAACTCCTCGTGCATTTTTGAAGGCCAATTCAGGAGACTCAGGGTGAACCGGTTTTTAATTGGCTTCCTGGGCCATCGGTGAACATGTGCAGGTGTTTGATTCTTCCATCAGCATGAGCCAGTTCTAAGATTTTCCGGTTGAATGTAACCACTGCATATTTGTCGTTGTGAAGTTCGTCACTTACCATCATGAATGATTTAGTACCATCCATGGTATTTCGGACTGTGGTGAAGAGCGTCACACCAGTAGACACCCAGTGTGCAGCAATAACCACGTTCTGCTGTTTGATGTTATAGTTTTCAGAGAAGTCCTCCTGCAACAGTGCCTCCCCTTCCGTCAGCTGCCCCTTCAGTACCTTTATTGCTCGCAACTGGGTTTTAGCCAAGAAGACATGTCTCCTCATGACTCCCAACTGCTCCACCAGTGCTGCCTTTGCTTCACTCAGTGATGAAGCCACGATCTCCTTCTGATATTGATCGTTCCACAGGTAGTACTCAATGACAGTTTCACCACGTTCACCTATACCGAACAGATCATCAACTACCATGCTGAATTATTTGCAGTTATCACACTCCCCTGTATAACAATCCATGTGCCAGCCACACAGTCAGTTCAATCAACGTTTCTGCAGGTGGTACATTTGGAAGATGTTTCCGGATGCCATTGAGGAGCAGTTCAAAGTTTTCGTGGTATTGGCAGCAACAAAAGTTTTGGTCTTTTTCGGACACTGACACTACGTTCGCTGGGCGTAACGCCGCAAACTTGGACTTTTCTATTTTAAGATTCGGGTATTCTTTCTTCAACTGCCTGAATGCCTCCATGACAGTCATAATAAGGGTCTTCTTCTGCCTCTATCTCTCTGCCTCTCTCTTTCCAGGCTGCTGCTGAGATATCTCATCGCTGAGATATAATGCGCGGACGACCTTTTCTGTCTCTGCCATCACTGGGTTGGGGCGTTTTGGTTGGGCTTGTTTAGCAATTAGGCCAAACTTTTTGGCTAGACTATTCACTATGCAGACCTACCTTCGCAGACTCCCAGGCAGAGCGTTCTCCACGCGTTTCATAGCTTTCCCCAGACTCTGAGCAGAAGGAAAGCTTTTTGAGGGCGTACTAGGATTGTTCACTTGAGTCGCTGCTTCCTTCCTCCAGGCTCTCATTTTCTGCATGCGGAGTTTGGCGCTGGCATTCTGCTGCTGCTTTTTCTTCTCATCCCATTTTTCCCGACTTCTCCTCTGCTGGGCCGTGTTCTTGCTGATCGCCAAACTGCGTTTTTCATCAGTCATATCAGCACGGTATTTTTTCATGCGTTCTTTAGCAGTTTTCGCCATCTGAAACCAATGGGAGCAGATTTAGCAGTGTCACTGTACATACTCTTCTACGTAATGGAGGTAACTTCTTCATGTTACGCAGTTATGCTGAAAAAATTCAGACTTGATACATTACATGGGCCCCACTATGCCTAAGGGGCATCAGATAGTCCCTAGTAAGAGAATAAAACATTTCACTGGATTACCATTTCTGTGGCGATGTAAAAAAGAAAAATATCGAAATTTCGTAACTGACGTAACACAAATCAGACATAAGTTTTTGGAACCCACGTTGTGTCTACTGGTAAATTATACAACATCAAATCAGCGTCATGGAATTCACTGATATTCCTGCTTTCGTCAAAACACAGAATGGATGTATTGCACAGATAAAATATGCTTATTATGGAAGATAAAAAGACAGATTTACCACTCACCTCGGATCGAATTTCACGCAAAAACAAGATGGCCGCCAAATCACGTGATGGCAGGATCGCAGCAAAATGCAAATAAATTTTGAAAACGAGGATAATATCCTGTTCAATGCCATAAAATTTTGGTAAATGATGAACTTTTATTTTTTGCTGCTAGGGTAACATTTTACGTGGAATTGACCTCCAGTGAAATACCTACATCCAGAATCACTGCCCAATGCCACTCATTTGTTCCTCTATTTTCCCACCTGTGGAACAAACCTCCACATTCTCTTCAATCTCATTCTTCCCTCCAGATCTTCAAGACATCCCTGGGGGGTTGGGAGGGGTGAGAGCAGTTCATGGACAGTGAGAAATGGAGTTATTGATGTAAAAGGAAGGGAAGAAGAGGAAACAACTTTGGAGAGAGGACATTTAAAAATGAGTGTATGAAAGTTAACTGATTGGATGGCCTTGAGGTACGTACACTCACCCCTAAGCTGTCTCGCCTGGATTTGATTCCCGACTCAGCTATAAGATAACTGTCACCGCAGTGTTTCACAGGCAGGGTGAATTATCAATGTGTGCCATCTCTCAGATGGATGTTAAACAGGATTCCCCTCTGCCAGCATTCGTTGGTGCACGTTAGAAATCCCACAGAGTCCCTCGTGAATAATTAATCGGCGAGCTATTGCTGGCACCATAGCCAAATACCAAATTCCTGCCCAAACTTGATGAATGTCAGGCCAAGCCAAGATCCCACAAGAAAAGGTGGGTAACAAAGCTGTCAATAGTCCAGCAGGGATTTGCAGGATTTGAATGCTGTTACGGTTTGGTTCTGCAGAATCGGAAATTATTTATGTGCACAACACACAAATGAAGTGACTGCAAGATAGCATGGGCAGAGCAGCTTGACAAGCAAAGTAGGATGCCAGTCTGTGTCGAATGTCCAAGACATATCCAGGCAGAAGGTTCTCACCTCCTGTTTGATGGTCACTGCTCATCTCCACACATTTGTTCCTCTTTTTCCCCACTTGTAGAACCAACTTCCACATTCTCTTCAATCTCACTCTTCCCTCCAAATCTTCAAGATAGCTCCAGATCTTCAAGACATCCTGGGAAGTTTGGAGGGGTGAGAGCAATTCATGGACAGAGAGAAATGGAGTTCTTGATGTTAAAGGAAGAGAAGACGAGGAATCAGTGGGAGAGGACATATATAAATGACTGTATGAAGGTTAACAGACAGGATGGCATCGAGGTACGCACACTCACCTCTAAGCTGTCTAGCCTGGGTTTGATTTCCAACCCAAGACCATCTGGACTGCAACCAGTCCAGACGGCATCAGCCCACGTGTCGTAAAAACCTGCTCTGCTGCTCTTGCTCATCCTCTCTCTGTTCTATTCACCCTCTTATTTGCTCAAGGTCATCTGCCATCTGCTTGGAAATCAGCAAACATTATCGCTCTGCATAAAAAGATGCAAAAACAGATCCCTGTAACTACAGACCAATTCGCCTTCTCCCAATCACCAGCAAGGTTATGGAATCAATCATCGCTTCAGACATTAAATCCTTCCTCTTCTCCAATGGCTTGATTTACAATCATCAATCTGGATTCAGACCAGGTCACTCTACCCTGGATATGCTGCTTCTGCTCTCTCAACAATGGAGGGAGATCCTCAATGCCAGACATGAAATCAGAGCCATCTCCTAAGATATATCACCTGCTTTCGATTCGGTCTGGCACCCTGCAGAGATGCCAACTTTTGGAAATCAAAATTAGGGAGGATTTGCAACCGGCACCAAATAACGTGCGCAAAGCGCACATCTCGAGCGCGGAGCGCTCGACCCTTGCGGCGGGGTCCAGGGCCCGCCTAAGGGCCCTGGAAGCTCTGGGGTTCTAGACGCTCTCTAGTGCCCTCTGAGCCCTATTTTGGAGCATTTAACATGTTAAGAATTCCCACTTTTTGAACAAAAAAAGGGGAAAATTGTGCACTTTTTAATGTTACATGTATGTTAATATTAGTAAGTTAGGGGACAATCAAAGATTAACAAAAAGCACAAAAGAAGCAATATTTTTCTTACCTTACTGGCTGGTACTACTGCTGCTTGCTTTTTCCATGGCAGCTTTGCTGAGTGACAGCTGTGTGGCTCTTTTAGCCCTTCTGATTATGTCTTTGCTGTATTCTCTCTGGTAGCAAGGGGTGCTATGAGCTAGTTTTTCAATTAAGAGAGCTTCCAGGGTTTTGACACTCAAATTGGGACGAAATTCAGTATGATTCTTCCGTACAAGACTGAGTGCCCGCTCACATGATGCGTTCGAATGAGGAATGACCAAGATTCCCTTCATCACTTTGCTCAAATTAGGATACTTCTTGGCACCAGTGCAGGGATCTGTGAGCTGTGAAATCCGATGCCACTGCTCATCCACTCTCACTGTCTCAGTAGCAATTGTAGCTATGGAGGCGTCTGCCTGGTAGTGAGCGAATTCACTCTCAAGACTGTCTATGTCACTATCACTGCCACTGAACAGACAGGGGAATTTCTTGATGAAAAACTCCACACAGTCAAACCCCACTTGTTGGTGTAGCTTAACATCCAGCACCTGCGCATGCTTGGCTAATTCATCATCTCGCGGCCAGGTTTTGAAGATGTAATTGCAGGCTTTCAGATAATATGAGCGAACTGCACTGAAGAAACCTTGGATGTCTGACTCACTCAGAGTGAAGGTGGATTTCTTGAGACTCCTTTGTTCCCTTATATACAGTTTGGCATCGTTCCCAATCATGAGGTCCTCATCATTCTTCTGATGATTTCTGTCAGAGAAGGGTACATTTACCAGAGCAACCGATGACACCGATGGTTTCAAAAACCGTACGAAGATATCTTTCAGAAGACCATTCAATTCTCCGTGTAGGAGATGAATACAGGGCTCGTCTCTTTGGAGCAGAAGATTCCCCTTCTCAAAAAGCTTGTTAGCATATCGAAGGAAGAAACAATAGAGTTTTGTTTGTGGAGACAAGAACATCCTGTTGACACGTTTTTCTCTAGATTCCTGCACAGTGTTTGAGGAAGATGCGCTTTTAGTTGTAGAACTCGTAGTACACTTAGCCGCAGGGCGATCACACTTGCGTTTACTGCCAGCAGAAGAGGTCAGACTCGTAGTACCAGATCCAATTTTACGTTTGAGGAGAGAGCTTGAGGTAGGTGCAGCCAAGGAAGAAGACCTCTGATTCAAAGGTTTTGCTGAGCTTCTATCAAGTGATTTGGCAAAAACAGAACTTAACTTGGGTCCTTCTTTGCCTGTAGATGGGACTATCACAGTCTTTCTCGACTCTGAAGGGATCTGCTTTGTAGATGAACGTGATGAAGGGCCGGTGATGCTACCTGCTCTCAGCATTGGTTTTGGTGCTGTCCCTGCTGTCTTCTTCGCAGCAGATACTGCAGTGGTAGTGGTGAATGCTGCTCCACTAGTGCTTGATCCTGCAGTGCCAGTACTGGCAGTAGATACAGTGCCGTCCTTCTTGCTCGTTGTTAGAGTCTTGGCTACAGTTGGTTGCATTTTTCTTCGTACTTCTTCTTTGAAGAAGAGGCGAAGTGGCTCCCACTGTTCAATCAGCCTGTCTAGGCACTGACCAAGGGACAGCCACCTTGTTGCGACATGCTTCAGAATCTTGTGTGTCGGGGCATCACAGAGTTCTTGCAGTGCTTTCACTCCTTTGACGCGTTTACTACTTTTGTCCAAGTAGTAGTAAATATAGATGAGAAAGTCATCTAATTCAATGGGTAAGGCCTGAGCCGCCTTCTTGGCCGTATTGTGCATCATATGGCAAGGGCATCCCATGATGTCGCACTCTGGATTTTGTTTGTGGATATAAGCAGCGACTCCTTTGTGCTTGCCCACCATGACAGAGGCATTATCAGCACAAAAGGAAACACAATTTCCCCACGGAATTTTCCTGTCACTGAACTCATGATCAAGCAGTTTGAAAATGTTTTCTCCAGTGGAATCTTGTTTGCACGCAGGCAAACTTAGCAAACCTTGCTTCACAATCCCAGCACTGTTGTCATAGTACGAAATCAGGACAGGATATAGCTGGGCCTCACCACTGTCATTGCTACCGTCTGTAGCTAGGCTAAATGGAGCTAGTCTAGCAATATCGGCAATAGATGAAGCAGTAACATTTGACAACTCACCAATTATTGCTGAAGTTTTTGTTCTTGCACATCCATACTTTGAAGCAACTTTTGAATCTGGAAACATCTTTTGAAATAGAGGTCCAGCATGATCTGAGACTGATACGGGCAAGTTATGTTCCACAATAAATCCACTAAAGAGAAGTTCCGCTCGGGTAACATCCTCTTCCTCGCTTGTCCCTTGTTTGGTGAAATAATTCAGAAGTGTACCGGTACTCGTGCTCGAAGATCTCTCCTTTGCAATGTCTGTGTGCCGTTTGCTTCCAACGTACTTCCGAATATCATCGCGACCTCCGTGCTCAACTGAAATATCAACGCTGCATACTGTACAATACGCATGATGAATTCCTCTTTCAGACTTTCGAATACACGGGTATTGGAGACTGTATTCGGTCTTGTACTTCTGAGACCATTTCTTGGTCTTCGTAAGCTTCTTTTCTGCCATTTTGTAATCAACATCGAGGGCTTGAAGCATCGGTAACTTCGAAGTCGATGTTCCACAGCTGCAGCGCGACTCGTAGAACTCTAGCGGCTGTTAAACACCGCACGGTGGTCGCGACCGCCGGGCTGGTACGGGGCCCAGCTGCATGCAGTGAGCGTATCGCATGCATATACACTGTGCATACATACCGCATGCACTGTATTGCACACATACCGCATGTACTAAATCTCAGTGCATGATCGCATAAGCGAGATCCAGACCCAATGTTTCGCTGCTCCTCATTTTCATTTGCAATTTTTTACGTACAATTTGGTAGCAGCGAACGTTATGGAGTTACCACATGCTATACGTAGCAGACAATACTTTTCATTCAATTCTCATACTAGTACATTCTGATTAGTGAACAGTGCAAAAATATCAAAATTTCGGGAGGATAAGGATAGTGATCGTAAGGGCGGGAGTTTGGGTGAATTTTCGGAAGCCTCCCGATGAAATCGGGAGGGTTGGCATCTGTGCACCCTGTCATGCTCACCAAATTGTCCTGTGGTATCGAAGGACACCTCCACTCATGGCTCACAGACTTCCTCTCCTGTCACAGCCAATGTGTGGCCCTTAATGGAGTTCTCTCATCCCTTCTTCCTATCCAGGCTGGAGTTCCACAAGGCAGTGTTCTGGGCCCTGTTCTTTTTCTGGTGTTCACCAATGATCTCTCTGACCCTCTGTAAAATCCTCTTTATCTCTTTGCTGATGACTCCACCCTCTGCCATACCATCTCTCATCCCTCAGATTGGCAAGCAGCAGCCACTTCATTCTCCACAGATCTGGATAACATCACAAGCTGGTCCAACATATGGAGCATGTCTTTCATTCCTGACAAATCTCACACTCTCACTGTGTCACACTGAAAGGGCCGTTTGGAACCTCCCCCCCCCACCTCCCAACCCTCCATCGACTTTCTCAACAATCCTCTTTTGAAGAAGTCCTTTCATTCAAGCTTGTGGGTCTCGCTATCTGCCAAGATCATTCCTGGGAAAGCCAAATTTCCAAGCTGGCCTCCAAAGCCAGTCGCCAATTGGGTATTCTCCATCGTGCAAAGTACTTCCTTGGCACACCTGAGCTCCTGACCACAACAAAGCTTTCGTCCACAGCCGGATGGAGTACTGCTCTCCACTCTGGGCTGGTGCTCCCGCCTCTCACCTTTCTCGGCTTCATGCTGTGGAAACCAAGGCCTTCAAGATCGTTGGAATCTTCTGCGATGAGGTAGAGTCTTTGGGTCTCTCACACTCTCAACCGCAGGCAGGTCCATGATCATTCTGTCTTCTACTGTCTTCTCTCTGGCCTGCCCCCCCCCAGTTCTGTCTGAAATATGCCCCCCCAATATTTCTGCAGGGCGTTCAAGGTCCGCCAACAACCCCCTTATGGTAAGATTAAAATCAAAAATTACTGACTCACCTTCACTCTTTCATTCCTCTTTTTTCCCACCTTTGGAACAAACTTCCACACTCTTCAATCTCATTCTTCCCTCCAGATCTTCAAGGCATCCTGGGGGGTTGGGAGGGGTGAGAGCAGTTCATGGACTGTGAGAAATGGAGTTATTGATGTAAAAGGAAGGGAAGAAGCGGAATCAGTCGGAGAGAAGGACATTTCTAAATGAGAGCGTAGGAAGGTTAAATATTGTAAAATTGTCGTTGGAAAGACGAGTTTGTGGAGTGAGAGGTGAGGTGGAAGAAAAGGGGAGATGAGAAAACAAATAGGTATGGATTTGAACGACCTCGGAAACAAGATCAGAACAAGTGAATGATAATAATGAGGTTTTTTTTATTATTATTTGTGGTCGTTTTGAGAAGAAAGGAGGAGGAAATGAGTGAAAGGTTTTTCACTGAGGGTAGAAAAGGACGACTGACGAAAGATAAATTTTCACAAGGAGTGAACAAGGAAGCAGGCTTGTTAAACATGTTGCCAAGAACGATTGACATGGACCATGTCAACATAATATAAGGGGCACTTTAGGTTGTTTTTATGGATGTAGGAAAGGAAATAGAACTTCTTCCTCCTCTTCTTTCATAAGCCTTTATCACAACATTTGTGGGTCGGCTACTCGGCTCTGCCTTTTACATTCTCTTCTGTATTTTCTTCTCAATCCCTTGTTCTTCAAATCTCTTTGCACTTCATCCATCCACCATAATCTCTGTCTTCCTCTTGATCTTCTCCTTCTAAATGGCTCATTCCATACATTCTTGATTGGTTGGCTTGTCATCCTTCCTCATAATGACATGGCCAAACCACCGTAAGCTAACCTCTAATATTTTCTGTAATATATGAAACTCTGGCTCTTTTGCGTATTTCCTCATTCCTCAACTGCTCTCTTTGTGATACTCTGTGAACCCACTGAAGCATTCTCATCTGTTCTCTCCAGCAACTCGCACAGGGAAACACACAAGGAAATCAGACGCAGGTGGAGGCCATTCAGCCAATCATGCCTGCGCCACATCAACACCGCACTAATTTATCAACACAAGATCAAAAGAAGAAAATGCAAAATGTTTTTTTTAGTTTTAAATAAAGTGTTTTTTTGTGTTTGTTGTTTTTTCCCCCCTCGGGAGGGCATGGGCTTGGGAAAAAAAAACACACATCAACCACACAACACCCCTTGATTAGACCCCCACCAACAGCACTCTGTACACATGCACACAATCACACATCAATGCTCAAGCCCCCTAAAATTCCTGCCAACATCCCTATACCCCTCGATCTCCATAACTTCCAAATACCTATCTCATTCCAATTTAAACTTATCTACTGTTTCAGCTGCCACTACCTTTCTCGGGAGACCATTCCATGCATTAACTACTCTCCGAGTAAAAGTCTCCTGCCTTACTACCATCTTAAATCTTCTCTTCTTCACTTTCAGGCTATGACCCCTGATCCAATCACTGTCTACTCTGCTGAATAATTCATCTGCACTTATTGGATCTACAGTATACCTTTCATTATCTTAAACATCTCTATCATATGTCCTCATAACCGCCTCCTTTCTAGTATATAAAGCGCTGACTCCTTCAGCCGCTCCTCAGAGCTGAGTCTAGCTCGGCCCAGAATCAATCGAGTAGCCCTGCGCTGAACCCTCTCTATGGCATCTATGTCCTTCCTGAGTTGCTGTGATCAAATCTGCACACAATATTCTAGATGTGGCCCTCACTAAATGCCTATACAATGTTAACACCATCTCTTTTGATTTATAAATGATCCCCCTCCAAATATGGCCTAAACCCCTATTTGCTCTTCCAAGAGCTGCCTGGCATTGTGTTGCCTGCTTACCTCCCATATCTATGACCACCCCCAGATCCTTCTCCTGTGTGACACCCTCCCAAATTATCCCTTGCATCCTGTAATCTCTATTTTCATTATTCTTTCCCTTCCCCAACACTTTACACTTGCTCAAGTTAAATTACATCTGCCAATCTTTTGCCCAATCTGCGCAAGTATCAATACTTTCCTGTATCTAATCACCACCGCCTCTGCTCATCCACCTTACCTCCAAGCTTTGCATCATCTGCAAAGTTGGAAAGCATACTCTTCACCTCACCATCCAAATCATTTATGTAAATAATGAATAGTATTGGTCCGAATACTGATCCCTGAGGTAGCCCACTACTTACATCCTCCCAGCAAGATATCCTTCCACTCACAGCCACTCTTTGCTTTCTATCACTAAGCCAGTTTGCAATCCAATTAGCTATCTGACCAGCCACTCCACAAGCTCTCAATTGGCTAACAACCTCCGATGTGGTACCTTATCAAATGCCTTCTTAAAGTCGAGATATACTATGTCCACTGCCCATCTCTCATCCACCCAATCAGAAACTGCTTCATAGAACTCCAAAAGATTTGTTAGACAGGAACAACCTTTGGTAAACCCATGCTGACTACCTTTAATAAGTTCGTATTTACTTAAATGGTTCCTCATCTGAGCCCAAATTAAGGTCTCCAACACCTTCCCCACAACTGAAGTCAAACTAACAGGTCTATAGTTTCCCAATTCTTCTCTGGATCCTTTCTTAAACATCGGTGTTACATTTGCTTTTCTCCAATCCTCCGGTACCTATCCTGACTCCAGTGAGCAATTGAAAATATCCGTTAACATCTCACTTACCTGCTCAGCCACCTCCCTCAATACTCTCGGGTGCATATTATCTGGCCCCAGAGCCTGTCTACTCTTCGATTTCCTTGCTGTTCCTTTACTTCTACTCCAACCTGGAACTTCTGTAAAAGCCCTTCCTCACCTCCTTGATACTCTCAGCTATTGGAAATTCTCCTTACTGTTCTTGTGTAAAAGTTGAAGCAAAATACCTGTTTCATAAGCCTGCCATCTCACTTTCCTCACGAACCACTCTCCCGGTGATGTTCCTCAATGGACCCACACTGGTCCAAACCTGTTCTTTTCCCCTGATATATTTAAAGAATGCCTTGCTATTATGTTTAATATTCTCAGCCATGTCCTTCTCATACTCCATTTTGGCTTGCCAAGTTATTTTCTTAACTTGCCTCTGTTTACTCTGAAAGTGAAATAAATCTAACTCCAGTCCTGTTATTTTATACCTAATAATGACTTCTGCTTCTCCTTAATAGTGTTCCTTATCTCACTACTCAACCACCCTGGCCTCTTTCTGCTTCTAGTTTTACACCTCATTGGAATGTACCAACTCTGCACTCCACACATTTGCTCTTTGAAGGTTTCCCATTTTTCTGATGCTGATTGTCCTATTGTAAGGCTCTCCAAATCTACATCACCCAACTCTCTCCTGATACTCTCAAGGTTTGCCTTCCTGAAATCTAATAGCCTTAGTCGACTATCCTGAACTCTAACCCTTAACAGAATCTTTGCACACACAATGTTATGGTCACTTGCTTCTTAATGCAGTCCTACCTCCACATCCTCCACCATTTTGGGATCGTTTCTTAAAAAGAGGTCAAAAACTGCACCCCCCCCCCCTAGTGGGCTTATCTACAAAGGGGGTTAAAAAACAATTCTGGACTCATTCTTGGAAATCCTCATCTGCTCTGCCCTTTCCCTGTTCCTGGACCCAATCTATCCCTGGCAAGTTAAAATCCCCCATAATCAATACAGTACTCTTCCCTGACCAACATGCCCTTTTGAATTCTTCATGTACTCCTCCTTCCTCCTCTTCCTTCACACGCGGAGCCCTATAAAAGCATCCTTCCAGTATCTTACTGTTTTTACAATGTCTAATCTCTACCCGTACAGAATCCTCCACATTAATTCCCTCTGCAATGTGACCCCTTTCTCTTGATGCAATGCTGTCTTTTACCCAGATTGCTGCTACTCCTCTTATTTTCTCCTTCCTATCACTCCGCTACACCTTTTAGCCTTCTAATCCTGTCCTCCAGTTACTCTCCTCATTCAACCGTGTCTCACTTTACTGCAACTATATTGTAATCATCGCTATCTACTTTGGCTTCAAGCTCTTCCATCTTATTATTTAAACTCCCGGCATTGGCATAGAATATCATTAACTTTTCCCTTCCTGAAATTCTATTTTCTTGCCTGGCCTTTCCAATCACAATTACATCATCAGTTCCTTCCTTTATTGCTTCCCCACCCTCCATTGACCTAAAAAAGCCTGAATTCATTCCTCAATTCCCATTGCAAACCTTGCTTCCCCCTTTCAATTTAACATACGGCCATCATTTTGAAAACACTCCCTTTATCCCCTAAATTATTCCCACTGCTTCTTCAATTTAAAACCTTCCTCCCTCCACCATTTTTCCAGCCATTGGTTGACATCTATCACTCTGCTCATAATTTCATATCATTTCTTAATCTTGGGAGAATCCCAGAAAGCATTACCCCACAACCCTTTGCTTTCAGCCACTTACCCAATTGCCTGTATCTATTTTTCAATACCTCTGAGTGAACTTTTTTCCCCTAAATCATTTCCTCCTCGGTGAACCACAACCAACTTCTTTCTACGTAACCTGGTACGATATCATTTACCATTCCTTCAAAGTTCTGAACTCTTGCTCCTTCAAACCTACCCATAACACTATGTCGTGGTCAAAAATATTGGCACCCTTGCACTTTTTTCAAATAATGCACCGTTTCTTCCAGAAAATTGTTGAAATAAAAAAACATTTTGTTATCCACATATGTATTTCTTTGATTTTCAGTGGAACAAAACAAAAAAAAGGTGAAAAAAATTACTAAATCTTAGCTTATTCCACACAGAAATCCTAAAATGGCTCAGACAATATTATTGGCACCTTTTAAAAGTTGTTAGAAATAATTAGATTCCAAGCAGGTGATTCTCCTTTACTTTGGAATTGAACTCACCTGTGGTGAGTTGCAGGTGCCTGCAATGTAAAAATCACTCATTCAACCAGTTTAAATGGAGAAAAGGAGTCATTCTGCTATTTTGCGTCACTGTGTGTACTGCAATGAGCATGGAGAAAAAGAAAGAAAACCAGGGAATTGTCTGAGGTCTGACACCAGATTGTAGCCAAGCCAAGCATGGACAATCTCAAGGTTACAAGTCCATCTCCAGAGACCTTGATGTTCCTGTGTCCATTATACGCAATGTTATCAGGAATTTTAAGGCCCATGGCACTGCAGCCATGCAGTGCCATGATTGAAGATTGCAGCGAAGGATTGTTCGAATGCTGGAGAAAGCACCTCAATCAACTACCAGAGATTCAAGCTGACCTTCCGACACAAGGTATGACAGTTTCAACTCGCACTATCCGTCGCCAACTCGATGAAAGGGGGTTCTATGGTTGGAGACCCAGGAGCACCCCACTGCTGAGAGAGACACATAAGAAAGCCTGACTGGAGTTTGCCAAAACACACCTGAACAAGCCAAAATCATTCTGGGAGAAAGTCCTGTGGACAGATGAGGCCAAATTAGAGCTTTTTGGTAAAGCACATCATCTCTATGTTTACAGAAAACAAAATGAAGCCTTCAAAGAAAAGAACACCTTCCCTACAGTCAAACATGGAGGAGGTTCAGTGATGTATTGGGGTTGCTGTGCTGCCTCTGGCACTGGGTGCATTGAATGTGTACATGGCATCATGAAATCAGATTACCAAGGCATTTTGGAGAGCAACGTTCAACCAAGTATCAGAAAGCTGGGTCACCGTCGAAGATCATGGGTCTTTCAGCAGGACAATGACCTATTTGCCTGCAAATGCTGAGGGTGAGGTCTTTATGGGAACCTGTGTGAGGGACTTTAATTGGTTTTCCTCCATAATGAAAGAAGTTCATTCACAAGAAACATACGAAATAACTCGTCAGTTTTTATAGTGCCAAAGCTGCTGCCCAGACAGCAACTCCACTCAAATAGTAAGCAGTGTAATCCTGGTATCAAGGAACCTCAGAGACCAAACGACTTGCAATGTCATGGCAGAGGAAAGTAAGGATACTTAAGAATTGTGTCGTACCTCAATATGAAGTTTTGAGAAAGCATCCCAAATTTATTCCCAAAATTCTCTTCATTTCTGTATGGCAAACACGGGAACAAAAAAAACATAATCACTCAAAGTGACTGACTCGCCTGCAAATGTTGAGGCTGAGGTCTTTATGGGAAGCTGTGTGAGGAACTTTAATTGGTTTTCCTCTGTAATGAAAGAAGGTCAATCGCGAGAAACATGCAACAATATACCTGGTCTGTGTTTTATAGTGCAAAAGGTGCTGCCCAGACAGCAACTCCACTCAAATAGCAAGCAGTGTAATCCTGGTATCATGGAACCTCAGAGACCAGACCACTTGCTTCCCACAGTTCAAATTGGAAGTAATTTATTCAGAGTGCTGGATGTAACTCACTCTTCACAATCAATACATGGGGATCTATCATGTCTACCAACCAATTCATACCAGAAGATGGGACACCCAGTTTAACGTCAATCCAAGGGATACATGGAGCAGACAAGGATGTCTAATGTTGAGATTGAAACCCAAGCTATACAGCTAAGAAGCAAGTCCACACACCATTTGGTTGTCCTGCCAAGCCATAAAAAAATGTACACAGCCAAATAAATAAATAAATAAATAAACCATCAAGAAGTGACGTCCTTTTGCTCAACTTTAGAATATAGAAATGCAATTTGTAGTAATTGGTACTTCACTGAACTGGGATCAATGTTTGTGACAAATTGTGATGAGTCACAATCTGTTTCAGGGACTTTCCAGGCTGGGGTTGATAAAACCCAATTTGAATTGAGCTTTACAAAAGTTGAGTTCAATAAACGAATATGAAGTTTACAAACCATACTCTTCACAGGGTGTAGTTACGACCGATGCAGTTTCTTGGCAAAGGTTGTACTGTGTGGTTTGCCATTGCCATCCAGCGTTGTTTATCCATACTCTATCCTTTTAAATACCAAGTTTCAAGAAAGGAAGCAGCATAAACCATTTTTAAAGTCTTTAGTACGACTCGGCCATCGTTTGAACCGCTGACCTCCCAGACTCAGAGTGGATGCTCATTGTTGTCAAAATCATGACCCTGTTTGATGAAGAAGGCGTTGAAAAAGAGGGACGTCATTGAAAGGCAGGTGTGTTGCACCACCCTCTGCATACACAAAATTACGATATCTGTTTTTTTTTCACGTCACCATGCACTTGCAATATCATGCCAAAGTAACATACAAATACTTGTCCAGAGTAATACATCGATTGCGTCGTACCTTCATTATGAAGAAGGTTTGAGAAAGAGTCCAAAATGGACTCCCAAAATCCTTGTTGCTTCTGCGTGAACACAAACAATCATGATCAGTTAAAAGGAACGTTCTGAATTGGCCGCAAATTTGGAGAGCGTCATACTCCCACGACAATAAAATGTAGAGTATGAGTGTACAATAAGACCACACCACTTGCTATCCACTTTATAAATCTAATTCCAGGAAGTGTTGGATCCACTTGAACATTTTCTGCAACCGCTTGATTTTCCTCCACAATTCCTTGGGGTTTATCTGCATAACAACACATCAGATTACACTCACCATTGTGCAAATCAATATTTTAAAATAATAACAACAACAATAACAATACATCGCTGTACTATGCCATCTTTGTTTACTCTGACAATGTCGACTGTTTCTTTATCACCAATGATGAGGGACCAGTCTCAACAAGACTGTCATCTCCACCCACCTTGTAATCTCATCCACGACCATGAAAGTCATCTCAAGCTGATTTTTTTTACTCTTAAAGTATTTTGCTCATTGAATTTACAACATTGTAAATGTCCATTTTTGTATCAATGTAAAATTTGTCGGTTTCTTTTTGTATATGCCAAACACTGAGTGATGTTTCGTGTTCACACCTTTTACAACCTGCTTGTTATAAATTATTATATCAATATTTAACTCAGAAACTGTAATCTACTTTGTAATTGTTTTCAATGGGCCCCACACCAACTTTATTCCATTTGTGTAGATCCTGTAAATTAAACGTCAGGTCAGGTCAGATTAGATATGTGACTTGCTACAGGGACCGTGTAAATTTGTACTAACCTGTTTCATGATCAGGTTGTTGGCGATTAAACAGTCTCCACCACCAGGTTTTCAGGTGAGGAGGGTGTTTGGATATGGACACCCAGCAGGATTAAAAACAAAACCTGTCAAAGGGCAGAGGAGCTCTTTGTGAGCCAACAGTCATCCATATCAAGTGCCCAACTGTGTCTGTGGACGTCCTCTTGCAGTTGGGTTACTTTATATTAGGAGGTTGGTGGTAGGATTTGCACTCCGGCCACCGCAAAACACTTCATCGTGCAAAACATACCAAAAGCAAAGATAATTCTGAAAACCCACTCCGTGGGAATACATCCTGTGTAACTGTCCTTCGCAGGGTGGCTCATCAGATGACAGGATTAGGGCAAAGCCTTCGGGAGCCCCAATCTTTGATGATAGGAGGGAAACCACGGGGTAACCTTCCAGGGTCAGATTGCAGTCGTGTGTGTCGGAGTGATGCTGAGGTGTCGTCCACCAGACGGCGGTCTCCTTGGGTTAACCTGAGGCGGTTCCTTCTTGTGGATGCCTGGAATGTCCTATCCCTAAGAGAGGATGATCACCTGTCTCTGTTATCATCTGAGCTCAAGCATTTGGACATCCTCATTTCAGCACTCTCTGAGATTTGGAGACCGGATTTGGCGAGATCATGGCGGGTGGTTACACCGACTAATGTCTGGTCGCTCTGATGATTACCATGGCCAATGAGATGCTGTAGCTGTGTCCAATAAGCTGACTCAAATGATAATTGAAGTAACACCAGTCAACAAGCGTATTATGAAATGAAGGATTCATCACTACTTTGGTGTCATTTCCCGGGTCTCTGTAGATACACCGACTGAGGCAAGTGATCTCACTGTGAAGGACGCATTCTTTGCCATGCTCGAGTCTGTGGTTGATCAGTGTTCCAGGAAAGATACACTTCCAGTCTTGGGGGATTTCAATGCATCGATTGGAACTGATAGGGATGGTTATGAGACATGTGTTGGTCCCCATGGGTCTGGAACTGTGAACCAGAATAGCACCAAGTTCCTTGACTTTGCAAGAAGTCATGGACTAAGGGTGGCTGGTTCATGGCTTTACCACCCACAGGCTCATTGCTGGACTTGCGATTCCAACGCTGGTGGTGTGGAAAAGGAGATTGACTATGTGCTCGTTGATGGTCAATGGAGGATAATCCAAAACTGCAGAGACCACCAGAATGCTCAGTTCCTCAATATTGACTAAAGGCTTGTTGTAGCAACTCTGAAGTTGCAGCTTAAATCCAGGAGAATGGTACCATCTCAGTCGAGGCTGGATTTTGGCAATCTCAAGGATGAGAGGGCAGCTGAGGAGTTTGCGAACAGGCTGAGTGGATATTTGGGGGGTCTGGGTGCTTTGCAGAACCTGAAGAGTTGTGGCATGCCTTCAAGACCACCACCCTTGATGTTTCCGGTGGATGTCTTAGGACTCACCGCAGGGAGAAAAAGAATTTTGTCTCTCAAGAGATACTGGATACCATTGACCAGAGTCACAAGGCCAGGCTGAATGGAAGAGCTGAGCTGTTCAGGGAGTTGAGGCATAAAACTGAATGTGTGCTGAGGGTACACAGAGGCCCAGGTGCAAGGAATCTGTGAGGGGGTAGAGCATCACCTGTGGTTGTAATTCTTGTCCTGCTTACAGGGGAATTCGCGCATTGCATTCCTTCAAGCCCGTCCCTCGGTGAACCGGTTGAAATGGGGGTAAAGCTCCAGGGATTTGTGGCATCCATGCTGAACTTCTCAAGGCTGGTGGAACTGCTGTACTCGTGTCATTGCATGCAGTTCTGTGCTCTGCCTGGAACACAGGCATCAGCCCAACTGATTGGAAGAGGGGCCTTGTTGTTCCTCTCTGGAAAGGGAAGGGTGATCGCCAAGACTGCACCAACTACCGAGGGGTGAAGCTGCTCTCAGTGCCGGATAAGGTCTTTGCTCGGATAATTCTTGATAGGGTTCATCACCATCTGCTTGAGCACCAGCGTCCAGAGCAGTCAGGCTTTACACCAACGAGGTCAAAGATTAACCGCATCCTTGCTCTTCGGGTCCTCACCGAATGCAGACAAGAGTTTCAGCAGATGTTGCTTGCAGCCTATGTTAATCTTTGTAAAGCATTTGAGTCAGTGAATCGGTATGCCCTCTGGAAGATTATTGGTCTTCGTGGGGCGCCACCAAAACTGATCAATCTGATGTCTGAACTTCCTCTGGAACTGAGAGTGCTGCGAGATGTGGTGATACCATCTCTGACTTGTTTCCAGTTGCTACTGTAGTTTGTCAGGGGTGTGTACTGCCCCCCCCACACTTTTCAACACTTGTATGGACTGGATTGTGGGGAGGATGTCGGAGAGATCAAGTTGCGGTGCATGGTTTGGGAATGTCAAGATCTCTGACCTTGATTTCACAGATGATGCAGTCATCTTTGCGGAGATTCTGGATATCCTTTTGGGGGCCCTCGTGGTGCTGAATGAGGAGGCGGAGCCGCTGGGATTATGGGTTTCCTGGGTCAAAACTAAGATCTAGGCTTTCAATGACATCTTGGATGCTGCTATCCTGTCTGTACCTGTTTGTGGCGAGGATGCTGAGGTCACGGAGAGATTCACTTACCATGCCAGTGATATTCACGTCTCTGCTGGCTGTGAGCGAGAGGTCAAAAGACGTCTGGGTTGGGCCTGGGGGGTCATGGATTCACTGGATCAATAGGTGTGGCACTGCCGGTTCCTGTGTTGGAGGACGAAAGTCTGAGTCTTCAGGTCCTTGGTACTTCCAGTCTTGCTCTATGGATTTGAGACTTGAACTCTGACCAGGGATCTGAGATGGAGACCAAATTCCTTTGGAACCAGGTCTCTTCAGAGAATTATTGGCTGTCGCTGGTCGGATGTTGTGTCCAACGAGCGGTTGCTGAGAGAGACTCAAATGAGATTTGTTACCTGCATCGTCTGTGAATGTCAGATGTGGCTGTATGGACATGTAGCTCGTTTTCCTGACGCTGATCTTGCTCACCATATTCTCTCAGCGAGGGAGCCTCATGAGTGGAGGAGGCCATTGGGTCGATCCCCACGTGCCTCGTGGTTGCAGCAGGTTGATCAGCATCTCAAGGAGATGGGGATGGGCCAGGCATCTGCCTGGGGGATGGCCAGACGGAGGACCCTAGAGTACCGGCGGAAAGTGGACACAGCGACGTGCTGCTCTGGCACATGCTCCCATACCCAACCTGCCCTGACATCTCACCAGCTCCAGGACTCTAGCTCCAACGCTCAACCGCTCACTTTGTGCAAGCATAATGCTGTGAAAGGTTTTCCCCACCATCTCATTGTGCACTCTTTATCATTCTCATTGTGTGTGAATGGGATAAGTTATTGTGCTTAAGTCGTGTTGAGATTACAAAGGTGCATGACTTATAAATAGTTCTGGAGAGTATAAATGTTATTTGCCTTTTTCTGTGCATTGCTGTGAAATTGCTGTGCAAAAACACACGAGTTATTCTCATCATCGCTGAGTGGGTTGTGATTTAATTCCTTTGAGATTCACATCCCCAGCAAGTGGTAAGTTCGTGTTGTGGGTAATTTGCGGAAAATACCTCATTAAGGGGTTTTGCATCATCACGGTGGTGCATGGCATTTCCCCGGGGATGCCACTCGACCCGATATCCATGCCATGGGAAATTGCATCATAAGCTGCAGAAACTCGTTTTGTATTCTGTACGCTGTCCTGATCCAAAGATTTAGTTGGCTTTCACAGCAAATAGTGTATGGCCTCTAATCGACATTCTGCTGCAAAATTGGTGACTTTCCGGGTGGCAAGTTTTAGCCTCGAGTCCACCTCCGGTTAACCATAACAATATTAATCTCACATTTACCTTGTGATGCTTGCTGTGGGGTGTGTAGACAAACTGGGCTTGATTTTGGGAATCGGTCTCAGTCTCGAACTCTAACTCCAATTGCAGTGACCCAGTGCCATCGACCAGAACATATCTTGGCTGTGATGTAACATATGCCATACAACTTGTTAGTAAAATCCTTTCACTCTGCAGCAAAGTGGTTTTTCCAAAAAAAATCTGCAGTAAAGTGGTTGTCTATACCAAAATCATGACGTTTGTTGAAAACTTAGTCAACCAGAATCACCTTAAAGTTCAGCTCTTCTCTTATATCATGCAAGCTGTGTAGAAGGCAATGCAGATCTCTGTCTGTTGTCGGTCCTTTTGTTTGAGATATAACAAACATCTGAGCATGAGAGAAAGAGAACATATTAGTGACATAAAATATTTTACATGTGTTGGTCATGTGGTCCCAAGACCGTCCTTTTACATCCTGGCTGCTTAACATGATTAATATGGAAGAATACAACAAAAGAGTCATCAAGAGGTATTTGCAGTGAAGAAAACAAATATTAACAAAAGATGCACACCAGCAGACTAAAAGGGAGGTTGGACGTGGGCTCCCAGGATCAAGAGTTGTGTGCTCCGATCAGAATGATAAACGGGTTGATACAATTGCTTGTCGAAAAGGAACTTATTACATTTTAGAAAGAAAAGAGTTTCATTTCAGTTAAAAACTATAGCGTCCAAAGAACACTTTACCCCACACAGTCTTAAGAAAAAAAACGACATGGGAAGGGTCTTTTCAACTCTTGCTTTGTGTTTCCGAGCACAATCTATATAATACTTTTTACAAGACGCAATATTGTCCGAATCTTGATATCCCCCAAACGCTGAGAATACGAGCGGCAAATTTGATTGGTTGAGATAGTATCAATATTTGTTGAATCACAGCGAAACTGGAGGTTCAGGAGCGTTTTGGAAACAAGGTGATTTGTGTTCTCCTGTGTTCAAATATAGAATTCAATCAAAATAATATAAAAAGCTTTAAAAGCTGCAGAAAAAAAACAAACAAACGTTTTACAGAACTTTACAGCCATTGATGTTTACCTCCAGCACAATACATGACTTCTCCATGCCTGTTGTATGTGTCCTTTATGATGCCCCCTAAAAACAGTAAGTTTCCTATTTGGAATGATTTTCAATTTTGTTTGAATGCCAGACAGGCTGAAATAATGAGCTTACTCATCTGTGCATGGATGATCAGGAAGAGATGACATAAAATTTGATGTTCCTTTGTCAAAGACCTCTCTCACCCTCAGTCTCCTTCGATTACCCCTCCTCCCCCATCCTTCCCCACTCTTCAGTGGGAAATGCATCAGCAGCAGAGCCGCACTCCCAGCAATGATGCAAACCCGCAGCCACACGTCTGTAGCCACAACCAACCTCTCTCACTCCTTCAATCTCCTCTCTATTTCTCTCTCCGCACCTCACATGCCCCCCACCACCCCCGCCTCCTCACCCCGATCTCTCCTCTACCTCTTTCCCTTTCTCAAGTCCAATTCCCCAAATTCTTAATGATTTAACGAATATTAACAAGACCTAAAGTCAAACATATTGTGCACCCTTCGTAGTAAAAACGTACCTCTCTGGTCGGAATGTTCAAACCCTTTCTGATGCGTGACGAAGGTACCAGGGCAATGTCTGACAAGGGTCCCGGAATGTCTGTTTCCGATGGTGAAATCGCATGGTCTTGCCATTCAGTGTCTTTGATGACACAAACGGCTGTCTTGTCACTCTGCTGGGGAGGGAAGGATTAAATGAAGTGGCTATCAAGAAGATAAAATAATAACTTTCAAACCAATCAAATTATGCAAAGCACGTTTGTAAGGATTCACAAAATAATCATATTATTGATAAAATTTGCACATTGAGATCAAACTCAAATTGATCTTATCTGAAGCATACGGACCAACACCAGTAGAATGAGAAAAAACAGCAGCAGAATTTTGTTTGAATGCCAGACAGGCTGAAATAATGACCTTACTCATCTGTGCATGCGTGATCAGGAAGAGATGCCATACAATTTGCCAAATTCAGAGCTAAAGTACTGCTAAACTGCAGATTCATGTTCAGATTAGTGTTCTCAGGTGGTCAAAATATAAAATTCAATTGAAATTAAGATGTTCCTTTGTCAAAGACCTCTCTCAGCCTCAGTCTCCTTCAATTACCCCTCCTCCCCCATCCTTCCCCCCTCTTCAGTGGGAACTGCATCAGCAGCATAGCCGCACTCCCAGCAATGATGCAAACCCGCAGCCACACGTCTGCTGCCACAACCTACCTTTCTCACTCCTTCAATCTCCTCACCTCACACGCCCCCCCCCCACCACCACCACCACCACCTCCGCCTCCGCCTCCGCCTCCTCACCCCGATCTCTCTCCTCTACCTCTTTCACTTTCTGAAGTCCAATTCCCCAAATTCTTAATGATTTAACGAATATTAATAAGACCTAAAGTCAAACATATTTTGCACCCTTCGCAGTAAAAACGTACCTTTCTGGTCAGAATGTTTAAAACCTTTCTGATGCGTGACGAAGGTACCAGGGCAATGTCCGATAAGGGTCCCGGAATGTCTGTTTCCGATGGTGAAATCGCATGGTCTTGCCATTCGGTGTCTTTGATGACACGAACAGCTGTCTTGTCACCCTGCTGGGGAGGGGATGACTAAATGAAGTGGATATCATGAAGATAAAATAATAACTTTCAAACCAATCAAATTATGCAAAGCACGTTTGTAAGGATTCACAAAATAATCATATTGTTACGGTTGTGGAAATTCACAGAACACCATTCAGGTTCGCCAGAGGTCAGTTATTTCAATAAGTGTGTGTCCAGATTAGATTTCCCCACCGAGGTACAACGGGCTGTGCATTTTTGAGTTAGCCGTTATTCTGTTCTATCTTTTATTTCAAACAAACAGCATCTCTTCAATGACACCACTACAACCATGCCACCTCCACCACCACAACAGCACCTCAACAACCACGCCATCCCCACCACAGCGCCAACTACACTACAGCCACGCCACCTCCACCACCACAACAGCATCTCAACAACCAGGCCATCCCCACCCCAGCGCCAACCACACTACAACCATGCCACCTCCAACACCACATCTCAACAACCACATTACAACCATGCCACCTCCACCACCACAACAGCATCTCAACAACTCCCACCCCAATATTCTGGAACGGGTAAACAGAAGTGACGGTTGTGGCGGGTCCCTCAGAACGGCATAAAAAAAAAGAATTACGGTTATCATACCAAAAGAGCCAAGCCGAACTCTCCTGGAATTTTCCCCCGCGCACCGAGAAGGGAGGGGCAAAACGCCCGGACGGCGATAAAAAGGCGCGTTTCGATGCCGAGAGTCTCTCTCCTTGGTCTCCTTGGCGAGTTGGAGGCGTCGTTGGAGTCGAGAGTTGAGTTGGGAGCTGGTGGAGTCCAGTCGAGTGCGGGCAGAGACATCGAGGGTCACCCAGAGGGTGGCAGGTCGCCTGCTCGGTCTCTCGGAGCCCCTGTGGTCATCCTGGCTCAGAGCCATCATAAAGGCTTATGAGCCCGGTGCTTTTCTTTCTTTCTTTCTTGGGGTTTTTTGCATGAAAGTCTGTGGCGCCTTGTCTACCAAGTCGTGAATTGACAAAGTGCATGGTAAATAGACAACGGCTGTAGGTCTTTTTGCTCGTGTCTTGTCCCCTACCCCCATTCATTGCCTTGCTTGCATATGTGCAATTGGAAATAAATGTCCCCTTTGTTGAATATTCACCCGCTCGTTGCATCCCTTCCTCCATTGAACTCCCGTAATTGCGTTCGGAATATTAGCTGGTTTTTAACACCGATAAGATAATCGGGTCCGATGGGGCCTGGCGATATAAAACCGCTCGGCAATCGCAAACGGAACAGGCTGCTTTAAGCGGCTCGTTTTCGTGCAGGCTCTGTTGAGGTATAAATCCCCGGCACTTCTGTCTGCGCAAATAATTAGGTACATCGACAATTCGGCGATTAACCCTGTAGCACGTGGACAGTAGAGTTGGCTGATCTATGGTGTGATTAACAACACCCGTAGCTGGGTTTCGGCATTGATCCGAAAAGCTGCGACTGGATTGCCACGTTCAGTGGGCACGCACGGCCGCAATTTAGCTAAAGGCGGTCGCCCACACGCCGGAGTGGCGAGAATCAACACTGTTGTCAGGACGTGGGATTCAAATTCATCCTTCTCCAAACTAAATTAACAGAACCGGATCAAGGGTGTGCGAGGCGACCCTCCGGTTCCATTAAATTACGAGCGTATAAATTTTTTATTACCGATACGCAAAATGGCAGCTCAAGGCGAGCAGTGGCAGGAGGGAATATGTTTAGATATAGAATCTATGAAGCAGGAGATACCCGTACCAGAAGGTTGGGAAACGCGGCAATGCCGTTCATCTGGTTGTTTTTATTATGTCAACCCTCTCACTAATCATTGGCAGTGGCGGCACCTAGGGCAAGAGACTGCGCAGCAGTGTATGGAGAAGTTGAAACAACTAATGGAGATGATGCACAAGATGATAAACGATTTGCAAACCCAACGGGGTGAAAGGCAGCGTATGGGGCACGGCCTGCAGACGGGCATAATGGCAATTGCATAATGGCATGAAACGCGAACAACGGAGCACAAAATGGCGACGCCACGTGGCAGAGACACCGAACCAACGAGAGGGAGTGCAACGGCTGTCTGGCCCGCGATAAAGATGGGCGAGGTCGTAATTAATGGGGAGACCGAAACGTGTAAAACGAGACACGAGGTGACAACGACGGAAGAGTTAAAGGAGGTGACGGAGACATGGATAACAAAGGGAGAAACTAATGAACGCGAGAGGACGACGAAAAAAAAATAGAAGAGATGGGAACGCAGGAATTTGGAATAAAAATGGAGACTGCAGAAATAAAATGTATAGAAATGCAGGAGGTAGAGGAGATGATAATAGAGACGACGGCAGAAATAATAATGGAGACACAGGAATTAAAAGAAATAACAGAGACACGGGAGATAGAGGGTGAATTAAATGAAACTAAAGACGAACACACACACACATGGAGTTAGCGAGGGACAATGAGGGGGAGCTCGGGGAATGTTCGGTGGCCCGGTGCAAGCAGTAGGCTGGCCTTCTGCAGGAACGAGGGGAGGGAATATACCCCTTGAAGCGGATCGCGACTAGGTGGGTCCGGTCGCTCCGTGCGAGTTAGAGCGGGCGAGTGCTGTGAACGGGTACACGCGGAGCTTGGGGGGTATGGAGGCCCCGGGACCCCTTGTGGTAGCGTGAATCCCCAGTGTAATTGTTCCGGTGTGTGTGTGTGTGTGTGTGTGTGTGTGTGTGTGTGTGTGTGTGTGTGTGTGTGTGTGTGTGTGTGTGTGTGTGTGTGTGTGTGTTTACGAGTGTGGCGAAATGCATGAGTGAAATGGCATGCGTGGGTGAAAGGCCATGTGTGAGAGAAACCGCGTGTGTGAGGTCGCGGTATGAAAAAGAAATGGTAGTTGGTATGCGAGAACACGCAACTGCGTGTCCGAGTGAAAGTGTTATTTCAAGGTGTGTAAGTGTCATGGCACGTGGAAGTGCGTGCGTTGAATGGCGACAAAGACGGCACCAGACGAGGGACAAGGGCCGTGTAGCGGCCGTAGCCGTTTTGAGGAGCGTGCCGGATTCGCACGGCAGCGCGCTCGGGATCCGTGCTGTGCTTCGCACGAGGCCGCTGTGTGCGCGCCTGCGTGAGTGAAATCCGGTCCAGAAACGCACGCGGTGGATACAAGCCGATCCCGTGGACGGACAGAAGCTAGGCTCGAAATGTGAATTTGGATCGGACGGGTTCTCCAGGAGAGCGTGCATGTAAAGCTCCGCGTGGCCTGCGCCGTGTGCTCTGTTCGCAGAGCGCACGTTGCGGTTTCCCCGATGCGTTGCGCGTACCCCGGCCTACGCGAGAAATCGCCCGGCTTCATGGGGTGCGAGTGACGTCATCGGGGATTCCACGGCGTGGGTTACGGACTAGCAGAGTACATGTGCTCGCGTGGGGAACCCCTCAAAACGGGAGGCTTGCTTGGGATGCGCAGGGTGACGTCATGGCTGCATGTATGGTTGGAATCCGGCAGAAGGGAAATCCCTGCCGGATGTTACCGTCTGAGAAGGGACAAGGAGCGCGAAGCGCGAACAGCTGCCATGACGTCATGCGAAAAGAGCGCAGGTTGCGAGCTGCCGCGCTAGTGCGCATAGGAAAAAAAAAAAGAAGAGAAAAGCAAGCCTCGCCACTTCGGGTAAACAGGATTTCCAAGGCAGGGGGTAGGGGACCCCCTTGCTTAGGGCACAGGAGCACCACGAGTTAGGGGGAAGGGTTAGTGATAGTTAGACCAGCTTCATGGGGACATGGGTTGTTCCTCATGGAGTGGATTAGTTCGAGGGAATTCAGTTTAGATAGAGGATGGGAAATGGATTTTTAAGGATTTTGGAAGACATGGACAGACATTGAATGTGTAGTGGGGACATAGCTTAGCTACGTAGAGTTAAAAGGATGTGCCATAGTTCAAGGGATGATGAGGAGCACGAGTTAGTTGAGGGATTTAGTGAGAAGAATGGCAGTGTTCAGCGATGTGAGTTGAGAAACAAACCTGTTGAGTGAGAGGGCCAGCGGGCCTGTGTGAATGGAGTGAATGTGGAATGCATGGTGCAATGAGTGATTGGGGGGAGGAGTGATTCCCACCCAAGGGTCAGAGTAATGTAAGTTAGTGGGTTAGCCAAATTGACAAAATGGAGGTCGTTTTGCTGTTGGTGCGAATGTCGGCTCGAAACCCATTTGGAGGGGTGCAGGAGTCCTGTTGACGGGCTGGGAGCGTGGCTGCGAATGGTGAGTATCGCTTCGTGGGCACCCCGGGCACCGGCCTAGTCGGCCGCGGTAGGCCGAGGGCCCAGGATAGCATAGCGGGCACGGGTGGGCCCGCATGATGCAGGGCCTGTAGCGCCAATAGCCACGTGGGCAGTGTCGTGGGCACGGGCACCCGGGGAAAGGGGCCCGTGGCGCCAGCCTGCCACGTGAGCATCGCGGAGGAGTAGCCATGGAGGGCACTCCCCAGGTTTTAGGGAGCTGGTAGGCACGGAGACAGTCTCAGGGCCCGGGGGTGCCATAGTTGGATAATCGGCAGAGGGTAGTTCCTGTCAAGTCAGCCGCGCTGCCCAGCCACGAAACCGTGCGAGGGCATGGATGAAAATTTGAGGGCAAGGCCCAAATTTGTGAGGACACCAACACAGGCAACGGGAATCTTGGTTGGTAGAACCAATAGATTAAGTGAGAGGCGGTTGTTGAAAGCCCCGGGGTAGTTAAAAGTGAATGAATATTAGGATAGATAGGGAAGTGTACCCCTCGAGTGAGTTTGTTTAGTTAGTTACACAGCCCGTAGGTTATTTACTTTTGGGACACGGATACACCAAATGTCGCACTCAGGGATCCGAAGGTAAATCGTACTAGGGGAAACTTTCACATGAAGGCACACGAAAATTTGACGACACGGAACGAGTCTGTAAATAGGGGAGGGGGTAGTGTGGAAATTCACAGAACACCATTCAGGTTCCCCAGAGGTCAGTTATTTTTATAAGTGTGTGTCCAGATTAGATTTCCCCACCGAGGTATAACGGGATTTATTTGAGTGCGGGCTGTGCATCTTTGAGTTAACCGTTGTTCTGTTCTATCTTTTATTTCAAACAAACAGCATCTCTTCAACGACACCACTACAACCACACCACCTCCACCACCACAACAGCATCTCAACAACCACGCCATCCCCACCACAGCACCAACCACACTACAACCATGCCACCTCCACCACCACAACAGCATCTCAACAACTCCAGCCCCCAATATTCTGGAACGGGTAAACAGAAGTGACGGTTGGGGCGGGTCCCTCAGAACGGCGTAAAAAAAGAATTACGGTTATCATACCAAAAGACCCAAGCCGAACTATCCTGGAATTTTCCCCCGCGTCCCGGGAAGGGAGGGGGCAAAAAGCCCGGACGGCGATAAAAAGGCGCGTTTCGACACCGATAGTCTCTCTCCTTGGTCTCCTTGGCGAGTTGGAGGTGCAGTTGGAGTTGGCCGTTGAATGCGTCGTTGGAGGTGCGTTGGAGTCGAGAGTTGAGTTGGGAGCTGGTGGAGTCCAGTCGAGTGTGGGCAGAGACATCGAGGGTCGCCCAGCGAGTCACCAAGAGGGTGGCAGGTAGCCTGCTCGGTCTCTCGGAGCCCCTGCGGTCATCCCGGCTCTGAGCAATCATAAAATAAAGGCTTACGAGCCCGGTGCTTTTCTTTCTTTTTCTTTCTTTCTTGGGGATTTTGCATGAAAGTCTGTGGCGCCTTGTCTACTAAGTAGTGAACTGACTAAGTGCATGGTAAATAGACATCGGCTGTAAGTCTTTTTGCTCGTGTCTTGTCCCCTACCCCCCATTCATTGCCTTGCTTGCATACGTGAAATTGGAAATAAATGTCCCCTTTGTTGAATATTCACCTGCTCGTTGCATCCCTTCCTCCATTGAACTGCCGTAATTGCGTTTGGAATATTAGCTGGTTTTCAACACCGATAAGATAATCGGGTCCGACACCGCTCGGCAAACGGAACGAGCTGCTTTAAGCGGCTCGTTTTCGTGCAGGCTCCATTGAAGTATAAATCCCCGGCATTTCTGTCTGCGCAAATAATTAGGTACATCGACAATTCGGCGATCAACCCTGTAGCGCATGGACAGAAGAGTTGGCTGATCTATGGTGTGGTTAACAACACCCGTAGCTGGGTTTCGGCGTTGATCCGAAAAGCTGTGACTGGATTGCCACATTCGGTGAACGCGCGCAGCCGCAATTTAGCTAAAGGTGGTCGCCCGCATGCCGGAGTGGCGAGAATCCACAACAATATTATTGATCAAATTTGCACATTGAGATCAAACTCAAATTGATCTTATCTGAAGCATACGGACCAACACCAGTAGAATGAGGTATAAAAACAGTAGCAGAATTTTGTTTGAATGCCAGACAGGCTGAAATAATGACCTTACTCATCTGTGCATGTGCGATCAGGAAGAGATGCCATACAATTTGCTAAATTCAGAGTTAAAGTACTACTTAACTGCAGATTCATGTTCAGATTCGTGTTCTCAGTGGTGAAAATATAAAATTCAATTGAAATTAAGATGTTCCTTTGTCAAAGACCTCTCTCACCCTCAGTCTCCTTCTATTGCCCCTCCTCCCCCCATCCTTCCCCCCTCTTCAGTGGGAACTGCATCAGCAGCATAGCCGCACTCCCAGCAATGATGCAAACCCGCAGCCACACGTCTGTTGCCACAACCTACCTTTCTCACTCCTTCAATCTCCTCTCTATTCCTCTCTCCTCACCTCACACACCCCCCACCCCCCCCACCACCCCCACTGTCTTACCTCGATTTCTCTCCTCTCCCTCAAGTCCAATTCCCCAAATTCTTAATAATTTCACGAATATTAACAAGACCTAAAGTCAAACATATTTTGCACCCTTCGCAGTAAAAACGTACCTCTCTGGTCAGAATGTTTAAAACCTTTCTGATGCGAGACGAAGGTACCAGGGCAATGTCTGATAAGGGTCCCGGAATGTCTGTTTCCGATGGTGAAATCGCATGGTCTTGCCATTCAGTGTCTTTGTTGACACAGACAGCTGTCTTGTCACCCTGCTGGGGAGGGGAGGACTAAATGAAGTGGTTATCATGAAGATAAAATAATAACTTTCAAACCAATCAAATTACACAAAGCACGTTTGTAAGGATTCACAAAATAATCATATTATTGATCAAATTTGCACATTGAGATCAAACTCAAATTGATCTTACCTGTAGTATATGGCCCAACACCAGTAGAATGAGGTATAAAAACAGCAGCAGAATCAGACACACAACTTCTCCCTGAATAATATAACTGATCCAGCAGCTGGGGGTGCACACTTCCTGTTCCTGAAAAAAAAAATACTTTGATATTGTTTTGTTTTGAGAAGGCACAGGCTCCATATAAGAGGCTTGAGGTGTCATTTTTCAGTGTCAAATATCTTTTCCTTTCATTTGAAATGGATAAAATAACTGGAAGGGCACTCGGTGGAGCGCATACCTCCGCCACGTAATGCCTGATCCACGATAACCTATCGGGCCCAATACATTTTTGAAATATCATGATATAGAGCATTATATCATTTTTGGCCCCATCTCAACGGTGAAGAATCACTTTCAAAACTAGAACGGGCACTCATAGAGTGCATACCTTCGCAGCCACTACTTTTTTTGTTCTTGGTATGAGTGTGGGGAACTGGTTTCATATGAATGGTCTTATGACACAAACCACATATCTATAATGTCATGACCCCCCCCCCGACTTTCGGGGGCTACGGACTAAACAACAATCAACTCACGTTGTTTTGGCGAGTCTTCACTCGCAAGCTCGGTGAATACGTTTCAACAAGAGAAGGTAATCTCGTTTGATGCTGGTTTCATGCAAATCGAATAAGAATTGACTGAGTTATGCCGAAAACTGCATATTTTTCAAGGGCGTGACCCCCCCCCCCCGACATTTTACCCCAACCGGTGACATGTGTTATGACGTCATTGCGTCACAAGATTGGGCATTAAATTCTGAACATTTTGGTGCTGGGTTCATGTAAAGTGGAAAAGAATTGACCGCGTTATGACAAAAACCACATATTTTTCAAGGTCGTGACCCCCCCTGACCTTTGACCCCTAACCGGTAACAAGAGTATGGGCGTCATTGTGTCATATTGCATATCACAAGATGAGGCGTTGAATTCTGAACATTTTGGTGTTAGTTGCATGCAAATTGAATAAAAATTGACCGTGTTATCGTAAAAAGACGATTTTGACCTTTTCGTGACCTTGACCTTTGACCCGAACGATCCCAAAATCTAATCGAATGCTTCCTGGCTAATAACCAATCATCCCACCAAATATCATGGAATTCGGTTTCATACTTTTTGAGTTATACGAATCACAAGATTACAAATAAATAAAATAATAAATAAATAAATAAATACACGCCGACCAAAACATAACCATTCGCAGAATGCGAAGGTAATTATATAATTCTAATATCCAGATCTGGATTCGGATCTTTACCAAAATTGAATCAATTATTCCTTGTCACACACCCAGTGTCCACCAAGTTTCGTCAGAATCCATCCGCAACTTTTTGAGATATCGTGATATATACATATCATTTTTGGCCCCATCTCTCAATGGATGAAGAAGAATAACTTTAAAAATTCTTCTAGTCGGATTCGGATCTGAATCTTCACCAAAGTCTAATCAGTTCGTCCTTGACATACACCCAACCTGCCCAACAAATTTCATCCATATCCGTCCACAACTTTTTGAGATATCCTGCACACTGACAGACAGACAGACAAAAAACAAACAGACAGATAAGGGTGAAAACATAACCTCTTTCACCTTTGGTGGCAGAGGTAACTAAAGAGTTCATAGTACACGTTACCCCACACAGTGATCAAGTAAATACAGGAGAGCTTTGCCGTTCACGGGGGTTACATTTTTGAAAATCCCAGTGAACCGCAAATAAGGGGATAATGGGGAAAATAGTGTGAAGGAATTCAACTTCAAATCAAATTGCTGCCATTTTGTAGGGCTAACATTTTCTTACACTCTCATTTCAGTTTTCATGGTCGCCAAGATGGTTTAAGACTCGGTTTCAGCAAAAGGTGAGAAGATCGGACGAATATTGGCATTTTTTTGTCGAAAATGCATTCTAATGGCCGTTTTGAATGTATCTGGTCGAACACGATGCGCAAAGGGGGAGGGAGGGTCATGAGGGGGGAGAGGAGAGAGGAAGAGTCGAAGAGGGAAGGAAGGGTTCCCTGCAGAGGAAAATATATATATATATATATATATGAAAATATAATCTCCACAAGTCAGTCGGTATGTAAATTTGGGGAGGGGCATCAAAATCAAATTGCAACCATTTTGTTTGTGCCATTGAGCTTCTTTTGTAAGGCTCACCCATTCTTGCACTCTCACAGCTTTATCTTCACTCTAATTCAACACCGATATCATTTTTCATGGTCGCTAATTTGGTTTAAGACAGGGTTGCAAAAAAAGGGAAGAAAATTGGACGAAAATTTGCGTTTTTAGACAAAATGAAATTAAGGCCTGCACTATCGGTCAGGTCAGGTATGGGAGCATGCGCCGAAGCAGCACGTCGTCGCGTCCACTTTCCACCGGTACTCCAGGTGTCCCCGTCTGGCCAACCCCAGGCAGATGCCTGGCCTATACCCATCTCCTTGGGATGCCGATCAACCTGCTGCAGCCACGAGGCACGTGGTCGGCCCGTTGGCCTCCTCCACTCACGAGGCTCCCTCGCTGAGAGAATCTGGTGAGGAGGACCAGTGTCAGGAAAATGAGCCACATGTCCAATCAGCCGTAGCTGATGCTCACAGACTATGCAGGTAACAAAGACTTTCGTCGTCCTGCACAGGTACCGACCACACGCCATGATCAAATGAATCGATGACTCCCCAGGCCCAACCCAAACATCTACTGACATCTGGTTTAGAGCCAGCGGAGACATGAATATCACTGCCAAGATAAATGAATCTCTCTGTTACCTCACCACAAAAAGGTAAAGATAAGATAGCAGCATCCAAGATGTCACTGAAAGCCTAGATCTTAGTTTCGACGCAGGAAACCCGTAAACCGAGTGGACCCGACTCCTCAATCAACACCCCGAGGATATCCAGTCCCCACAAAGATGATTGCATCATCTGAAAAATTAAGGTAAGAGATCTTGACACTTTGCAAAATGTCGTGGACTTAGGGTGGGTGATTCATGGTCATTTGACTTGGTATTCCAACGCTTGCGGTGTGGCAAAGGAAATTGACCATGTGCTCGTTGATTGTTGCTGGAGGATGATTCAGAACTGCAGGGTCTACCGGAGTGCCCAGTTCCTCAATACCGACCACAGGTTTGTTGTAGCATCTCTGAAGTTGCAGCGTAAATCCAGGAGAATGGTATCATCCCAGCCTATGTTGGATGTTGACAAGCTCAGGGATGAGAGGGAAGCTGAGGATTTTGTGAACAGGATTAGTGGAGATTTGGGAGGTCTGGGTGCTGTAGGGAATCCTGAGAAGTTGTGGAGTGCCTTCAAGCCCACAATCCTTGATGTTGCCGGCAGATGTCTTGGAACCCACCGTCAGGTGAAGAGGAACTTTTTCTCCCAAGAGACATTGGACACCATTGACCAGAGTCACAGGGCCAGGCTTAATGGCAGAGCTGAGCTGATCAGAGAGTTGAGGCATAAAACTGTATGTGCGCTGAGGGTACACAAAGAGGCCAAGGTGCAAGGAATCTGTGAGGGGGTAGAGCATCACCTGTGGTCGTGATTCTTGTCCTGCTTACAGGGGAATTCACGCATTGCGTTCCTCCAAGCCCGTCCCTCGGTGTACTGCAGTTAGAGTGGAGGGTGGTGGGGTCTTGACAGAGGAGTCCAAAGTCAAGGCCCGCTGGGCCGGTTACTTTGAGTGGCTGTAGCAGGCTGATCCACCAGCTGTCGAGTTGTATCTCAGGGGTGTTACTATCCCCATTGCTGACCCTCCAATCAACTGTGATCCACCTTCGTTTGTGGAAACACAGGCTGCGGTGAACTGGTTGAAATGGGGGCAAAGCTCCTGGGATTTGTGGCATCCATGCTGAACTCACTTCTCAAGGCTGGTGGAAATGCTGTACTCATGTCCTTGCCTGCAGTTCTTTGCAATGGTAGAACACAGGCATCATTCCAACTGACTGAAAGAGGGGCCTTGTTGTCCCTCTCTGGAAAGGGAAGCGTGATCGCCAGGAATGCAAAACCTACCGAGGTTTGACGCTGCTCTTAGTGTCGGGCAAGGTCTTTGCTCGGATAATTATTGATAGGGTTCGCCACCATCTGCTTGAGCACCAGCATCCAGAGCAGTCAGGCTTTACACCAAAGAGGTCAACGATTGACCGTATCCTTGCTCTTTGGGTCCTCACCGAACGCAGACGACAGTTTTGGCAGGGGCTGTTTGCAGTCGATGTTGATCTCTGCAAAGCGATTGATTCAGTGAATCGGGATGCCCTCTGGAGGATTTTTGTTCTTCGTGGGGTACCATCAAAACAGATAGATCTCATGTCTGACCTATACTCTGGTACCGAGAAGGCTGTGAGATGTGGTGATACCATCTATGACATGTCCAGTTGTTACTGGAGTTTGGCAGGAGTGTGTGCTGGCCTCCACATTTTAAACGCTTGTATGGACTGGATTCTGGGGAGGATGACAGAGCGATGAAGCTGTGGTGGATCATTTTGGAATGTCAAGATCTCTGAACTTGATTTCACAGATGATGCAGCCATCTTTGCGGAGACTCTAGGTATCCTTTTGGGGGCCCCGAGGTGCTGAATGAGAAGTCGGAGCCACTGGAATTACGGGTTTCCTGGGTCAAAACTAAGATCCAGGCTTTCATTGACATCTTCGATGCTGCTATCCTGTCTGTACCTGTTTGTGGTGAGGATGTTGAGGTCGTGGAGAGATTCACTTACCTTGGCAGTGATATTCATGTCTCTGCTGGCTGTCAGCCAGAGGTCAGCAGACATCTGGGTCGGGCCTAGTGAGTCATGGATTCACTGGATCACGGGGTGTGGTGCTGTAGGTACCTGCGCGGGAGGACGAAAGTTAGAGTCTTCGGGTCCTTGGTGCTTCTAGTCTTGCTCTGTGGGTGTGAGACTTGGACTCTGATAAGGTATCTGAGACGAAGACTTAATTCCCATGTTACCAGGTCTCTTCGGAGAATCCTTGGCTATCGCTGGTCAGACTTTGTTTCCAACGAGCGGTTTCTGAGAGACTCAAATGAGATTTGTTACCTGCATAGTCTCTGAGCATCAGCTGCGGCTGCATGGAGATGTAGTTTGTTTTGCTGATGTTGATCCTGCTCAATAGATTCTCTCAGGAAGGGAACCTCGATAATGGAGGCCAATGGGGCTGACTCAAGGAGATGGGGATGAGCCAGGCTTCTGCCTGGGGGATGGCCAGACGGAGGCCCCTGGTGTACCGGCAGAAAGTGGATGCAGTGACGCGCTGTTTCGGTGGATGCTCCCATTCCTGACCTGGGGACCCTGTTCAATCCAATATGGCTGCCAAGCCATGTGATCTATCAAGTATTCCTGAACACCTTGGTATCACGAATCTTGGGGAACGTGTGTGATGTTTCCTCTCGATCTGTCAAGCTGTTCTGGAGAAGATTTATAAATGTTTTTGGGTAAATCCAATATGGCTGCCAAACCATCTGGCCGATGTCGATAAACAGTGGCAAAGTTTTGTTCCTCATAGATAAGTGGGCATACCTGTAAAGTTTTGCCTCGATCTGAAAAGCCGTTTCAGAGAAAATGTTTGAAGGTTTAAAAAAACAAACAAAAAAAAGGCTGCTGAACCTCGTGACTGATGAAGTCATCAATTGTATTTTTCTGTCGACCCATTTATCCCTCGATGACCCTCAAAAACGTATATACTGATCGGATAAAGTGTTCTGCGTGTCAAATTCTGGCTGGGATACTTCACCAATAATGCCGTGGTTAACAACACTTATTCCCCATGGGGAGTAGTTGACATGCGCCAAGTTAAATTATTTTCCATGGAGCAGTTTCGGAGCTACAGAGGTTCAAAGTTTTTCATTTTTTCCAACATGTTTGCCGCATACATGCTCTATGATGTCATGATTATCATTACAACATTCTGCATTGAGTATTCGCATCTCTGATGGAATTTTAATGTCAATCGGACGAGCGGTTGCAGAGAAAATTAATTTAAAAGGGAATCATGGCCGGTCCATCTGAAAACAAGGCACTTCGGTGACTTCGTATGTGGAGGCATAACCCCCCCCCCACCCCCCCCAAAAAACCCCATTTCTTCATTGGTGCGGTAAAAGTACAATTTTGAAGTCATTGTTATGTCACTAAACTTGGATCAATGTTGGTGACAAAATGTGATAATTCACAAGCTGTTTCATAGCCTTGTGAGGTTGGGATTGATCAGTCCAATTTAAATTGCGCTTTGCAAAAGTTGAGGCGAATTAACGAATAATAAATTCCATTTTTGTGAAATCAACAATCTAGTTTTGAAAAACAGGGATGTCAGCACAAGGCACACGTTTTGCAGACACAAAATAATGATTTTTTTTTCACGTCATCACGAAGTTGCAATATCGAGCCATAGTAACCGATGACTACTTGTCCGGAGTAATGCATTGATTGTGTCGTACCTTAACATGAAGAAGGTTTGAGAAAGAGTAGAAAATGTACTCCCAAAATCCTTGTCGCTTCTGCGTGAACACAAACAATCATGATGAGTCAAAATGATGTTCTGAATTGGCTGCAAAAGTTGAAAGCGTCATACTCAACTCAAAGGACAATAAAATGTAGAGTCTGAGTGTACACTGAGTATACATGTGAGCTATGGACGATTCATGCCAGATGAGGTCACAAGTCATTATGCAAACAAACTCAGGAGCAGAGCAGCATTGTATGATTCGGCAAGGTCAATAACAACACAGGTCATATTGTTACGAATCTGGAAGCCATGAGCACTCAACATACAGGTCCTAAAGAACAGTTATATCGGTAAGTACGTGTTTTAGTTGGAATCCATCCTCTCGTTTAATGGGAATAAAATGTTCCTGCGCTGAAGTTATTTTGATAGTTAGGATTTTTACATCGACAACTACAACAACGACAACCCTCTGCTCCCGCATTGTCCGCGCGCTCGCTGGTATGCGGGTGTGTGCGGAATTCGTACGCGGATGGAATTCCATTCCCAAATATGGTCATGAACCGGTTCGCTTGGCTGCACGCCAAATAAGGGAATGCGTCGTATCCCACCCAATGAGAGCAGGCCACGATGAGCGAACCGCTCCGAAAAGGGGACAAAGGAACAGAGAGCAAATAATCGGGTGGATCTGCTCGAGCGGGTAGAAAAGAATTTGCGCCCCGTCTTCACCAGCGGGTGCTCTGGTTCCCGGCTCATCTCGTCGCTAGCGTGGTCTGGCCGTCTGCGCTCATCTCTTCGCTGGCGTGCTCTGGACTCTGCGCTCATCTCGTCGCTGGCGTGCTCTGGTTCCCGGCTCATCTCGTCGCTGGCGTGGGCTGGCTTGCTCTGGTTCCCGGCTCATCTCGTCGCTGGCATGGTCTGCGTCGGCTGTCCTTGGTCCGTTCCTGCCGACTGGTGCTCCGGGAAGGTGTGGACGTTGATCCACGCGCTCGCAGCCAGGTAGCCAGCCACTTTCTTGTCCCTGAGCTCAACTTCCCTCCAAACTGAAGGGACAATAAAGACCATTTTGGGTCTGTTTCTTTTGGGGGTGCTTCTGTCTGTGGGCCAGTCTTTAAGTCGGAATTGTTGAAGTGCTTGTGTGTAAATTTACATTCTCCATTAGTCAAGATCTGTTCGGGATCAAGATGGCCAAGAATCGTTTTGCCCTTCCATATAGCAATGCAGCAGGCAATGTCGTCGTGCTCCTGATGATCCAACAGCCCTTGCAAGTTCTACATCCACATCTTTCTAAGTTCCACCCTCCTCTTTACTAGAGCAGCATCATCAATATCTCCGGGCCAAGTCTCGTGTTTTCTAATTCCAGCAGAGTACCGTACAAACGAGTACGTAATATAATATGTTTACCCTCACCCACCCTGCTGTTTGGAATACATTTCGCAGGTAAAACTTGAATTTTTGTTTCTTTTACTGACATGTTTATTACCTCCGCCAACGGGGGGGGGGGAGGGGCGGGGGGGGGGGAAGGAGGTTATGATTTCCCCCCTTTGTTGGGTCGCCGAAATAGGTGACCCTTATTGTCAGTAATTCTGTCTGTTTGTTTGGATGTTTGTTGGGTAGTCGATCTTGTCGAAAAAAAATTGAGATTTTTTTTCTTCCCTTATCAGTATTTCCGTCGATATGTTTGTCTGTCTGTTCGGTCCAGTGCACCGTTAATACAATGGCGAATTCGATGAAACTTGGTTGGTAGGTTCATACCATGACCTAGTTGTGTGCAAATGAGAACCGTTGATATGGACCCATCCGTTGCCTAGCAACGGGACTTTGAAATTTTTGAAAAATATCATAAAAAAATTATTTTTTCGAAAATCAAAAATCGGGCCACGAGCAACTGTGGGCAGTACATTCAGCCATATTGTCAAAAATTTCCAGCCGGATCCTATGAAAACTGTCGGAGAAGATAGACTTTGAATGAACCCTGGTCAAAAACAATTAAAATAAACCAATGTCACCCGTAGGGTGACCCGTATCTTGCCAAAAGGTGACCACGTGTGACTTCTTTAAGGTCACACTGAGGTGAACAGAGTTGATATCCACCAGGAGCGACTCCTTGAGGAATATCTCCCTACAAGAGAGATTCCGATGAGAATCGTTCCACAGAGTAACCATGAAAAATATGTGTTTGCCTCATAATGTCACCAAATGACGTCATAATGTCTCAAGCTTGACATATCGAGAAAGCACTCATCGAGGTGTTCAATTTGAGGTATTACACGATATGGTTCCTAAAACTTGAAAATTTGACCTTGCGGTCAAATATGTTTGACCTTTGGCGCTAACCATGAAGGTCAAGGCCAATCGCCACCAAAATTAATCAGCTGAGCGACAGACCATGAACTATATTCCCATGAAGTTTGAAGACGATCCGGTCAAAATTACTCAAAAAATAAGGGTTTCGTCGACTACCATGATTTGCGACAAAGTGACCTTGACCTTTGACCTTCAAAATGTTATGTGCTGAAAGCGACCTCTGTAGGCCTCTGATATGCGAAGTTACAAAAATTTCCAATGATAACTGTGCTCTGCAGAATTTTTTAAACGTGATGACAGACAAGCAAACAACAAAAAAAACAAAAAAACATACAAGCTGACTAACATATCTTGCAAAAACTTCGTCTTGGCAAGATAAAAACATACAAGCTGACTAACATATCTTGCAAAAACTTCGTTTTGGCAAGATAAAAACGAAGTTCGTTATATCTCAGAAACTATGAGTCAGATATACATGAAACTGGTATGGTTGGTTCAGGGTATGTCCTAGTTATGTGTGAGAAAGAACCGTTGCTATAAATCCCTCCATTGCCGAGCAACAGCCGAAAAACCTCTAAATGTGGGGGCATTTTAATGAAAAAAACAATCTGCAGCATTAACCCTTGAAGCGAGAATCATGAATTTTCTTGTGCTTAATCCTCAGGTCATTCCCCATCGAACAGGCCCATCGCGTCAGGTTATATTGGGTAGTCGACTACCCATGTCCGCCTACCGGCTTGTCTGTTTGTCTGTCTGTCTGTGTCGAGGATATCTCAAAAGTTGGGGGTGGATCTGAATGAAATTTTGTGGGCAGGTTCGGTGTGTGACAAGGATGAACTGATTAGATTTTGGTGAAGAACAGGATCCGAATCAGACTACTATTTTTTAAGTGATTCTTCACCATTGAGAGATTGGGCCAAAAATGGAATGTAGCCCGATATCTCAAAAAGTTTGGAAGGATTCGGGCAAAACTTGGTGGACACATTGAGTGTGTGACAAGGAAGAATTGATTCAATTTTTGTGAATATCCAGATGCGGATCTAAGAATTTTTTTCAGCGATTCTTCACCAATGAGATAGGGCCAAAAAGGATATATAGCACGATTTCTCAAAAAGTTTGGACGGATTCAGCCGAAACTTGATGAACACGTTGGGTGTGTGGTAAGGTCAAATTGGTTCGATTTTGGTGAAGATCCGAATCCATATTTGGATACGAGAATTATTTATTTTTAAAGTGATTCTTCACCATTGAGAGATAAGGCCAAAAATGAAACAAAGCATGGTATTTCAAAAATGTATTGGGCCCGTTATGTTCTCGTGGATCAGGCATTGCGTTGAGGAGGTATGCGCTCTCCCGGGTGCCCTTCTCCTTCACCATGTTTCGTCCGAATCTGTCAACATTTTCTGGATCTCTAGCAATGGTGAAGAATTGCATCAAAATTTTAGCATCTGGAACCGGATCCAACCAAAACTCCCACTGATTTGCCCTTGTTACACACCCAAGCAGTCCACCAAGCTTCATACAGATTTCATTTGGTCTATAACATTTTGAGATATCCTACTCACAGCAATACAAACAAACAAGGGTGAAAATATAGCCTCCACACACCTTTGGTGGCAGAGGTAAAAATGTACCCACAAATGCATTTTTAGGCAGTTGACCTTGTGGTTATGTTTTGGACAAAACTTTGTGGAATCATCCACCTTCGTTTGTGGAAACACAGGCTGCGGTGAACCGATTTTAATGGGGTAAAGCTCCTGGGATTTGTGGCATCCATGCAGAAATTCTCAAGGCTGATGGAAATGCTGGACTCACGTCGTTGCATGCAGTTCTGTGCTCTACCTGAAACACAGGCATCATCCCAACTGACTGGAAGAGGTGCCTTGTTGTCCCTCTCTGGAAAGGGAAGAGTGATCACCAGGACTGCAACTATCGAGAGGTGACGCTGCTCTCAGTGCTGGGATAATTCTTGAAAGGGTTTTCTGCTATTTGCTTGAACACCAGTGCCCAGAGCAGTCAGGCTTTACACAAAAGAGGTCAACAATTGACCGTGTCCTTGCTCTTTGGGTCGTGACCGAACGCAGATGAGTTTCGGCAGGGGCTGCTTACAGTCGATGTTGATCTCTGCAAAGAGTTCGATTCAGTGAATCAGGATGCCCTCTGGAGGATTCTTGGCCTTCGTGGGGTGCCACCAAAACTGATAAATGTGATGTCTGAATGATACTCTGGTACTGAGAGTGCTGTGAGATGTGGTGATACCATCTCCAACTTATGTCCAGTTGTTACTGGAGTTTGGCAGGAGTGTGTGCTCACCCCCACATTTTTCAGTGCTTGTATGGACTGGATTCTGGGGAGGATGACAGAGAGATGAAGCTGCAGTGGATCATTTGGGAATGTCAAGATCTCTGACCTTGATTTTCGGAGATTATGCTGTACTCTTTGCGGAGACTCTGGATGTCCTTTTGGGGGCCCTCGAGGTGCTGATTGAGGAGGCGGAGCCGCTGAGATTATGGGTTTCCTGGGTCAAAACTAAGATCCAGGCTTTCAATGACACCTTGGATGCTGCCATCTTGTCTGTACCTGTTTGTGGTGAGGATGTTGAGGTCACGGAGAGATTCACTTCCCTTGGCAGTGATATTCATGTCTCTGCTGGCTGTCAGCCAAAGGTCAATAGATGTTTGGGTCAGGGAGTCATGGATTCACTGGAACACGGGGTGTGGTGCTGTCGGTACCTGCGCGGGAGGACGATGCTGTCCAAGTCTTCGGGTCCATGGTGCTTCCAGTCTTGCTCTACAGATGTGGACTTGGACTCTGACCAGGGATCTGAGACGGAGACTTAATTCCTTTAGTACCAGGTCTCTTCGGAGACTACTTTGCTACAGCTGGTCAGACTGTGTGTCCAACAAGCGGTTGCTGTGAGAGACTCAAATGAGATTTGTTACCTGCATAGTCTGTGAGCGTCAGCTGTGGCTGTATGGATATGTGGGTTGTTTTCCTGACGCTGATCCTGCTCACAAGATTCTCTCAGCAAGGGAGTCTCGTGAGTGGAGGAGGCCAGTGGGCCGACCACATGCCTCGTGGTAGCAGCAGGTCGATCAGCATCTCAAGGAGATGGGATGAGCCAGGCATCTGCCTAGGGATGGCCAGACGGAGGCCCCTGGAGTAGCAGCGGAAAGTGGATGCAGCAACGCGCTGCTCTGGCGCATGCTCCCATCCCTGACCTGACCTGACCTGGGGACCCTGTTCAATCCAATATGGCTGCCAAACCATGTCATCTCTCAAGTATTCGTGAACACCTTGGTATCCATGAAGCTTGGGAAACGTGTGCGAAGTTTCCTCTCGATCTGTCAAGCTGTTCTTGAGAAGAAGATTTATAAATGTTTTTGGGTCAATCCAATATGGTTGCCAAACCAAGTGACCAATGTCGTTAAAGGGTGGGAGAGTTTTGTTCCTCATGGATAGGTGGTCATATCTGCAAAATTTTGCCTCAATCGGTTCAGCTGTTTGAGATTTTTTTTAAGGTTAAAAAAAAAAAATGGCTGCTGAACCTCATGACTGATGACGTCATCAAGTTTGTTTTTTTCTCTCGACCCATTTATCCCTCGATGACCCTCAAAAAAACTTTCATGCTGATCGGATAAAGTGTTCTGCATGTTAAATTCTGGCTGAGATACTTCACCAATAATGCCGTGGTTAACAACAATTATTCCCCATGGGGAGTAGTTGACATGCGCCAAGTTAAATTTTTTTCCATGGAGCAGTTTCGGAGCGACAGAGGTTCAAAGTTTTTCATTTTTCCAACATGTTTGCCACACACATGTTCTATGATGTCATGTTTATCATTCCAACATTCTGCATTGAGTATTCGCATCGCTGATGGAAATTTAATGTCAATCGGACAAGCGGTTGCAGAGAAAATTAATTTAAAAGGGAATCACGGCCAGTCCATCTGAAAACAAGGCCCTTCGGTGACTTCGAAGGTGGAAGCATAATCCCCCAATCCCCCAAAAAAGAACCCCCATCTCTTCATTGGTGCGGTAAAAGTGCAATTTTGTAGTCATTGTTATGTCACGAAACTTGGATCAATGTTGGTGACAAAATGTCATAATTCACAAGCCGTTTCATAGCCTTGTGAGGTTGGGATTGATCAGTTCAATTTAAATTGAGCTTTGCAAAAGGTGAGTCGAATTAATGAAGAATAAATTCCATTTTTGTGAAATCACCGATATAGTTTTGAAAAATAGGGATGTCCGCACATGGCACACGTTTTGCAGACACAAAATTATGATTTTTTTTTCATCTCATCACGAAGTTGCAATATCGAGCCACAGTAACTGATGAATACTTGTCCGGAGTAATGCATTGATTGTGTCGTACCTTAACATGAAGAAGGGTTGAGAAAGAGTCTAAAATGGACTCCCAAAATCCTTGTCGCTTCTGCGTGAACACAAACAATCATGAATAGTCAAAATGATGTTCTGAATTGGCTGCAAAAGTTGAAAGTGTCATACTCAACTGAAGGGACAATAAAATGTAGAGTCTGAGTGTACATGTGAGCTCTGGCCGTTTCATGCCAGATGAGGTCATAAATCATTATGCACACAAAATCAGGAGCAGAGCAGAATTGTATGATCAACATTCTCACGATTCGGCAAGGTCACTAACAACACAGGTCATATTGTTACGAATCTGGAAGCAATGAGCACTCAACATACAGGTCCTAAAGAACAGTTATATCGGTAAGTACGTGTTTTAGTTAGAATCCATCCTCTCGTCTAATGGGTATAGAATGTTCCTGCGCTGAAGTTATTTTGATAGTTAGGATTTTTACATCTACAACTACAACAACGACAACCCTCTGCTCCCAGCATTGTCCGCGTGCTCGCTGGTATGCGGGTGTGTGCGGAATTCGTTCGGGGATGGAATTCCATTCCCAAATATGGTCATGAACCGGTTCGCTTGGCTGCGCACCAAATAAGGGAATGCTTCGTGTCCCACCCAATGAGAGCGGGCCACGATGAGCGAACCGCTCTGAAAAGGGGACAAAGGAACGGAGCGCAAATAATCGGGTGGATCTGCTCGAGCGGGTAGAAAAGAATCTGCACCCCATCTTCACCAGCGGGTGCTCTGGTTCCCAGCTCATCTCGTCGCCGGCGTGGGCTGGCGTGCTCTGGTTCCCGGCTCATCTCGTCGCTGGCGTGGTCTGCGTCGGCTGCACTTGGTCCGTTCCTGCCGACTGGTGCTCCGGGAAGGTGTGGACGTTGAGCCGCACGCTCGCGGCCAGGTCGCCAGCCACTTTCTCGTCCCTGAGCTCGACTTCCCTCCAAACTGAAGGGACAATAAAGACCATTTTGGGTCCGTTTCTTTTGGGGGTGCTTCTGTCTGTGGGCCAGTCTTTAAGTCGGAATTGTTGAAGTGCTTGTGTGTAAATTTGCATTCTCCATTAGTCGTGATAACTCTGCCCTTACGTGCTTCCCTTGTTTCCCCGATTGCTGTGAATAAATACCCCATGTGTTAAATGTATCAGCTCGTTTTTGTGGTTTTTCTATTGAGTTTACGTGGTGCATGTTGGGAGAAGTAAAGAAGGCCGTTGTTGCCATAGTGGTGTGCATTTGGGACCGACGGAGGAAGCTCGGTGACCATCCGCTCAGGTCACGCATGGGTCGAGCACGCATACGGTTCGTCCCGTACGAGCGCCATCGAGGGTGTGAATACTCGGTAGCTCGTCACGTGGGTCTTGGTATTTTGAAGTTTGGCAAATAACCCTGTACCGCGTGGTAGAATTATTGACGATTCACCGTCCGGTAAGGGACCCGTACCCTCGGAGTTTTCTGAAAGGTAGGATCTTGCTTCCGGGTGTTCGGTAGAGTCGACCCTACTGCTCCACCTAGCGGTCGTGCTCGCAGCCGAAACCGAGCCTGCAACAAATTGGTAGTCAGGAGTGCGATTCGGCTCCTCGGCCTCCGTAGAGAAAGTCACGGGATTCGAATCAGGGGCAGGGAACAAACTCCCCCGTTCCACCAAGCTGCGAGCATCAAATTTTATTCCCAACACACAACATGTCTAACCAAGACGGGCTGAAGCAGGTGGGTAGTGAGGAAGATGTCGTGGTAGGCGAATTCCTGTTCCAGGACACCACCCCCATGCAGGAACTTTCCCTGCAACTAAACTCAGGGTACGTAATGGGCGCAGGGGCGGCGTATGACACCCCCCCCCCGTCAAACTTCCTTCCCGTCCTTTGGCGGATCTGCGCCCGACCGAGGCGAATCGGCTTCGGCAGGGTCGTTTGACATGAGGCAGATGTTGGAGGCGCTGATGCGAAAGATGGATGCGAACGTGCGCGATGCGCAAGAAATGAAAGCGAACATGGAGGCCAATGTGCAAAGCATGGGGCGCAAAATGGATTCGAGCGCGCAAAGCATGGAGCGCAAAATGGATGACATGAGGGGTGATATCAGACATGGGGAGAGGAAATGCGGGTGATGGATTGGAAAATGGCGGCACCACGTGGCGGAGCGACCCAATCAACACGGAGTGTGCGACGTATCCGGCCCGCAATGGAAACGGGTGAGGTCGAGGGGACGAGCGACCCCACGACAATAATTGGGGAGACGTGTAGGGTGAGACACGACGGGACGACGGAGGAACCAAAAGAGGTGACCGAGACGGAGAAATTAACAGAGACGAAGAGCCAGGAAGAAACGGAAGTAATAAATGAGGTGACGGGGATAGAAGGAATAGAGAGGGACGAATTAAATAAAGTAAAAGACGAGCACACACACGTAGGGATAGTGAGGGACAATCGGGTCGAGCATGGGGAATGTTTCGTGACCCGGTGCGAGCAGCAGGAAAGCTTGCTCCAGGAACAGAGGGAGATCTCTCTCGAGATACTCTCTCGAGGCAGATCGCGAAGAAGTGGGTCCAGTGGGGTCGAACGAGGGTGAGCGGATGAGTGCTGCGAACGGGTACACGCGGAGCTTGCGGGGAGTAGATGCTTTGGGATCCCTTGTGGTAACACGATTCCCCGATATGAATATCCCGGTGTGTATGGTTAAGAGTGTGAGTGGTGCGAGTGTGCCATAAGGTAAGTGTGGTGTGAGTAACATGGCGTGCGTTAGTGCGTGCATGGAAAGGGTACATGGACAGATCCAGACGGGAGAAATGAATGGCGAGGCTGGAGGGCCGTATAGAGTTATTTTGGTATTCGCGCCGGTCCTGTGAGACGCCACGTATGAGGACCGTTTGGCATTTCGCGAACAGCCCTCGCGCACGCGTCTTCGTGGAGGATTCCAGTGCGGGAAGGTCCCGCGTTTCGAAAGAGACCATCACGCGGACGGTTAAAAGGTAGGCGAGTGTTGGTTGAATTTGGAACACGCGGGTCCCCATCCGAGCGCGTGTGCGGGGCATCACGTGCTGCATGCCGCGTGCTCTGTTCACGGAGCGCGCACCTCGGACAACACACTTGAGCGGGCCCACACAGCAAGCCGTGCAGGTTCCGTGGGCAAGTGACGTCACCGGGGATTTCCCAGCGCGAGTTGCGGGTGAGCTGCACACGTTGGCTCCCGTGGGGAATCCCTCGAAAGCGAGTGCTCGGTGTGATTGGCAGGGTGACGTCATGGCTGCACGGATCGGCCATTGGAGAGGACGTTATCGCCCAAAGAGACGAACGGGCAATCCGTAAACCACCCTGGCGGTGCAAAAAAATAAATACATAAATAAAAAAAGCCTCGCTCCAAGTACACGGCCCGGCAGAGATGGGGCAAGCATCCTGTTTGGGCAAAGGAAGCAATGGTTAGCGAGATGGGTTTAGCTTAGTTAGACCGGCCTCATGGGGGCATGAGCTGTCCTCCATGGGGTCCATGGACTAGTTTGTGTGAAGTTAGGTCAGATTTAGAATGGGAAATGGATTTTGGGGAGACATGGACAGACATGGAATGTGTAGTGGGGACGTAGCTTAGTGATAGTTAAATGGTACGTGCATTAGAGTAAGGGATGACGAGGGAGGACGAGTTAGTTAGGAGAATTTAGTTAGGAGAATGGCAGTGTTGAGTGATGTGAATTGAAAAAAAAAAAAACAATGTACTTGATGATTGAGCGTGGGTCAGCGGGCCCAAGTGTGTGAACGAAGTGAATGTGGAATGCATGGTGCGAATGAATGAGTGGGGGGGAGAAGTGATTCCCACCCAAGTGACCCCGGGGTCAGTGCAATGTTAGTTTGGGGGTGAGTCAAATTTACCAAAAGGAGGTCGTTTTGTTGTTGGTGTGGAAAGAAGGCTCGAAACCTGTTTTGTCGGGTGCAGGAGTCCATGGACCGGCTGGGAGCGTGGCTGTTGAAAGGTGAGTATCGATTTGATGGCACCCCGGGCACCTTACTAGTCGGCCAGAGTAGGCCAAGGGTCCAAGGGACCGGGATAGTGTAGTGGGCACGGGCGACCCGTGAAACGGGACACGTAGCGCCAAAATGCCACGTGGGCATCGGAGGGGGGTATTGCCGGGAAGGGCAACCCCCCGCATTCATAGGGAGCAGATAGGCTCGGAGACAGCCTCAGGGCCCGGGGGTGCCGGAGTTAGAGTTCGGCAGAGGGGGAATCCCGGCCAAGTGAGCCACACTGCCCAGCCATGAAATTGTGCAAGGGCACGGGAGAAAATTTGTGGGCAGGGCCCAAATTAATAATGGACACCAACACAGGCGACGGGAATCATGGTTTTTAGAACCGATAGTTTAAAGTGTCAGGCAAATTGGAAAGCCCCGGGGATAGTTTAAAGTTTAATAAAAAGTAGGATAGTCAGGAGATGTACCCCATCGCGCCATCCATCCTTTCGCTCTACGTAGGCCACTGGACCCACCTTGGGAAAGATTGCTGAACTCTGTGGGAGGCCATTCTGAGGCTTTGCTGGGCCTCGAGACAGGACGCTCGTCTCTTCCCTATTCCCCTCCAACAATAGGAACTTAGGGGTTGGGAGTAGGCTAGTTTGACAGGATAGGTTAGCCGGACAAAGACACAAGGGGGTTAGGGAGACGGAATTATAAGGGGGGAAAAAAAGGGGTCTAAATTTGTTTTGTTGTTGCAAATTAAGGGAGTCGGTATGGACAGAGCCAGGCAAAGGCGAGAGGTTGGGGGGGGAGACAGTAGGGGAGGTCTGAGCCCATTGCCAGAGCGGCCAGCACCACCGCACTCCCTCCAGAACCTCACCGAACGAGACCAGAGGCCGGCCAGGTTCCTACGCCAGCCTGTGTTTGTACTACAGTTGCCTGGTCTGCATTGCCTTGCCATGCCTTGTTCGCCTGCCTCTGCCATAACCCCATGTCTGCTACCCCATATTTGCCTTGCCCCTGTGTCATCATCCTCAACCATGTGCGCCAGGATCATCCAGTGTTTTGCAAGGACTGCCCTGCAGGCAACCTCACCACGGGACTGCATTTGAGCAGCCCGTGCGTCCATTTTGTGTTCTTGCAACCATTTCCATTTCAATGAGCCAGAGAATGCATTGAGCAGCCTGGCCACGCCTTTATTCTTGCATAAAGGCCACGTCAAATGGCCTGTGGGACAGCGCATGGCCTGCCGTGTTAGGGTGAGTTGACTCCAGCAGCTGGGGGTATGAAAGGAAGAAAAAGAAGGTTCACTGAAACACTCAAGGGGGGCCTTTTGAGCAGGCCCTGAGGACGACTGACCTTCAGCTGCTGTGCACTCACCCACACAAAAATGACCGACATTATTGTGCCTTCTTTCCCACAGATCACAGGTCCTGGGCCATGGTTCGTGTAAATATTAGTTAAGATTGTAAATAAGTTTGCAACCCACCTGTAGTTTGTCGTAGCGCCGGCAATTTTAGTTAAGTCATCTGTGCGAATCTGTTAGTGAGTTACGCAGTGCATTAGGCTATTTATTTTTGGGACATGTATAAAAAAAATGTCGCACTCAGGGATCCGAAGGTAAAATGTACTAGGGGAGAACTTACACATGCTGGTCACACGAAAATTCGACTCGGGACGAGTCCGTAAAAAGGGGAGGGGGTCGTGTTACAAATCTGGAAGCCATGAGCACTCAACATACAGGTCCTATAGAACAGTTATATCGGTAAGTACGTGTTTTAGTTAGAATCCATCCCCTAGTCTAATGAGAATTAAATGTTCATGCACTGCAAAGTTATTTTGATAGTTAGGATTTTTACATCAACAACTACAACAACGACGACAACCCTCTGCTCCCGGCATTCTCCGCACGCTCGCTGGTATGCAGGTGTGTGTGGAATTCGTTCGGGGATGGAATTCCATTCCCAAATATGGTCATGAACCGGTTCGCTTGGCTGTGCGCCGAATAAGGGAATGTGTCGTATCCCACCCAATGAGAGCGGGCCACGATGAGCGTACCACACCGAAAAGGGGACAACGGAACGGAGAGCAAATAATCGGGTGGATCTGCTCGAGCGGGTAGAAATGAATCTGCGCCCCGTCTTCACCAGCGGGTGCTCTGGTTCCCAGCTCATCTCGTCGCTGGTGTGGTCTGGCCCTCTGCGCTCATCCCGTCGCTGGCGTGGTCTGGCTCTCTGTGGTCATCTCGTCGCTCACGTGCTCTGGTCATTGCGCTCATCTCGTCGCTGGTGTGGGCTGGCGTGCTCTGGTTCCCGGCTCATCTCGTCGCTGGTGTGCTCTGGTCGCTGCGCTCATCTCGTCGCTAGCGTGGTCTGCGTCGGCTGCCCTTGATCCGTTCCTGCCGACTGGTGCTCCGGGAAGTTGTGGACGTCGAACCGCACGCTCGCGGCCAGGTCGCCAGCCACTTTCTCGTCCCTCAGCTCGACTTCCCTCCGAGCTGAAGGGATAATAAAGACCATTTTGGGTCCGTTTCTTTTGGGTGTGCGTTTGTCTGTGGGCCCATCTTTAACTAGGAATTGTTTAAGTGCTTATGTGTAAATTTGCATTCTCCATTGATCGTGATAACTCTGCCCTTACGTGCTTCCCTCGTTTCCCCGATTGCTGTGAATAAATACCCCATGTGTTAAATGTATCAGCTCGTTTTTGTGGTTCTTCTATTGGTTTAACGTGGTGCGTGTTGGAAGAAGTAAAGAAGGCCGTTGTTGCCATAGTAGTCTACATTTGGGACCGACGGAAGCTCTGTGACCATCTGCCCGGGTTATGCACATGTCGAGCACGCATACGGTTCATCCTGTAATGAGCGCCGTCGAGGGTGTGAATACTCGGTAGCTCGCCACGTGGGTCGAGGTATTTTGAAGTTTGGCAAATAACCCTGTACCACGTGGTAGAATTATTGACGATTCACGGTCCCGTAAAGGACCCGTACCCTCGGCGTTTTCCGAAAGGTACGATCTAGATTCTGGGTGTTCGGTAGAGTCGACCCGACTGCTCCACCGAGCGGTTGTGCTCGCAGCCGATACCCGGCCCGCAACAATATCAACACAATATCAGTCACGTCAATCATGTATCTATTAACATCACCGGATTTCTCTGTCCATTCCTGTCTTTGTCACGCTCTTTTAGTTGGGATGTCGTTATGGTGTTACGTCGAGAACTAGGCTAGCCCTCTGTGGACATGCACGTCATCCCGGCATGCAGCACTGAACTTCGTCACTTCGCTGACAGCAGTTGAACACCATAACCTGCATATCGGATAACTGGAAGGATAACCAATGTTGTTAAAAAGGTGGGGTGGGGGGGGAGTGGGAATTCTTCCCTTTAAACCGCCGGAAAGTGGATGCAGCAACGCGCTGCTCTGGTGCATGCTCCTATCCCTGACCTGACCTGGGGACCCTGTTCAATCCAATATGGCGACCAAACCATGTGCTCTATCAAGTATTCGTGAACACCTTGGTATCCACGAAGCTTGAGAAACGTGTGTGGTTTCTTCTCGATCTGTCAAGCTGTTCTGGAGAAGAAGATTTAAAAATGTTTTTGGGTCAATCCAATATGGCTGCCAAACCATGTGACTGATGTCGTTAAAGGGTGGGAAAGTTTTGTTCCTCATGGATAGGTGGTCATACCTGCAAAGTTTTGCCTCCATCTGTTCAGCCATTTCAGAGATAATTTTTTCAAGGTAAAAAAAATTAAAAATGGCTGCTGAACCTCATGACTGATGACTTCATCAAGTTTGTTTTTTTCTCTCGACCCATTTATCCCTCGATGACCCTCAAAAAACTTTCATGCTGATCGGATAAAGTGTTCTGCATGTTAAATTCTGGCTGGGATACTTCACCAATAACGACGTGGTTAACAACACTTATTCCCCATGGGGAGTAGTTGACATGTGCAAAGTTAAATTTATTTCCATGGAGCAGTTTTGGAGCTACAGAGGTTGAAAGTTTTTCATTTTTTCCAATGTTTGCCACACCACGTGATCTATGATGTCATGATTATCATTACAACATTCTGCATTGAGTATTCGCACCTCTGATGGAAATTTAATGTCAATCGGACAAGCGGTTGCAGATAAAATTAATTTAACAGGGAATCACGGCCGGTCCATCTGAAAACAAGGCCCTTCGGTGACTTCGTCGGTGGAGGCATAACGCCCCTCCCCCCCAAAAAAAACCCCCAACTCTTCATTGGTGCGGTAAAAGTGCAATTTTGTTGTCATCGTTATGTCACTAAGCTTGGATCAATGTTGGTGACAAAATGTGATAATTCACAAGCTGTTTCATAGCCTTGTGAGGTTGGGATTGATCAGTCCAATTTCAATTGAGCTTTGCAAAAGTTGAGGTGAATTAATGAATAATAAATTCCATTTTTGTGAAATCAACAATATAGTTTTGAAAAACAGGGATGTCAGCACAAGGCACACGTTTTGCAGACACAAAATAATGATTTTTTTTTCACGTCATCACGAAGTTGCCATATCGAGCCACAGTAACCGATGACTACTTGTCCGGAGTAATGCATTGATTGTGTCGTACCTTAACATGAAGAAGGTTTGAGAAAGAGTCCAAAATGTACTCCCAAAATCCTTGTCGCTTCTGCGTGAACACAAACATTCATGATGAGTCAAAATGATGTTCTGAATTGGCCGCAAAAGTTGAGCGTCATACTCAACTGAAGGGACAATAAAATGCAGAGTCTGAGTGTACACTTTGAGTATACATGTGAACTATGAACGATTCATGCCAGATGAGGTCACAAATCATTATGTACACAAAATCACGAGCAGAGCAGCATTGTATGATCAACATTCTCATGATTCGGGAAGGTCATCAACAACACAGGTCATATCAACACAATATGAGTCTCGTCAATCATGTATGCATTAACATCACCGGATTTCTCCGTGCATTCCTCTCTATGTCACCATCTTTTAGTTGGGACATCGTTATGTTATTACGTCAAGAACTAGGCACGCCCTCTGTGGACATGCATGTCATCCCGGCATGCAGCACTCAACCCGTCTCGATTACTTCGCTGACAGAAGTTGAACACCGTAACCCATATATCGGATAGCCGGAAGGATAACCTATGTGGTTAAAGGGGGGGGGGGAGAGAGTGGGAATTCTGCCCTTTAAATGTAATGCCTCCAGTGACTTTGTCGGTGTCGGCATAAAAAAATGCCTTTGAATGAACCGATGTACGGGAGAAATCTTTGTAGATTTACCCACATTTCCATGAGGCTCAAAAGACTGAAGGCACCAGTTCAACCATGGCTCATGGAACTAATCGAGGTGAAGGAATTTATGCGAAGCAGGTTTTTAATCCTGAAGAGACGGGATTATTTTGGAAGAGGATGCCATCTCCTACATTCCTCTCCAAGCAGGGAAGATCTGTTCGGGATCAAGGTGGCTAAGAATCGTTTTACCTTTCCATATGGCAACGCAGAAGGCAATGTCGTCATGCTCCTGATGATCCAACAGCCCTCACAAGTTCTACATCCACATCTTTCTAAGCTCTACCCTCCTCCTTACTAGAACAGCATTATCATTATCTCCACACTAAGTCTCTGTGTTTTCTAATTCCAGGAGAGTTAGTGGGGTGCCTGGATACTCAGTCATTTCAAATTGATGCAAAAGTTTGTTTTACTGCTAAATTGAGGGTAAGGGTCTATAGAACGATTTTGGTTCGAGTGTTAAGCACTGCTATAATTTGGGGGGTGGAGGGAGTCATGGGGAATGCGCGCACCGAGAAGCATTTTTCAATAAAACCGCATTTAAAAAACCACATGTTGTATTAGAATGCCGACAGACGTTTGGCAAATGACAAAATGCTTAAAAACATATTTTACCCAAAATTAGTCAAAAAGTTGGGAGGGTAAGGGGGAGGGGGTAATAACTCACAGCTCACACCACTCCAGTCCGAAAAAAATATATTGTATTTTTCTTGCTGTTTTTTCCAGAATATTTCCTGAGATGGCAGGGACAACGAGTTGGCATTTGTGCATGCTATGCCAAAAGCAAACAGAGGAAGAGCTTGTTTGCCCTCTTGCGAATCCCATGGCTAGTCGTAGAGAGGGAGCCTACACAGAAATCACAAGCCTTGTTCGTCAATTCAGAGCAATTGGTGCTGCTCCACACCCAGACGTAGAAATTCCAGATGCAGAGTCCAGGCACAAGAATCATGCATCTTGGCACAAATCCTGTCGTCAGCTTTACAGGACATCTGCACTTGACCATGCAAAAAAGTGTCATTATGAAGGACTGCCTCCAGCAAGAAAAAGATCCCTACGGACCAGCACAGCGGTAAATCGTACTCTGTGTCTCTTCTGTGGTGATGAAACAAATGCAACAGACCATTCTTTCCAGAAGGTCGAACTCACCCCACAGATACACAACAAGGCAGTTGCACTGGGAGAAGACCGTGTCATGGCACTCATGGTAGAAGGTGATCTGGTAGACATCGAAGCAAAGTATCACAGGAATTGCTACACACAGTTCAACCGCCGTTATGTTGCACTTTGTAAACAAGACACCGATAGTGAAAACCATGAAGCCACAACAGAAAATGAATTGCTCCAGTTCATAAAGGAAGAAATCTCTGGAGGTCGCAGATTCTTTGCATTGCAAGATCTGACAGATATGATGACAGAGAGATTGGAACTACATGGAATCCAGAAAGCTGTGAACCGAACACGCCTAAAAGAAACAGTTCTTGAACACTTCCCGAATTTGACGGAAGAGAAGGGTGTATGAAATCGAGTTTTCCTTGTTTGTTCGAAAACGGCTGGAAAGATCATTTCAGATGCAACTCAAACACCAGATGAGGAAGCACGTACACTACTAATGGCAGCATTGATTCTCCGTAAACAGAGATGCCAACTTTTGGAAATCAGAATTAGGGAGGATTTTCAACCGACACCAAATAATGTGCGCGAAGCGCACATCTCGAGCGCGGAGCGCTCGACCCTTGCGGCGGGGTCCAGGGCCCGCCTTAGGGCCCTGGAAGCTCTGGGGTTCTAGACGCTCTCTAGTGCCCTCTGAGCCCTATTTTGGAGCATTTAACATGTTAAGAATTCCCACTTTTTGAACAAAAAAAGGGGAAAATTGTGCACTTTTTAATGTTACATGTATGTTAATATTAGTAAGTTAGGGGACAATCAAAGATTAACAAAAAGCACAAAAGAAGCAATATTTTTCTTACCTTACTGGCTGGTACTACTGCTGCTTGCTTTTTCCATGGCACCTTTGCTGAGTGACAGCTGTGTGGCTCTTTTAGCCCTTCTGATTATGTCTTTGCTGTATTCTCTCTGGTAGCAAGGGGTGCTATGAGCTAGTTTTTCAATTAAGAGAGCTTCGAGGGTTTTGACACTCAAATTGGGACGAAATTCAGTATGATTCTTCCGTACAAGACTGAGTGCCCGCTCACATGATGCGTTCGAATGAGGAATGACCAAGATTCCCTTCATCACTTTGCTCAAATTAGGATACTTCTTGGCACCAGTGCAGGGATCTGTGAGCTGTGAAATCCGATGCCACTGCTCATCCACTCTCACTGTCTCAGTAGCAATTGTAGCTATGGAGGCGTCTGCCTGGTAGTGAGCGAATTCACTCTCAAGACTGTCTATGTCACTATCACCGCCACTGAACAGACAGGGGAATTTCTTGATGAAAAACTCCACACAGTCAAACCCCACTTCTTGGTGTAGCTTAACATCCAGCACCTGAGCATGCTTGGCTAATTCATCATCTAGCGGCCAGGTTTTGAAGATGTAATTGCAGGCTTTCACATAATATGAGCGAACTGCACTGAAGAAACCTTGGATGTCTGACTCACTCAGAGTGAAGGTGGATTTCTTGAGACTCCTTTGTTCCCTTATATACAGTTTGGCATCGTTCCCAATCATGAGGTCCTCATCATTCTTCTGATGATTTCTGTCAGAGAAGGGTACATTTACCAGAGCAACCGATGACACCGATGGTTTCAAAAACCGTACGAAGATATCTTTCAGAAGACCATTCAATTCTCCGTGCAGGAGATGAATACAGGGTTCGTCTCTTTGGAGCAGAAGATTCCCCTTCTCAAAAGCTTGTTAGCATATCGAAGGAAGAAACAATAGAGTTTTGTTTGTGGAGACAAGAACATCCTGTTGATACGTTTTTCTCTAGATTCCTGCACAGTGTTTGAGGAAGATGCGCTTTTAGTTGTAGAACTCGTAGTACACTTAGCCGCAGGGGCGATCACACTTGCGTTTACTGCCAGCAGAAGAGGTCAGACTCGTAGTACCAGATCCAATTTTACGTTTGAGGAGAGAGCTTGAGGTAGGTGCAGCCAAGGAAGAAGACCTCTGATTCGAAGGTTTTGCTGAGCTTCTATCCAAGTGATTTGGCAAAAGCAGAACTTAACTTGGGTCCTTCTTTGCCTGTAGATGGGACTATCACAGTCTTTCTCGACTCTGAAGGGATCTGCTTTGTAGATGAACGTGATGAAGGGCCGGTGATGCTACCTGCTCTCAGCATTGGTTTTGGTGCTGTCCCTGCTGTCTTCTTCGCAGCAGATACTGCAGTGGTAGTGGTGAATGCTGCTCCACTAGTGCTTGATCCTGCAGTGCCAGTACTGGCAGTAGATACAGTGCCGTCCTTCTTGCTCGTTGTTAGAGTCTTGGCTACAGTTGGTTGCATTTTTTCTTCGTACTTCTTCTTTGAAGAAGAGGCGAAGTGGCTCCCACTGTTCAATCAGCCTGTCTAGGCACTGACCAAGGGACAGCCACCTTGTTGCGACATGCTTCAGAATCTTGTGTGTCGGGGCATCACAGAGTTCTTGCAGTGCTTTCACTCCTTTGACGCGTTTACTACTTTTGTCCAAGTAGTAGTAAATATCGATGAGAAAGTTATCTAATTCAATGGGTAAGGCCTGAGCCGCCTTCTTGGCCGTATTGTTCATCATATGGCAAGGGCATCCCATGATGTAGCACTCTGGATTTTGTTTGTGGATATAAGCAGCGACTCCTTTGTGCTTGCCCACCATGACAGAGGCATTATCAGCACAAAAGGAAACACAATTTCCCCACGGAATTTTCCTGTCACTGAACTCATGATCAAGCAGTTTGAAAATGTTTTCTCCAGTGGAATCTTGTTTGCACGCAGGCAAACTTAGCAAACCTTGCTTCACAATCCCAGCACTGTTGTCATAGTACGAAATCAGGACAGGATATAGCTGGGCCTCACCACTGTCATTGCTACTGTCTGTAGCTAGGCTAAATGGAGCTAGTCTAGCAATATCGGCAATAGATGAAGCAGTAACATTTGACAACTCACCAATTACACTGGTCAACAACAAATTTGTTGTCTGCATTTTTTAAGCTGATTTAGGACGAATCTGATGCGCTGAATCCAAAACTCACATTAGTTTTGTTCAATCAGGTCAAGTTTTTGAGATATGGCCACATGTCGTTTTTTACATTTTTGTTCACATGTACGCATGTGTGGAGCATTTTAGAAGAAGTTGGTGGGGGTAAAATGTCATGTCAAATAATTGTTTTGATTGGAAATAATTATTTTAATGACAAGAAGTATTCAGGTACGATAGTTCTAGGTGATTATGTCGAAAAGGGATCAGTTTGAAGTCATAAAACCTCAAAATCTTCCAAAAATTGGTGAGGCAAAGCATAAAGTTCGTGGATCAAAACTAAAGTTAATGGGGCAGATTTTGTAATAATGTGATACAAAAAAGTTGTATTTCTTGAAATAACGAACTCTGAAGAATGTACAATACCTACATGCGCCAATTTATGACATGCGCTTCTGCTCAAGCTTGGAGTGCTACAGTACGAACCCAAAGATTGGAGACTGTTCATTGACAGCAGCAAGCGATCACTGAAATGTGTTCTGCTACACAACGGAAACCAGTTTGCCTCTGTACCCATCGCTCACTCGACTACACTGAAGGAGAAGTATGAAGCGGTGAAGTACGTGCTGGAGAAAATTGGTTATGATCAGCATAAGTGGTTTATTTGTGTTGACCTGAAGATGGTGAACTTTTTGTTGGGACAACAGTCTGGCTTCACCAAGTACCCATGTTTTCTGTGCATGTGGGATAGTAGGGACCGTGCTCAGCATTACACGGAGAAGGACTGGCCTGTGCGGGAGGAATTGGTGCCATGCAAAGAAAGGAACGTCATCAACGACCCTCTGGTGGACAGAGACAGAATACTCTTCCCACCGCTGCACATCAAGCTCGGCTTAATCAAGCAGTTCACCAAGGCTCTGGACAAAGATGGTGACTGCTTCACTTACTTGTGCCAGGCTTTTCCAGGATTGACCATGGAGAAGTTGAAAGCTGGCATCTTTGATGGTTCTCAGATCCGTCAGCTCATCAGAGATCCAGAGTTCAAAAACTCAATGAACGAAGTGGAACTGGAAGCGTGGAAGACATTTGTTTTGGTAGTGAAGAACTTTCTTGGCAACAATAAGGCCAGAAACTACGCAGAACTTGTCAACAACATGCTGACTGCTTTCAGAAACCTGGGCTGCAACATGAGCTTCAAGATGCACTACCTATTTTCACATATGAACCGGTTTCCTGAGAACCTGGGTTCAATGAGTGACGAGCAGGGGGAGAGATTCCATCAGGACATGAAGGAGATGGAGACCAGGTATCAGGGTCGCTGGGACGCAGTCATGATGGCTGACTACTGTTGGAATCTGAAGAGAGACCTCCCTGCCGCTGAACATTCCAGGAGTTCGAAGAAACGGAAGTTCAAGCCCTGAAGTTTGAACAGTGGTGACGCAACATGCAATTTACTTGTACTTACCTTTATCAATGCCCACCATTCAGATGACAGTAATCGATGTTTCTATCATGTAATCAATAAATGTTGTTGGCAAAACATTTTTTTTTCTTAAAAACATGTTTAGGATGATATGTGTTGACAAAAATCAGCTGATAATGCCACAAAAATGTAATTGATTTTGTCACAAGATCTGATTTTTTCAAATCAACTTAGCACAAAAACCTGACCTGATGGAGAGAAACGGATGCCATTTCCTGATTCAGCAGTGCCAGAATACCCTAATTCACTTGTAGAAATCTAAAAACATTCAGAAAGTAAAAAATTGTTGACCAGTGTTATTGCTGAAGTTTTTGTTCTTGCACATCCATACTTTGAAGCAACTTTTGAATCTGGAAACATCTTTTGAAATAGAGGTCCAGCATGATCTGAGACTGATATGGGCAAGTTATGCTCCACAATAAATCCACGAAAGAGAAGTTCCGCTCGGGTAACATCCTCTTCCTCGCTTGTCCCTTGTTTGGTGAAATAATTCAGAAGTGTACCGGTACTCGTGCTCGAAGATCTCTCCTTTGCAATGTCTGTGTGCCGTTTGCTTCCAACGTGCTTCCGAATATCATCGCGACCTCCGTGCTCAACTGAAATATCAACGCTGCATACTGTACAATACGCATGATGAATTCCTCTTTCAGACTTTCGAATACACGGGTATTGGAGACTGTATTCGGTCTTGTACTTCTGAGACCATTTCTTGGTCTTCGTAAGCTTCTTTTCTGCCATTTCGTAATCAACATCGAGGGCTTGAAGCATCGGTAACTTCGGTCGATGTTCCACAGCTGCAGCGCGACTCGTAGAACTCTAGCGGCTGTTAAACACCGCACGGTGGTCGCGACCGCCGGGCTGGTACGGGGCCCAGCTGCATGCAGTGAGCGTATCGCATGCATATACACTGTGCATACATACCGCATGCACTGTATTGCACACATACCGCATGCACTAAATCTCAGTGCATGATCGCATAAGCGAGATCCAGACCCAATGTTTCGCTGCTCCTCATTTGAATTTGCAATTTTTTACGTACAATTTGGTAGCAGCGAACGTTATGGAGTTACCACATGCTATACGTAGCAGACGATGCTTTTCATTCAATTCTCATACTAGTACATTCTGATTAGTGAACAGTGCAAAAATATCAAAATTTCGGGAGGATAAGGATAGTGATCGTAAGGGCGGGAGTTTGGGTGAATTTTCGGAAGCCTCCCGATGAAATCGGGAGGGTTGGCATTGCTGCGTAAAGCTGTTTTGGATCATGACACACCATTCAAGTTTGAAGGCTCATTTCCCAATGGTTGCGAACAATCATCTGTTCCACAGCGTATGAAGTATTTCTTCCGCCAACTCCTCGAAGGACCCAAATCATCACCCGAACAAGAGAATTCCAGGAAGATCCTCTCTGTGAGTCAAGTTGCTATGCTAAATATGACTTCTCTTTCTGCGAACTTGAGTTGCAAGCCTCCCCTTGCATTATTCCTGGACCTCAAATTGCATTCCCAAACAAGAAGGAAGAAGCTTGTAGAACTACTATACAAATATGCTCTGAGCGTGTCATATAAGAAAGTCCTCACCACTGAAGTTAGCTTTGCACAGGCTGTTGCAGATCAAACGAGGAATAACGGTGATATAGTCTGTCCTACAAACATGCGTCAGCACATTTTCACAGTTGCAGCCCTGGATAACTTGGATCACAATCCGACATCACGCACTGCCAGCTCTTCCTTCCATGGAACTGGGATTTCAATTTTTCAGTTCCCTTAATCACAGCAGCCTGGGTTAGATCAAGCATGTCTACGAATCACCTCTTACAAAACAGCAACAGGCAGCAGTGGACCCATCCTGCCTCGTTCATATACGTTTGCACCACCTGTGGGTAGGAATCTTGTCACCCAACCTCCGGTAAAGGATGTGCATCCAGTAGCAACGAGTACATTCGACGAGGAGAAACAGCACGAAGAGGCATGGATGACTGCAGTACATGACATCTTATATGAGGATTCTGATGCAGAAAAGGACACACCAACAATGTGGTCTTCATTCCATGCTGCTCGAACAGATGTTGTTGGACAACCCGAAGAAGGCATTGAAGCCCTCCTGCCACTATTCCATGAGAAAGCAGCCACTCAAGAAATGATTCGACATGGAATGGATCTGCTGAAAAAAAAACAACTGAACACCTCAACCCACACCAAATACCTGTATTGGTTGTGGACAAACCACTCCATGATCTTGCAAAAAAAAAAAAAAAAAAAAATGCAGTGGACCTTCCCGGACATCTTTGGCGAAGACAAGTTTGTGGTCATGCTAGGTGAACTCCACATTGAAATGACTTTGTGGAGTACCATGGGAAACCTTCTGCGTGGGTCTGGATGGCGTGCAGACCTCAAAGAAGCTGGGCTAGTGAAGACAGAAGCAGCAGCCACATCTTTTCTGAAAGCGTCCAATGCAATGAGAACAAGATATGCTCATCAGGTTACTGTTGTGGTACTCGACACCTTTCTAAAACAAGCCTACAAGGACAGTGGAACAGAGATGGCCCTTGAGGAATGGGTCATGCTAACTTCTCAAGAGAGCCCAACGTTCCAATTCTGGCTACTCGTACACAAGTACCAACAGATCATTCTCATGTTCTTCCGAGCACATCGGGAACGGAAGTTCGAACTCATGGTCACTACCCTGTGGAAGCTTGTCCCTCTGTTCTTTGCTCTCGATCACCAGAATTATGCCAGATGGGTTCCAATCCTTATCCGAGACTTGGAAGATCTCCCAGATAGAATTCAGGTTGTTTGAAATGGGACACTGGACAATAACTCGAAGCAATCAGCGTTTCTCATCCTTACCAATTGATCAAGCACATGAGCAAGTGAACAAAAGGGTAAAAGGAGTAGGTGGCACTATTGGTCCCACAGAGAACTTCCTTTAAGTTCAAGGGTAAGAGATACTGCTCCAATGTGATGCAGGAAGTACCGTCCCTCATGGATGAATTTTCCATTATTGTCGACACTCCATTCCAAACATCGCCAAGACTGAAAGAAGTAGCAACGAACTTTGTCTGTAGGCTCGACTCCAATGATCCAAACGAGGGCAACGACGTTGACCTCCTCCGAATGAGGTTGTTCTCACAGAAGACTAGAGACGTGGAGAGAATTTCCCCAAAAAGTTATGCTTTGGGTCAACATATTAAAAGAAGTGTCTTCCAAGCTAGCATCTGGACAACAGCGCACATGTCAATGATGGCTGTCAGCAACCCCACTAAAGGCCCGGTCACACCTTGAGGTTTTAGCCAGCGATGGCAACGTATTAAAATGTATCTAAAACGCTGGCTTACGTTGAACTTTTGATGTTTTTTTTAAAAGATTCGGACGTATTCATAGCGACTTGGTCTTATGTATAACGCATTGGTAACGGACACAGAACGTTTCGTTGTGTTATAGATAACTTATACCAACGAATGCTGAACCTGTTGTCGGCCTACACAACCGATGCCCAACGATAGTCTAACTTAGGCATAGCGCGTTGCATGCATCGCCGACGATGTCGTGACGTAGCCTATTAAAAGGCTGACGCACAACGAATCGAATCAAAACTGCCGTAGAAATGGAAGTGTCAACATCGTGGTCACACCTTGGCGATCTTGCCAGCGTATGCCGACCTAAGAAAAATGTGTCTAAAACGTTGGGGCACGTCAAATACGGTATGAGTAAGTTTGGTATACGTGAGTACAACGCTAAAGTACGCTATCATACGTCGTAGTAAGTAGAGTACGTCAAGAAATTTTAAACATGTTCAAAATTTTACAACGTACTCGGCGTATGACACACGTTCCGCATGCGATGGGGATAAGTTTTACACACGATATGTGGACGCTTACACACGTCCACAAAGGCTACTTATAAGCTACTCATAAGTCGAAACACGTTGCGGTAATGTCTTTTTTACGCGAAACTTATGCTTGACGTGCTTTGAACCAATTCTTTACGTAGTCCCAACACACATCGACGTATGTAGACGTATTCCAATGACGTCTTCCGGTCGACAAAAAAAAAAAAAAAATGAACGTGTTTCTAACTTACAACATCCATATAAAGACGTGTTCCCAGCGGTTTTGGGAATTGGTACATAAAAATGCTGCTCATAAAAGGGGAACCCAACAGTGTTTGAGTCCTTTTTGAGTCGATGTCCATGTCAGCAGTAACAGTATCAGTATCAGCATTAGTATTAGTAGTAGTTTGTTCATGTTGGCAGTAGTAGGTGAGTGTGAGGGGGAGGGTGTGGGTTATGATGGATCGTCCTTGCGTTTAACGATTTAACGATTTAAATGATAAACTCAACGATTTAAATGGCTGCATCTCCACTATTGAAAGTAGACGCTTGCGCTCAACAATTGGATTTTTTTTTACACTCAATGACTTTTAAACGGTACCACTCAGCTATTTTCATTGTTTACAATGAACGATTTAAATTGCTGTCACTCGCCTTTGTTTTTTGACGCTGGGGTTTGGAAATTTGAAGCGTTTCTTCTGAACGTGTTAAAACGCTCAAACTCGACTATTTTAAAATAGACGCTGCCGATGGACAATTGGAATCATAGCCAAGCTAGACATCGAAGAGTGAACACCCTCGTCATGCCGAAGAAAAGTTTGAAGAATGCTGCAAATAAGTGTCCTGGCCGTGGCCGTGGACGCTGACGCAAGGACGATCCATTATACCGACGTCTTTCAGCCTATGAGTAACTTAAAAGTAACGTCTGTCGATGTGTGGCAACGATCGCGTAACGTGCCAACAACACGTTAATCATAGGTTAGAAATAAGTTTCGAGTACGCTAAACATTACCTCGGCGTGTCTCAACTTATGATTAACTTACAAGTAGCATGTGTTGACGTCTGTCAACGATCGCAGACCGTGCATACAACTTGTGGCCAGCGTAGCGGAACGTGTGAGTCATACGCCGGCATACGTCATGAAATTTCAAGCATGAAAAAATTTGAGGACAACCAAAAAGTACAACGTTTAAAGCCAGCGTACAACAACGTATGGCAGTGTTTTTCAGCGTGCTCTCAATGTTATCAAAACTTACCCATAACGTATTCAACGTGTGCCAGCGTTTTAGAAAAAAAATTCAAAAAAAAATCGGCATACGTTGGCTAAAACGTCAAGGTGTGACCGGGCCTTAACCATGGATGGAGGGAAGAGGACGGCAAGCTACTTCCCATTTGGATCTCGCTGCCCCTCGCCAAGGATGTATTTCATCTGGATGTGAAGTGCACTTGTACAAGTGCCTGCTCTCGGTGCAAGTGCACGAGGGCAAAGTTGAAGTGCACACGTCTTTGCAAGTGTCAATGCGAGAAGTAGTTGGCCATCAATTGGCCGACTGGTGTGTGTTTATAACTGATTTATTTGCAACTTTCATATCAATTTGTTCAGGGAGTTATTCAAGCAATTGTCTGAACAGTTATGTGTACCCACAACCACATTGAAGAACAGTCATAAGATGTTTACAAATTTCACTTGACCATCAAGTCGAAGCAGAATTGTCATGTTATTAAAATAGATTTTACCTTAGTGATCTTGCTCTATTTTTGTGGATATGCGTCAACACCGGCAAAATGACTGCGTCTATGGGCAATCTGCTTGAAATACAAGTTGCTTCTCTTGATTCTGAGTCCATTAGTACCCCATATGTTCAAATTGACTCGTTGAATCAAAAGTTAAAGCAATTATTATATTTCGCATAGGCCGCGGAGGGGGGGGGGGTCGGGTTATGACACCCCCAGCCCCAAATACCCATTTTTGATGTGACAGCTTAACACTCGAACTAAAATTGTTCCAGAGAACCTTACCGTCAAATTGGAACCAAAAACAAAACTTTTGCATCAATTTGAAATGAAAAGAAATAATTACCCAGGCACGGACCCCCACGAAGTATAGTACAAACGAGAACGTAATACGTTTACCCTCACCCACCCTGCTGTTTTGGAATATATTTAAAAGGTAAAACTTATATTTTTGTTTCTTTTATCTGTATTTATTTTACTGACATGTTTATTTCCTCCGCCACCAGAGGTGAAGGAGGTTATGTTTTCCCCTCTTTGTCTGTCTGTGTGGAGGATATCTCAAGAAGTTGGGGATGGATCTGAATGAAATTTTGTGGACAGGTTCGGTGTGTAACAAGGATGAACTGATGAGATTTTGATGAAGCACCGGATCCGAATCAGACTACTACAATTATTAAAGTGATTCTTCACCATTGAGAAATTGGGCCAAAAATGGAAAATAGCACGATATCTCAAAAAGTTTGAACAGATTGGAGCGAAATTTGGTGGACACATTGACTGTGTGACATGGAAGAATTGATTCAATTTTTGTGAATATCCGGATGCAGATCTAATAATTTTTCAGTGATTCTTCACCATGGATATAGGGCCAAAAAGGATATATAGCACGGTTTCTCAAAAAGTTTGGACGGATTCAGGCGAAACTAGGTGAACGCGTTGGGTGTGTGGTAAGGACAAATTGGTTCGATTTTGGTGAAGATCCGAAACCATATTTGGATACGAGAATTATTTGTTTTTAAAGTGATTCTTCACCATTGAGAGACAAGGCCAAAAATGAAACAAAGCATGGTATTTCAAAAATGTGTTGGGCCCGCTATGTGCTCGTGGATCAGGCATTGCGTTGCGGAGGTATGCGCACTCCCGAGTGCCCTTCTAGTTCACCACGTTTCGTCCGAATCTGTCAACATTTTCTGGCTCTCCAGCAATGGTGAAGAATAACATCAAAATTTTAATATCCAGATCCGGTTCCAAACAAAACTCCCACTGATTCACCCATGTTACACACCCAAGCAGTCCACCAAGCTTCATACAGATCTCATTTTGTCCATAACATTTTGAGATATCCTGCTCACAGCCAGACAAACAAACAAGGGTGAAAATATGGCCTCCATCCACCTTTGGTGGCTGAGGTAAAAATGTACCCCCAAATGCATTTTTAGGCAGTTGACCTTGTGATTATGTTTTGGACGAAACTTTGTGGAATCATCCACCTTCGTTTGTGGAACCACAGGCTGCGGTGAACCGGTTTTAATGGGGTAAAGCTCCTGGGATTTGTGGCATCCATGCTGAACTTCAAGGCTGGTGGAAATGCTGGACTCATGTCATTGCATGCAGTTCTGTGCTCTACCTGGAACACAGGCATCATCCCAACTGACTGGAAGAGGGGCCTTGTTGTCCCTCGAGAAAGGGAAGGGTGATCGCCAGGACTGCAACTATTGAGGAGTAACGCTGCTCTCAGTGGTTAGCAAGGTCTTTGCTGGGATAATTATTGAAAGGGTTCGCTACCATCTGCTTGAGCACCAGCGTCCAGAGCAGTCAGGCTTTACACCAAAGAGGTCAACAATTGACCGTGTCCTTGGTCTTCGGGTCCTCACCGAACGCAGAAGAAAGTTTCGGCAGGGGCTGCTTGAAGCCGATGTTGATCTCAGCAAAGCGTTAGATTCAATGAATCAGGATGCCCTTCCGGACGATTCTTGGCCTTCGTGGGGTGCCACCAAAACTGATCAATGTGATGTCTGAACGATCCTCTGGTACTGAGAGTGCTGTGAGATGTGGTGATACCATCTCCAACTTATGTCCAGTTGTTACTGGAGTTTGTCAGGAGTGTGTGCTGGCCTCCACATTTTTCAGCGGTTGTCTGGACAGGATTCTGGCGAGGGTGACAGAGAGATGAAGCTGCGGTGAATCATTTAGGAATGTAAAGATCTCTGACCTTGATTTTCACAGATGTTGCTGTACTCTTTGCGGAGAATCTGGATGTCCTTTTGGGGGCCCTCGAGGTGCTGATTGAGGAGGCGGAGCCACTGAGATTATGGGTTTCCTGGGTCAAAACTAAGATCCAGGCTTTCAATGACACATTGGATGCTGCCATCTTGCCTGTACCTGCTTGTGGTGAGGATGTTGAGGTCATGGAGAGATTCACTTACCTTGGCAGTGATATTCATGTCTCTGCTGGCTGTCAGCCAAAGGTCAATAGATGTCTGGGTCGGGCCGAGGGAGTCATGGATTCACTGAAACATGGGGTGTGGTGCTGTCTGTACCTGTGCGGGAGGACGAAAGTCCGTGTCTTCTGGTCCTTGGTGCTTTGAGTCTTGCTCTACAGATGTGAGACTTGGACTCTGACCAGGGATCTGAGATGGAGACTTAATTCCTTTGGTACCAGGTCTCTTCAGAGACTCCTTGGCTATAGCTGGTCAGACTGTGTCCAACAAGCGATTGCTGTGAGAGACTCAAATGAGATTAGTTACCTGCATAGTCCATGAGCGTTAGCTGTGGCTGCATGGATATGTGGGTCGTTTTCCTGACGCTGATCCTGCTCACCAGATTCTCTCAGCAAGGGAGCCTCGTGAGTGGAGGAGGCCAGTGGGCCGACCACATATGTCATGGTTGCAGCAGGTTGATCAGTATCTCAAGGAGATGGGATGAGCCAGGCATATGCCTGGGGGATGGCCAGACGGAGGCCCCTGGAGTACCGGCGGAAAGTGGATGCAGCAACGCGCTGCTCTGGCGCATGCTCCCATCCCTGACCTGACCTGGGGACCCTGTTCAATCCAATATGGCGGCCAAACCATGTGATCTATCAAGTGTTCGTGAACACCTTGGTATCCACGAAGTTTGGGAAACGTGTGCGAAGTTTCCTCTCGATCTGTCAAGCTGTTCTGGAGAAGAAGATTTATAAATGTTTTTGGGTAAATCAAATATGGCTGCCAAACCATGTGACCGATGTCGTTAAAGGGTGGGAAAGTTTTGTTCCTCATGGATAGGCGGTCATACCTGCAAAGTTTTGCCTCGATCTATTCAGCCGCTTCGGAGATAAAAAAAATTTAAGGTTAAAAAAAAAAATGGCTGCTGAACCTCATGACTGATGACATCAAGTTTGTTTTTTCTGTCGACCCATTTATCCCTCGATGACCATCAAAAAACTTTCATGCTGATCGGATAAAGTGTTCTGCATGTTAAATTCTGGCTGAGATACTTCACCAATAATGCCGTGGTTAACAACAATTATTCCCCATGGGGAGTAGTTGATACGCGCCAAGTTAAATTTTTTTCCATGGAGCAGTTTTGGAGCTACAGATGTTCAAAGTTTTTTCATTTTTTCCAACACGTTTGCCACACCACATGATCTATGATGTCATGATTATCATTACAACATTATGCATAAGTATTCACACCTCTGATGAGAATTTCATGTCAATCGGACAAGCGATTGCAGAGAAAATTAAATTAAAAGGGAATCACGGCCGGTCCATCTGAAAACAAGGCTCTTCAGCGACTTCGTAGGTGGAGGCATAACCCCCCCCCCCAAAAAAAACCCCCATCACTTCATTGGTGCGTAAAAGTGCAATTTTGTAGTCATTATGTCACTAAACTTGGATCAATGTTGGTAATAAAATGTGATAATTCACAACCTGTTTAATAGCCTTGTGAGGTTGGGATTGATCAGTTCAATTTAAATCGAGCTTTCCAAAAGGTGAGTCAAATTTACGAATAATAAATTCCACTTTTGTGAAATCAACAATATAGTTTTGAAAAATAGGGATGTCAGCACAAGGCACACGTTTTGCATTCACAAAATTATGATTTTTTTTTTCATCTCATCACGAAGTTGCAATATCGAGAATCAGTAACCGATGAATACTTGTCCGGAGTATTGCATTGATTGTGTCGTACCTTAACATGAAGAAGGTTTGAGAAAGAGTAGAAAATGTACTCCCAAAATCCTTGTCGCTTCTGCGTGAACACAAACAATCATGATGAGTCAAAATGATGTTCTGAATTGGCCGCAAAAGTTAAGAGCGTCATACTCAACTCGAGGGACAATAAAATGTAGAGTCTGAGTGTACACTTTGAGTATACATGTGAGCTATGCCGATTCATGCCAGATGAGGTCACAAATAATTATGCACACAAAATAAGGAGCATAGCAGCATTGTATGATCAACATTCCCATGATTCAGCAAGGTCATCAATAACACAGGTCATATCAACAAAATATGAGTCACGTCAATCATTTATCGATTCACATCACCGGATTTCTCTGTCCATTCCTGTATGTCACGCTCTTTTAGTTGGGACGTCGTTATGCTGTTACATCGAGAACTAGGCTCGCCCTCTGTGGACATGCATGTCATCCCGGCATGCAGCACTCAACCCGTCCCGATTACTTTGCTGACAGCAGTTGAACACCATAACCTGTATATCGGATAGCCGGACGGATAACCTATGTGGTTGAAAGTGGGAGAAAAGGGGGGTATCACCACATCTCATTTTTAGGAGAGAGTGGGAATTCTGCCCTTTAAACGTAATGCCTCCAGTGACTTTGTCGGCGTCGGCATAAAAAAATGCCTTCGATTGGACTGATGTACGGGAGAAATCTTTGCAGATTTACCAACATTTCCATGTGGCACAAAAGACTGAAAGCACCAGTTCAACCATGGCTCATGGAACTAATCGAGGTGAAGGGATTTATGCGAAGCAGGTTTTTAACACTGAAGAGACGGGATTATTTTGGAAGAGGATGCCATCTCCCATCTTCCTCTCCAAGCAGGGAAGATCTGTTGGGGATCAAGGTGGCTAAGAATCGTTTGACCCTTCCATATGGCAATGCAGCAGGCAATGTTGTCATGCTCCTGATGATCCAAGAGCCCTCGCAAGTTCCACATCTTTCTAAGCTCCACCGTCCTTCTTAATACAGCAGCGTCATCATTACCTCCGGGCTAAGTCTTGTGTTTTCTAATTCCAGAAGAGTACAGTACAAACTAGTACGTAATATGTTTACCCTCACCCACCCTGCTGTTTTGGAATACATTTAAAAGGTAAAACTTGTATTTTTGTTTCTTTTATCTGTATTTATTTTACTGACATGTTTATTACCTCTGCCAGCAGAGGTGAAGGAGTTTATGTTTTCCCCTCTTTGTATGACTGTGTGGAGGATATCTCAAGAAGTTGGGGATGGATCTGAATGAAATTTTGTGGACAGGTTTGGTGTGTGACAAGGATGAACTGATTAGATTTTGATGAAGAACCGGATCCAAATGAGACTACTACAATATTTAAAGTGATTCTTCACCATTGAGAGATCGGGCCAAAAATGGAAAATAGCACGATATCTCAAGAAGTTTGAACAGATTCGGGCGAAATTTGGTGGACACATTGACTGTGTGACATGGAAGAATTGATTCAATTTTTGTGAATATCCGGATGCGGATCTAATACTTTTTTCAGTGATTCTTCACCATGGATATAGGGCCAAAAAGGACATACAGCACGGTTTCTCAAAAAGTTTGGACGGATTCAGACGAAACTAGGTGAACGCGTTGCGTGTGTGGTAAGGACAAATTGGTTCGATTTTGGTGAAGATCCAAATCCATATTTGGATATGAGAATTATTTGTTTTTAAAGTGATTCTTCACCATTGAGAGATAAGGCCAAAAATGAAACAAAGCATGGTATTTCAAAAATGTATTGGGCCCGCTATGTGCGCGTGGATCAGGCATTGCGTTGCGGAGGTATGCGCTCTCCCGAGTGCCCTTCTAGTTCACCATGTTTCGTCCGAATCTGTTAACATTTTCTGGACCTCAAGAAATGGTGAAGAATTACATCAAAATTTTAGTATCCAAATCCGGATCCAACCAAAACTCCCAATGATTCGCCCTTGTTACACACCCAAGCAGTCCACCAAGCTTCATACAGATCTCATTTTGTCTATAACATTTTGAGATATCCTGCTCACAGCCAGACAAACAAACAAGGGTGAAAATATGGCCTCCATCCACCTTTGGTGGCTGACGTAAAAATGTACCCACAAATGCATTTTTAGGCAGTTGACCTTGTGGTTATGTTTTGGACGAAACTTTGTGGAAGCATCCACCTTTGTTTGTGGAAACACAGGCTGCGGTGAACCGGTTTTAATGGGGTAAAGCTCCTGGGATCTGTGGCATCCATTCTGAACTTATTAAGGCTGGTGGAAATGCTGGACTCATGTCGTTGCATGCAGTTCTGTGCTCTACCTGGAACACAGGCATCGTCCCAACTGACTGGAAGAGGTGCCTTGTTGTCCCTCTCTGGAAAGGGAAGGGTGATCGCCAGAACTGCAACTATCGAGGGGTGACACTGGTCTCAGTGCTTGGCAAGGTCTTTGCTGGGATAATTATTGAAAGGGTTCGCAACCATCTGCTTGAGCACCAGCATCAAGAGCAGTCAGGCATTACACCAAACAGGTCAACGATTGACCGTGTCCTTGCGCTTTTGGTCCTCACCGAACGCAGATGAGAGTATCGGTAGGGGCTGCTTGCAGCCGATGTTGATCTCTGCAAAGCGTTCGATTCAGTGAATCGGGATGCCCTCTGGAGGATTCTTGGCCTTCGTGGGGTGCCACCAAAACTAATCAATGTGATGTCTGAATGATGCTCTGGTACTGAGAGTGCTGTGAGATGTGGTGATACCATCTCCAACTTATGTCCAGTTGTTACTGGAGTTTGGCAGGAGTGTGTGCTGGCCTCCACATTTTAAACGCTTGTATGGACTGGATTCTGGGAAGGATGACAGAGCGATGAAGCTGCGGTGGATCATTTGGGAATGTCAAGATCTCTGACCTTGATTTTTGCAGATGATGCTGTATTCCTTGCGGAGACTCTGGATGTCCTTTTGGGGACCCTCGAGGTGCTGATTGAGGAGGCGGAGCCGCTGAGATTATGGGTTTCCTTGGTCAAAACTAAGATCCAGGCTTTCAATGACACATTGGATGCTGCCATCTTGACTGTACCTGTTTGTTGTGAGGATGTTGAGGTCATGGAGAGATTCACTTACCTTGGCAGTGATATTCATGTCTCTGCTGGCTGTCAGCCAAAGGTCAATGGATGTCTGGGTCGGGCCGAGGGAGTCATGGATTCACTGGAACATGGGGTGTGGTACTGTCGGAACCTGCGTGGGAGGACCAAAGTCCGAGTCTTCCGGTCCATGATGCTTCCAGTCTTGCTCTACAGATGCGAGACTTGGACTCTGACCAGGGATTTGAGACGGAGACTTCATTCCTTTGGTACCAGATCTCTTCGGAGACTCCTTGGCTATAGCTGGTCAGACTGTGTGTCCAACAAGCGGTTGCTGTAAGAGACTCAAATGAGATTTGTTACCTGCATAGTCTGTGAGCATCAGCTGTTGCTGTATGGATGTGGGTCGTTTTCCTGACGCTGATCCTGCTCACCAGATTCTCTCAGCAAGGGAGTGTCGTGAGTGGAGGAGGCCAGTGGCCCGACCACATGCGTCGTGGTTGTGGCAGGTTGATCAGCATCTCAAGGAGATGGGGATGAGCCTGGCATCTGCCTGGGGGATTGCCAGACGGAGGCACCTGGAGTACCGGCGGAATGTGGATGCAGCAACGCGCTGCTCTGTCACACGCTCCCATCCCTGACCTGCCTGGGGACCCTGTTCAATCAAATATGGCTGCCAAACCATGTGATCTATCAAGTGTTCGTGAACACCTTGGTATCGACGAAGTTTGGGAAACGTGTGCGAAGTTTCCTCTCGATCTGTCAAGCTGTTCTGGAGAAGAAGATTTATAAATGTTTTTGGGTAAATCCAATATGGCTGCCAAACCATGTGACCGATGTCGTTCAAGGGTGGGAAAGTTTTGTTCCTCATGGATAGGTGGTCATACCTGCAAAGTTTTGCCTCGATCTGTTCAGCCGTTTGAGATAATTTTTTTAAGGTATAAAAAAAAAATGGCTGCTGAACCTCATGACTGATGACGTCATCAAGTTTGTTTATTCTCTCGACCCATTTGTCCCTCGATGACCCTCAAAAAACTTTCATGCTGATCAGATAAAGTGTTCTGCATGTTAAATTCTGGCTGGGATACTTCACCAATAACGCCATGGTAAACAACACTTATTCCCCATGGGGAGTAGTTGACATGCACCAAGTTAAATTTTTTCCATGGAGCAGTTTCGGAGCAACAGAGGTTCAAAGGTTTTCATTTTTAGCTCGCCTGTTTGAAGAACAGAGCTGGCTATAGCGATACCCCTGGCGTGAGCATGAAAATGTTAAAGTTTTTGGTGCAAGTTATTTAGAAGCTTGCCATTCATTTAATATGTGTACTCGGGATGCTGATATTTGGCATGGAGGTTCCTTTGGTGTATTTTGTTGATGTAGTGAAGTTGAAATAAAAAAGCATTTCAAATGTTTTTAAATTTTTGACCTGTTTTGAACTTAACTTTGTTGTAGCACATCAACGTGATTTCCTTTCTAATGTTTTCATCTACCACTATTTTTTACTGATTAGAAAATACAAATACATATATTACTTTAAAATTATTTGGATCAGACTTCACTGCAATGCTTTATAAAAATATTGTTAGACTAGTCTTTTAAAAACGATAAATGTATAAACAGGCGAGCATTGGGTGGCTTGGACACCAACTCTGGTTTCCAATATGTTTGCCACACCACATGACAAATGATGTCATGATTATCATGACAACATTCTGCATTGAGTATTCGCACCTCTGAGGAAATTATGTCAATCGGAAGAGCGGTTGCAGAGAAAATTAATTTAAAAGGGAATCACAGCCAGTCCATCTGAAAACAAGGCTCTTCGGCGACTTCATAGGTGGAGGCATAACCCCCCCCCCCCATCTCTTCATTGGTGCGGTAAAAGTGCAATTTTGTTGTCATTGTTATGTCACTAAACTTGGATCAATGTTGGTGACAAAATGTGATAATTCACAAGCTGTTTCATAGCCTTGTGAGGTTGGGATTGATCAATTCAATTTAAATTGAGCTTTGCAAAAGGTGAGGCGAATTAACGAATAATAAATTCCACTTTTGTGAAATCAACAATATAGTTTTGAAAAATAGGGATGTCAGCACAAGGCACACGTTTTGCAATCACAAAATTATGATTTGTTTTTCACGTCATCACGAAGTTGCAATATCGAGGCACAGTAACTGATGAATACTTGTCCGGAGTTATGCATCGATTGTGTCGTACCTTAACATGAAGAAGGTTTGAGAAAGGGTAGAAAATGTACTCCCAAAATCCTTGTCGCTTCTGCGTGAACACAAACAATCATGATGAGTCAAAATGATGTTCTGAATTGGCCGCAAAAGTTGAGAGCATCATAGTCAACTGAAGGGACAATAAAACGTAGAGTTTGGGTGTACACCGAGTATACATGTGAGCTATGGACGATTCATGCCAGATGTGGTAACAAATTATTTTGCACACAAAATAATGAGCAGAGCAGCATTGTATGATCAACATTCTCATGATTTGGCAAGGTCATCAACAACACAGGTCATATCAACACAATACGAATCACGTCAATCATGTATCTATTAACATCACAGGATTTCTCTGTCCATGTCACGCTCTTTTAGTTGGGACATCGTTATGGTGTTGCGTCAAGAACTAGGCTCGCCCTCTGTGGATATGCACGTCATCCCAGAATGCAGCATTCAACCCGTCCCGGTTACTTCGCTGACAGCAGTTGAACACCATAACCCATGTATCGGATAGCGGGAAGGATAACCGATGTGGTTGAAAGGGGGAGAAAAGGGGGGTATCATCACATCTCATTTTTAGGAGAGAGTGGGAATTCTGCCCTTTAAACGTAATGCCTCCAGTGAATTTGTCGGCGTCGGCATAAAAAAATGCCTTTGATTGGACCGATGTATGGGAGAAATCTTTGCAGATTTACCAACATTTCCACGTGGCACAAAAGACTGAAGGCACCAGTTCAACCATGGCTCATGGAACTAATCGAGGTGAAGGGATTTATGCGAAGGAGGTTTTTAACACTGAAGAGACAGGATTATTTTGGAAGAGGATGCCATCTCCCACCTTCCTCTCCAAGGAGGGAAGATCTGTTCGGGATAAGGTGGCAAAGAATCGTTTTTCCTTTCCATATGGTAATGCAGCAGGCAATGTCGTCGTGCCCCTGATGATCCAACAGCCCTCGCAAGTTCCACATCCACATCTTTCTAAGCTTCACCCTCCTCCTCACTACAGCAGCGTCATCATTATCTCCGGGCTAAGTCTCGTGTTTTCAAATTCCAGCAGAGTACAGTACAAACTAGTACGTAATATGTTTACCCTCACCCACCGTGCTGTTTTGGAATACATTTAAAAGGTAAAACTTGTATTTTTCTTTCTTTTATCTGTATTTATTTTACTGAAATGTTTATTACCTCCGCCACCAGAGGTGAATGAGGTTATGTTTTCCCCTCTTTGTCTGTCTGTGTCGAGGATATCTCAAGAAGTTGGGGATGGATCTGAATGAAATTTTGTGCAGTTTCGGTGTGTGACAAGGATGACCTGATTTGATTCTGGTGAAGATCCGGATCCGAATCCGACTACTAAAATTATTAAAGTGATTCTTCACCATTGAGAAATCGGGCCAAAAATGATATATAGCACGATATCTCAAAAAGTTTGAACGGATTCGGGCGAAATTTGGTGGACACATTGACTGTGACAAGTGAGAAGTGATTCAATTTTTGTGAATATCCGGATGAGGATGTTATAATTTTTTCGGTGATTCTTCACCATGGATATAGGGCCAAAAAGGACATACAGCACGGTTTCTCAAAAAGTTTGGACGGATTCAGACGAAACTAGGTGCACGCGTTGCGTTTGTGGTAAGGACAAATTGGTTCGATTTTGGTGAAGATCCAAATCCATATTTGGAGATGAGAATTATTTATTTTTAAAGTGATTCTTCACCATTAAGAGATAAGGCCAAAAATGAAACAAAGAATGGTATTTCAAAAATGTATTGGGCCAGCTATGTTCTCGTGGATCAGGCATTGCATTGGAGGTATGCGCTCTCCCGAGTGCCCTACTCCTTCACCATGTTTCGTCCGAATCTGTCAACATTTTCTGGACCTCCAGCAATGGTGAAGAATTGCATCAAAAATTTAGTATCCGGAACCTGATCCAACCAAAACTCCCACTGATTCGCCCTTGTTACACACCCAAGCAGTCCACCAAGCTTCATACAGATCTCATTTTGTCTATAACATTTTGAGATATCCTGCTCACAGCCAGACAAACAAACAAGGGTGAAAATATGGCCTCGATCCACCTTTGGTGGCTAAGGTAAAAATGTACCCACAAATGCATTTTTAGGCAGTTGACCTTGTGGTTATGTTTTGGACAAAACTTTGTGGAAGCTTCCACCTTCGTTTGTGGAAACACAGGCTGCGGTGAACCGGTTGAAATGGGGTAAAGCTCCTGGGATTTGTGGCATCCATTCTGAACTTCTTAAGGCTGGTGGAAATGCTGGACTCACGTTGTTGCATGCAGTTCTGTGCTCTACCTGGAACACAGGCATCATCCCAACTGACTGGGAGAGGTGCCTTGTTGTCCCTCTCTGGAAAGGGAAGGGTGATCACCAGGATGCAACTATCGAGGGCTGACACTGGTCTCAGTGCTGGGAAAGGTCTTTGCTTGGATAATTATTGAAAGGGTTCGCTGCCATTTGCTTGAGCACCAGCGTCCAGAGCAGTCAGGCTTTACACCAAAGAGGTCAACAATTGACCGTGTCCTTGCTCTTCGTGTCCTCACCGAACGCAGATGAGAGTTTCAGCAGGGGCTGCTTGCAGTCGATGTTGATCTCTGCAAAGAGTTTGATTCAGTGAATCAGGATGCCCTCTGGAAGATTCTTGGTCTTCGTGGGGTGCCACCAAAACTGATCAATGTGATATCTGAACGATACTCTGCTACTGAGAGTGCTGTGAGATATGGTGATACCATCTCCAACTTATGTCCAGTTGTTACTGGAGTTTGTCAGGAGTTTGTGCTGGCCCCCATACTTTTCAGCGCTTGTATGGACTGACTTCTGGGGAGGATGTCAGAGAGATGAAGCTGCGGTGGATTATTTGGGAATGTCAAGATCTCTGACTTTCATTCTCGCTGATGATGCAGTCATCTTTGCAGAGACTCTGGATGTCCTTTTGGGGACCCTCGAGGTGGTGATTGAGGAGTCGGAGCCGCTGGGATTATGGGTTTCCTGGGTCAAAACTAAGATCCAGGCTTTCAATGACACTTTGGATGCTGCCATCTTGTCTGTACCTGTTTGTAGTGAGGATGTTGAGGTCACGGAGAGATTCACTTACCTTGGCAGTGATATTAATGTCTCTGCTGGCTGTCAGCCAAAGGTCAATAAACGTCTGGGTCGGGCCTGGGGAGTCATGGATTTATTGGATCATGGGGTGTGGATCATTTATTGGATCATGCTGTTGCTACCTGTGCAGGAGGACGAAAGTCCGAGTCTTCAGGTCATTGGTGCTTCCAGTCCTGCTATATGGATGTGAGACTTGGACTCTCACCAGGGATCCGAGATGGAGACTTAATTCCTTTGATACCATGTTTCTTCGGAGACTCCTTGGCTATTTCTGGTCAGACTTTGTGTCCAACAAGTGGTTGCTGAGAGAGACTCAAATGACATTTGTTACCGGCATAGTCCCTGAGCGTCAGCTGCCTCTGTATGGACATGTGGGTCGTTTCCCTGACGCTGATCCTGCTTACCAGATTCCCTTCGCGAGGGAGCTTCGTGAGTGGAGGAGGTCAATTGTCCGACCACGTGCCTCATGGTTGCAGCAGGTTGATCAGCATCTCAAGGATATGGGGATGGGCCAGTCATCTGCTGAGGTGATGGCCAGAGAGAGGCCCCTGGAGTACTGGCGAAAAGTGGACGCAGTGATGCGCTGCTCCGGTGCATGCTCCCATACCTGATCTGACCTTTTGATCCAGTCCCAGGGGGATACTACCAAAAATGACACTGCTCTCGCACCTTCTTACCATGTGCTGATCATAACTGCTAAGTTTGGTGAATTTCTGCACAATCATTTACATGTGACAAAATGTGATAATTCACAGGCTATTTCAGGGACTTGCCAGGTTGGAACCAATTCATCTCATTTGAATTGAGCTTTATAAAAGGTATGTCGAGGAAACTAATAATACATTCCATTTTTGTGAAATGACTCGTGTGGTTCGGCTCGCTACGCACGCCTCTCCACATGTCGTTGCAGAAATTGATGTCACAGATTTGCTGTGTTGGCATGATTTACACCAATCATTATACAAACATTTCTTTTCTACCAATTTATTTGAAATTTAATTTGTTATACAAGAAGGTCCAAGTGGTCAAAGTGCTCAAGGTTCTAAGCTGTCTCATCTGTCTAAAGGGTGTAAGGGCTTGAAATGACATTAATGTCTAAGGGTTCTGAAGGGTCTGAGGGGTCTTTTGTTTTTTTTGAGACTTTGGGGTCTTTTGGGATTCGGGGATCTTTTTGGATGTTGGGTGACTTTTGAGTCCTTGGTGGTCTGTTTTTGTGTGCAATGTTGTGGCTCATTTGAAAGCTAACACACAACGCACAGCAAGGGGGGCATGAGACAAGAGGGGCGGGAGTTGGAAAGACAAAACAGTGGGGAACAGAGACATTAGGAGAACTGTGGAAGGTGGAGGGATGGGGTGGGATACAAGGGGTAAACAAGATGGACACTACAGGGACTTTCAGGTCCTTTCACGACAGACTTTCAGGAAGGAAGGCAGGGAATTTGAAGGAGGGGTTTGGGGTGGATTAATGGGGGTAGAAAAGATCGTGGTTTTGGATGGGGAAAGATAAGAGATGGTGGTGAACAGCTGCTTTGAAGACCTGGAGGGAAGAGTGGGATTGAAGGGCGTGTGGGAGTTTGTTCCAAAGGCAGGAAAAAAAAAAGAGGAATGAAAGAGTGAAGGTGAGCAGTGATTCCTGATTTTGGTAGTTTTGCCAGAAGCGGGTTGCTGGTGGACCTCGAGCACCCTGAGGAAATATGGGAGGGACTTATCGTAGACAGGGTGGGGGGGGCGATCCTGGAGAGGAGACGGTAGAAGACAGAAAGACCACCGACCTGATTGCGGTGAGAGAGTGAGAAACCCAAAGACTCAGCCTCATCGCGGGAGATACCAATGATCCTAAATGCCTTGGTTTCCACAGCATGAAGCTGAGAAAGGTGAGAAGCGGCGGGAGCAGCAGCCCAGAGGAAAGAGCAGTACTCCATGAGGATGTGGCCAAAATCTTTATATGTGATCAGGAGCTCAGGTTTGCCGAGGAAAGACTTTGCATGACGGAGGATGCCCACTCTGTGACTCGCTTTGGAGGCCAGCTTGGAAATGTGGTTTTCCCAGGAAAAATCATGGCAGATAGTGAGACCCAGAAAGTGTTAGAAGCTTGTGATTTTATCCAGATCTGCAGAGAGTGAAGAGACTGCTGCTTGCCGATCTGAGGGATGACAGTTGGTATTGCAGAGGGTGGTGTCATCAGCAAAGTGATAAAGAGGATTTTGCAGAGAGTCAGAGAGATCATTGATCAAAACCAGAAAAGAACAGGGCCCAGAACACTGACTTGAGGAACTCCACCCTGGACAGGAAGAGGGGATGAGAGAACTCCATTAGGGGCCACATGTTGGCTGCGACAGGAGAGAAAGTCTGCAAGCTGATTTCACGGCTGACATTGAGGATCTCCATCCATTGTTTGGAGAGCAGAAGCACAATGCCCAGGGTAGAGTGACCTGGTCTTAATCCAAATTGATGATCAGAAATCAAACCATTGGAGAAGAGGGAGGATTTAATGTCTGAAGCGATGATGGATTCCATAACCTTGCTGATGATTGGGAGAAGGCTGATTGGTCTGCAGTTGCAGGGATCTGTTTTGCACATTTTTTTTTATGCAGAGCGATAATGTTTGCTGATTTCCAAGCAGATAGATGGCAGATGACCTTGAGCAAATGAGAGGGTGAACAGAACAGAGAGAGGGTGAGCAAGAGCAGCAGAGCAGGTTTTTGGGACACCTGGGCTGATGCCGTCTGGACTGGTTGCAGAATCTAAGTCGAGGTTTGACAGCAAGCTCTCCACCTTGTCAGGAGAAAAGGACACAGAGTCCCGAAACAGTTGGGTGTGACTGGGTAAGGTGGGTACAGAAAGTGATGGGTTTGGAACACAAGATTTAGAAGCAAATACAGAGTTTAGGCATTCAGCCTTTTCACATGCAGTGTCAGCTGCGCGGCCATTTGAGGTAAGGGAGGGGATGGAAGGGAAACATCCACCAGAAGCAGACTTAACTAGATTCCACCAGGATTTGGAGGAGGGAAAAAATAGCATTTGTCCAGCCTGCTCATCAATGTCTTGGGGGGTCTTGGGAGTCTTCTGCGTCTTGGGAGTCTTTGGTGTATTAGGGGTCTTCTGGGTATTGGGGGTCCTTTGGGTCTTATGCATCTTCAGAGTCCTCAGGGTCTGAGAGGGTCCACAAAGGTCTATGGGGTCTTAGCATTCTAAAGGGTTGAAAAGTACATTCCAATAGAACGTAAATAATAGACATAGTCACATGGCTGGATGGATGGACAGCCGGACGGAGGGAGGGATGGATGGAAGGAAAGCTCGATGGACACACGCCGAGACCAATTTTTTTTTATAAATGAATGATTCGAATCGTGAAAGTATAGTTTTGAAAAAGACAGATGTCAGCACAAGGCACTTGTGATTTGTTTCACCACTCCATGTGTACACAAAATTAAGATTTTTTTTCACATCATCATGCAGTTGCAATATCATGCCACAGTAACATAGGAATACTTGTCTGGAGTAATGCATAAATTGTGTTGTACCTCAACATGAAGGTTTGGGAAAGAGTGAAAAATGAACAACCAAAATTCTCCTGGCGTCTGTGTGACAAACAAAGAAACACAATCATGATCAGTCAAAAGTGAATGTTCTGAATTGGTTGCAAAGTTGAGAGCGTGATACTCTTGGGATGATAAAATCTCAATTGCACAATAAGAGAAAACATGCCAGATGACGTCACCAATCATTATGCACACAAAATCAGGAATTGTGTTGTATGATTAACGTCGATAATAATAAATGGAACTGTGTTTCAGTGTGTCAGTCGGTGTGTGTATGTGTGCATGTGTGTGTCTCCTCCACAACTCCGAAACCATGAAACCTAGCAGCCTGAAACTTTACATGCATACAAAGGGAACTCCAAGGAAGTTCATGAGTGAAACTTGGGTGTTTGAGTTATTATTAAAACACTCTTTTTTTAAGATCATTAATGGCTTTATGTAATAATATCCTCAATCAGTGGCATCCTTGGACACCCCGCTCTCATCGTCGGTCACCTCTCTCTCCCTTGCTGGGGTCTTAATACGCCATTTTGTTCGGCCTGCTCAACAATGCCTTGAGTTGGAACAGGCCACAACAGTTTATTGATGATAATGTTTTCAAAACGTTTTTTTTTTTTTTTCCACTTTCCTCACTCATATCATCGAATGCCTCATCTTCATGCCTAAGAATTACTGTATAGATTGCTTTTGTAAGTGCTGTCGTTTTCAAATTAGGAGCTTGGAGTGATTTCATGCATTATATGATGCGATTTTCCATGATCTACTCTCATGGACTAATTAAAGTATATCAGAGAAATAGAATTTGAGTTTGGCAGATCAGAAAAAGTGGACTAAATATCTTGAAATCTGGAGTGATAGCGGTACAGTTTGTGTCCCGATCGGGATGTGCAGTCGGCAGTTGCTACAATGCAAGGTAGAGATACGTAGATAGCACACACGGATGTGGTATATGTGGGTAGACTTGAATCTGTAAAGGGACTCTCCATGGGTGTATGTGCATGCCTACAGTGGTGACGAAGTTTCATCCCGCATCTTATGATGAGGTTGGGTGGTGGAGGTTTCAACTTTTAACCTCAGCAGTGGATGAGCGATCACATTTTCCTTTGTCCTCATGACTGTTTCTAAAGCAATTGGTTATTTTATATGAACTTGGTGTGCTTTACAAAGGTTATACGATGTCTCTTTGTGAGTTTCAAAGCAAACTATATATTGTTGTCGGCCGGGCGTCGGTGGCGATAAACGACCGCCAGGGGGAGCAGTAGAGCCGTCTCCCACCGAACACCCGGAATTTAGGTCGTAACTCTCGGACAACTCCAAAGGTCACGGGTCCCTTAGCGGACCGTGGTCACCAATGTTTCGACGGCGTGGGGTAGAGTTAATTGCCTAATTTCAATATACCTAAGTACCCACGTCGTCTTAACTACCGGGGAAAAACACACCCTCGACGGACCTCGGGCAGAACGGGCCGTTTATCGAGCCCGATCCGGGTGTAAACAGAGCGGGGATTACCAAGATCCGTCGGTCCAAATGAACAACTTACGGCACAAACGGCCTTACTACTTCTCAAGCCCGCACTGTGCTGGGTCAATGGGAGAAAGCACAGAAAACGAGCTGGTACATTTAACAGGGGTTTATTACAATAATCGGGAGTGGAAACACAGAGCAGACTTACTTACAAATAAAATGAAATGTACAACTAGAATGGGCACTCGGTAGAGCGCATACCTTCGCCTCCGCTACTTTTTTGTTCTTGGCATGAGAGAGGGGGGAACAGAACAGTGAACATTTTGGTGTTTGTTTCATGCAAATCGGTTTTGATTTGACCGTTATGACAAAAACCGCATATTTTGAAAGGTCGTGACCCCACTGACCTTTGACCCCCAACCGCTAACAAGGGTAATGACGTAATTGTGTCATGTCGCCCATCACAAGATTGGGCAATGAATTCTGAACATTTTGGCATCGGTTGCATGCCAATTAGATCAAAATTGACCGCGCTATGGTAAAAATACGAATTTGACCTTTCCGTGACCTTGACCTTTGACCCGATCGCTCCCAAAATCTAATCAAATGTTCCTTGGATAATAACCCATCATCCCACCAAATTTCAAGCGATTTGGTTTTATACTTTCTGAGTTATGCGAATAACAAACAAACACACACACACATATATATTCACAAATAAATAAATACACAGCGACCAATACATAACCTTTCGCAGAATGCGAAGGCAATGAAAAGAAAACACTTAAGCAATTCTACTTAATGGACTGGCGCCACACACACAGACGAAAATAAAACCCAGGCGTTTAATTAGACCCTTGCAGAGAAAGAGAAAAAAAGAAAAAAAAAAAAAAAAGAGAGAAAGAGAGAAAGAGAGAAAGAGAGAAAGAGAGAAAGAGAGAAAGAGAGAAAGAGAGAAAGAGAGAAAGAGAGAGAAAGAGAGAAAGCTGGGGGTAGCAGTTCACTTGGGTTCCTGCACGTTGGAGGGGTGCTCCACGGTGCGGCACTTGCCAATAGTCGTGCGGCTCGGCCCACGGTCACACACGTGGGGTTCGTGCCCGCGGAGGAACTCGAGTCGAGTAGTCGGAGTCCCAGGGCGAGAATCAGGGTCACGGACAAGACCCAGCAAAACTCCAAAGAACGCCCCACGCCTCCAACGAATGCTCCAAAAAAAAATCCAGAGCTGACTTTCCCCACTCAGAACCCTCTTCAGGTGGGAGGGATTTCTTTCCTCGCCACTCGCCTCCTGATTGGACGGTTGCATCGCACGATACGCTGGCCGTCCCTCATTGGACAAGCCCACGGTAGGCGGGGCAACTCCCACCTTTCTGGGGCGGAGTCGGAGCTGAGGCGATTGTAGCTCCGCCTACCTCCTCACCGAAGGCCACGTGCTTAATGGCGATGGTGGAGCGAGGCGATGGTGCCGCTGTTGTTGTTGTTGTAGTTGATGTAAAAATTCTAACTATAAAATAACTCGAAGTGCACACACGAAATTCCAATTAGACAGAAGGAAGGATTCTAACTATAAACACATACTTATCAAAATAACTAAGCTTAGGGACTGCTGTCTGTTTGTGTGCAAATGGCTTTCAGATGTGGAACAATATTTCAGAACATCTGATTTCCAAACCATATGTGGTATTAACGGGTTTTCTAAATTAGAGCCAATTTGTTTTTCACCCCTGACATGAAGATTGGCAGCACATGTCTTTGAAACATCTACAATACAACATTGTTTTTTTTTTTAATTGTTTTTTGAAATTCCCCCAAAACAAGGTGAAAGCTACACAAGGTTTTTGGGTTGTATATAGGACGTACTGTAGTCGGTAAACCACACCGAACTCCAATCAGTCGATTTCCGAAAAATTGCTGATGTCGGCCAAGCACTAATATATTGTGTGTGTGTGTGTGTGTGTGTGTGTGTGTGTGTGTGTGTGTGTGTGTGTGTGTGTGTGTGTGTGTGTGTGTGTGTGTGTGTGTGTGTGTGTGTGTGTGTGTGTGTGTGTGTGTGTGTGTGTGTGTGTGTGTGTGTGTTGTTCATAAAGCACAATATATTCTCTCTGCAAACTCGCCGACCCCGTCTCCACTCTCTTTATCTCTCTTTGACCCATCCTCGCAGCACCCCCTCCTAATAGAGTTCAGCACCCTCCCACACCTCTCTCTGTTTCTCAATCTCTCTCTGTTACTGCACGTATCTGGACAACGGTTATCTCCATACGTGTCTGGATGGTGGTTATGTCCGGACAGGAGTTTGCCTCTGGACATGTCTGGGCAGTGTTTGTCACTGGACTGTGTATATAATTTTGACCGCTAGAAAATGGATTTCAGACATTATTGTGTTTCCATCCTCACTTTTATATGATGCAGAATCATTTTGATGAGACAGTATGAATCATTATTAACGCTCCACAGCACGTTGCCTTCCCTCCCCACCCTTCCTCGCTCCCCTCCCTCCATTCTCTTTCTCTTTCTCTTTCTCTTTCTCTTTCTCTTTCTCTTTCTCTTTCTCTTTCTCTTTCTCTTTCTCTTTTTCTCTCTCTTTTTCTCTCTCTTTTTCTCTCTCTTTTTCTCTCTCTCTCTCTCTCTCTCTCTCTCTCTCTCTCTTTCTCTTTCTCTTTCTCTTTCTCTTTCTCTTTCTCTTTCTCTTTCTCTTTCTCTTTCTCTTTCTCTCTCTCTCTCTCTCTCTCTCTCTCTCTCTCTCTCTCTCTCTCTCTCTCTCTCTCTCTCTCTCTCTCTCTCTCTCCCCGTATTCCCATCAGCGAAGTGACGGGTGGTATTTGCTAGTTCTCAATATATGGCAACGGCCATCATTACCACAAGTTGTCGTTTCGTCTGCAGCCTATGGCCACTGGCTGCATCATTTTATGGAAGTGTGGCTGTGCCACTGATGCAGTGCCCTTGTTACCCAAAAAGTGTCAGCCTTCTTGGGTTGCTTTATGTAGCTTCTTCAGCTTGAGGAGTGTGGGAGGTGTCAATTATTTACATAATCCAAGCCACCTGGGTTTATTTGATGAGGTGAGAGTTAATTGGCTATTCCCTCTGAAGATGCATTTTTCTCTTACATTTTAGCATGATGGGTTTGAGGGTGATAAAACAAATAATAAATTGATAATTAAAACTAGGTATTAAAATAAATATATTAAACCTGAATTAAAATGTACTCAATGTATCTATTTTAAATAACACAATCATATCTTTTCCAGTAAGCCAGATTCAGCATTTCTTATTATTTAAATATATATGAAGGAATTTTTATAAAAGGCACCAACAAGTTAGAATGAAGATTTAGCAAAATGTCCAGAAGTATTCACTAAGCCCTAATCACCTCAAGATAATACATCTTCCCAGTCTGGGAGAAGCAGACTGACTTTTAAAACCTGTATACTATATAAACTTATCGTTAACGTCCATAAGAGTTGACGTTTGACGTTATTATAGGCATTCTGTACATTTCTGGTGCCAGGAAAGAGCATTAACATGTCTCGATTTGAAATATATGTTACAACCATTCAACCAGGTCAGGCTGGGGCTGTCTGAAGGCCAAAGATAAGCTTCACCTGGAGGATGTCAAGACCTGACAAAGTTGGCGCCAGCATCTGAAGAAAAGAAAATACTATGTCTCACTGAACACTATATAAGAACTTAGGATTCTCAATGTATTTGAGTGATCTGGAACGAGTCTTGTATGTCCAGTATCTCCTATACGCATATTAAAGTGTTTGTATGTTGAATAAATGTTCTAATTGTACAGAGGGTTCAGAGATTTCTTCGACACCTCCATTCACAGGTGATAGATGTGGGTGGGTCTATATATACAGATATGTATGTATGTATATATATATATATATATATATATATATACATATATATATATATATACATATATATATATATATATATATATATATATATATATATATATATATATATATATATATATATATATATATATATATATATATATATATATATATACGAGGTGTGTTCAAAAAGTTTCCAACCTTAATTTTTCGTGCCTAAACAAATGAAGCTAGGGAGGCGTGGTTTTGTGCACGTATGTAGGCGATCCTAATCCGTATGCGTGAATATTTTCCCGCCTGCAGAAGCTGTCAGTCGCCGACAGACCACCGATGAGTGAGGAAGTGTAAGTGAGCGCCGTCGGATTTTCGTTTTTGACAAAATGACGGAAAAACTAGAACAACGCTACTGCATCAAATTTTGTGTAAAGCTTGGCGATTCCCAAGTGGAAATGATCCGCAAGATTCAACAGGACTTCGGGAACGAAGAAATGGGCACCACACAGATAAAAGAGTGGTACAACCACTTCAAAGATGGTCGCACATCAGTGGAAAGTGAAGCACGTTCTGGTAGGCCCTCAACATCCCGAAATGAGATCGTCATTGACCAAGTGAGGACCCTGCTGATGCAGGATCGTCGAATCGCGATCAGAGAACTTGCAGACGAGGCGGGCATCAGCATTGGATCCATTCATTCCATTGTGATTGAGGATTTGGGCTTAAGGAGAATCTCAGCGAAGTTCATGCCAAAGCTGCTAACGATCGAGCAGAAGCAACTCCGTTTGGAGATCGCACAGGACATGCTGGAGACTGTGAACAGTGATCCCAACTTCTTCAACACAGTGATCACTGGCAATGAGACCACAGTGATCTGTCATTTTGTCAAAAACGAAAATCCGACGCACTCACTTACACTTCCTCACTCATCGGCAGTCTGTCGGCGACTGACAGCTTCTGCAGGCGGGAAAATATTCACGCATACGGATTACGATCACCCACATACGTGCACCAAACCACGCCTCCCCAGCTTCATTTGTTTACGCCCGAAAAATTAAGGTTGGATACTATTTGAACACACCACGCATATATGGTAGTCAAAATATGATCCGTATCACCAAAACCCCAAAAAATTGCAACAAAACGTTTTATTGTTTTAAATGTTTTCATAGGTCATGCTGCGTGCCAGAAAAAGTCTCGGGTAATCTGACCCCGGTTATTGGGTTAATTTGCATATTTCAAAGATGGCCGCCAGTGAAAATTTCAATGTACTATAAACTTTTTTATAGTTAATTTTAGACCCTATAAATGTATTAGCAACATATGGGAACATGGGGTTTCTGAATCAAATGAATATAGTTTCCCCCGCCTATGACGTACTATGACATAACTATGACGTTTATGACGTCATAGTTACCTTACCTCTCACCTCGATAAGCTCACCTCGACCATACGTGCATCCTATCTACGCTCAGCTACATCTGTGATCTTGCAGACAGACACAGCGTCTCCCCAGTCATAACATTTGACCAGCCCCTATTTTGGAAGGCATTGGAGAGTATCTATAATGCACCACAGGGAAGCCCTCTCAAAGGCATCATCTTGATGCTTGGTACCTTTCATATGTTTATGAACATACTTGGAGCCATAGGTATACTGATGCAGGGCTCGGGACTGAAAGACATTCTTGAAACAGTCTACGGTGAAAAGGCAGTGAAACAAATGTTGAATGGGAAATCGATGCAAAGGGCATTCCATGGACATATGTCAGTAGAGAAATGTCTTTATGGCATGATTGTGTCTGAGCTGATGAGCAGTGATCTTGAATTTGATACCCTAGTGTGACAGTACGAGGACATGTATCTAACGGTCATAGCTAGGGAGACGACCGTGGAATCCCTCGAATCTTCTGACATTCAGCTGAAATTAGAACAGGCGCTGAAGGACAAACAAGACGAGTTGTCATCTCGGTCCTGGACAAGTAAGCTTTGGCTATCATACACCAGCATGGTAAAAACTAGCAGAAAGCTGATCATGGCTGATCGTGTAGACTCCTGGCAAACTCACCTCGGCGCCGTGACTGAATGTCTGCCGATATTCGCTGCTGCAGGACACTTTAACTATCTGAAATTGGCGCACCTCTACTTGCAGAACATGCAACAACTGGAGACAAGCAATCCGGCAGTATAAAGCAAGTACCAGGAAGGCTACCATGTGGTTCGCCGGAGTGATCAGTTCCGGGCTGGACTTGGGTCCAATCTTGTTATCGAACAGACACTTATGCGATCACTCAAATGGACTGGTGGGTTGACCAGGGGCAGTGGCATGACGGAGGAGCAACGTGCCCTGTGGACACTGTCGTCCCCAGTATGTTCGGAATATAATGTAGCCATGCAAGAATTCAATGATTGCACTTACACGTCGAGTGAACAGCACAAGGAGGCCACCAAGTCCAGGATGGAGAGGGACCAGTCAGATCTAGCAAAAATCCAAGAAAAACTTCAGTCATGCAATCCATTCTCTGATGATCCAACCTTGAGAAATGTTGTCACTGGTGTTGTATCCAAGGATGAAGTGAATGTCGACAACTTGAAGGTAGTGGGGAAAGAAGTTGCTGAAAAGCTGAATGGACAACCAGTTTTCACCTACACATGCAAAAGGAAGGACAAAGCGAAAACTCTGGGAGATTCATCTGCTGTCCAGGTTACTGGCGACCGAACTATAGACCCTGCTCTTCTGTTTCAGAGGCTACTTGTCATTTCTCAGGCAGGGAACCTCTCATTAGAGGACGTTCTTGAATATGAATTGTCTCCATTTCCCCCAGCTCTCTTTGAGGCGAAGCACATATTCAGGAAAGCAGACAAGCCACAGCTTGCGAGAGCAATAGATGAATATGCAAACGGTTTGTCTACCGAGGATGAGTCGGACGATGTACCCAAGACGGACCACTTTGTGTTGGATGGTGGCTCACTGATGCATCGTGTTAAGTGGACGAAAGGGAGCACATACGGATCCATAGCTAACGGCTAAGCTGACTTCGTACTCCGCAGTTACGGGAAAGTTACTGTTGTCTTCGATGGTTATTCGGATGAACCATCTATCAAGGACAGCACACACCAGCGTCGTCAAAAGAAACATCATCCCAAAGTCAACTTCACGGAAGACACCATGTTCATGGGGAAAAAAGATGAGTTCTTATCACATGGTTCCAACAAGCAGGAACTGATAAACATCACTAGCCAAAGGCTAAAGGAAAAGGGGTGCACTGTGATAAACGTAACAGGTGATGCAGACTACGACATCGTGCAAGCAGCAGTACGAGTTTCCCAGCTACAGTCAACAACACTGATAGGCGAAGATACGGACTTACTTATTCTGCTACTTCACCATTTTGCTGAAGGTGGCAACCGGGACTTGTACTTCCGATCTGACAAGACGCAGGACCAAAGCAGAGTGTATCACATAAACAGACTGAAGAGCCTCTTAGGATCCCAGGCATCTACCATGATGCTGTTCGTACATGCTTTACTGGATGTGATACGACTTCGCGCATATTTGGGGTTGGCAAGAAATCTCTCTTCCAGAAAGTCATGAAAGGTGATGCTGGTTTGAGGTCATGTGCCCAAGCATTTGCTACACCAGGTCAAAGCACAGATGCAATTGTAGAGATTGGGTACAAGGCAATGGTCCAGGTGTTTGGTGGAAAGGGAACAGATACTCTCACTTCGTTGCGCCACAGCATCTTGACAAAGAAAGTGGTATCGGCTGTGTCGTTTGTTACCCTAGAGCATCTGCTGCTAACTGAAGCGGCTACTAAGCAACATTCGCTCCACACGTATTTCCAGATCATGACATGGATGGGAGAAGAGGCAGATTTGGAAGCAACAGACTGAGGGTGGAAAACAGAGGAGAATCAGTTCATCCCAGTAATGAATGAAATGAATGCCGCACCAGACTCTTTGCTTAAGGTAGTTCACTGCAACTGCACTACTGGGTGCAGTACTCAACGTTGCACATACAGAACCTACGGTCTACCATGCACATCAGCTTGTGGACAGTGCCAAGTGCAGTCATGTAGCAACCCTTTCAATCAAATGTTGGGGGATGAGAATGATAATGATGACAATGACAATGCTGAGATGATCTAGGGCGACAATGAGCGTGGCTTATGGTAAGGCTGTGTGGCATACATACAGATTTCTTTTGGATTGATGACGCCCCATCTATGTAATTACAGGAAAGGGACAGCTTAACTAGTTCAAGGAGTTAAATGATAGCATCACATGTCATGACATATTATAAAACAACAGATTTTCTATGGCATACTCATTTATCTTTTAACTATGACGTCATATACGTCATAGTTACGTCACAGTACGTCATAGGTGGATGGAACTATGTTTATTTGATTCAGAAACCCCATGTTCCTATCTGTTGCCAATACATTTATAGGGTCTAAAATCAACCATAAAAAAGTTTGTAGTACATTGAAATTCTCATTGGCGGCCATTTTGAAAATATTCAAATTAACCCCTTGACCGGGGTCAGATTACCCGAGACCTTTTTTCTGGCATGCAGCATGACCTGTTAAAACATTTAAGACAATAAAACGTTTTGTTGCAATTTTTTGGGGTTCAACCATATATTGACTATATATATATATATATATATATATATATATATATATATATATATATATATATATATATATATATATATATATATATATATGTGCAGACATGCACACAGAATGAGTTGAATACTGCTGGCTGTAATTGGGGTGTTGGCTTGAGGGGGGGGGGGCAAAAAAAAATTCATATACCGAGGGGTTTTGGATGGTGGGAGACTTCAATTCTTTCTATGTAAATATGTGTGGCATTGGGAGATCTTGTGGGAGCGAGTATTCCAAGTCATACCATAATGTTCCTTCGGGATCTTCATCGAAATCGAATAATTTTGACCTTGTCACATCTTCAACTCATCCACCAAGTTTTGTCATCGCTCAATGACAACTTTTGAGATACCCTGCTCACAGACAAACAGACAGGGGTGAAAACATAACGTCCATCCACCTCTGGTGGCGGAAGTAACAATAAAACATTACAGCTTGATCCATGAATCGAGATCCATAAAATGCAACAGAGGTATATTCTTCATGACCTGAGAGGACTCTGTTCCACACCTTAAGAAACCTGCAAATGGAGATTATTGTTGTTGTTGTTGTTTCGAATGTAGCCTATGGCTGCTGGTTGCATCATTTTATGGAAGCGTGGCTGTGCCCATGTTCCGTTGATGCAGTGCCCCTGTTTACCAGCAAGCTGGTCCTCATTTTACCAACCTCAGGATGACAGACTGAGTCAACCCCACCCTGGTGTTATGTGGACGGCACGACACGAACTCGAACTCAAGATCCCAAGATCTTAAACGTCAGCCTTCCCAACCATTAAGCCAACACTGGGGTTTGGAAATCAAAACCATCATAATAACCAACGATAGAGAAGCGCGAGTCTCCGTCAAATGGAACATCACTCGGATGAGTGCCGGTTAGTGAAGACGTTGCCCACCTCGGATGTGTTTACACACGAAAGCTTCGAAAAATAAACGATTTTTTCGGTGGTAAAATAAAAGCAGAACATGAACGCATTAGAAACGTGCGGTGAGTGACATCCCCGTAAGATTAACAATCAGCATCTGAGCTAAAATTCTGTCAACAATAGATAAGAAAATTATGATAATTCCTTTGAAAACTCACCCGTGCGATGTCCCAGGAGACGATGAACAGAATAATCCCTCTCCATGAATTGTCAACGCCGACAAGAAGCTGTTCCTCGGAGTGAGTGCGTGTCACTATTGTGACATCACAATAGAAACAAACGTTTTTTTTTTCACAGCAACCAACGTTGTTTGTTCCACAAAGAAAAATTAACGGTATTTTTCATTTCAAGCGACAATATAATCTCTTCGATGAATGTTTTGCTCTTACAAAAAAATAATTTTTCATCGTCATTCCAAAACAACAATCTTTCAGTCATTCTGAAAGAAAAATAAAAAAAAACGTTTGTTGCTATGGCAACGACGCGTCATTCTTCTCTCACAAAAAGCTTCTCGCGATAATTAAAAAAACGGCTCTTCCAGCCTATCGCGAACACTTGCAGCTCTTCTTCAGATTTAAATCTTATTTTCCTTTATCTATTTTTTCCTCTCATTTTTATTCCCTCGGTGTGAGACGTCGTCGTTTGTTTTCTCTTCGAGAGAGAACGGATGAAATTGCGATGTAAAAGCTGCAAGTCTCAGCGATGGTTTAATTCACAAATTACGTACACAGACGGGAGTGGCGATTTCGATCACGACACTTGTTACGCAATTAGAGGGGTTCTCTCTCATTCACAAGCACGTTGTCGACATTGATCTGTGCCCCCCTACCTCTTCCATATCAAACCCCTTCTTCCTCAGCATTTGTGGGCTTGTCTTGGTCGTGTCATGGCGTCTGTGAGCGTGTTTCCGTTCGTGCTCTGGAGACTTTCCGACATTTATTTTATTATTATTATAATTTTGTTTTAATTTTTTTCCTTACTCTGTCGTGACTATTCTTCCCTGAGGAGTCGACGTTTGATCCTTCAATGGTGAGGGGAGAGGAGCGAGAATGAAGGGGAGAGTGAAGGGTGAAGAGAACGGAAGACACGTCACGTGACCCGCTGAAAGGAAAACCGTGTGACGGTTGGATGGCGCGTGGCGGCCATTCACGGCCTCTTAACAATATTAAACTTCTCTCACGGCTCTTTATTGAAGGTATTTGGTAGTTTCTTTATTCAACATTTAGTTAATTCACTCGGTTTTCCACAATTAGTTGATTTATATTTTTGGAGGTTGTAATTTTTTTTTTAATGCGAAAATGAAGTTTTGGCGGGAAGGAAGTGTCGGTCTGCCTGAGGAAATAGCGACGAGATCGCCGCTGGAAGCCTGGAACAGATATCTTCTCTTTTTTTTCAAGTAATGTAGAGCCGACTTTAGCAGAGCTGCCGTCAACCTACATCACACGAAGAGGGAGAACCAATGGCTGGAGGCCTAATAGGCCCCTGACGGGATTGTACCCGAGCGGGGAGGGGGGGGGGTCAGGGAACCCGGGTAATTCCATGGGAAAAGTTACCTGGTGGTTATTTTTTGAAAGTACATTTTTCATTAAACCTTGTATACCATATGACGGATTATGAATTGAAATAATTGAATTTTTGCAATATCAGCTGCCGACCTGCTGTCACGTGATTTGGACGCCATTTTGTTTGTGCCTCAACGTCGATCAGAAGTACATCAATTTTCCCAATTTTATATCCAACGACATCCGAGTTGAAGACTTCGTGGCCAAAAAGGTTAGTGATGGACATATAGCATATGTTGAAGATTCACCATGAACTGTTAGTTCTGACTGAATTCTACTCGTAAGTTTTCTTTATGCGGAACGAAATCCTAATAGGCTGATGTTACGTCTGTTACGAAAATTGTAAAATTGTCCTTTTTTTTTTTCTTCATGGCTCAAGATATTCCAAACTTCCCATTTATGTTTTTCTTGGTTAATTGTACGGCTAATACAGTAACATAGACCAATAAGAATTATACCCTTTATCGGGGCTAAAATTACCGTAACGGACGTAACATGCCAAAGGGTTACGTCCGTTACGAAGTGGATTCCCTGTCTGTATTTCCCCCACTCCAGTTATTGAGAATTGGAGTGGCTGTCTTCTGATGCCAGACCCACCCATAGACCAAATGGTGCCAAAAAGGTGTAAATAAACAAAGACATAGCTTCTTTGGAAGTAAACAATATTCCCAAAAAAATATACCTTTGGAAATAAACAAAGCCAGAGCTTCAAGAAGAAGTTACTTAATATTGTTACGGCTGTGGAAATTCGCAGAGCACCATATAGGTCCTTAGATCAGTTATGCCGATAAGTCTGTGTTCAGATAGATTTCCCCACCGTTGTCTAATGGGATTATTTGTGTCACCCGGGCTGTGATCTTTGAGGGAGCCCTTTTTCTTTTACTATCGTTATTTTGGACCAACCACCTTCTCCACCACGCCAACCACCAACCACCTTCTCCACAACGCCAACCACCAACCACCTTCACCACCGCGCCAGCCGCAACAACCACAACCAACTTCTCCAAAACTGCCGACATCTCCACAAGCAACGGCAAACTGGTAAACAGAACTGACGCCTGGGATTTCCCCTCCCCCCTTTCCTTGCTTTCCTGTGCTCCAGGACGGGGGAGGGGCAGATCGAGCCAGGGGTCAAAGTTGATGTAAGGTGGGGGCCTGATTTTGGGCGGTAAATGTCCCCAGTGCCACGGCAACAAATTCTTCCCCCGCGCGCCGCGAAGGGAGGGGTGAGGCGGGATGGAAATAAAAGCGAGCGCTGAACGCAGCGTAGAGAGAGTCGAGTGAGATGAGTCAAGAGTCGGGTCGGTCAGTCAGTCTCTCGGGGCTGCGGGTTGTTGAGTGGTGGAAGCGAAGAAAGACAGTTGGGTGGAGGCGCGCGCAACGGATAGCGCATTGGACTTCCAGAGGAAGCGACAATTGAAAGGTTGCGGGTTCGAGTCCCGCAAGAGGAAGGAGCTGCAGAAATTTGTGGAGCCAGAGAGGAGTCGCCAGCCGGGTCACCGTCGAAGGCGCGAGTGGAGTCCGGCGGAGTGCGGGCAGGGCCACCGAGGGTCACCAAACCCGAACCCATCGAGTCGTCTCCAGGGCGACCAGGTAACCTGCTCGGCCTCTTGGAGCTCCTTCGGTCCTCAAAGCTCCAGGTTTATAAAGACCCCGAGAGGTCCAGTCTACCCCCTCGTCTTTGAGGGAGTTTTTCCTTGTTTCTTTGTATGAATGCTGTGGCGCCGAGTCCGTTAAGTAGAACTGTTGATAAGTGACTGTAAATAATAAATAGATGGTCGTAGCGCTTGGTCTTGCTCGCGTCTTGTCCCTACCCCCATCCATTGAATAACTGCATGCGTGTTTTGCATTCCTCGCTTTTGTTGGCTGTATAATTGCATATGTGCATGCTTGAATACGTGCTTTTCTTGCATGAATACCTGACTGCATACGTGTGCTTGTTTAAATGTACCCCGTTCGTTGCGTCTTTTCCTTAATTGAGCTGCCATCTTGCCCTCGGAATATAGTTGGTTTTTCAATAGCCGGTAAAGCGATCGGGTCCAACGGGAGTCGCGATAACACCCCGCTCGGTTATCCCAAAAGGGAGCAAGCTGCATTAAGCGGCTCGTGTCCCAGCAGCCCCGTTGAGGTACAATCTCTCGGTAATCTACCCGCGCGAATAATTAAGTATATCGACAGTTCGGCGATTGACCCTGTAGCGCAGGTAGAGTGCGGACAAGGTTGTGGTGTGGTTAAGAACACACCTGTGGCTGGTTTTCGGCGTTGCTCCGGAAAGCCGCGACTGAATTGTCCGTCCGGTGGGTGTACGGACGAGATTCGGCTAAATGCGGCTGTTTACACACCGGCGGGCGAGAATTCGTAACAATATATTACGCGAGAGCATGGTTATGGTGGATGTCGCTGCACGTTTCTGTCAATTCAGAGGGCGTACGGCCACCGTATGCTCGCCGTAGAGCAAATGTGACTTAGGTCTTAGAAATTGTGGAGACCGAAAACGTGGGGTTGCCATATGGTCTTTGATTTGATGTCGCACGGTGACCTTAAGGGCGCCCTGCGGCGGCCATAGAATTTTCAAGGCAGACACAAGGTAGCCTCAAGGTGCTCGCAAGGCGACCGCAGGGGACCCGAAGGCGAACGTGCGGCCAGACGGACGGTAACGAATGGGTTAATTTATTTATTTTTTTACCAGTTTTTTTTTTCCGGCTTGTCGAATTGCTGCGGCGAACGTAGAAATGAAAAAAGTTATAACTCCGCGTTATAATTCCACGGCGACCTTACGACCTGTAAAATATAGCCAAACGGCATAGGGCCACCCTGAGGCCACCGCAGAAACTCTGCGGCCGCCGCACGTTTCTGTCAATTCAGAGGGCGTACGGCCACCGTATCCTCTCCGTAGAGCAAATGTGACTTAGGCCTAACAACACGCTCGTGGTTGTGGGTTCAAATCCCATAGTGTTGTGTTCATTTTTTTTTTCTTTTTTGGGTGTCTACTAGGCTATACTACCCTTGTCATACGTACTGGCATGCGTTCAGTAAGATTCGAATCCTAAATCTGGCCTGAATCATCATACCAGCGCAAGAACTGGTGTTCCCACAGCTTTTCAATTAATAATATGTCTCGTGTTTCAATGTCGTCATTTAGGTCTCGTGTTTTAATGTCGCATATTTTAATATTTTACACAATCTTGCAGATGGCCAATTCGGCGGCGGAAAGGATGCGGACAGCGTATGTCGGCGCAAAAGAAACATGACGAAAGAAGAAAAAAAAACGCAGAACATCATAAGCACTACTGTGCCCAATGGGATAACAAGAAAAATCGCGAAGAAAGGGCAAAAGCAAAGCATAGGATGCAAAAAAATGCACGAGAAAAGAACATTGCAATCGCCAACATCTGGTAGTCCATCGCAAGCCTTCAGATTGGCCCAGTTTTGGGAAAGCGGTAGGTCGTGCCGGTTAAGCTTTACCAACCAGCCCATGAAAAAAAACTTTGTGTTGTGAAAAAGCTGGCAGAGAAGTTCGGTGTGGGAAGTGGACTGACGAAGTTGAAGCAGAGGCAGTTTTCTCCAGCAACTGAGGAAGCTGTCCGTTCATTTTACCTAAGTGATGAAGTGTCGAGACAGATGCCCGGTAGGATAGACGTGGTAACTGTTCGGATTGATGGCCAAAAGCAAAAGCTACAGAAAAAGCTTATGATCATGAATGTGATGGATACGTGCAAGTTAATCAGATTGGAGAATCCTGAAATGGAGATCGGAAAACCAAAGTTTGCATCGCTGCGACCAGTTAATGTACTACCGGTGTCGGAGAAAGATCAGAATGTGTGCTGTTGTTCCTATCATGAGAACTTCGACCTTCTCGTGAGAGGAATTCAAAAATGCGTGCCACTCCTGCCAAACAGTGAGGACTTGATAGCAAGAACGGTCTGCGGATCCAACCTGTCATGCCATATCGGGGACTGTACCCAGTGTAGTGATTGCGATTCTAAAGTTCAGAACATCTTCCAGGAAAGCCACCTTAGTGAAGAGCTGAGCTGCTCCTATCTCCAATGGAATGATCAGTACAAGAAAGTTGAAATTACTTCAACGATTAAGTTGGCCAATGAAGAGCTCCTCAAACAACTCGCCGTTATGAGGAGACACGTCTTCATAGCCAAATGCCAGTTGCACTAGATAAAACTCCTGAAGGAACACCTTGGCGGAAAACAAGCTGTGCTACAAGAAGATTTTTCGGAAAACTTCTCTTTGAAGCATCAAAACGAAATCCTGGCTGCTCACTGGCGAAACGACAGCGTGACACTTTTCACAGCGATGCTTAATACGCCTGATGGTGTTCGGTCGTATGTGGTGGTAAGTGATGACAAGTACGCTGTTGCTGCATTCAATCGCAAAATCCTGGAAGCGGCAAACCAAAACGAGAACGAGACCATTGAAAAACTACATATCTTTTCCGACGGCGTCGGCAGTCAATTCAAAACCGGTATAACCTGAACCTCCTGCTGTGGCCACAAAAATGTCCGGCACCCTTACGGACATTGGCTGGTCTTTTTTTGGAACAGCACATGGTAAAGGCCCAGTCGACGGTGTTGGTGGAACGGTGAAGAGGGCAGTGTGGCGACGGATCCTTCAAAGACAAGTAGTTGTCCAGGATGCCGCTCAGTTCGCTAAGGTCGCTCAAGAATGCTGTCCAGGTGTGACCATATTGTATGTTCCATCGTCGGACATCGACATCGTGCGGCAGGAATTGGACACCATCTGGGCCGAAACGGAACCGAGCGCAATCCCACAGCTTAGGGTGCATCATTTCTTCAAGTGTGTTGGACCTGGCTCTTTTCAAGAGGCAGTGATCAGCCCTTTCCTCAGGCTGTTAGGGTTAGTGCTGCAGCCACCCTCTAAGATCATCCAGCTGGTAAAGGCAGCATTTGTTTAAACATTTACATTTATTTATTCATTTACAGCATTTAAACATTTACATAAATGTTTAACAAAACAATGAATCCATTTATTTATATTCTCTGAAATTGACTAAGTTTTGCCTGTAGTAGCTCATCAGTTGCTCAGTTACACCGTGGCAGATGACCAGCTTGAAAAATGATGAATTCCCCACTAAAAAGTAGTTTAACTGGTTTTTATTCAAGTTGAAATGTGTCTACACCCCTGTTTTGGCCAATCATTCATCAAGCAGTGTCTATACATTGTGGTAGCATCTCCGGACGTTTATTAATAAACGTCCAGAGATGTTACGTCCATTACGCTCAGTTGTTACGTCCGTTACATGACATTTGCCATAGTACTGCCTACTCGGTATCATTAATTCCTCAAATAAATACTGGAAATACAATGACTTACCTATACCAAGCTGCTATACCAGATTTAGTCTTTTGTCGTAGAACACTTCACAGAAATTTGTGAGCAAAACGATCATCATGCGAAAGGGGGTATTTTGACGGTTACGTGCGTTACGAAGATTCATCATACCGTAGCACTCTGGCAAAAATTCTTAATCTCATATAATTACCATTTCCTGGCACCTTTGTGTTCACTGCACAAAATAAACTAATACATTTGGTACGATAACCTTGTTCTTCATGAAATATTTTTGAGAACTGCCAATAAGTTCTGTCTGAATGTTACGTCCGTTACGGTGGAATTACCCACCCGGCGATTTGCTTATTTATTTATTTATTTAAAAAAAATTTCATTAATTGGTTGTTTTTTTTAGGGTTGGGATTTTTGAGGCGAAGGGACGAGGGATGTTTGTCCTGAGTTACTTTTCAAAATGACAATAAAGATCTGGCCCAGCAGGCACACATTATTATCACGTGATGTAATTATGAAATTCATGTAAATTACTTCATGGAATCATCGCTTACACTTCGGTTTATGCTTTAAAAGTGAATTTTTTCACTGCTAAATACTGAACTGGCGAAGGTGCCCGTCGCTTTGCTGATGGATTTAATCAAAAGATGGCATGCTGTACTTCACCAACATTCTGCTCTCTTCACCCGATCATTAACTTGCCCGAGGTCATCTTCCATCTGTTTGGAAGTCAGCTAACATCACGTTCGTGAAACATCTTTACTGCTCCTACAGTTTGTGCATATGGCACACTTTTTTGTGTATTAATTATGTACGTATATTCATGAATTACGCACGATTAGAATGTAACTTTTGACTCTTGAGACTGCTCAGACCCTTTCGACCCTTGAGACCCAAAAGACCCAGATGTCCCAAAAGACCTTGAAGCTCCGAAAATCCAAAAAGTTCATAACGAGGACCCAAAACATCCAGAAGAACCAAAAGACTAAGATGACCCAAAAGTCCCCGAGGACCCCAAAGACATACATTGAATTGGGACCTCCCGTCGCTTGGGCCCATAAGTCCCCGAGGACCCAGAAGGCCCATAAGTCCCCGAGGACCCAGAAGGCCTATAAATCACCGAGGACCCAAAATTCCTTGAGGACCCAAAATACCCCAAGGACCCAGAAGTCCCCGAGGACCCCAAAGACAGAATTGGGATCTCCCGTCGCAAGGACCCAAAAGACACAAAAGGAACCAAAAGTCCTTGAGGACCCCAAATACTTAAATGACCCAAAAGTCCACGAGGACCCAAGAAAAATCCGAAGACCAAAAGACTTCAAAATAAAGATGCTGCAGGAGGAGAGAGACACAGTCGGAGATGAAGGCTCGAAGCGGGACAGAAGTGAGAGAGGCAGGATCGGCGGTCAAAAAAGCAAGGCATTACGGCTGGCTTTCCTTCGACGCATGAAGAAGACTGCACAATTCTTGTGTTCATGCTGAGGCGAGTTTGCCCGTGTGTGGGACCAGCGCCAAACCTCATGTCGAGCCATCGGGGGGGGAAGAGACTGTGCTATTCTTAAAGCAGAAGATCGACGAAGAGGCTGCATGGCGGTTGGTGAGCCCTGGCGTTGAATTCCGCCTCACAAATTACCTCCCGTACGTTCCCCGCCCAGAGAGTGGCTCGGCACCATTTTGGGCGCGTCCTCCCGCGCAGTGACGAAGTGGTTTGGTGACCTTCAAGCCACTGAGACTATCTCCTGGACCCGAAGCTAAATGCCCAAATAAAGGAGGGGTTTTTCTTTGTTTTAATTCTGTCCCCTTGTTTGCATTCAAGTCTGTGTGGAGGTGCCTCAAAATTGGATTTAGGTTACCTCACGTCTTGATTCGTTTCCATTGTGATTGTTGATTTCTCTGTTTATTAAATCATTATTTATTTAAGTTGCTGTTGTCCGTGTATCTGTTGTGGGTTCGAGAGTAAAATCCCTGTCCTGTGCTACTATCCTGGTGAAGCGCCGAGCTGTTTCTTTCCTGCGCGTGCCATAATCTCTGAGAATCTTGTCGGTAAGCCTCCAAGGGAGAACTGTTTGGCCATCTGTCCAGGTAGAGGCTAACCCTCTGGACATGACAATATTTACAACAATAATAAGAATACCAGTATCACATGGCAATAATATAATAACGAACATAGAAATCCTCGTGCTGGCCCGAAGCACATCTGGGGCTGGGCTTGGTGAAAGGCAAGCTAATTATTAAGCAGTACAGCAGTTGGGTATGCAACAAGGTTGTGAAGACCAATGAAAATTTGATCCATCGGAACAACGGGCCCACTGGTATAAACAAACAAATCAACACAAATTGAGCTTCACATTTCAGATACAGAATGTTACTGTAGAACACCGATTCTCTGTAAAAATCAGAATATCAGTGAATACAAAACTGTCTGATTCTGATGTACCATACTCTGTTGCAGTGTCAGTACTGCCGAAGAAGTTTCTTGCCAAGGATTATGCAAGGCGGTTTGCCATTGCCTTCAAAACAGTAGTTAAGGCAGGATTTTGTAATTTGTTCATGGTGCTTAGCTGTAGCTCAACCACTCTTCGCGAAGGACACTGTGGGATATTTGATGTCGACCAACTAATGCAAGCAGATGGAACAAGGATAGCACACATTGTGTGCTATCCTTGTGTTCATTGTGCATCGACGGATAGCACACACATTGATGCATCGTTCTGCATGTGAAACACCAATTTGGCAGTTTATAGCTGGGTAAGGATTTATAACCAGGCTATGCAGCTTGGAGCTGACTTTCAGTACCTTCAAGCCATCCTCCGAGTTATATACTGTATATATATATATATATAAAATGATGTGGAAACAATTTTTCCAAATGAACCTTTTTTTTCCATGAACAATGTTCATTCATCCAAATGATCACTGTATGAATGGAATATCGACAAAAAACATGTACAGATCAAAACTCACTGGTTGCATAAGTATTCAGCCCCTTCTGTCAGTGCTTGGGTAGAAGCACCTTTTGTAGCAATGAGGGCAATGAGTCTTTTTGGGTTGGTCTCTACCATCTTTGTACAATGAGATGGTGAAATCTTTGCCCATTCTTCACGTAAAACTTGCTCCTGTTTTGTCAAGTTTGAAGGGGATCGTCGATGGACTTCAATCTTCAAGCGTCACTATAAATGTTCAATTGGATTCAAGTCTGGACTTTGGGCCACTCAAGAACAATTATTTTCTTCTTATTCAGCCACTCCAATGTGGCTTTAACTTTGTGCTTCAGATCATTGTCCTGCTTAAATGTGAATCTCCTACACAGTTTCAGATTAATGGCTGACTCAAGCAGGTTTTCATCAAGGATTCTCCTGGACTTTGCACCATCATTTGTCCCTTCTATCTTGACAAGCTTGCCAGTCCCTGCTGATTAAAGGCAGCCCCATAACATGATGCTGCCACCATCATGCTTGACAGTAGGGATGTTGTTAACTTGGTGATGTGCAGTGTTGGCATTACGCCAGACATAACGCTTTGAATTTCGACCAAAAGTTCAATTTTTGCCTCGTCTGATCACAAAACCTTTCTCCACATGCCTGCAGTGTCACTAAGATGCTTTTTGACAAACTCCATAAAAGCTTTTAGATGTGTCTTTTTCAGTCATGGTTTCTTTCTTGTTCTCTGTCCATAGAAGCCAGCTTTGTGAAGGGAACGGGATGTTGTTGATTGATGAACACTGACCCACATGTCGGGCAAAGAGCCTTGCAGATCTTACAAAGTCATTGTTGGATTTACAATGACATCCCGAACCAGTTTCCTGTTTGCCTGGCTGCTGAGTTTGGATCAGCGACCTGATCTGGGTCGAGTCTGGTTGGTATGATCTGTCTTCCACCTCTTAATAATGGATTTCACTACGTATACCCAATCAGATAATGAGTGATTTTGAAATCTGCTTATAACCCTCTCCTGAACGGTGCTTCTCCACCACTTTATGTCTGACTTCTTTGAAAAGCTCCTTGGTCTTCATGTTTGCCTTGTTGCTTGACCAAGTAAGTTGAACCTTAAAACTCCAGAGATAAGTGGGGGAGCTTAAATCTTACCACCGATTACATACAGGTGAAACCTATTACACAGATTTTGTAACCTTTCAAACAAATAATTACCCTCGCTGAAGGAGAGGGTATTGCACTTGGGTCAGTTTGTTTGTTTGTTTGTCCGCACAGAACGTTCGTGTTTTTCTCCGCAACCGTTTGTCGGATTGAGATGAAATTTTCACAATAGGTGCGACTACTCATGATTATGATGTCATTGGTCACATGGTGTGGCAGCCATGTGGGAAAAACTTTGAACCCCTGTATCTCTGAAACCGCACCGAGGAAAAAAAAAATTGAAACTTGGCACACAGCAGTTACTCCTCATGGGGAATGAGTGATTTTTTATGACATCATAATTGCAAATGTAGAACACTACATCTGATCAGTATGAAAATTTTTGAGGGTCATCTAGGGATAAAATGGTTCACAGAAAAAAAAATTGATGACGTTATCGGTCATGTGATTCGGCAGCCATATTCTTTAAAAAAAAAAAAAAAACATTCAAAAAATCTTCTCTGAAGTGGCTGAACAGATCGAGGTGAAAATTCACACGTATGACATTCTGTCCATTTGGAAAAAAAAAAGGTTCACACATATGACGTCTTCGGTCACATCGTTTGGCAGCCATATTGAATTTACCCAAAAACCTATAAAAAAAATCTTCTCCAGAACGGCTGGCCAAATCAAGGGGAAACCACACAAATGTTCCCCAAGCCATGTGTGTACAAATTTGTAAAGGAATTAATTGATAGTTTACATGGCTGGGCTGCCATATTGGATTGAAGAAAAATATGAAATAATGTTTTCTCTGGAACTGCTTAATCAATCGACATGAAACTTCAGGCCCAGTCACACCTTGACATTTTAGCCAGCAATGGCAGCGTATTAAAATGTATGTAAAACGCTGGCTTACGTTGAACTTTTGATGTTTTTTTTTTAAAGATTCGGACGTATTCATAAGACTTGGTCTTATGCATAACGTATTAGTAACGGACACAAAACGTTTCGTTGTGTTATAGATAACTTATACCAACGAATGCTGAACCTGTTGTCGGCCTTCACAACCTATGCCCAATGATAGTCTAACTTATGCATAGCGCGCTGCACGTATCGCCGACGATCACGTGGCGTAGCCTATTAAAAGGCTGCCGCACAACGATTCAAATCATAACCGCTGCAGAAATGGAAGTGTCAACATCGCAGTCACACCTTGGCGATCTTGCCAGCGTATGCCGACCTCTGAAAAATGCGTATAAAACGCTGGCGCACGTCGAATACGGTATGGGTAAGTTTGGTATACGTGAATAGAACGCTAAAGTACGCTATCGTACGTCGTATTAAATGGAGTACGTCTTGTAATTTTAAACATGTTGAAAATTTTACGACGTACTTGCCGTATGACACACGCTCTGCATGCGATGGGAATAAGTTGTACGCACGATATGCGATCGTTGACACACATCGACACACGTTACTTGTAAGGTGCTCATAAGTCGAAACACGTCAAGGTAATGGTTAGCGTCAGTGTTCCAGACTCCCTGTTTTTTGTTTTTTGTTTTCCTTCGGTATGACGGTGTTCAGTGTACAGTGCGGTTATGTTTTAAATCGTTGAGCGGCAGCCTATTAATTATATGATATGATAACCGCACTAGAAATTGAAGTGTCAAAATCACCATCATACCGAAGGAAGGAAGAAAAAAAAAAACAAAAAAAAAACAGGGAGTCTGGAACACTGACGCTAACCATTACCTTGATGTGTTACGACTTATGAGCACCTTACAAGTAACGTGTGTCGATGTGTGTCACCGATCGCGTAACGTGAGTACAACACGTTACTCATAGGTTAGAAATAAGTTTCGGGTACGCTAAACATTACCTCGACGTGTTTCGACTTATGAGCACCTTACAAGTAACGTGTGTCTGTGTGTCAACGATCGCGTAACGTGGCTACAACTTCTGGCCAGCGTTATACGGAACGTGTGAGTCATACGCTGGCATGTCTCAAAATTTCAAGCATGGAAAATTTGAGGACAACCGAAAAGTACAACGTTTAAAGCCAGCGTACTACGACGTATGGCAGTGTTTTTCAGTGTGCTCTCAATGCTATCTAAACTTACCCATAACGTATTCGACGTGTACCAGCGTTTTAGACAAATTTTCCAAAAATCGGCATAAGCTGGCTAAAACGTCAAGCTGTGAATGGGCCTTTAACAATTATGATCAAGTCATGATGGGGAATAAGTGTTTTGAATTTCAACTTGATTGGACGCATGGTCTGATTGCCAGAATTATTTGTTTTTTTTTTATCTGCATTCTTTTGTGTTTAAAAAAAAAAAAAATATATATATATATATATATATATATATATATATATATATATATATATATATATATATATATATATATATTGAATAAGGCTCACTTGGCTGTGCCTGGATGGGTTTGAGGGTAGAGGAGTAGCAGCTGAAATATGAATCCTATCCAGGTTCCTCCTGATGACTTCATCTTTGCTTTTTACTTGTTCAGGTTCCTTCTGATTACTCCAATGCAGGACTGTACCTATTTGGTCTTCCATTTGATTTGAATTGAATTTTTTAAAATCCCATTCTAAATTCAATTGAATAATAATAAAATAAAAAAACGTCATGGGTCAGGGTCAGGTGTCAGATCAAAGCAGGACATCTTGGTACCTGGTCATTACTGCCAGCAGTTATAAAGTGTCAGTTTCAATTATGTCTCATTAATTATGTAGCACACCAGTGTTACATACACCACACAAAAGTTCTGGCAAGGGTCTGCAATCTCTGATTGCTCTTTCTAGTTTTCTGATGTTATTTAGGGTCAATTAGGCAACGGGGTTGAATACTTATGCAACTGAGAACCATCTAATGTTCCCTGTTAATCTGACTTGATCACATTTTATCTCCATTTTTTTAGCTTTTTACCTCTGCCACCAAAGTTGGATGGAGGTTGTTTTCACCTGTTTGTCTGTCTGTCTCTTTGTTACTTACGAAATCTAAAGATTTGGCAGTTTATAGCTGGGTCAGGATTTATAACCAGGCTATGCAGCTTGGAGCTGACTTGGAGCGAAATCTAAAGATTTCGTAAGTATATTGATGCCTTCCGTTTCTGTTTGTTTGTTCGTTTTGCAAGATATGTTAGTCAGTTTGTATGCTTTTTTTAAATTTTATTTTATTTTTTGTTTGTCTGTAATCACGTATAAAAAATTCTGCAGAGCAGAGTTATCATCGGAAATTTTTGTAACTTCGCATATCAGAGGCCTATAGAGGTCCCTTTCAGTGCACAAAATTTTGAAGGTCAAGGTCAAAGGTCAAGGTCACTTTGGCGCAAATCAGGGGAGTCGACGAAACCCTTATTTTTTGAGTAATTTTGATCGGATCGTCTTCAAACTTCATGGGAATATAGTTCATGGTCTGTCGCTCAGCTGATTAATTTTTGGTGGCGATTGGCCTTGACCTTCATGGTTAGCGCCTCAGGTCAAACATATTTGACCCCAAGGTCAAATTTTCAAGTTTTAGGAACCATATCGTGTAGTACCTCAAATTGAACAGCTCGATGAGTGCTTTCTAGATATGTCAAGCTTGAGACATTATGACGTCATTTGGTGACGTTATGAGGCAAAAGCATATTTTTCATGGTTACTCTGTAGAACGATTCTCATCGGAATCTCTCGTAGGCAGATATTCCTCAAGGAGTCGCTCCTGGTGGATAGCAGCTCTGTTCACCTCAGTGTGACCTTAAAGAAGTCACACGTGGTCACCTATTGGCAAGATACGGGTCACCCTACGGGTGACATTGGTTTATTTGTTTGTTTGTAGGCACGATAACTCGAGAACGGAAGAAGCTACCAATGTCAAATTACACCAAGTGATTCAGGAGGGTGATGGCAAGTGCTGATTATATTTTGGTCGAAATCGGTCAAGGTCACAGTGAGGTCAAATATTCGATTTTTGATGGTTTGGTACAGATAACTCGAGAACGGAAGAAGCAACCAATGTCAAATTACACCACATGATTCAGGAGGGTGATGGAAGCCTGGTGTTGGCGCAGTGGTTAGGGCAGCGGCTTGGGATCCAAAAGGTCCTGAGTTCAAGCCCCGTTGGGCCACTGAATTAATACACCAGGGGGTGGACTCAGCCTGTCATCCTTCCGAGGTCGGCGAAATGAGTACCAGTGTACTGGGCCGGTGTATACCCCGGTTAAAATAGGTGTACCATATCCCTGTGTCGTAAGAGGCGACCAGGGTTGCGTCAGGAAGGGCATCCGGCGTAAAACATGTGCCAAATCACTATGCGGATCATACAGATGATCCGCTGTGGCGACCCCAAACGGGAGCAGCCGAAAGAAGAAGAAGAAGATTCAGGAGGGTGATGGCTAGTGCTGATTAGATTTTAGTCAAAATCGGTGAAAGGTCAAGGCCACAGTGAGGTCAAACATCCAAAACATTCGATTTTTGATGGTTTGGTACAGTATCATCGTAGAAACTTCTGGTTTGCGTCGCTACCTTCTCTCGAGACAGCTTTTATAAGACAAGGTCAAAGGTCAAAGGTCAAGTTGACGATTTCGTAAGTACCAGTCTATGATTGCTTGTTTGTTTGTTTGTAGGCACGATAACTCGAGAACGGAAGAAGCTACCAATGTCAAATTACACCATGTGATTCAGGAGGGTGATGGGTTGTGCTGATTAGATTTTGGTCAAAATCGGTCAAAGGTCAAGGTCACAGTGAGGTCAAATATTCGATTTTTGATGGTTTGGTACAGATAACTCGAGAACGGAAGAAGCCACCAATGTCAAATTACACCACGTGATTCAGGAGGGTGATGGCTAGTGCTGATTCGATTTTGGTCAAAATCGGTCAAAGGTCAAGGTCACAGTGAGGTCAAACATCCAAAAAATGATAACTCGAGAACGGAAGAAGCTACCAATGTCAAATTACACCACGTGATTCAGGAGGGGGGTGGCTCGTGCTGATTAGATTTTGGATAAAATCGGTCAAAGGTCAAGGTCACAGTGAGGTCAAATATTCGATTTTTGATGGTTTGGTACAGATAACTCGAGAACGGAAGAAGCCACCAATGTCAAATTACACACGTGATTCAGGAGGGTGATGGCTAGCGCTGATTAGATTTTGGTCAAAATCGGTCAAAGGTCAAGGTCACAGTGAGGTCAAACATCCAAAACATTCGATTTTTGATGGTTTGGTACAGAATCATCGTAGAAACTTCTGGTTTGCGTCGCTACCTTCTCCAGAGACAGCTTTTATTAGACAAGGTCAGAGGTCAAGTTGACGATTTCGTAAGTACCAGTCTATGACTGCTTGTTTGTTTGTTTGTTTGTGAACAAAATATCTCAAAAAGTTATGGGCGGATTTTGATGAAATTTGGTGCATAGGTTGGGTATGTGACAAGGACGAGATTATATTATTACATTTTGGTGAAGATCTGAATCTGGATCCAATAAATTTTTAAGTGATTCTTCACCATTGAGAGATAGGGCTAAACTTATATATAGCACGATATTACAAAAAAGTTGTGGACGGATTTGGATGAAACTTGGTGAACAGGTTGAGTGTGTGACCACGACAAATTGATTTGATTGTGGTGAAGATCCGAATCCGGATTCGCCGACTCGAAATTTTTAAGTGTTCTTCACCATTGAGAGAAAGGGCCAAAAACGATAGAGTACTGTATGTAGAGCATGATATTTCAAAAATTTATTGGGCCCAATATGTACTCGTGGATCAGGCATTGCGTGGCGGAGGTATGCGCTCTCCTTATTGCCCTTATAGTCTTTTCTAATTGTATACTTTCTTGATGGCGTGTGCATCTGGTATGAATGGCGTGCGTCCATTTCTGTCTTTCCCTTTCCTTCTTTCAATTCCTTCAGATTTTTGCATTCTGTCACTACCGATGTGTATCTTCTCACTCGCTCTGTACTCTGTACGCCTGGAATTAGGCACTCATCAAAGAGAAAAAAAAAGTCATGAGAAGAGAATTTGAAAACTCCAGCGGTTGTGAAAAAATTGCGAAAACTGTAGAGGTGGGGGGGCGTCCCAAGCCCCCCCCTCTCCACACCTACAGTGCAGTTATGGCTAAACTCTTAACTATTACTGTAATACTGTGTATGTCTACCATAGTGGAGATCAAATAATAATATTGTTACGGTTGTGGAAATTCGCAAACCACCATTCAGGTCCCGTAGGTGAGATATCTCTGCAAGTACATGTGTCGTTAGCCCCAAACCCGTTGTTTCGAGGGAATAAATGTGATTCATTCGGGCTGCGACGCTTTGAGATAGCCGTTTTTCTGTTCTATCTTTAATTTGAACCAACCACGTCTCAACCGCCATCACACAACAACCACCAACCACAACGCCGCTTCACAACAACAACGCCAACAGCCACGACCTTTACCTTCACAACTCACTCCCACATCATCGCATCATGCCATTCCCAAACGCACCATGACCATCAAACCACCACCATAAACCCTCCACCACCCTCACCTCCCTCCTTCTACCGCCATTCCCACACAACCTGTGAGCACCGAGCGTCGGGCTGTCCTGGGCTCGTACAAGATACGCGCCGAGCCGCGAGTGCAAAATGCGGCCTTTCTGAGGAGAATTCGGATCAGGAATGCTACACGCCCACTTCTGATCCGTCCAATCAGCAAGCGCGGGGCGGCTTGGCCCCGCCTCCAGGCGTGTCTGTGTGGAATCGAGATGTGCAAATTCTAGGATCAGGGGACATTCATGCCCCTTTTCCTCCGTCCAATGGGCGAGCGTGGCTCCACCCCCGAGCTCATCCTGATCTGGAAATTTGCATATGGGTTCTCCTGCCGGCCTATAAAAGGCCGAGCAGAAAAGCAGAGTGTGTGGCAGAAAAGCGAAGAGAGTTTTGGGGCAGAGAGAAAGAAGAGTTGTTGTTGCGAGGCAGTCAAGTCGGGTTGGAGCGCGGAGTGGAGTCGGGAGGCGAGGGCGTCCAGGTGGTTTTCTGCAGTCTGCTGAGGAGAATTGGGGGAAGAGTCCGAGGAGCTCGGGTCCTAGGCAAGGAAGACGGCGGTCTGCGACGAGGTCGCGGTGGAATCGCTCGTCATGGGACCCAAGCAAGCCAGCTATACTCTTTCCCCAGAGCATCAACAATTCCCCCTTTCCCCCGCACTGAGATAGTGCGAAAAGGGGGCCCCGTTCCCACCCCACTCCAAGCGGTGCCAACGAAACCCGCGAAGGAGCACGAAGTCAGGGCACCGCCGCGCTGCCACATTTGCGGCTCATCACGAAGACGCGGGTAGGACCCACCCGGTCTCGCGGACCTGACCGCTCCTTCAGGTCCCGCGCAAATATTGGCCTACAGGCCCCGTCTGCCCCCTTGTCCTTGAGGGTGGCCTTTTCTTTTGCTTTTGAGTAAATGTGTTGTTGGCGCCGTCTGTAAAGTAAAACTATGTAAGTGTTGCCGTGTGTACGCGTAGTCGGTTGTAGATCTGCATTGTTGTTTTTGTTTTAGTTGCTTTATATGTGCATTCTGATGACTGTTTGACTATATGTGTGCTCTCCGTGTGCCGCGGAATAAATGTGCATTATGTTGAACTGTTTTCCAGTTTCGCTTCGTCTTTTCTTTAATTGAATCTCCATCTTGCTTCACGTAACGGGTTCGTCGTGGGCTTAATACGCCCGATAATTAATCGGAACCGTCGAGGCCGACGATAACACCGCTCGGTTATCCCGATAGCACGGAACGGATCGCTTAAGTGGCCCGTGTCCGGAGTCGACCCGCGGCGAGGTGCGATCGCCCGGTCCACTATCCGCGTGGGTACTTAGGTAGGTCGAGTTTGGCGAACAACCCTATCCCACGTGGGTGGCCAATTGGCACAATCGTGGTGAGGCCGAAAGGCCCACACGTGACTAGCTCCCGGCATTAGTCCGAGAGGGTCACGACAGAATTGTCCGTCCGGCGGGCGACGTGCCGCGATTCGAGTCACGTGGCCGTTCGCACGCCGGCGGGCGCGAATTCGCAACAATATGTACAAATGATGCGTAACTTCAGTGAGTATACAGGAGCAGGTAGCTGCAAGAACCAGCTTCTGACGTTACAGTACACTAATATGTTTGGCTTGTTGACTTTAATCTAAAATGTGAAAATAAACTGCAACAGTGAGCAAAAAGAAAAACATTCTTTGATTTACAAATGATGTGTGTGGCAGCTGGAGGGGAGGGAGGAGGTGAGAACTGAGTGGTGATGTTAGGGTTACAGTTTGCTGAAGGGAATGTGAGGGGGGGTGGGGGAATAGTGAGTAGGGGTGATGGGGGTGCTCTATATGAACCATCCATACATCGTATTATAGCAAGGACACACATGCATCCGATGATAACATTTAAGAGTGTGGGAAAGCATAACTTAAAATTATTTACTTCGTGGATCATGACGTATTTATTTAATTGTTCACCATGTGGAGAATCGTTAACACTTCAAAAATTCTCCAATTTAGACCCAGATGCAGAAATAATTTGTTTAAGCACGAGTTTCAATAGTCAAATATTATATCAATTGTGCAAAATCTGTATGATAATACGATTACAGTACATATGTACATCTCACCTCCAAAGGTTTACATGCAGCACTAACTTTTTTTTTTGTATACTTTGTTGAGGCTTAGGCCTAACACACAAAACTAAGAACTTTTTTGGTATACTAAGACCAATTACTGCACCGCAGTCCCAAGAAGAAAGCCAGACATAATAACACACACACACACACACACACACACACACACACACACACACACACACACACACACACACACACACACACACACACACACACACACACACACACACACACACACACACACACACACACACACACTTTGAACTGGTAAGTACAGTACTTACAAAATCTATTTTATTTGAAGTTACAACCTTAACTTATATGCAATTTACTGATTTTCCAACTGCCTGGATAATCAGCTGGGCACCGTTCTTCATCGAGGTTTCGATCCTTTCAGCCCAGAACCTCTCCAAACGGTGGATCCACAACCACGGTCGCAGGTCCACATTAGTAGATTACTCAACATCAATGGACCTACAACCCAAAGTTGTGTCCAGACAGTCGGTCAACACAGCGATGCAATATCCTTCCACAAACTTATTTAATTATTACTTTTCTCTAAAGTATCACCACATCTGACGAACTTTAATCATACATCACTTTATATGATAATAAATTAAGCGATAAACACTTTACCTTGCAGACATGTCCATTAACACAGCACCTCCATCTAACAATGGACTCAAACTGTCATTCAAATATTCAAACTCATTATCAACCGATTTTAACATGCTGCACTCATATCTTTGCAACCACCAATAAATTATATTGTTATGAATTTCGGCCCATCCGGCGTGCGATCGGCCACGTAACTCGAATCGCGTCGCCCACCGGAATGGACAATTCAGTCCTGACCCTCTCGGAACAACGCCGGGAGCTAGTCACGGATGGGGGTTTAACCTCATCACAACTCAGTCTGCAATCTACCCGCGCGAAATAGGGTCCGATCGCCAAATGGTCGATTTACCAAAGTACCCGCGCGGGTAGCGTACCGAGGAGTTGTACCACGCCGCAGGTCGACTTCGGACACAAACCGCTTAAGCGGCTCGTTCTGTGCTGCAGGGATAACTGAGCGGAGTTATCGTTGACCTCGACGGTTCAGATTGCTTACCGGGTGTTTTAAACCCACTATCAATCCCTTACGTGATGCAAGATGGAGATTCAACAAAGGAAAGGACGAAGCGAAACGGGAAAAAGTTTGACAAGCAAGCACTTTTATTTCACACACATAACACACGCACGTAAGGCAGTAATGCAATGTGCAGCAAAAGCAAAATGCAACAAAAGCAAAAGCACTACTACCGACTATAATTATAATTTACAATACTTAAACAATTATACTTGTCGGGACTCGGCGCCACATCATTCATTCAAAATAAACAGGAAAGAACTCTCCATAGGCAGGGAGGTAGACGAGGTCCGTGGACCAAATGTGCGCGGAACCTGGAGGAGCGGCCAGGTCCACGAGACCGAAAAGGTCTTACCCGCATCCTCGTGACGCAATGGCGGGCAAGCCGCAATATCAGCGCAGCTGCGCCCCAACTCCATGCCCCTGGCGTGGTCGGTGAGCCCTCTCCGGCGTGCTCCGCGCAAGCACGGTTTGGTCGGCACCACGGTTAGGGTGGGGAATGAACGGGGCCACCGGCACTATCTCAGCGCGGATGGGGGGGGGGAATTGTTGATGTTCAGGGTCGAGCGAGGGGAATGGCTGGCTGGCTTGGTCGCTTGTGGAAGCGAAGCTGGCTCGAGTCCAGCGACGAGACGAGCCCAGCGACGAGACGACACCAACCACGGGAAAAGCGACCCCCACACGACGAGTTCCACACAGACTCGAGTCTTTTATAGACCGGGGGAGGAGCCTGTATGCAGATTTTAGGATCAAAACGCGATTGGAGGTGGGGCCACGCCACCCTCTGTTCAGCCATTGGTGTGGCAAAAAGGGGCGTGAGCCTCTTTTGATCCGAATTCCTTCCTGAGAGGAATTCACATCCATCGCGCTTGGAGGCGAGGCCACACCGCCCGACGCTCGCCCATTGGACGGAGGAAAAGGGGCGTGAACCTCCCCTGATCCGAATTTCTCTTCCGTAAGGAATCCACATTCATCGCGCTTGGAGGCGGGGCCACACCGCCCAACGCTCGACCATTGGATGGAGGAAAAGGGGTGTGAACCTCCCCTGATCCGAATTTCTCTTCCGTAAGGAATCCACATTCATTGCGCTTGGAGGCGGGGCCACACCGCCCAACGCTCACCCATTGGACGGAGGAAAAGGGGCGTGAACCTCCCCTGATCCGAATTTCTCTCCTGTAAAGGCATCCATTGCACTCACAGCTTGCTGCGTTCGGCAGCAATCACCGAACGGCTTCGGACAGGATGACGTTCGGTGTTGACTGGTGGTGGGGTCGATGGTTGTGGAAGGAGAAAGGCGAAGGTGGTGGGGGGGGTTGCTGTGGTGGTTTGGTGGTTGGCGGGCGTCGTTTGGGAATGGCGGTGAAGCGATGTTTGCGGGATGGAGTTGTGGAGGTAAAGAGGCGAAGGTGGTGGTGTTTGAGTTGTTGGCGGCTTAATGGTCCAAAATAACGAGAGAGAAAGAAAAATGGCTGACTCAAAGCGTCGCAGCCTGGATGAATCACATATTCCCTCTAAACAACAGGTGTGGGCTAACTACACATGAACTTATCGATATATCTCACCTGAGGACTCTTTATGGTGTGTTGCGAATTTCCACAGCCATAACAATATTAATGCTTATTTATAATGTATTTTATAAGTAATATTGATTTATTGTATTTTCATCTAAATGCCTCCAATATATATATATATATATATATATATATATATATATATATATATATATATATATATATATATATATATATATATATATATATATATATATATATATATATACATATTTAATCAATATTAATTAAAGAATTTACCTCACTAAAATAATTCATTATTATTATATCAAATTCAATGCAATATGAACTTGTTTACACAAAAATCAACCAAATTTAAATAATAGGTGATGATGGAGTCCAAGAAATTCTCACAAGACCTGATCAAACAATCAGCCAAATATCCTCTGTTTAACATGATGGAAAAAAACCTCAGCATGTTCCACAAAATCATCCTTTACTGAACAAATTCTTTCAAATCTAAGTATCTGAGATGAAAAGACATTGTAACCCATTTTAATTGGGACATTGCTATCTGGAAAGGTAAACAAGACCACAAGGGAAACTAAAATCATCAACTTTATGATATACACCTGTACTAAAACCATTCTGTCCAAGTCTAACCAATACATCCAGATATGCAGCAACTGCACAATCATTACCACTCCTGTTTACATTCAGACTATCTGGATAAATCTTGTGAAGCTGCCTTTCAAAAAAATTATAGTTAACCACACAAATATCATCTATATACCAACATGTATAAGATAATATTTTAGATAATCGTAATTTTTTTATCCATCAGTTTTTGCATGAATGAAAATTCACAGAAAATTGGAAAAAATGTCTGCTCGTAGGTGGCTGAAATTCCCACCCATGGGAATACCCTTAACCTGTTGGAACATTATCTCACAAAAAGACACAAAAGTATTAAGTTAAATTTAAATTGACAGCATCTGCTTATCAAAACAATGAAAACTTGAGTATTACTTTTTAGAAAAGAATGCTCTATCAAACCTGACACATAAAAACTCATTAAGAGTTAAAAAAAAACCTTGTCATTTATTTTGAAGAGAGAATCCCTCATGAGTGCTAAATCCAAATTTGTATATAAAGCTGGAAAATCAAAAACTTCAACTCACCTGATATTGAGGCATCTAATTCTCTCCAAGGACTCCAAGGAAGAATTAATGCTCCAGAAATGTGATAAAGGGAGCAGGAGACAAGAGGGGACGAGAGAAGGTAGCACAAAACAGGAGAGAACACGGACATCAGGAGATCTGTGGAAGAGAGAGGGATGGGGTGGGGTACACAGGATAAACAAGATGGACACTGCAGTGACTTTCACGAAGGAAAACGGGGAATTTGAAGGAGGTTGGTTTGGGGTGGATTAACTGGGGTGGAAAAGATCATGGTTTTGAATGGGGTAATATATGCGATAGTTTTGAACAGCTCCTTTTAAGACCTGGAGGTAAGAGTGGGATTGAAGAGAGTGTGGGAGTTTGTTCCAGAGGCAGGAAAATAGGAATGAAAGAGTGAATGTGAGCAGTGGTTCTTGATTTTGGCAGTTTCACCAGAAGAAAATTTATTTTCAAAAATTCTGAGGATGATTTCATGTGAGAGGCAGTAGAAATGGCAGACTAGTTTATAAGTTTGAAGGCTACTTGAAGCCCCTGCCAGTTGCCCTGAGTGAAATGCCAGACTCTTTGGTGCTGTGGTGGCTCTCTGAGAACGGCCAGAGATGTCCACCAACAATCACATGGTCAGATGAACTGCTTGGAGCAGAAGAAAAAAACAGCAGACATTTGCAGAGAAATTAGTCATAACCAAACCCAGAAGAGATGATGTGGCATTGACTGAGATTCGGATCGGAAAGTTGACAGATTGTGTCAGTCCCAAAGAGTCACAGAAGCCCTTTGCTGAAATGCCATGATAGATGAGAGAGGTACCCACACCGAGCCAACTGGCATGATGGCAATTGAAATCACCACATATGAGGAAGAGAGAGTTGGGATGAGTGGATAGTCATTGGTTCATGTTGTCAGTGAGCAAGATGTAAATGGAGTCATCACTGTTTGGTGGACGATACAACACACAAGTAAACAAGATGTGGGAGTGGAGGGGAAGCCGTAGCCAGAGGTATTCCTGGGGGTGTGGGGGAGTGAGGGCACTGCACGTGAGGAATAGTTCTTGATAAAGAGAGCAACTCCGCCACCAGGACGAGGCTCAGGTTTATCATACCGGAGGAGGCAGTGACCAGGGATAGAAATTAAGGAGTCAGAGACGTCTTGAAGGAGGAAAGCTTCTGTTCAGCAGATTATGGTCTGGTTTGTCAGTGGCAAGCTGTATGGAGTGATCCGTCAAGTGAGAGGGAAGTCCCCAGATGTTTGAAGTCCACACCATTAGGGGAGCGGGAGTGAAGGCATTTGGTTAAAGAGAGGGCAGGGGAACGGAGTGAAGACGAGGGAGGGGAGGCAGAGATAGGGCGAGCTGTTGGCAGTGTGTAGGATGTAGGGAGAGCTGTTGATGTGTGTTGGAGATTGCAGAAGAGTGAGGGGAGAGGGCAGGATGAGGGGAAGGAGGACAAAATGTTAGGTGGTGATGGGATGATGCACAGGGAGAGTCATATGAGAGGGGGCAGAGGAAAGCAGCAGATTGGAGGAGGTAGAGGAATGAGTTGGAAGAGAGAGGGTAGGAGAAGGTGCCAGCTTTGTGGATCTGACGGGGGGTGACTTTGAAAAGGGGGGGGGGTAAGTGGGAGATTTGAAGGTGAGGGGGAGATTTGAGGGAGAAGGGTGAGAGCGATATTTGAGGGGGAAGAGAGTGAAGCTTGTTTGAGGAGGGAAGGGGCAGCTGATTTGAGAGGGAGGGGTGAGATGGAAGCTATGAGAGAATGCACGGCCATGGGGTAGGAGGGAGAGGGTGGGGAGAGGGGAAGGATGAGGCTGTGTAGTGGTATGGTGAAGATGGGAACGGGCAGGGGGAGGAACAAGATTTGAGCGGATGGGAGGATGGGTGATGAGAGGAAAGCAAGAGCACGAGGGAGATGTTGAGGTGTGCACTGACTTGAGAGAGTGAGATAAAGTGCTCATTCAGTCTACACCCCCTTTCAAAACTTTCATCTTTTGTTACCTGAAAGCCTGGAATGAAATTGCATTTAATCAGACTTTTTACACCTTTATTGACATGTCACCCACAACTTCCAAGTGAAAATAAAATTCCACAAATTTCAGAAAATTAATTAAAAATTCAAAACTAGAATATCTTGGTTGGATAAGTGTCCACCCCCCTTATAAGAGCAATTGTAAATTTGCTCCACCTGTGCAATTGTAAAATTTGCTCCACCTCCAAAATCACACACCAAGTTAATTGCCCTCTGCCTGTGTTAAATTGTAATGATTCTGATTATTTTAGAATAAAATCAGCTGTTCCTGTAATTTTTCTCCACTGGGTAGTGCATTTCACATCATAGACTCAACCATGAGCACCAAGGAGCTTTCAAAAGACCTCCATGATAAAGTTGTGGAAAGGCACAAATCAGGGGATGGCTATAAATATATTTCCAAGGCTTTGAATATCCCTTGGATCACAGTCACGACCATCATTAAGAAGTGGAAAGCATATGTTACCACGAAGAGCTTGCCAAGATGAGGCCGTCCTTCAAAATTGGATGATCAGGCAAGGAGGAGACTGATCACCAAGAGGACAATGGCAACTTTGAAAGAGCTGCAGGCCTTTATGGCAAAGACTGGTCACTGTGTGCATGTGACAACAACATCCAAAGCACTCCACAAGTCTGGCCTGTATGGTGGGGTGGCAAGAAGGAATTCATTACTCAAAAAAGCTCACCTTGAGTCACGTTTGAGGTATGCAAAAACACGGGAGATTATGAAGCCACGTGGCAAAAAGTTTTCTGGTCTGACGAAACCAAGATGGATTTTTTTTTGACCTAAATGCAAAACGTTACATAGGTGCAAACCCAACACAACACATCACCCAAAGAACACCATCCCTACTGTTAAGAGTGCTGGTGGCTGTGGTATAGCCTGCGGGCCTGCGGGGCAGGGCATGATGATGGGGGGAGTGGTCGTCGTGAGCATCGTGTCTGCCAGGGATATAAGGAGTGCGCGCCGCCTGAGGCGTCGTAGTGATGCCGTAGTCGCCACGGCTTGTGAGTGTACTGAGTACGTAATAAAGGAGAGCCGCGGTCAAAGTACGCCCGCGCTCGTACAACACAGCCCAGCTCGACTGTTCCCCCGCTCGTGTCTGCCTGCTAAGCATCTCTACCACGACACTACAGTTGGCTGACGAGGATCTTCGGATCGGCGTGTGCAGGGAGGTGGCTGGGTTCGGAGTGGCAGCGAGTAACTCAGCGCACCTCGCGCGGTTCGAGGTTCCGGAGGAGTACGCATCGCGAAGAGCGTGTCGCAGGTTCGCTCGCCGCGCGCACAGGCTCCGGAGCCAGGAGGCTCGCCAGCGCGGCCAGATCAGGCATGACAGGAAGTCGGGGCACGGCGCGCGGACGCGTGCCCGCCTTCGTCGGAGTCGACTTCGGCCACGTCGAGTGGGCAACGGCCGCGCTCAGTGTTCGTTTTATTGAGGCACGACAAATCGGGGGAATGATTTCTGCAAGGCCACGGCTAAAGAACGAGGACACGCACTTCGGCACGGGCGCGGCGTTGGACGTCGCGCAGGCTCTGAGGAATGTCCGGGGTCTCGATGGTCGGTGCGCAGCAGATGATCCGGAGGTCAGCGCGGTGTGCCAGGCGCGCACGGCCGCGCGCACGGTCTGCGACACGGGTCGTGGGCGAGCGTTGCAATGCAATCACTCGGACGGCGGTCTGAGCACTCGAGAACGTCTACGGTGTGTGTGCCGAGTGTCATCGCCCATCATTACAGTCATAGATGGCAGTGTGCGAAGCGGTCCTCCCGTCCCGGGTCAAGACCTGCTGCCGGTATGGTGTTCGGTGCATGGCGTGCACGGTAACGCCCCGGGTCGAGTTTTGCAGCCTGGGCACGGAGATTCCAGCGACCCGGAGCGGGAGATGCTGCCGGTGTTAGACCTGCTTCCAATTGATCCGGAGGTGACAAGATCAGTGGCAGGGGAGGTTGAGGTGACCGGGGCACGGATGCTGCCCATGTTGAGCCTGGTTTCAGTTGGTCCGATAGTGACAGGGCCGATGCCAGGGGAGGTCGGAGTGAGCGGGACACTGATCGGGTGTCGAGTTGAGTCCACTCGTGCTGCCCTCGCATCGCGCACGTACACCGGTGAAGCGATTGCGCCGCTTGCGGCGCCCGACGTCTCGGTGCTCTACCGGGGTCGAAGCGCCCTACTCACGGTGTTGGTGGTGCGAGGGGAGGGGCCCGTCCTTTTGGGTCGGGACTGGCTGGCGCACCTCGGGCTGGATCTCCAGTTCGTACCTCCAGGTGTGCCGGTGCTCTCTTCGATGCTTTCGTCGAGACCCGAGGGCGAGGTTCTGGCGGCGGGAGCCGCATCGATGCAACGGGAGCGGCCGTTCGTTGCTGCCTGCAACGGTGATGTGCGGTACGGAAGCAGCGGGAGCCGTGCCAGCTCTCGCGATGAGCTCTTGCGCGTCGGCTGCGTTCATGGTGCGTGGTGCGCCTGTGTTGTTCGGGCAGCTTCAACGGGTTGCGGTGAGCCCGTGGCGTTAAAGGAAGTTGCGAGTCGCAACATCGAGTCGACAACCAAGAGACGGACTCGTGATGTGGGTTATGGGTTGCTGTTCATTGCATATTTGTTTTTCCTTGCTCTAGTGATGCGGTTTAACGTTGTTGAAATAAATGCCAACAGTTCCTGTGTGAGAGTGGGTTTGGCGGAGATCAATCGATGGGTTTTGCAGTATGGTCAATGTGATGTGGAGGCTTTGGGAGCAGGGGTGGCAAATAAAGAGGTTTTATTAGCCTCCAGTTGCCCCGGGCCACGGGTAGTTGCTTCGTCATGTGCAGGGATTTTGTCGAAAGAACGCGCTGTACGGAAAAATGAGTTTGCAATGGTTCCAATGATGTTCCTATTGATTTATGACGAGCCTATGGTTAAAGTGTGGTTTGAATGGGGTTGCTACCGTCTAACTGCCGTGTGGGTCTCGGAGATCGACTCGGAGCCAGGGCTGATGCGCTGTTTAGCATTACCCCCACCTCTGGTTTCTGGCAAGGTCAGACGGGCCTGGTGCCTGGGGCGCAGCTCTCTGTTTTCGCTCAAGGCCGTTTGGACATGCGTTGGCATCTCAACTGATTGTGGTGCGTGGGTTGTTGTGGAGCATTGGTTGCATCCAGCCAGCGGCGCTATTCAGCGCCCCCACCCAAGGTCAATCGGGTCTGGTGCTGGCGCCACGGCTCCCAGACAGCGGGCTCCTGGCCTCGGAATGTTTATCTGCTTCAGGTCTGCCTGGGGGAAATGTGCCGCCTTGTGGGCCGGAGGCGTTTGATGGTGCCGGGGGAGGTTTGCTCGGGGGGGGTCTCCGCAACCTCGCCAAAGGCCATGTAAGCATGAGCCGCCTGGGGGCGTTTTTGCTGCGTAGTGCTGCTGTGCTTCTCGCCTTGCTGCTTCATATCGGTAGCGCGGTCAGAGTTTGGTAGATGCTTTGTGCAACTCAGTCTTCGGAGCCTGGCCGTTGCTGCTTCACTCGCTCGCATCCACACGTTATATGATGTGATGTGTTTTTATACTTCGCTGTTTTCTTTTTTGTACCTTGTCTGCTGTTATACCGTAGTACTTCGTGCTGCTTATGCTTATTATGATGGTGATCATTTAATAATCATAGTTTTAGGAGGGAGGAGTGTGGTATGGCCTGCGGGGCAGGGCATGATGATGGGGGGAGTGGTCGTCGTGAGCATCGTGTCTGCCAGGGATATAAGGAGTGTGCGCCGCCTGAGGCGTCGTAGTGATGCCGTAGTCGCCACGGCTTGTGAGTGTACTGAGTACGTAATAAAGGAGAGCCGCGGGCAAAGTACACCCGCGCTCGCGCTTGTACAACACAGCCCGGCTCGACTGTTCCCCCGCTCGTGTCTGCCTGCTAAGCATCTCTACCACGACACTACAGTGGCAGCATCATGTTATGGGGATGTTTCTCATCAGCAGGGACTGGGGTATTTGTTTGGAAAGGAGGGAAAATGGATGGAGCAAAATATAGAAAAATCGTTGAGGAAAACATGCTGCCATCTGCAAGAGAGCTGAAATTGGGACATTTCACCTTTTAGCACGACAACACTCCACTGCACACAGCCAAAGCTATAATGGAGTGGCTTTCAGACAAAAAGATGAATGTCCTTGAGTGTCCCAGTCAGAGCCCCGACCTAAATCCAATCGAAAATATGTGGCATGACTTGAAGATTGCTGTCCAGCAACACTCCCCACGCAACTTGACTGAGCTTGAATAGTTTTGGACAGAAGATTGAGCAAATATTGCCCAATCAAGGTGTGCAAAGTTGGTAAAGACCGATCCCAACAGACTCACAGCTGTAATTGCTGTCAAAGGTGCTTCCACCAAGTATTAATTCAGAGGGGTGGACACTTATCCAAACAAGATATTCTAGTTTTGTATTTTTAATTAACTTTCTGAAATTTGTAGAATTTGTTTTTCACTTCGAAATTGTGGGTTACGATGTGGAAAAAGTCTGATGTAATGCAATTTAATTCCAGGCTATAAGGCAATAAAAGGTGAAAATTTTGAAAGGGGGTGTAGACTTTCTCTTGGCACTGTACCTGTTAGGTTGGAACGGAGTCCACAGATGTTTGAAAACCAGGAGACATCAGAGGAGGAGCTGTTAGTTTTGTGGAGTACAGTGGAGAGATGCGTAGAGAGGCGGCAGGATGAGGGACAAGATGGGAAGGGTAAGGAGAGACCGCGAGGAGGTAATTTGAGGAGGTGGGGTAAATTGGCAGGAGAAAGGAGGTTTTGGAAGGAAGATGCTTTGAGGGAGAGGTGGGGGAGGGAGGTTTTGAGGTGTGGGGGGGGGGTAGGGGGAAAGTCGTGATGGAATGGGGGTAGAAGGGAGTAGGTGGAGGGGAAATGTCGTGGGATGCTGATAAGAGATAGGGTCGGTAGAATATGGGCAAGTAGAAGTTGAGGAGGGAACAGAAAGGGAAAGGTTTGATGTTGAATATGGACAAAAAGAGATCGATTGAAAATGAACAGCCATTGCAAACTGTGGTTTTTGAGATTTTCAAGTCAAAGATATGTTTGAGATCGTTAGGGGAGGGGGGGGGTGGCGAGTTAAGAGAATGTAGAAAGGAAGAGCTGTGAGAATTGGAATTTTCTCGAGACAGGATGCTTGAAGGATCGACTTGAATGCAGCCTTTTGAAAAGGAGTGAATTATAATCGAACATAACATTTAACATGGGAGAAAAAGGAAGTTGAAACATTTGACAAACAAGAAAGGCACTCGGTAGAGTGCATACCTCCACCAAGCTGAATAGTTTGTTTTGTATCCCACTGATCGACCATATTTCTCTCACCTGGCATATTATGACCCATTATGATTCAGTTCAGTATTGAAGGCACTGATCCACAGTTTGGTGACATATTTTGTTGAGGACAACAAAAATTGTTGAGGACAACGTGCATCTTCTGAATGCTGTTGACAGAGGATACGGCTTTTCCACAGGGATTGGTACTGGTGACACGTTCGTGGATTTCATCTGTTGAAACATGGAAGCCTTTCGTCTTATCAAGTAACTTCTCTGCGACCACTGCTAAATCCATCGAAGATTGCATAACATCTGCACCATCTTTTTTTTAAGATCATAACAGCTGGCTGGACAATGCTTTTTGCCTGACCTCCCACCATATCACGATTCCCTTCCCGTGTCTCGTCACAAAGTACTTCCATGTAAAATTTAGTTGATATTTCTAACCCAGAAGGTGCAAAAGATGCACCAAGTAGCTATTTTTGTATTCCAATGATGGCCCATCATTCCCTATCACTTCAACTTAGCCCTCATCCTACAGAATGAGTTGATCACACAAATGCATGATAAACATGTATGCTGTATCTTTATTTTTGTCATGTGCGTCTGAGCAAATCATAAATGTACTTGCACTGTTTTCAATCGCGGCGGCTGTATACAACATGACACTTTCACGAGACCACGAAGCACTCTGTACCTCACTTTGGTACTCGCATGGGTACCGCATGGGGAAATCCGTCTGCAGGATATGAATGCCTGGAGATGATTTGTCATTTCAAAACCTTGAGTACAGAAGCTTGGACTGCATGTGATCATACAGCTTATGGAAGATAATGTCATCCACAAAGTGCTTTTGTTTAACTTTAAGTCACATGTTCGTGTAGTTTTTGACTGTCACTCCTTGTCCACGTAGAAAATTATTGAATCTGTCCAACAACATTGATATGTCAAAGGTTTTTCCACCATCAAGGTTAGCAGAGATATCTTCAGCCAATTTTTTTAATGCTGTACCCAACTGTTGTACCCACTGTTCTGCTTTATATGGAATCCAAATTCCTTTCGGGATATAATACTTAAAATGACTAAAAGACCAAGCAGCCATGTTATATTAATGTCATTTACGTTGTTAGACTTGGTGTAGAGTGGGAACTCGGTGTCGGTCTCGAACTTGAACTCCACTTCTAGTGACCACGGTGTAAAGAGTATGAACGTCTATTCGCTGTGATGTAACGGATGCCATATAACTCGTCAGCAAAATCCTTCCATTCCACAGCAGACTCTTCCACCAAAATCATGGCATTTGTTGAAAACTTTGTCAACTTGAATAACCTTTAAGTTCAGCCATTCTTCAGAAGGCAAAATAGATCTTTCTGCTATTGGTCCTTTCGTTTGAGAAATAATAAATACCTGAGCAGAAGGGAAATAGAATGTAGTGGCTGCACTCCTGTGTAACATACTTGGCCTCGTGTTTTTTTAACACTTAAAAAAAAATTTCACTGTAAGCACAATTAACAATAAGTCTAATGATCGAACTCTTGAGAGAGCTTGCATACAGTTGTCCATGACTGAATATAGGTTTTGGAAGGTATAAGCAAATTCTGTCAAAAGTCTGTCCCTGTAAATTGATGCTGGTCCTTGAAAAGGCCAAATGTATAGGAAACTCTCTTCTTTTGAATTTGAAAGGCATATTTGTATCAGATGGAATGAGTGGTGTGCATTAGGGTGTACCACTTTTGTAAAAGTAGTTGCTGGAATGAAGCACTATGTGCCTATCGATTCCACTAGTGAAGTTAGGTGATCGACCAAAGTTTGAAAATTTTCCCACCTTTTTTGACCGTGGGCTGCCATTTTGAAATTTCAGGAAAAATACATATTTTTGGAAATAATATTGATTTTTGAATATTTTAAAATATATATTTCTCTGTGTTCAGTTGATGGCTGTTCAGTGTTCCGTAAATATTATTCACAACTTGTCCCAACATTTTGAGAAGGGGTATGTTTACGTTTAGTTGATGTCCAGCGGTTTTGATGGAACATGGTGTTGGTGTTTGATCATGATCCTCCACTCGAACATAACTGCCTGGAAAACCAGAAGTTGACAGAACATGTTACCCCACACAATGCTCAAGTGTATACTTCAAACTACACAACTCCTGATGGAGCAGGTCATGATTCTAACAAGGTCTGCATACATCATATTCCCTATTTGTGATTTGAACTCCCATGTTCCAATTCAAATGCCTCATTTGCCCAGATTGGGAAGTTCTTTCACATATGCAGCTGTTGTTTCTCTCCCAAGAGCCTCTCTTCAGTCTCTGAGCTTGAGCATGAGTTTTGTCGCTTTGCTCAGGCTCATGACTTCGGGAGCATTTTTCATTCCCACCAGCTTGTCCACATTATTCTGCAACTCCTTGAAGACGTGCTTCAGATTGTCCCTTCAAAGATACTCCTTTTATGCTTCTTGTGTTTCCTCACCCTGCACCGGCAGCTGCACGACTCCGAATGAGAAATACCACCGGAGCTGCAACTAATGGCGGATCCCAACATTCGCAGTTCCATTATTAGTGGGTTTTTTCAGCGTATTCTCATGTTTTTCTGGCCTGCTTTTATATTTGCTGCTCTGTGCTTCGCATATTTATGGAGTTTTTTTTGGAGGATTTTTTTATTTTTCCCTGATGAATGACAAACTGCTGGGAACATCTTTCCCTTTTCCCATTGAAACACTGCCCTGACGTTTGCGGATTCAATATTCGTGGCATTTTTCAGAAACCTATCCCTTGCGAATGTCGGCGTCGCGATAGTGAACGTTTTTCTGTTTCTTTCAGACGGTCGATGTAGTAGGTTGAGTTGAAGAAGGGGTTTTGGTGGAACATGGTGATGGTGTTTCATCATGATCCTCCATTCTAACATAACTTCCTGGAACGCTACTATTTCATAGAACGTTACCACACACATTGTTCAAGTAAATACTTCAAGCAATACGAGTCATGATGGAGCAGGTCATGATTCTATCAAAGTCTTTATACCTCATATTCTCTCTGTGATCTAAACTCCCGTGTTCCAATTCAAATGCCTCATTTGCCCGGATCAGGAAGTTCTTTCACAGATGCAGCTGTTGTTTCTCTTCCAAGAGCCTTCCCTCAGTCTTTTTGAGCTCAAGCACGAGATTTTTGGCTTTGCTCAGGATCATGACATCGGTAGCATGTTTTATTCCCACCACCTTGTCAACATTATTCTGCAACTCCTTGAAGTCGTCCTTCAGATTGTCCCTTTGAAGATACTGATTTTCTGCTTCTCGTGTTTCCGCTCCCTGCACCTGCAGCTGCACGACTCCAAATGAGAAATACTGCTGGAGCTGCAACTACTGGCGGTTCCCGACATTCGCAGTTCCACTATGCGTGTTTTTTCTGTCCTGCTTCAAAATTTGCGGCTCTGTGCTTCGCAGATTTGCTGGGTTTTTTGTGGGATTTTTGATTTTCCCTGATGAATCACAAACCGCCTGGAACATCTTTCCCTTTTCCCATTGAAACACTGCCCTGACATTTGCAGATTCAATATTCGCGGAATTTTTCAGAACCTATCCCTTGCGAATGTCGGCGTCGCGATCATGAACCTCTTTCTGCGTTTCTTTCAGACGGTCGATGTCGCAGGTTGAGTTGACGAAGAGGTTTTGGTGGAACATGGTGATGGTGTTTCATCATGATCCTCCGCTCAGACATATCTTATTGGAACACTACTACTTCATAGAACGTTACCGCACACATTGTTCAAGTATATACTTCAAACTATACGACTCATGATGGAGCAGGTCATGATTCTATCAAAGTCTGTATTCCTCATTTCCTCTGTGATCGAAACTCCCATGTTCCAATTCAAATGCCTCATTTGCCTGGATTGGGAAGTTCTTTCACAGATGCAGCTGTTGTTTCTTTTCCAAGAGCCTCCCCTCAGTTTCTTGGAGCTCGAGCACGAGTTTTTTGGCTTTGCTCAGGATCATGACATCGGTAGCATGTTTCATTCCCACCACCTTGTCCACATTATTCTGCAACTCCTTGAAGTTGTCCTTCAGATTGTCCCTCTGTGAAGATACTCATTTTCTGCTTCTTGTGTTTCCTCTCACTGCACCTGCAGCTGCACGACTCCGAATGCGAAATACCGTTGGAACTGCACTACTGGAGGATCCCGACATTCGCAGTTCCACTATGAGTGTATTTTTTCAGCGTATTCTCAGTTTTTTCTGGCCTGCTTCGAAATTTGCGGCTCTGTGCTTTGCAGATTTGCGGGTTTTTTGTGGGATTTTTGATTTTCCCTGATGAATCACAAACCGCCGGGAACATCTTTCCCTTTTCCCATTGAAACACTGCCCTGACGTTTGTGGATTCAATATTCGCAGAATTTTTCAGGAACCTATCCCTTGCGAATGTCGGCGTCGCGATCGTGAACCTTTTGCTGTGTTTCTTTCAGATGGTCAATGCAGCAGGTTTAGTTGATGAAGGGGTTTTGGTGGAACATGGTGATGGTGTTTCATCATGATCCTCCATTCTGACATAACTTCCTGGAACACTACCAAGTCACAGAACGTTACCACACACATGTTCAAGTATATACTTAAAACGATACTACTCATGATGGAGTAGGTCATGATTCTATCAAAGTCTGTATACCTCATATTCCCCTCTTTGTGATCTCAACTCCCGTGTTCGAATTCAAATGCCTCATTTGCCCGCATCGGGAAGTTCTTTCACAGATGCAGCTGTTGTTTCTCTTGTAAGAGCCTCTCCTCAGTCTCTTTGAGCTCGAGCACGAGTTTTGTGGCTTTGCTCAGGATCATGACTTTGGTGGCATGTTTCATTACCACCACCTTGTCCACATTATTCTGCAACTCCTTGAAGTTGTCTTTCAGATTGTCCCTCTGAAGATACTCATTTTCTGCTTCTTGTGTTTCCTCTCACTGCAACTGCAGCTGCACGACTCCTAATAAGAAATACCGTTGGAGCTGCACTACCGGCGGATCCCGACATTTGCATTTCCACCATTAATGTTTTTTTCAGCGTATTCTCATATTTTTCTGGCCTACTTCTATATTTGAGGTTCTGCGCTTCACAGATTTGCGGGGTTTTTTTGTGGTATTTTTGATTTTCCCTGATGAATCAAAAACCGCCGGGAACATCTTTCCATTTTCCCATTGAATCTCTGCCCTGACGTTTGCAGATTCAATATTCGCGGCATTTTTCAGGAACATATCCCTTGCGAATGTCGGCGTCGCGATCGTGAACCTTTTTCCGTGTTTCTTTCAGACGGTCGATGCAGCAGGTTTAGTTGACGAAGGGGTTTTGGTGGAAAACGGTGATGGTGTTTCATCACGATCCTCCATTCTGACATAACTTCCTGAAACACTATTACTTCAGAGAACGTTACAACACACATTGTTCAAGTATATACTTCAAACGATACCACTCATGATGGAGTTGGTCATGATTCTATCAAAGTCTGTATACCTCATATTCCCTCTTTGTGATCTCAACTCCCATGTTCCAATTCAAATGCCTCATTTGCCCGAATCGGGAAGTTTTCACAGATGCAGCTGTTGTTTCTCTTGTAAGAGCCTCTCCTCAGTCTATTTGAGCTCGAGCATGAGTTTTGTGGCTTTGCTCAGGATCATGACTTCGGTAGCATGTTTCATTACCACCACCTTGTCCACATTATTCTGCAACTCCTTGAAGTTGTCCTTCAGATTGTCCCTCTGAAGATACTCATTTTCTGCTTCTTGTGTTTCCTCTCACTGCAACTGCAGCTGCACGACTCCTAATAAGAAATACCGTTGGAGCTGCACTACCGGCGGATCCCGACATTTGCATTTCCACTATTCGTGTTTTTTTCAGCGTATTCTCATATTTTTCTGGCCTACTTCTATATTTGAGGTTCTGCGCTTCACAGATTTGCGGGGTTTTTTGTGGTATTTTTGATTTTCCCTGATGAATCAAAAACCGCCGGGAACATCTTTCCATTTTCCCAATTAATCTCTGCCCTGACGTTTGCAGATTCAATATTCGCGGCATTTTTCAGGAACATATCCCTTGCGAATGTCGGCGTCGCGATCGTGAACCTTTTTCCGTGTTTCTTTCAGACGGCCGATGCAGCAGGTTTAGTTGACAAAGGGGTTTTGGTGGAAAATGGTGATGGTGTTTCATCACGATCCTCCATTCTGACATAACTTCCTGAAACACTATTACTTCATAGAACGTTACCACACACATTGTTCAAGTATATACTTCAAACGATACCACTCATGATGGAGTTGGTCATGATTCTATCAAAGTCTGTATACCTCATATTCCCTCTTTGTGATCTCAACTCCCATGTTCCAATTCAAATGCCTCATTTGCCCGAATCGGGAAGTTTTCACAGATGCAGCTGTTGTTTCTCTTGTAAGAGCCTCTCCTCAGTCTATTTGAGCTCGAGCATGAGTTTTGTGGCTTTGCTCAGGATCATGACTTCGGTAGCATGTTTCATTACCACCACCTTGTCCACATTATTCTGCAACTCCTTGAAGTCGTCCTTCAGATTGTCCCTCTGAAGATACTCACTTTCTGCTTCTTGTGTTTCCTCTCACTGCACCTGCAGCTGCACGATTCCTAATGAGAAATACCGCTGGAGCTGCAACTACTGGCGGATCTCGACATTCGCAGTTCCACTATTCGTGTTTTTTTCAGCGTATTCTCAGTTTTTGCTGGCCTGCTTTTATATTTGCAGCTCTGTGCTTCGCAGATTTGCAGGGTTTTTTTGTGGGATTTTTGATTTTCCCTGATGAATCACATACCACCAGGAACATCTTTCACTTTTCCCATTGAAACACTGCCCTGACGTTTGCAGATTCAATATTCGCGGCATTTTTCAGGAACATATCCCTTGCGAATGTCGGCGTCGCGATCGTGAACCTTTTTCCGTGTTTCTTTCAGACGGTCGATGCAGCAGGTTTAGTTGATGAAGGGGTTTTGGTGGAAAATGGTGATGGTGTTTCATCACGATCCTCCATTCTGACATAACTTCCTGAAACACTATTACTTCATAGAACGTTACCACACACATTGTTCAAGTATATACTTCAAACGATACCACTCATGATGGAGTTGGTCATGATTCTATCAAAGTCTGTATACCTCATATTCCCTCTTTGTGATCTCAACTCCCATGTTCCAATTCAAATGCCTCATTTGCCCGGATCGGGAAGTTTTCACAGATGCAGCTGTTGTTTCTCTTGTAAGAGCCTCTCCTCAGTCTATTTGAGCTCGAGCATGAGTTTTGTGGCTTTGCTCAGGATCATGACTTCGGTAGCATGTTTCATTACCACCACCTTGTCCACATTATTCTGCAACTCCTTGAAGTCGTCCTTCAGATTGTCCCTCTGAAGATACTCACTTTCTGCTTCTTGTGTTTCCTCTCACTGCACCTGCAGCTGCACGATTCCTAATGAGAAATACCGCTGGAGCTGCAACTACTGGCGGATCTCGACATTCGCAGTTCCACTATTCGTGTTTTTTTCAGCGTATTCTCAGTTTTTTCTGGCCTGCTTTTATATTTGCAGCTCTGTGCTTCGCAGATTTGCAGGGTTTTTTTGTGGGATTTTTTATTTTCCCTGATGAATCACATACCACCAGGAACATCTTTCACTTTTCCCATTGAAACACTGCCCTGACGTTTGCGGATTCAATATTCACAGAATTTTTCAGGAACCTATCCCTTGCGAATGTCGGCATTGCGATCGTGAACCCTTTTCTGTGTTTCTTTGAGACGGTCAATGTAGCAGGTTCAGTTGACGGAGTTTTGGTGGAACATGGTGATGGTGTTTCATCATGATCCTCCATTCTGACATAACTTCCTGGAACACTACTACTTCATAGAACATATCATGGCAAGCGCCCGGTCTTTGCGACCAGGCGCTTGCCATGATATTTCATCTGCGCAGTACAAATTGATGACTGCCTTTTTCAATTTGTCATCAATTGAATTTTTGAGCCAGCTGGCTTGGACGCAGAAAGTACAAACCCTGATTCTCGTGCAATTTCGGTGGCAACATGCGCACGTTTTTGTGGAGACTTTGGAAGAGATGAGAACGATTTCTTCAGGGCCTTTCCTGCACTCTGTCTGGATTTGAATGGCATTTTTACACAAAGTGCAGGCTGCGTAATGGGAGCGCTGTCACGTTTATTCTGACGGTACTTTCTAATTCGCCCATTCTCCCGTTGCCGGTAATAGGTATATTCACTCTCTGTCATGTTGTCAGCGGATCGCGTCAAAGCCTTTCTTCTCGTATTCGGCATAACTATCATGGTCCGATTTATTTCGTGCTAAAAACTCTGCATGCCACTCTAGGTTTGTTTTCGCCATAGCTGAAACAACAAAATCAAACATCATTAGCCAAAAGTATTGGTGATATTCAAGCCAGTGAACGAGTATAATCAATCCATTTTTGTAAATTCATCAACTCAAACAATATTCCAACACCACAATAAACTATCGATTTATATCGATCTACATTCAGGTTGATATCTAAAATTACCCAGGATTGTAGGTTTGGTTGGAGAAAAATTACGATATAAAGAATATTCATTCTCACAGGACTTTTCAGTAAAATTGTGTCAAATAATCATGTTCTGGGGTTTATTATCCATGACTGCACAAAGCAATGATTTGTAATATTTTATTGTTCGGCTTATATCATTATAAAAACATGGTTATTATTGTTATATCATTGATATAATCTTTTGTTTTGTGCTATGGTGATACTCATTACTTAGTCGTGGGACCATCTGCAATTTGAAAAAAAGCATGTCTTTTTTCCCGAAAATGCCCTAGAACACAAAACAGTGAATAATGACATAAAATCGGAGTTCCTAGTACATGATAGAATACTCACATTTGCGTTGTCCTTTGGTTTTTCTTTATATGCAATCAACGGAGGATAGAAAATGCCAGAAACAGACGACAAATAGAGAAATCAACAGTAAAACACGTCTTCTCAATAAGGGATGAACATTGTTTGGTAACGTCATGACGTGAGGTTGCCACGGTAACATCAATGACGTCACAGTTGATGTTGGTCAGTTATGACGTGTATAGGATGTACTTTGCTTCTAAAAGTCACTTGGTATGCTTTGATGCCAACAGATATGTACATATATGAATATATTCGCCGCCGATAAAATTGCGTTACGGACGTACATATCCCATGTACATCCGTAATGATATAATCGGCAACACAATGAGTCAAAAAACACAAAAATATGCTAATTACCTTACTGACGACTTTGTACTTTGCAAAGGAAAGGACACGTTTTTTTTATTCAATATTAAGTTCAGTGGAGATATTTTAAGTACTATATCGTTACGGACGTACATGGGGGAGCATCGATAAATCTCAACACACGGATTTATTAAGCTACCAAATAAATCCACACATTTTTTTCATCTCTGGGTGGAATGGACGTTTGCCAATTGCTACAACTGAGAAATGTACTACAAAACGATATTTTGACGCTCTCGCACCTCCGTATCTGAGAACGCCATTTATACAGGATATTTTGGCATTGATACACTCAATATTTCAGATGTGCGTCACAGCATTATCTCAGACATTTCAAAGAAAAAATTTTACTGTTTTGTGAACAGTAGAAAGCCAGTATATAAAATTTACAATGTATGATCAATTACAATGAAATTAATTTTTTCACTCATAGTTGACATATTCATGGCATTGCCCATGGTAATTTTAAAGATGTCCCGAAAGGCGATTGCAATAGACACCTTCTTGTCCGAGGACGATTATATGACAGCATAAAATGGAATGTCATATCTTGAGAATCTGGTTACTCAATGGTGAACGGAAGGTATTGATGAAAGTAATAGGCACAGTCTCAATTCACTCAGCCTCTTCATATTTTGTCTTAACTTTGTTGTTACCCTCTCCTCACGGCCGGCCTCGTATTCCCAAACTGCAATCATGATCTGAGCGTGTCTATCACCCCCTTCCCTCCCAAAGTGGCCATGTTTGCAGTTCCCTTTCTCATGCTTGCCGGCCCCCACCCCCATTCACCCTTGCCAGATGTTTAGCTTTGCCATGTCTTTTGCAGTCCAGCATAGTATAAAAACAATTGCTCTGTGCATTTTGAGGAGAAAGAGGATCGTATTAGTTATTGCTTGTCTTGTTATCCTTTTTCACATGCGCATGTTTGTTGTTATTTGTAATTTGATGTGTGCTGTTAATAAATGGTTTCAGCTCTGGAGAAGAACTGGATTTCTTCCACAGTACCAATACACTGAATTGCTCAGTATGCAACGGAACACAAAGAAAAGCAGGGCGATACCTTAAGCTGTCATATAGGACATTTGGTGATATTTTCGATTCGAAAGTATGGGCTTGACATGCAATGACGAGATACTTACATTACACATATGTAGAGTCACTCATGAATTTCCAGCAATGGTCATTCATTGATATGCCTTCTCTGTGATGGAGTAGGGGCAAAATATTTTCTGTCATACAGGACATATTCAAAGTGCAGACCAATTACTGCACCATATTACCAAGAAGGAAGCCAGACACAACCATACACACACATGCACGTCTTCATTGAAGCACGCTTCAAGAAAATGTTAACTCTTATCTTGGACAATCCTTTTTAATGGAAAAAGAACGGATAACAAATGTATGCTAATACTTGTGGCTTCAAAAACTCAGTCTCCACTTGTTCACCACCATTGTCAACACATGCCTGGAATCTTCTCCAGGTAGTTTGCAGAGCCCGGAGGTACATTTGTTGTGGTATTGTTGCAATCACATTTTCAATTTTCTGTCAGAGTTCTCGCACATTACGCGACTTGGTAGCATAAATACGCCCAAGCAGGGATTCCGACTTGGAGGCGTTCAGCCATAATCCTTCAGAGGATAGCTTCACACCACTGGCTGCTCAACCAGACGCACACACCAAGTGTAAGAACCTGCTGTTCCTCTCGTACTTAGTAGGGTTACTGCCACGGTGACAAAAGCATCAGTAGGGTAAAACTAACCCATCTAAAGGCCCTGTCACACCTTGACGTTTCAGTCAGCGTATGGCAAGGTCTCAAAATGTATGTAAAATGCTGGCGTACGCTAACTATCGATGTTTTTTTTAAGTTTTGGGCGTATAATAACGTGTTGGACGTATGCATAACGTATTAGGAACGTAAACAGAATGTTTTAATCACATATAGATAACTTATAACAACGAATGCTGAGCGTGTTGTTGGCGTTCACAACCTATGCCCAACGATAGTGTAACTTATGCATAGCGCGGCAGCGTATCGCTGACGATCACGTGGCGTAGGCTATTCATAGGCTGCGGCTCGACGATTCAAATCATAACCGCACTTGACATCGAAGTGTGAAGCCGCTGTCACACCTTGACGTTTTAGCCAGCGTATGCCGACGTATGAAAAATTTGCCGAACCAAGCTGGCACACGTCGAATACGTTATGGGTAAGTTTTGTATACGTTAATAGCATGCTGGCATACGTTGTAGTACGCTGGCATACGTCGTCATACGCCGAGTACGTCGAGAAATTTTCAGCATGTTGAAAATTTCTCGACGTACTCGACGCATGACATTCCGCATACGCTGGCATAAGTTGTAGACACGCTACGCGATCGTTGACGCACGTCGACACACATTACTTGAAGGTTACTCATAAGTCTAAACACATTGAGGTAATGTTTAGCGTACCCGAAACTTATTTCTAACCTATGAGTAACGTGTTGTAGGCACGTTACGCGATCATTGACACACGTCGACACACGTTACTTGTACGTTACTCAAAAGTCGAAACACGTCAATTTAATGGATAGCGTCAGTGTTCCAGACTCCCTGTTTTTTTTTCTTCTGTATGATGGTGATGTTAACACTTCGATTTCTAGTGCGGTTATGATATAATATAATTAATAGGCTGCCGCTCAACGATTTAAATCATAACCGCACTAGTAATTGAGGTGTCAACATCACCGTCATACCGAAGAAGGAAAAAAATAACCAGGGAGTCTGGAACACTGACGCTAACCATTACATTGACGTGTTTCGACTTATGAGTAACGTACAAGTAACGCGTGTCGATGTGTCTCAACGATCGCGTAACGTGCCTACAACACGTTACTCATAGGTTAGAAATAAGTTTCGGGTACGCTAAACATTACCTCGATGTGTTTCGACTTAAGGCCCGGTCACACCTTGACGTTTTAGCCAGCGATGGCAACGTATTAAAATGTATCTAAAACGCTGGCTTACGTTGAACTTTTGATGTTTTTTTTTAAAGATTCGGACGTATTCATAGCGACTTGGTCTTATGTATAACGCATTGGTAACAACACAGAACGTTTCGTTGTGTTATAGATAACTTATACCAACGAATGCTGAACCTGTTGTCGGCCTACACAACCGATGCCCAACGATAGTCTAACTTAGGCATAGCGCGTAGCACGCATCGCCGACGATGTCGTGATGTAGCCTATTAAAAGGCTGACGCACAACGATTCGAATCATAACTGCCGTAGAAATGGAAGTGTCAACATCGCGGTCACACCTTGGCGATCTTGCCAGCGTATGCCGACCTAAGAAAAATGTGTCTAAAACGTTGGGGCACGTCAAATACGGTATGAGTAAGTTTGGTATACGTGAGTACAACGCTAAAGTACGCTATCATAAGTCGTAGTAAGTAGAGTACGTCAAGAAATTTTAAACATGTTCAAAATTTTACGACGTACTCGGCGTACGACACACGTTCCGCATGCGATGGGGATAAGTTTTACACACGTCCACAAAGGCTACTTATAAGCTACTCATAAGTCGAAACACGTCGTGGTAATGTCTTTTTTACGCGAAACTTATTTCTGACTTATGTTTGACATGCTTTGAACCAATTCTTTACGTAGTCCCAAGACGCATCGACTTATGTAGACGTATTCCAATGACGTCTTCCGGTCGACAAAAAAAAATAAATTAACGTGTTTCTAGCTTACAACTGCCATATAAAGACGTTTTCCCAGCGGTTTTGGGAATTGGTGTATAAAAATGCTGCTCATAAAAGGGGAACCCAACTGTGTTTGAGTCCTTTTTGAGTCGATGTCCATGTCAGCAGTAACAGTAACAGTATCAGTATCAGTATTAGTATTAGTATTAGTAGTAGTTTGTTCATGTTGGCAGTAGTAGGTGAGTGTGAGGGGGAGGGTGTGGGTTTTGATGGATCGTCCTTGCGTTTAACGATTTAACGATTTGAATGATAAACTCAACGATTTAAATGGCTGCATCTCCACTATTGAAAGTAGACGCTTGCGCTCAACAATTGGATTTTTTTTACACTCAACGACTTTTAAACGGTACCACTCAGCTAGTTTCATTGTTTACAATAAACGATTTAAATTGCTGTCACTCGCCTTTGTTTTTTGACGCTGGTGCTCGGAAATTTTAATCGTTTCTATTGAACGTGCTAAATTGCTCAAACCCCACTATTGAAAGTAGACGCTTGCGCTCAACAATTCGATTTTTTTTACACTCAACGACTTTTAAACGGTACCACTCAACTATTTTCATTGTTTACAATGAACGATTTAAATTGCTGTCACTCGCCTTTGTTTTTTGACGCTGGGGTTTGGAAATTTGAAGCGTTTCTTCTGAACGTGTTAAAACGCTCAAATTCGACTATTTTAAATAGACGCTGCCGATGGACAATTGGAATCATAGCCAAGCTAGACATCGAAGTGTGAACATCCTCGTCATGCCCAAGAAAAGTTTGAAGAATGCTGCAAATAAGTGTCCTGGCCGTGGCCGTGGACGCTGACGCAAGGACGATCCATTATACCAACGTCTTTCAGCCTATGAGTAACTTAAAAGTAACGTCTGTCGACGTGTGGCAACGATCGCGTAACGTGCCAACAACACGTTAATCATAGGTTAGAAATAAGTTTCGGGTACGCTAAACATTACCTCGGCGTGTCTCAACTTATGATTAACTTACAAGTAGCATGTGTTGACGTCTGTCAGCGATCGCAGACCGTGCATACAACTTGTGGCCAGCGTAGCGGAACGTGTGAGTCATACGCCGGCATACGTCGTGAAATTTCAAGCATGAAAAAATTTGAGGACAACCAAAAAGTACAACGTTTAAAGCCAGCGTACAACGACGTATGGCAGTGTTTTTCAGCGTGCTCTCAATGTTATCAAAACTTACCCATAACGTATTCAACGTGTGCCAGCGTTTTAGAAAAAAAATTTAAAAATCGGCATACGTTGGCTAAAACGTCAAGGTGTGACCGGGCCTTTATGAGTAACTTACAAGTAACGCGTGTCGACGATCGCGTAACGTGCCTACAACTTACGGCCAGCATTATGCGGAACGTGCGAGTCATACGCTGGCATACGTCGAAAAATTTCAAGCGTGGAAAATTTGTCTAACACCTCGGCGTACTACGACGTATGCCAGCGTGCTCTTAACGTATACAAACTTACCCATAACGTATTTGACGTGTGCCAGCGTTTTAGCCAAATTTTGCATACTGTACATCAGGCATACGCTGGCTAAATCGTCAAGGTGTGACAGGGCCTTTACACCAGTCCAATCCCAGCTCACATTCCCTGTTAGTGGGTGAACAATCCAACGCTTAAATAATTCTGTTTCGCAATGATAAGAAGAGCCAACATTGAAGGATCAAAAAGCACTGTCGCTGTGGATGCTTGGCCACCACAAGCCAGTTTATCCTTGTGGTAACTTTTCTGACACCTCGTTTGAAACCCAAAAAGTCAAAAGGATCGTGAGGCCATGCTTTCACGGTCTGTATTCGTACTGAAAAATCAGGATCAAGCAAGCTTTTGCCCTTCTGCTCCACGAGAAGTTCCGTCCTCCCTGAACTCGCCTGAGGACACCTGCTTTACCAATTCACAGGCAAACCACCCTAGTCTGACTCCCTGCCCGGAACTGTCCTTGGAGCAGATCACCACAACGACATGTAACGTTATGCACACTGGGGGCTTTGCACCAGAAACGTGTGACACCCCCATGGCGAGGTCTACCACAGGAGCCCACACTCACTGGGTTATTGAAGGAACAGTGAGATTGTCAGGTGGTTGAGTTATTGGAAACACGTTCATCAGGCAGGCTTGGGTGTTACTGGGATGGTCTTCTTCCATCATCCTCCTGTGAACACCTGCCAAATAATATGGGTGAACTCAATTAAAAGAGCTCTTTTCTCCTCCAGGAAAGGGGTTTGGTGGATCATGAGTAAAATTGATTTGAATTGTCCTTTTTAATGACAAAAGGGGGAAATGTCAAAGGAAAATCAAAATATGCTGCTTTCATAATTGTATAAAATGAGTTCCAGAAATATCTACATGATTGAACAGCTTATATATTCTGGTTTTAAATTGTGCTTAACAAAAACATATTGTGCCTTCCAGGCAGCTGTTTTCTTTCATGGTATGATCTCAAAGGCTTGGAATTTTATCTATCCTGAGAAAATGTTGGAATGGATGCTCCCTGAGGCTGTTATGTAGCTTTTGAGGCCTTGAGCAAGCAATTGACGACAGTTTTTTTTGTTAAATCATCTCACCCTCTGCTCCCATCCCCACCACCACTTGTTGTTTGAGTATATAAGGGCTTGAGTTGAGGCATTTAGTTTGAGAGAGATATCACATTGCATCAATTGTCCCTCCCATGTGCATGTGTTTGAATAAATGATTCAACCAACAGCAGGACCGGAAACTCATCTGGGCTGAGTTTTTCCACCACACCACCATACTCTAACCTCTTCTGTGTAGCATACTTAACATCTTTGAATTAATTAAATTTTCACTTCAGTCTGGAAAAAAAAAATGCAACAGCCTTGTCTCATTTCCTCAAAGTCTGAACCCACCTTGCCAGAACTAGACTTCCATTGTTCTCTTTCCTCTTTGCAACTCCCACCCACATTTACCCGAATTGACATAGCTTGTTTAAACGAGGGTATTTTGGAGAAATGTCGTCAGGCAGAGCATATCATTCCATGAAAAACCTTTTGATTTCTTTTAAAAGTGGAGACAACAGACACGATGATACAGATTGAGACACAAAGATGAAAGACAACTTGCTTTATCAAGCCATTGTTTTCAGAATGGATATTTTAACATCTGATGAAGTAAAGAGGATAATGATTTCATCTCGACTCAACAATGCTATTGGTAAGTTTCAGACAGGAGTTTCATGCACCATTAAATCGTTAATGAAAGCCATGGATTATTGGTTCACGAAAAAATATTTTCACGAAAAATATGACAACTATATTCGTTATTGTTGTGTGTCTATCTGTCTGTCCCGAGCATAGCTCTGTGGGTTTTGATCCGATCCTATTAAAATTTTGGTGGGAGGTTTATATCATGATCTAGTTGTGTTTTCCTGAAAATGGGCGTGGTGCGCCCATTATGGGTGGAGCCACGCCCAAAAAACGTGTTTTTAGGGGGTAGCCGATTTCAATTTGCATCTTCTCCTCGGGGTTTTGTCGAATCTGACAGGGGTTTCGGTATTTGGTTAGCCCAATGGCACCTGCATAGCCCCACGGAGCTCGATTTTTCATTTTCGTCCCAAGGTCAAGGTCACAAGGTCACGTACTTAGAAAATTGCGATTTTGACATAAAATTTTTCTTCTCCGAGGGGTTTGTCGAATCTGGCAAGGGTTTTGGTGTTTGGTTAGCCCAATGGCACCTGCATAGCCCCATGGAGCTCGATTTTTCATTTTTGTCCCAAGGTCAAGGCCACAAGGTCACGAACTTAGAAAATTGCGAATTGTGTTTTTAGGGGGTAGCCTATTTCAATTTGCATCTTCTCTTAGGGGGTTTGTCGAATCTGGCAGGGGTTTTCGGTATTTGGTTAGCCCAATGGCCCCTGCATAGCCCCACAGAGCTCAATTTTTCATTTTCGTCTCAAGCTCAAGGTCACAAGGTCATGAACTTAGAAAATTTCGAATTTTGACATAAAAAATCATACGACCGCTCAAACTTTGAGAGCTAGGATGACTATTTTTTATGCATAATCTTGAGGTCATTCCCCACCTAAAGTCTTGAAACCATTTTGCTCTATCTCAAACACCTTGCCCATGGTGCCCCCTTCAAGTTTGTTTTTACGCTGATTTCATCAAAGTATGGATAATCCGAGGAGTGCGAAATGCCATACAGCCTATATGACGTTATGTTGTTCCCAGAATGTTCCAGAGGAAGTTTTGCACCAAAGGTCATAATCCTTGACCTTTAAAGTTCACAAAGGTCAAATTTTCAAAGTTGTGGGAATCGAACCGGGTTTTCGACCTTCTTCGACGAACTAACTCCATTAAGCTATAGCACGTATCCTGTTTCCTTATTTTAATGTCCACAACAGTGTTTTGTGACCTTTAAAGGTTATGCAAAGGTCAAATTTTCAAAGTTGTGGGAATCGAACCGGGTTTTCGACCTTCTTCGACAAACCAACTTCATTAAGCTATAGCACGTATCCTGTTTCCTTATTTTAATGTCCACAACATTGTTTTGTGACCTTTAAAGGTTATGCAAAGGTCAAATTTTTTAAATTGTTGAACGAAACAGGGTTTTCAACATTTTGCAGCTAATAACCTGTCACTCGTACCACATCATGTTGATCATTTTTATAACTTGGTCAAACATTATCACATTGTCTCATTCTTGACTTCTGAAACAATCTCCATCATCAAATACTGCTCGTGAACCATCGTTGTCTTCAGACTTGTGATTAATTATATTCATTTATCTTTCTTTTTATTACAGCATTTCAAACTCACTCATAGAAGAGGTGAATTGTGAAGCCAATGAACTTCACAAGCAATGGGAAACTCTTAATAAGGTCTTGAGTGAAGTTCAGTTCGTTTGTCAGAATTTTCACAATGATTTGGAATTTTGGTTTCAATAATATCCCTCTGAGATGGAAGCCAAAGATTATTTATCCAACAAATCTGAACAATATTTCAATGTTGTTTGAAGAATTATGTGAAAAGTGAATAAGAAAACACGCTGGTGTTAAACGAGATGTTAGTGTGGGAGAATGCGATAGGTGTTCCAGTGTCTGTGTGTCTGTTCTCTTGAACCTGTGTGTCTTTTCTTCCAGCACCAAACACCATGTGTCACTTCTTTTATCAATCATCCAACAGAAACTACCCCAGGTAATTAGGTATTCATCTTTCTGACTAGTGGTAGTGTTTTTTTTTTAAATTTGTTCTGGAGATAATGCTGATGCAGGATGCTGGAGATAACTAACCTTCTCTTCTCAAAACATTTACATTTATGTATGTTTTATTAAGCATTAATTCTATTTGTTTTACTTACAATTATTTAATTCTAAATTATAAAAAAGGATAAAGGAGGAAAAAAAAAAGGAAGGCACACTCCCCCCCCCCCCAATGACCCACTATCCCCCTCATCCCACCTTCCTCCTCTCCCTGTGTGTGGGTGGGGAAGGGTGGTGGTGGGATGAGGGAGGTGGTGGGTATGCACAAGGGGGAGGGGGATGATGAGCGCATATGGGTATGTTGTGCGGGTGGACACAAAAAGGGGTGGAGTTAATTATTTATTTTTTTCCCCCTCAATTATTTAAATTTTCATGTCTTTTGTAATTCCTGTGAATAAAATGAATCAAAAATCTCCTGTCCCTTTAAATTATTCAATTTATACATCCCATGAACTGTGCCTAAAACAACAATTTTTAAAAGTCCATTACCCTTCCTATTTATGTAACCTTTCTCAAAATGTGATTTCCAGATGTATTCTTGTAATATCAGCAACTTTGAACTTTGGCATTCTCACGTTAATGTCCTTTTCATACTCAAATTTGATCAATGTTTCTGTTGGTTTTTCATTTGTGGAGGAATGAACTATATTATTGTAATTATCTGCTGGGAATTAAAGATACCCATTGAGAATGACCGAATTGAGGGAATTTTTTTAGTCTTTCTTTCAAAGTGCGATTAAAACATTCAATAACAACTGCCTTTCCTTCATTACTGGTGCGTTATAATGTAGTGCCGATATCTTCAAGAAAAATAATAAATGCTTCGTTATTGAACTCTGTCCCCTCATCAGTCCATAACTTCTTTGGTTTTCTTTTACTTCCACTAAATATCCCACTGAAGGCTCACATAAGAGTATTACCTCTTGTTTTACAAAGGACCAACCGATGCATATCTACTCCTCAAATCCATAACGGTTAAAGCATATTTGTATCCATTATCATTGTTGAGTTCAATTAAGTCAGCAGACCACATGTAATCCACCCAAGCCCACCTCCTTCAAATTCCCTGCTTTCCTTCTTGAAAGCCCCTGTAATGTCCATCTTCTATTCCCCATGTTCCCCGTCCCATCCCTATCCCTTCCACAGATCTCCAAATGTCTCTGTTCCCCACTATTTTGTCCTTCCCACTCCCTCCCCTCCTGTCTCATGCCCCACCTTGATGTGTGTTGTGTGTTAGCTCTCATACGAGCCTCGACAAGGTATACAAAAAAAAAACCCCTTTGTAATAAACTTTCCTTATTTTAAACTTTGTGATTATTGGCTTATGTAATTAATTAGCTAAAGCTTATTAGGTAAATGCTTTTCAGTCAATGACATTATTAGAGCTGAATAGTTTTTGATAACCAAGTCCAAGTCTCAATTTAACACATATCTTCTTCTTCACGATAAACCTATCAACCTTTTCTCTCAACTTTATCAAATATAAAGTATACACATTGACCTTCTCTACTTTACTTCAAAGGAAAAATCACATGCTTTCATCAAAAATTTATCAAGACTAACCAAATCACAACTATACAAGAGAAAATGTAAAACGTATCCTTGAAAGAGATGTCTCAACTCCTCTCATACAAAATAACGATTAAATCAACATTCAAAATATTGTAGTAATCATAAATCAACCATAATCAATTTACCAAAAGCAGGTTCAAACATATCATTCAAAGATTTCAACAAATCCATAAAACATCCGTTTGTGATATATGCTGATTTTGAATGTATCCTTGAAAAGATAGATACTGTTTCTCCAAATCTAAATAAATCATACACAAATAAATATCAAAAACATACTCCTTGTGGTTTTTGTTATTATATCAAATCATCTGTTGGTGACAAATACAAGTTAGAACTTAAAAGAGGAGAAGATGCCTCAGAGGAGTTTGTAAGACGATTGGAAAAAGACTGTATGAGACTAAGATAAATAATGGTGAAAACCTATAAACCAATGTCATGAACAAAGGGAGAGAAAAAGAAATTTAGAAAGAACAGTATCTGTCACATTTGTGAGGAGAAAATTGAGGGAGAGGTCAAAGTTCAGGATCATTGTCATCTCACTGGAAAATATAGAAGTCCAACTCATTCCCGTTGTTATCTTAATTACAAGCCCCCAAACTTTATTCCTGTCTTTCTTTACAACAACACTCACTATGACACGCATCTATTTATAAATGAACTTTCAAAGACATCTGGAGATATTTCTGCCATTCCTAACACAGATCAAAAATACATCTCATTCACAAAAACAATTCATACATCCCCCATAACCCAAATCAGATTTCTTGACACATGCAAGTTTATGGCAAGTCCATTATCTAACTTAGCATCAAATATTAAAAACTTACTGAATCTTAAATCATATTTCTCAAATCAAGAAGAGATTGATCTCTTATCACAAAAGGGAATCTTGTTGTGGGCCGGGATTCGGCGGCGATAAACGACCACTAGGTGGAGCAGTAGAGTCGTCTCCCACCAAACAACCGGAATTTGGGTCGTGACTCTCGGACAACTCCAAGAGTTCACGGGTCCCTTAGCAGACCGTGGTCGCCAATATTTCTACGGCGTGGGGTAGGGTTAATTGCCTAATTTCAATATACCAAAATACCCACGTCGTTCAACTACCAGGGAAAACCACACCCTCGACCGACTTTGTCTTAATCGAGTCGCTATCACCGACTCGGATCCGGCGTAACCGAGCGGAAGTTACCAAAGCCGCGCCGGCCCAAATGAACAACCTACCGCACGAACGGCCTTACTAATTCTCGATACGCACCATGCTAGGCCAATGGAGGAAAGCACAGAAAACGAGCTGGTACATTTAACAGGGGTTTATTTATAACAATAATCAGGGAGGGGGAGCACAAAAGGAGCAGTTATCACGAATAAAAGAAAATGTAATTTACAAGGAAAGGAAAACACTTATACAATTCGACTAAGACGGGGCCCACGGACACACACACACACACACACACACACACACACACACACACACACACACACACACACACACACACACACACACACACACACACACACACACACACACACACACACACACACACACACCTAAAATAAACTGGACCCATGGGTCTTTAGTCGGTAGAGCCGGGCTGGGGTACCTGTCCCGTCTTGTGCGGTTACACCGACTCCAAACCACCACGATGGGACTCGAACCCACGACCCGAAGTCCATAGCCCACGTCCCCGGCAGCTCGGCCACCACCACCTCGAGAATCCACCGCAAAGGGCCGCAGACGACCGAGACCAAGCCACCACGACCGCAGACAAAGCCAATCGCGACGCAGACCGCTATCGCCACGATCCTGCAGAACACACTCGTCCTGACCACCACACCCCTCTTCTTGAGGTGGGAGGGGTTTCTATTCCTCGCCACTCACCTCCTGATTGGACGGTTGGTTGTCAGGTGACTTGTGGCGGCCCTTCATTGGTCGGGCCGAACACTATCTGGCTAAGGCGGAGCCAGCCCTGAAGTGACGAAACCTCCGCTCACGTCCGTGGTCCCGAACACATGCGTAATGGCGACCGGGTCGAGTGACGGTGGTGTCGTCGTTGTTGTTGATGAGGATGTAATAAACCTGACTATAAAAAAAAAACTCATAACGCACACATGTAATTCCCATTAGACAAAGGGGATGGATTCTAACTGTAAACACATACTTATCAAAATAACTGAACTACGGGGACACTGGCTGCTTGTGTGCACAAGGTTTCCAAATCCGTAGCAATATATCCGTATGACGACATGGATTCATTTGAGAAGTTTAAAGAAACATAACTTCCTTCAAGGGAAAGTTTCTATAGCAAGTTGAATAAAACTCATATTTCCGATAGAGATTATACACAAGCTAAAAAAGTTTGGGAGAAGTTTAACATAAAGAATCTTAGAGAATATCATGATTTGTATATTAAAACTGATGTATTGTTATTGGCTGATGTGTTTGAAACTTTTAGAACAGTCTGTCAAAATAAAAATTCTTATGGATTCGACCCCGCTCACTATTACACAGCCCCGGGTTTGGCTTGTAGTGCCATGTTAAAAATGACAAAACAGAATTTGGAATTAATCAGTGATATAGATGTTTTTAATGATAGAGAAGGCTAAAAGAGGAGGAATATCTCAAGTATGTTCCAAGAGATATGCCAAAGCAAATAACAAATATCTTCCTGATTATAATAAGAATGAGGACAACTCTTACCTGATGTATTATGATGCTAACAATTTGTATGGGTGGGTTATGTCTCAATCTTTACCTTATGGGAAACTTAAATGGGTTAAAGAAAAACATTATTAAAATGTTTTACAAGACATTGTTGTCTCCTCTCAAAAATAATTGTATGAAGCTGAAGTTGGATATTATTTTGAGGTTGATTTAAAATATCCAGAAGAACTTCATCACAAACATAAAGACCTTCCTTATGCCCCTGATAAAGAAAGTCCAAGAAAAGAATGGTTCAGTGATTACCAACAGTCATTTAATATAAAAGGTAAATCTCCAGAAAAACTACTTACTACATTTAATGATAAAGAAAGTTATGTTTTGCATCAAAGGAACTTGAGACAATATTTATCTGCTGGGTTGAGAGTGAGGAAAATTCATGATTTTGAAATTTAAACAAAGTCCATGGTTAAAGGACTCTATTGATTTGCATAAAAAAGTAGAACAGAAGCAAAAACAGATTTTGAGAAGGACTTTTATAAATCAATGAATAATGCCGTATTTGGAAAGACTATGGAAAATGTTAGGAATCGACAAAACACAAGACTTGCTACATCTTGGAAACAGGCTTCAAAGTTAATTAATAGACCAAGTTTTGAGTGAGCGGAGGTGTTTTCAGAGAACTTTTCTGCTATTCATTTGAAAAAAAGAGAGTATTGAAATGGATAAACTTATTTATATCGGAACATCAATTCTTGACTTGTCAAAGTCATTCATGTATGACTATTACTATAATAATTTAAAATCAAAGTATAAGGATAATGTGTCATTGTTGTTATATATGGATACAGATAGTTTTATATTAGAAATTAAGACAAATGATGTAGATGAGGATATGATTGATAATATTGATATATATGATACAAGTAATTATAAGTCAGGTGATGTGTTGTTTTCATCAAAGAATAAAAAGGTTATTGGTAAGGTTAAAGATGAATTGGGTGGGAAGGTCATGAGTGAATTTATAGGATTGATTTATAGGATACAGCAATGCCACACACCACACCCCAGGATCCAGTGAATTCATGACTCCCCAGGCCCGACCCTGACGTCTATTTACTTCTGGCTCACAGCCAGCAGAGACATGAATATCACTGCCGAGGTAAGTGAATCTCTCCGTGACCTCAACATCCTCACCACAAACAGGCACAGACAGGACAGCAGCATCCAAGATGTCAATGAAAGCCTGGATCTTGGTTTTGACCTAGGAAACCCGTAATCCCAGCGGCTCTGACTCCTCATTCAGCATGTCGAAGGTCCCCAAAAGGATATCCAGAGTCTCCACAAAGATGATGCATCATCTGCAAAAATCAAGGTCAGAGATCTCGACATTCCCAAATGATGTACCGCAGCTTAATCTCTCAGACATCCTCCCCAGAATCCAGTCCATACAAGCACGGAAAATTGTGGGGACCAGTACACACCCCTGATGAACTGCAGTAACAACTAGAAATAAGTCGGAAATGGTATCACCACATCTCACAGCACTCTCAGTACCAGAGTATAGTTCAGACATCACATTGATCAGTTTTGGTAGCACCCCACGAAAACTGAGAATCCTCCAGAGGGCATCCCGATTCACTGAATCAAATGCTTTGCAGAGATCAACATAGGCTGCAAGTAAAGCAGCCCCTGCCAAAACTGTTAGAGAAACAAAAAAAAAAAAAAACTAAGAGCGAGAGGAAGTACAGCGGGAGAGAGAGACAGAGACAGAGACAGAGACAGAGACAGAGACAGACTGAGACTGAGACTGAGACTTTTGTAGACCTTTATACAAGCTTAGAAAAGAACAGTTACACATAAACATACAAAACAAGCAGTCATAGACTGGTACTTACGAAATGGTCAACTTGACCTCTGACTTTGCTTCATAAAAGCTGTCTCTCAAGAAGGTAGCGACGCAAACCAGAAGTTTCTGCGATGATTCTATACCAAACCATCAAAAATCCAATGTTTTGGATGTTTGACCTCACTGTGACCTTGACCTTTGACCGATTTTGACCAAAATCTTATCAGCGCCAGCCATCACCCTCCTGAATCACATGGTGTAATTTGACATTAGTAGCTTCTTCCGTTCGAGTTATCGTGCCTACAAACAAACACACACACAAACAGAGGACGGAAGTCATCAATATACTTACGAAATCTTTGGATTTCGTAAGTAACAAGACATAATAAAAAGGTCAAGTACACAGCGAAAATGGAATGATAAGATCATTGTGGTCTACTTTACACAAAGCATTCCTGTGACACTATTTCTGCTTCAACAGTTCAAGAATATGAATATTTTGGTGAAAATAAAATTCTGCACGTAATCTCGCCACACCAAGGGCCTTAAAAACAGGTAAAACATTGAAATCAGCATCAGGGTTTGCAAGAAGTTTTGCTCTCCTTGTTTTATCGATTGCTAATTTCCCTTCAGCTGTTATAAAATTGACGAGAGCAGATTCAACATGACTTTTGGAATTTAACGGTGATCCAAAAATAAAAGTACGCAAAGAAAGTACAATTTTCATACGACAGCACAATTGTGATAAAAAGGTAAAAAAGTGGAGTCAGTCTTGCACAGTCAACTTCTTCTTCTTCTTCTTCTTCTTTCGGCTGCTCCCGTTCGGGGTCGCCACAGCGGATCATCCGTATGATCCGCATAGTGATTTGGCACATGTTTTTACGCCGGATGCCCTTCCTGACGCAACCCTGGTCGCCTCTTACGACACAGGGATATGGTACACCTATTTTAACCGGGGTATACACCGGCCCAGTACACTGGTACTCACTTCGCCCACCTCAGAAGGATGACAGGCTGAGTCAACCCCCTGGTGTATTAATTCAGTGGCCCAACGGGGCTTGAACTCAGGACCTTTTGGATCCCAAGCCGCTGCCCTAACCACTGCGCCAACACCAGGCTTGCACAGTCAACATTGGCATGATATAAATCTTCAGAGGCCAAACAAAAGGGACACAAAACAGAATTTAAAACATTAAAATGATGTAATAAAACATTCGAAAGTAAAATCATCTGTACAATTCCCCAAGAGATATCACATCCGTTTTGCAATCGGTGGGACATACATGGCAGCCCATTGTGGGCACAGGGGGGACCTCGGAGGCAACATCCCCTTCCATCGGGATCCAAAACTATCTTTGCACACATTAGGATGCCGTATCGTGACACAAATGTGGTACAGGCACTTTTTAGCAACACCAGGAAGTGGATAGGAAGACAGGATCACAGTTTCTGATAATGCCAGTGATGTTATACGCAACTGCGGAAAGAAGGGGGCATGGATTGCAGGGACAGTGTTTGTGGTATCAAAATGGAGTCCCAAACTTCAGGAGGTACGCATAACCTCCTGGACGAGCTGGGAAGCAATTCTTAAAGAGTGCATTCCAACGGTAGTCGCAATATGCCCGACTGAGTGCCATGTTTTGTTCTCGTTCCGCAGATCTCGTATGAGGCGTATACCGGAGTTTATGAAGCATTGTATGTAAGCACGTGATCGAGGAATGTTCGGAAAAAGTGCATTGTAGAAGATAGGCTCGTCGAGAAAGTTGTTGATGTTGTAGTGAGCTATATCTCGTTGCAATACAAGAGGCTGCCAGGCTTGCAACAAATCTTGGTAAAACAAAGGCAATGGAGAGATGTCCACCTGTTGCAAGTCCATGAGAAAAAGTTCCTGATTGAAGTCAAGCATGCCAGCCATTTTCAGCAAATGGTTAGCAGTGGGGTGCCATGGCAGTGATGCAGAAAAAAGAAAGCGGTGGACAGTGGCGACTCGAAAGGCCATCAATCGGCTGAGAATGTCAACAAGACCATGGCCACCATCTGCCAATGGAAGGTAAAGGACTTCAGGCTTAACCCAATGTTTGCCACCACAGAAAAATCAAGCAGATGTTTCTGGATTGTCAGCAGCAGTACTTCAAGAGAGTGCAGGGCAATCATTTTGTGCCACAAGGAAGCCAACAGGTTATTGATCATGAGGGCATGACCTCTGTACGACAAGGTAAGTAATATTCCTCTCCACTTCTCTGGTCTATTATCAATTTTGTTAACTGTATTTAACCAGTTCTGAGCCATATAAGCTGGGGTACCAATGCACACATCTAGATAGTGGATGCCTTCTTTCTCCCACTGTAAGTTTCTGGGAAGATGAGGCAAACCAACAGCTGGGGTATGGCCAATCCATAGAGCTTTACATTTGCTCCAATTTATTGTAGTTGTGCAAGCTGAAGAGAACTTTCCCAAGTCATTTAATAATATGGTGACATCATCACCATTACGCACCACAACACATCATCAGCACATGCTGAGATAACAATTGGCATTTCAGTTGGCATCACAGGAAAGCTTGGTAAACTAGCACAAAGGCGAATTAGGAGGGGTTCAATACAGAGGGAGTAGAGAATGCCCGATAACAGACACCCTTGACGGACTCCTCTTCCAACCATCAATGGTGCACACAGGCTATTATTAACTTTAATGATGCTAAAAACATGATTATACAATAATGAGACATGGGATATAAAAGTTGCCCCAAAACCAAACTGTTTTAAGGTGTAAAATACATATTCATGGCTCGTAGATTCGAAAGCTTACTCTTGGTCAAGTAAAAACAAGCCAGCATTCTGCTTTTGAAGAGCACAGACATCCCACAAGTCCCGAATTTAAAAAATATTATCATGAATAGACCAGTTTGGAATACAAAAAGATTGATCAAAATAAATTAAAAAGCTACGAAAAGGCTTCACACAATTTACAAGGGCCTTGGAAAAGATTTTATAATAATCAGCACAAAGCAGAGAAATAAGCCTCCAATTCTGCAAGGTCTGGAGATCTCCTTTCTTCGGGATAAGGCACACGACTACACGTCGACAACTTAAAAGGTAACAAACCATCTTGTAAACTAAACTTTAAAACATCTAAAAGTGTTGGTCCAAGCAAACCCCAAAATGTTTTATAAAATTCAACAGGTAAACCATCAAAGCCAGGTGCTTTATGATCATGAAGGTCATAAAGAACTATTAAAAGTTCATCTATAGTAAAATCTTGTTCGAAAGAATGTTGCGATTTTTCCAATTGTGGTAGATTTTGGGTAAAATCAGACATTGCTCGTTCATTACTTTTCTTTGTGGTAAAAACATTCTTGTAAAAATCCCAAATAAAACACTTCAACTGAGCATTGTCTTCGATAATTTGTCCATCACTTAAACGTAAGCTTAACAGTGAACTATTACACTTTGTAGTTTTTTCAAAGTTTAAAAAGTCTTTACAGAAAGTTTCTGAAGTCGACAGACATTTCACTTTAAGTCGGGTTTGCACTCCGAGAGCGTCTTCTCCAATTAAACAATTCAATAGGGCTTGTTTCTCATAAAGCCGCTAGCATCGTACATCCTCATCAATATTAATCGAGCTATCTTGTAAAAAAAGGATTTCTTTCTTTAAAATACTTATCCTAGCTTGCTTAACATTAGAGAAGTTATTCCTATATTGCTGACAGAAGACTCGGATTTGTGCTTTTATATAATCTCACCATTGACAAAGATTGGTAAAATCGTTCTGTGATTCTAGAATTCGAAGCCAAAATTTTAAAAAAGATAATTTAAAAAAGGAATCATTTAAAAGAGAGGTGTTAAAAGTCCAATGAGAAGTATTCCTCAGTAAAACTTACACGATTTAAAAAAGAGAGACTAATGTAAAATTTATCAAGCCTTGCAAGCGATATGTTATTCAACAAGCAACGACACCAAGTAAATTGTTGGACGTTCCCATGCTGTAGTCGCCAAACATCACCAATATTATGTTGTAACAAGAGAGTGGACAAAGGCCTAGCACGAGTTGGGTGAGGTTCAGGGCTGTTCCGATCTCTGACTGGATCTAATGTACAATTAAAATCACCACCTAAACACAAGAGGGTATCGGGGGTGAGATGATTAAGGAAAGTGAAGGATTCAGTGAAGAAGGCTGTCCTGACTGTACTGTCACTTGGGGCATAAACATTAACAATTAAAATCCGCTGGCGGTTATATATAAAATCAATTACAGCTAAATATCCAGGAACAATTTCTTTAAAAACAAGAGAGGAGATGGGAAGATGTAGAGAAATATAAAAAGCAATACCGGCACTCACGGAGGCTGTGTTACTAAAAAAAAAATCAAGTGCCTTTCAACTTCAGCCTCCAGTCTGCCATTCAACTCGCAGTCATCTGAGTTTCTTGTAAAAGAAGAATATCTACCTTTACATTATTAATTAGCTGCATCGTTTGGACTTTACGTAAAGGATTACGTCCTCCGTTTATATTTAAACTTGCTATAATCAAGAAGTTTTTATGCAATCAAGTGCTTCCTTGCTTTAAGAATATATTTTTTCAGTCTCTTACAAGAAGCGCTGGAAATGGCAGCAGCTTCCGGCTTCTTAACAATTACTTGTGCTTTCTGCAGACAAAGGCATGCAAGTTGGGGAAAAAATAATTTAGATCTACTCACTTTTTTCGAGTAGTTTTTTGTAAAAAATCTAAGATGTCGGAAATAGAGATTAAAGTATCATCGAGACTACTATCTGGGGGGAAGTCCTCGCCAAAAGCACTAGACGTCAGAGAGGAGCAACCATCTGAATCACAGTCCTCAATTTCCTCAGGGCCTTCGCCCATTTGCTCAATCTCCATGGTTAATTCAGGAGGAAGGACTAAAGATGTAAGGGGAACACTCTCAGTGGTTATATCCTTAGATGTGTCATTAACGATAGTGATGGCAATGTCGCTATCTTTAACAGGAGCACTACAAGGCTGAGATGACTCAGAGAGTATGGAGGGGGTAAGTCCAGTCTGGGGGGACTGGTAGAAAAAGTTGAAGGTTGCAAACCTGGGAGGAGGAGGAGGGGGAAGGAAGAAGAAGAGGCAGGAAGGGGAGGGGGAGGGAGAGAAGAGAAAAGGGGAGAAAGAGGTGGAGGGGGGAGGGTAACATTCACGTCGTTACATAACATTTTACAGGTACCAGGTCATTCAGAAGAGGAACCAACTGGTAAAACCGAAGCACATGGAGCCTGTGTTGCAGGGCAAGTCCCTACAACCACCTGTGTGAAGGAGCGAGGAGCTGCTGAAGCAACGAGTGAAGAGTGATTGTCATTGCCCTATGTCCTCGTGTCTTGTGCATTTGTCCGTTATTATTTTATTCATTATAGTTGGACATTATCGTTGGTTCGTATTATTATTAACATTAATGCAATTGTATATCGCCAGTTAGGCCGAAGTCACATTTGCTCTACGGCTAGGATACGGCAGCCGTACCCCCCCTTGAATTGACAGAAACGTGCGGCGACCGCAGAGTTTCTGAGGTGGCCCTACGCCGTATGGCTATATTTTACAGGCCGTAGGGGTCGCCGTGGAATTATAGCGCAGAGTTATAACTTTTTTCATTTCTACGTTGGCCGTAGCAATTTGGCAAGCCAAGCTGTAACGTAGATGTGTTCCACGTCGACCGTACGTAGGGCGTACGGTGGGCTTGCGTTATTCGTGCGGCTGCCGTAGGCTCTTATCAATGAAAAATGAATTTTGCCAACCCCCAAAAAATTATGGCGGTCGCACTATTTCCACAGTCGTCGTAGGGTAGTCCTAAGGCGTCCCTGTGTTCATCGTACGGTGGGCTTGCGGTCTGTGTGACTACCTGCGGGCATCGCAAGGTTGACGCACGGTTCCCCTACGCCCGCCGCGCGTCCTACGTACGGCCTCCGTGGCAGTCTGCGTCCACCGTGCGCTCGAGATCGGAGTATAGGTGTTTGCCTATACGGTACTCCGAACTGGTATATTCAGTTATATATTGTTGTGGTTGACCAAATTCGCAAACCACCATTCAGGTCCCTTAGGTGAGATATCTCGGTAAGTATATGTGTAGTTAGGCCCAAACCCGTTGTCTAGAGGGAATAAATGTCATTCATGAGGGCTGCGACTCTTCAGGATAGCCGTTTTTCTTTTACTATCTTTATTTTGGACCAGCCGCCATTATTACCACCACCAACCACGTCTCAACAGCCATCACAACAACAACCACCAACCGCAACGCCGCTTCACAATAACAACCACCAACCACAACGCCGCTTCACAACAATAACCACCAACCACAACGCCGCTTCACCACAACCGCCATGACCTTTACCGTCACAACTCGCCACCATCGCATCACCGTCATCTCGCGCCACTCGTGGGCACCGATGCTGGACTCGTGTTGGGCGCGCACCGAGCAGCGTGTTCAAAAGCATCGCGGACTTACCGCAGAAAAACGGATCAAAAACGACTCACGCCCACTTTTGTTCCGTCCAATCGGTGAGCGAGGGGCGATTTGGCCCCGCCTCCAGGGCGTTGGAGGGCGGTCGCTATATGCAAATTCATGGATCAAAAAGCATTCACGCCCACTTTTCCTCGGGCCAATGGGGAGCGAGGTGAAAGGTCGGAGGCAGAGGGTCAAAGATGAAAGAGCGAACCCGCGGGGCTTATAAAAACGACTGCGTTCGTCAGAAGTGGGCAGTTCGCAGGAGGAAGAGTTCGGAGTTGGAAGTGGAGAAGAGAGCAGTTCGCAGTTAGCAGTTCGCAGTTAGCAGTTCGCAGTTGGGAGTTCGCGGAGTCGGAGTGAAGAGGACGGAGCTGTGGAGAGGAGGCGGCGGCGAAGGCGGACGAGGGGGTGCTCGCGTCGGATTCGGGGAACTGCGGAGAGAAAGGCCGGCGGCGCGACCGAGGTCGTGGTGGAGACGCTCGTCGCGGGACCCGCGATTTTGTGAAATCCTCCTTTCCCCGAGCATCAGCAACCCCCTCCTGTTTCCCCCCGCGCTGAGATAGTGCGACAAAGGGGGCCCCCTTCCCACCCCCTACCAGACACTGTCCGCGAGGCCCGCGGAGTTGAGGCACCACCGCCGCTCCGCGTCTCATCATCAGACGGGTAGGCCCGACACGGTCTCGGCCCCAGGCCCGCCTACCCCCTCATCCTGGAGGGTGGTTCTCTTTTCTTTTGCTTTGGGAATATGTGTTGTCGGCGCCGTCTGTGAAGTAAAATTGTATAAGTGTTGCCGAGTGCCCAGTAGTCGGATAGATCTGCATTGTTGCATTTGCTTTTTGTCTTCTTCTTTTCTATGTGCTTTTGGTGGAATTGTATATATGTGCTTTCCGTTCATCGCGAAATAAATGTGCTTATTATTGAACTGTTTTCCCGCTTCGCTTCGTCATTTCTTTCATTGAATCCCCATCTTGCTTCACGTAAAGGGTTGGTCGTGGGCTAAGACGCCCGATAATTAATCGAACCGTCGAGGCCGACGAATAACACCGCTCGGTTATCCCGATAGTACGGAACGGGTCGCTTAAGTGGCTCGTGTCCGAAGTCGACCTGTGGCGAGGTGCGATCGCCCGGTCTACCCTCCGTGTGGGTACTTAGGTAGGTCGAATTTGGCGAGCAACCCTATCCCACGCGGGGGCCGATTGGCTCGATCGCGGTGAGACCGAAAGGTCCACCCGTGACTGGTTCCCGGCGTTAGTCCGAGAGGGTCACGACTGGATTGTCCGTCCGGTGGGCGACGTGCCGCGATTCGAGTTACGTGGCCGTTCGCACGCCGGCGGGCGCGAATCCGCAACACTGGTGTCAGGTCGTGCGATATAAACTCATCGCCCTCCTCGCGGCACTGGTATCGGAGAACGGGAAAACGGGCTCTCCTGTCTCCAATTAAATTCACGGGTATCGGTCCAGGGGTGAGAGAAGCGACCCCCCGATTCCCTCCAAATTACGAGCGAGTTAAATTAACCCTTTAAGAGAAGCAAGATGGCGTCTCAAGGCGAGCGGGAGCCGGGGGTATTAGAAATGGATGTAGAATGTGTAGAGTCCATGGCTCAGGATGAAATCCCCGTGCAGGAAATGTTGGTTGTACAGGAAAACGAACTCGCCCAACTGAACCCAGAGCCCGAAATGGGTGCGGCAGCGGCCGCGGTGTATGACACCTCCCCTCCCCCTTTCCACCAAAACCCTTCCCCAACCCTTGCCGAAACGGCTCAGCTGAGTGCATCCGACATAGCCCAGCTATGCACCATGCTGGCGGAAATGACAGCGAAGATGGATGCAAACACAACTGAATTTATAAACGAAATAAAGAGCATGAACGAAAAGATCGATGCGAATACACAGCAAATGAAGGAAGAAACGAAAAAGCTGCGGGGTGAGACGCAGAACATGGGCCGATGCCTGCAGGCGGGCATGAAGGCCATGACCAGGGAGATAAAAATGGCGACTCCACGTGTGGGAGCAAACGAGCTGGAAGGGGGTGCAACGGCTGTCGGGCCCGCGGTGGAGGCGGGTGAAAAAATAATTCGGGGGGCGTGTTGGGTGAGGGTCGTGACGATGACCGAAAGGGAAAAATTAAATGGGGAGACCAAAACGTGTGAGACGAGACACGAGGTGACGACAAAGGAAATAAAAATAGTAGAGACAAGGGAGGTAAAGGGTGAAGAGGTGACTGAGTTGGCAGAGACACGGGAGATGGGAACGGTAGAGGGAAGACTACACGATGAAGACGGGGTAAGAGACGCACACACACACACGGAGGTAGTGGAGGATAATGGGGGTGAGCTGGCGGACTGGGTAGAGACCCGGTGCGAGCAGCGGGATAGCCGACTCCAGGAACGAGGGGAGGGAGTATGCCCCCTTGAGGCGAGTCACGACCAGGTGAGTTCGGTCGTGCTTTGCGAGGTTGAGGGGACGGGTGCTGTGGACAGGTGCACGGAGAGCTTGGGGGGTATAGAGGCCCCGGAGACCCTTGTGGGGACACGAATCCCCAGTGTGGTTGTCCCTGTGTGTGTGTGGTGCAAGGTGTGAGTGCGTCCCCGTGTGTGGAAGCGACCCCGTGTGTGAGTGGTGTGGTGGCGATGGTGCCGGAGTACGTGCTTCCCAGCACGCCGTGTGTGGATGAAACACCGCGGGTGAGTGCCCCCGCGTGTGTGAGTGAGGCACGGTGTGTGGATAAGGCACCGCGGTTGAGTGCCCCCGCGTGTGTGAGTGAGGCACGGTGTATGAGTGAGGCACGAGTGAGTGAAAGGCCGCGAGTGCGTGGAGCCACGTGTGCGAGGGAGGTAGCATGCGTGAGTGAACGGCCGAGTGCAAGGGAGACCGTGTGTGTGAGAGAGCGGTATGTGAGGGAGATGTCGGTTGGCATGCGGGAGCACGCAGCCGCGTCTCCCTGTGTGAATGTAATGGAATGGAGTGTGAGCGTCGTAACACGCAGGTGTGCGTGGGTCGAATGGCGACGACTGAGGAAAGGAAGCCGAGTAGCGGCTGTAGTTGTTTCGGGGACCGTGCCGGGTTCACCCAGCAGTGAGCACGAGGTCCGTGCTGTGCAACGCACGAAACCTCCACGTGCTCGCTTGCGAGAGTGAAGTCCCGGTCCGGAAACGCCAGCGGTGGATTTGCCGATCCCGCGGACGGACAATGTTTAGGCAGGATTTCGGATTTGGACCGGACGGGTTCTCCACGCGATCGTGTGTGTTAAGCTCCAACGGGCAAAGCACATGTGTTCGCGTGGGGAACCCCTCGAGACGTGGGGCTTGTGTTTTTTTTATGCGCACGGTGACGCCATGGCTGCACGTGGGGTTGGAATCCGGCAGGAGGGGTATCCCTGCCGGATGGTACCGTCCAAGGAGGGACGAGGTACACGTGCAGCTGCATGACGTCACGGGCAGGTGCAAAGTGCGCGAGTTGCCGCGCTGGTGCTGCGCATGAAAAAAAAACAAAAAAAAAACAGCAAGCCTCACTTTCGGGTGCACAGGATTCCTGGGCAAGGGGTGGAAGACCCCCTTGACCTGGGCACAGGATGGAAACTAGTTAGGGGGAAGGGTTAGCTTAGTTAGACCGACTTCATGGGGCAGGGGTAAGTCCTCATGGAGTCCGTGGAATGGATTAGTTAGAGGGATGATAGCGAGATTTAGGTTTGGAAAGTTATTATAGAGATTTGGAGACAGTGACAGACTTGTGAATGTGTAGAGGGGACGTAGTTTAGCTACGTAGTGTTAAAAGGAACGTGCTGTAGTTTAAGGGACGACGTGGGAGCACGAGTTAGTTAGGGGATGCAGTTAGAAGGATGGCAGAGTTCAGCGGTGAGTGTGTTGAAGAGTTGGTGAGTTGTGAGGTGAGTACATGATGAGTGAGTGAGGCCAGCGGGTCTGTGTGAGTGGAGCGAATGGGGAATGCATGGTGCGATGAGTGATTGGGGGGGAGGAGTGACTCCCGCCCAAGGGACCCCGGGGTCAGTATAAAGTGAGTTCGCTGGGTTAGTCAAATGGAAAAATGGAGGTCGTTTTGTTGTTGGTGGGAATGTAGGCTCGAAACCCACTTGGAGGGGTGCAGGAGCCCTGTTGACGGGCTGGGAGCGTGGCTGCGAAAAGTGAGTATCGCTGAGTGGGTACCCCGGGCACCAGGCTAGTCGACCGTGGTAGGCCAAGGGCCCATGGGGGGCCGGGATAGCGTAGTGGGCACGGGTGCGCCTGCTTGGTGCGGGGGCCCGGGGCGCCATTGACCGCGTGGGCAGTGTTGTGGGCACGGGTGACCCTCGGAAAGGGGCCCGGGAGGCCAGCCTGCCACGTGTGCGTTTCAGGGGAGGTGCCATGGGGGGCACTCCCCGGTGTTAGGGAGCTGGTAAGCTCGGAGGCAGTGTAGTGCCCGGGGGTGCCATCGTCGGAGAATCGGCAGAGGGTCGTGCCTGCCAAAGGGAGCCACGTGTCCCAGCCATGAGACCGTGTGAGGGCACGGAGAGAAAATTGGGGGGCGAGGCCCGAAATTGTGAGGACACCAACACAGGCGACGGGAATCTGGGTTGTTAGAACCAATAGTTTAAGCGAGAGGCGCTTGTTGAAAGCCCCGGGGTAGTTTAGCAGTTAAATGGTTAGGGTAGATTAGGAAGTGTACCCCTCCGCACCATCCATCCCCTCGCTGTCGTTGTGGGCCGCTGGACCCACTTTGGTTATAGATCGCCGAACTCTGGGGAGGCCATTCTGAGGCTTCGTTGGGCCTCGACACAGGACGTTAGCTCTCCCTTACTCCCCTCCGGGAAGGGAACGTAGGGGTTGGGAGTAGGCTAGGTGACAGGATAGGTTAGCCGAACAAGGACGATAAAGGGGGTTAGGGGACGATTTATAGTGGGGAAGTAAAAATAAATAAATCAAAAAATAAGTTGGGGCTAAATTGGGGTTTGGACAAATTAAGGGAGTGGGTATGTACAGTGACAGGCAAAGGCGATAGGTGGGAGGGAGACAGGTAGGTAGGTCCGAGCCCGCCTTCCAAGTGGCCAGCACCACCGCACTCCCTCCACCAACCTCCACTGAACGGCAAAGACTGGCCAGCTTCATCTGCTGGCTGCGTTGCTGCAAGGCAAAGGCCGGCCCACTTCATCGGCAGCTGTTGTTTTGCTGCAAGGCCTGTGCCGGCTGGATCGTCTGCAGCTGCTGTGCTGCAAGGCCTGTGCCGGCCCACTTCATCTGCCGGCTGGCTGTTTTTCTTCAAGGCCTGTGCCGGCCAGTTCGTCTGCCGGCTGTGTTTGCCTGCAGCGGCCTTCTTCTGCAGGCTGTGTTTGCCTGCTGCCTTTGCCATGCCATGCCCACTGCCCCTGTTCACCAGCCCCGTTCAATTTTTGCTTTGCCCCCCCTGTTCATTGCCATGTGTGCCAGGATCGTAAAAGCAACAGTTTGCAAGCTGCAAGAACTGCCCTGTTGGCAGCTACAACACGGGCCTGCAGTGGCGGCCCGTGCACCATGTTTGTGTCCATCCATCCGTTGTGTTCATTGCGTGTGCCACTTGAGCTGGCACGGAGACTACGTTTGTGCAGCCCATGCACCGTTGTGGTTCACTGCGTTCAGTTCAAACCATTCATCCATCCATTCGTTGTGTTCATTGCGTGTGCCACTTGAGCTGGCACGGAGACTGCGTTTGTGCAGCCCATGCACCGTTGTGGTTCACTGCGTTCAGTTCAAAAAGGAAGGCCTTGGACTGCGTGTGAGCAGCCAGCCACATTCCCTGTCACCTGCATTGTTTTGAGCCAGAGACTGCATGCGGGCAGCCTGGCTCCCTGCTAACTGCTTTTCTTTTGCAGAGTTCATTGATCCTGGGCCATGGTTTAGTGTAAAATTTGTAAGTTAAGGTTAAGATGTACTGTAAATATGAGTGCGCCCCCGGCATGTTTGTCTTAGCGCCGGCAATTTTATTTAAGTCGTCCGTGTGAGTGAGTTTGTTTAGGTAGTTACTCTGCCCTTAGGTTATTTATTTTGGGGACACGAATACCATGAATGTCGCACTCAGGGATCCGTAGGTAAAATGTACTAGGGGAAAACTACACATGATGGCACACGAAAATTTGACGACTCGGGACGAGTCTGTAAAAAGGGGAGGGGGTAGTGTTGTGGTTGACCAAATTCGCAAACCACCATTCAGGTCCCTTAGGTGAGATATCTCGGTAAGTATATGTGTAGTTAGGCCCAAACCCGTTGTCTAGAGGGAATAAATGTCATTCATGAGGGCTGCGACTCTTCAGGATAGCCGTTTTTCTTTTACTATCTTTATTTTGGACCAGCCGCCATTATTACCACCGCCAACCACGTCTCAACAGCCATCACAACAACAACCACCAACCGCAACGCCGCTTCACAATAACAACCACCAACCACAACGCCGCTTCACAACAACAACCACCAACCACAACGCCGCTTCACCACAACCGCCACGACCTTTACCGTCACAACTCGCCACCATCGCATCACCGTCATCTCGCGCCACTCGTGGGCACCGATGCTGGACTCGTGTAGGGCGCGCACCGAGCAGCGTGTTCAAAAGCATCGCGGACTTACCGCAGAAAAACGGATCAAAAATGACTCACGCCCACTTTTGTTCCGTCCAATCGGTGAGCGAGGGGCGATTTGGCCCCGCCTCCAGGGCGTTGGAGGGCGGTCGCTATATGCAAATTCATGGATCAAAAAGCATTCACGCCCACTTTTCCTCGGGCCAATGGGGAGCGAGGTGAAAGGTCGGAGGCAGAGGGTCAAAGATGAAAGAGCGAAGCCACGGGGCTTATAAAAACGACTGCGTTCGTCAGAAGAGGGCAGTTCGCAGGAGGAAGAGTTCGGAGTTGGAAGTGGAGAAGAGAGCAGTTCGCAGTTAGCAGTTCGCAGTTAGCAGTTCGCAGTTGGGAGTTCGCGGAGTCGGAGTGAAGAGGACGGAGCTGTGGAGAGGCGGCGGCGGCGAAGGCGGACGAGGGGGTGCTCGCGTCGGATTCGGGGAACTGCGGAGAGAAAGGCCGGCGGCGCGACCGAGGTCGTGGTGGAGACGCTCGTCGCGGGACCCGCAATTTTGTGAAATCCTCCTTTCCCCGAGCATCAGCAAGCCTACATCAGCCCGTCATCAGCATCAGCCCGCCTACCCCCTCATCCTGGAGGGTGGTTCTCTTTTCTTTTGCTTTGGGAATATGTGTTGTCGGCGCCGTCTGTGAAGTAAAATTGTATAAGTGTTGCCGAGTGCCCGGTAGTCGGATAGATCTGCATTGTTGCATTTGCTTTTTGTCTTCTTTTCTATGTGCTTTTGGTGGAATTGTATATGTGTGCTTTCCGTTCATCGCAAAATAAATGTGCTTATTATTGAACTGTTTTCCCGCTTCGCTTCGTCATTTCTTTCATTGAATCCCCATCTTGCTTCACGTAAAGGGTTGGTCGTGGGCTAAGACGCCCGATAATTAATCGAACCGTCGAGGCCGACGAATAACACCGCTCGGTTATCCCGATAGTACGGAACGGGTCGCTTAAGTGGCCCGTGTCCGAAGTCGACCTGTGGCGAGGTGCGATCGCCCGGTCTACCCTCCGTGTGGGTACTTAGGTAGGTCGAATTTGGCGAGCAACCCTATCCCACGCAGGGGCCGATTGGCTCGATCACGGTGAGACCGAAAGGTCCACCCGTGACTGGTTCCCGGCGTTAGTCCGAGAGGGTCACGACTGGATTGTCCGTCCGGTGGGCGACGTGCCGCGATTCGAGTTACGTGGCCGTTCGCACGCCGGCGGGCGCGAATCCGCAACAATATATTATAGTTATAGTATATATATATATATATATATATATATATATATATATATATATATATATATATATATATATATATTGTAGTTATAGTATATTCAGTTATATATACTGGTATATTCTGAACTGTAATATTTTTATTTCAGTAAAAAAGAACTGGTATATATACCCACTCGTTACCGTCTGTCTGGCCGCACGTTCGGCTTAGGGCCCCCCTACGGTCGCCTTGCGGGCACCTTGAGGCTACCTTACGTCTGCCTTGAAAATTCTCTGGCTGCCACAGGGACGCCCTAAGGTCACCGTGCGACATCAAATCAAAGACCATACGGTACCCCCACGTTTTCGGTCTCCACAATTTCTAAATACGCCGTGCGGCTCCCCAAAAAACAAAAACATATTTGACTGCTACATTGTGTGACCATGGAAATACTGCGGCCGCCCTATAATTGCTCGTGGCCGTAGATTTTGTAGACCCTACGGCCGCTGTGCCAAATGTGACTTAGGCCTTATTAATGTTCAATATGCAAATGCCGATATGAGATCTTCATTGTTAGTTCATGGCATTTTCCTGTGGACCATATCGTGTGAAAGTAATCAGACTAATATTGTCTATTTTCCCTTTTGGTTGCAGATAAAATGCCATTATCATTGTCAATAAAATATTCAACTTGACAAAAGAGTTCTTCTTCAACAAGGATTTTAGATCCGGGCTCAGCGGTGTTTTGAGAAGGGGGAAAGAGATCTTTTTGTACTTTTATTAATCAGAGTAGGAGCAGGTGCTTCATGGGAAGCTTCTGTTTCTGTAATGGGAGCATTATCTGGGATGGGGAGTTGTTGGGATGAGGAGTGTTCATTACCAGTTTTATTCGGCATGTCTTTGGGGCACGATATTTTAACATGGCCGAATTCACCACAACTATAACACACAAGGGTTTCTGTGCTCGCATATCCCATATAAGTATGTCCCTCGATTTTAAAGGGAAGGATTGCCTGAAACCCTGAACCACATGGCAGTAAAATCATATAAACAATCCAATGAAACGACATAATGTGTTTAAAATTATCATTCCGACTACGAAACGGAATCATTGTTAATGAAGATACAACCGTGCCGTATCGTTTTAACTGGGATACAATCTGATCACCTTTCACGAAAGGTGATAAATTTGAAATCACAACTTTTTTTGCGGGAGTATCCAAAGGGGAAAAGGGAACATAAATATCGGGATCAAAGAAAAGTCCGCGCTTGACAACTTGAGCAACCATCGGCACTTGAGAAACGAAAAAAACAATCTTTTTGTTCATTCGGGAAACCACCTTAACATTCTCAATCCCGGTAATCTCACCAACACCAACAATTAACTTCTCCACGTCGATCTCCGATGGAGGAATACAAACAAAACCATGTTTCCTGGTTAGCGCTTCAAAGGAAGCATTCTGTGAACTTTCACCTGCCATGACTCTTCAATGGCCGGATGTATAAACATAAATCGGCAAACACCGTTCAAACTTCGACGGGTCATGAGAAAACAAGAATAATTTAAACGAAAGGAAAAGGTACAATGAATACAAAATAAATAAACGCGATAAACTAATAACGCACAACAGTAGATTGGCACGGCCACCGCCCAAAGCACAACGAACGTACGGAATACCGGCGTAAATGCTCTTCTCTCCCTCTCTCAAACTTGGGAAATGGGGGAACAAGAGGAGCGGGGGGGGGGGGGAGAGGGAACAAGAGGAGGGGTGGGGGGAGGGGGAACAAGAGGAGGGGTCGGGGGGGAGAAGAAAATGCTGCACAGCTGGGTAAGGCAGACAAGAGAGCACAAGGCACAACACAGAGTTAACACATGCACCAACATACTGCCATGACACTCACACACAGAGCGACTGGCCACCAGGGACAGGGAGAAAGAGAGAGAGAGAGAGAGAGAGAGAGAGAGAGAGAGAGAGAGAGAGAGAGAAAGAGAGAAAGAGAGAAAGAGAGAAAGAGAGAAAGAGAGAAAGAGAGAAAGAGAGAAAGAGAGAAAGAGAGAAAGAGAGAAAGAGAGAAAGACGGAGGGACGGAGGGAGAGAGGGAGAGAGGGAGAGAGGGAGAGAGGGAGAGAGGGAGAGAGGGAGAGAGGGAGAGAGGGAGAGAGGGAGAGAGGGAGAGAGGGAGAGAGGGAGAGAGGGAGAGAGGGAGAGAGGGAGAGAGAGAGAGAGAGAGAGAGAGAGAGAGAGAGAGAGAGAGAGAGAGAGAGAGAGAGAGAGAGAGAGAGAGAGAGAGAGAGAGAGAGTTTTCTTCTCCTTTATTGCAAGGAAGTTCGTACAGGCATCAAAAAAAAGACAACCAGGAAAGGAAGGGGTAACAAAGAAGTAATATTTTAAATTTATAAATTGATTGTCAGAGCACCACCAACCGTGCTACATAAAGACTGCTTCGCACACCACCGGTTTTTAAATAAAACAGGATCTTGAATTTCAAACTCAAAAAGAACACGCGATGTAACCAATGCTTTAAAAATAGTAAAAACGTCATCAGCTAAAACGTCAGTGTTCTGCAGTTTTCGTTTCCTCGATAAATTGATGGCTAGTTTTGCCTCAGAACACAAAAAGTTTGCTAAAAGGCATTAATTTCTGCATTGATACAAGACATTGAAACCAAATATAAAAACACAATGTGTAAAAGTCAAACCGAGCCCCCGGATCACACGTGACATAATTCCAAAAAGCGAGGCCAACCTTGAACATTCAATGAAAATGTGAAAAATGGTCTCTGGGGTGTCGCAAAAGGGGCACAATTCCGAGTTTTCAGGACATATACGGTGGGACAGGATGTTACAAGGCAGGATGTTGTGCGCTAGCCGCCATTGTAGATCGCCTGAGCGCTTGACAATCGGTTCTTTTTCATCACCTGCCATTTAATTGTTGTGGAAACGTTACCTTGAAGCAGCGCTCGCCAATGAGCTTGTGGCTCTGCGGGTTTGCCAGGAAAAAGGGTGAGAACACATAGATTGTACACTGAGGATTTCTCCATCTGGTTAAAAAAACCTAAAACTTTGAAATAAAATTAAAAGATTTGGGAAAGGACATTGGGATAAATTGAGGGCATCTTCTTTGTCTGGGTCCCATTTTAACCCGGTTTGCTTAAAAGTCCGTAAAATCACAGAGAAAATTCTGCCAATAACTCTGATGGACCTCACACTGGTGGCCACGGCAATATCAGCAGCTGTTAGCTTCTTATCTATGTACAAGGGGGTTCCTGAGGTGTTTTACTCTGGTAACGCCGACATCAATAAACTTTTGCATGAAAGATCTGTCACTACAGCACCCATCAAAAAAAGAATTTAAAAATATTGGTTCATTGAAAAACATCTGAAGGGAGTAAGCACTGGCATCATGGTGAAAAGAAACAGCCTGCCACGCTTCCAGCATGCTTCGGTAAAACAGAGGGACCAATGTCATATCCACGTGCTTCGTGTTGAGAAGAAAAAGCTCGTCACCATAGCAAAGTTTCCCAGCTTGCTTCAGCAAGCAATGGGGAAAGGCTTTCCATGGGACGTCGGAGTATAGAAGCCTTCGTACTGAAAGGAGGCGAAAAGCCATCACTTTGCTCGTCACATCTATGAGCCCCTGTCCACCTTCTGCAGTCGGCAGGCTTAGTATTCCTGGCCGGAGCCAGTGCTTCCCCCCCCCCCCAGAAAAAAAATCTACAAAAAAGCTTTGAAGTTTTTTAAGGATAAAAACTGGGGCCTGCAGTGCTTTGAAAACATGCCATAGCATTGATGCTGCAAGATTATTAATGACCAGAGTACAACCCCGGTAGGAAAGCTGCCTCAATAAATAATCCCCTCCATTTTATCAACCGCTGCTCAGTTTTAGTAATCAGCGATTCCAAGTTTTTTGAAATACAATCTTGAGTTCCAAGAAAGACACCGAGGTAGCATATTCCTTCATTGGTCCATTCAAGCTGCCCTGGTAGGGTTGGAGGGGGTGTTTCATTCCGTGGACCTAAGTGAAAAGCTTTGCTCTTTTCCAAATTAACTTTAGTCGAGCTAGCCAGGCTAAATTCCTTGACAGACTCAACCAAAGCACGAACATCGTCATCAGAGTGCACAATTGTGCAGAGATCATCCGCATAAACAATGGTCTTTACGGGATTTTCTAATGGCAGAGGATAAAACCCTTGTAGCCGTGTACGTAAACGATGTAGTAAAGGTTCAATTGATAGGGAGTATAGAAGGCCAGACAGGGGGCACCCTTGACGAGTACCCCTGGTGACAGGGAAAGGCTGACTTAAGATGTTATTTACTTTGAGCAAGCTAAAAATATTATTGCACAATAGTTTATTATAACAAATAAAATTTTCCTTAAAACCAAACCTCCGTAAAACAGCAAAGAGATAAGAATGATCAATCGTGTCGAAAGCTTTTTCTTGGTCTAAAAACACTAGACCAACATTTCTATGTTCAGCAATACAAATATCGATCACGTCACGTACAATAAAAATGCTATCATGTATTGTCCTTTTAGGGATGCAATAAGATTGATCGGGGTGTACAATCTCCCCAATCAGAGGTTTGAGGCGGTTGGCAAGAACTTTTGAGAAGATCTTGTAGTCCGTGAAGAGGAGCGAAATGGGACGCCAATTTTTAAGTTGCTGGAGGTCTCCTTTCTTAGGTATGAGAGCAAGTATAGCCCTGCGACAGCTGAGTGGTAGCAAGCCTAATCAATTAAGAGGTCAAGCAACTCGGGTCCCAACAAATCCCCGAAGGATTTGTAGAACTCTGAAGGGATTCCATCAAGTCCAGAAGCTTTACCTGTGGGCAAAGTTTGCAAAGCTGTAAAAAGTTCGTCAACAGTCACTTCCTTGTCAAGCTGTTGGCATGCAGATTCGGACAAGGTGGGCAAAGAAGTGGTTAAGGAACTAATCATGTCTTCTTTCGTGTTTCTGACGCAATACAAGTCAAAGAAGTTTTGTTTCGTCAAGCTTCTGATGTCTTTTGGATCGCATGTTGTTCGGCCTCCTGGTGCCTACAGCGAAGTTATTTGCTGGTTTCTCTTTTTTTTGCGCTTCCAAAGCAAAGAAAAATTTGGAATGAGTATCAATAGAGCTGTAGTTCTCCATTCACAGCCTAATTAGAGCCCCTCTGGCTTGTTTTGCACAGAGTTGAGCAAGGAGGGCTTTGTTCGTTGCTATTAGAGAAACAGTCCTTTCAGCACTGGGAGTTGGAAGGCTTGACTGGAGAGACAATATTTCTTTGGCAATTAGAGATTGCAGCGCAGATTCGTTCTTTGTACAAAAGGAGCTATATTGCTGAC
>NC_140967.1:91313768-91316268 GCF_056783735.1 Eptatretus burgeri
GGCCGGCAGCGGCGAAGGCAGACGAGGGGGTGCTCGCGACGGTGCCGGGAGCTGCACGCCCGAGGAAGGCCGGCAGCGCGACCTGGCCGAGGTGGAGACGCACACCAGGGATAATAAAGATCCTCTATACCCCGAGCATCAGCAACCCCCTCCTGTTTCCCCCCGCGCTGAGATAGTGCGACCAAGGGGGCCCCTTTCCCACCCCCTGCCAGGCACTGTCCGCGAGGCCCGCGGAGTGAGGCGCCATCGCCGCTCCACGTCTCATCACCAGACGGGTAGGCGCGACCCGGTCTCGGCCTCAGGCCCGCCTCATTCTTGAGGATATTCTTTTCCTTGGTTTTGGGTATGTGTTGTCGGCGCCGTCTGTGAAGTAGAATTGTATAAGTGTTGCCGTTGGTCGGTAGTCGGTATTAGCTCTGCACTGTGTTTTCACTTTTATATTTGCTTTTTGTGTAAATGGAATTGTGTTTTCTTTTTTTTGTGTGCATTTGGTGGAATTGTATTTGTGTGCTTCCCGTGTGCCGCGAATAAATGTGCTTTATTGTTGAACTGTTCTCCCGCTTCGCTTCGTCTTTTCCCCCATTGAACCCTCATCTTGCTTCACGTAAAGGGTTGGTAGTGGGCTGAATACGCCCGATAATTAATCGAACCGTCGAGGTCGACGATAACACCGCTCGGTTATTCTGATAGTACGGAACGGGTCGCTTAAGTGGCCCGTGTCCGAAGTCGACCTGCGGCGAGGTGCGATCGCCCGGTCTACCCTCCGCGTGGGTACTTAGATAGGTCGAATTTGGCGAGCAACCCTATCCCACGCGGGGGCTGATTGGCTCGATTGCGGTGAGACCAAAAGGTCCACCCGTGACTGGTTCCCGGCGTTAGTCCGAGAGGGTCACGACTGGATTGTCCGTCCGGTGGGCGACGTGCCGCGATTCGAGTTACGTGGCCGTTCGCACGCCGGCGGGCGCGAATACCGCAACAATATATACTGTGTATGTATATATATATATATATATATACACATATATATATATACATATATATATATATACATATATATATATATATACATATACATATATATATATACATATATATATATATACATATATATATACATATACATATACATATATACATATACATATATACATATATATATACATATACATATACATATATACATATATATATACATATACATATATACATATATATATATACATATACATATATATATATATATATATACATATATATATATACATATATATATATACATATACATACATATATATATATATATATACATATATATATATACATATACATATATATATATATATATATATATATATATATATATATATATATATATATATATATATATATATATATATATATATATATATATAGAGGGAGCATCTTGCTTCACCTTCATCTGCACATGATTATAGAAATGAAAATCTCATGAACCAAAACCCAAAACTACGTTTTATTAAAGAAGCATTTTTCACGGAGCTTATTGTGACTCGTCCCCAGTTAAAGGTGAAAGCTAATATGAGGAGACCCATTTTCCAAAGCTCTTAAAGCAAGGGTACCTGGCAAAGAAACAAAGTTAGAATACATGTAAAGACAAGGAGGTGAACAGGGGACGAAAGTAGACGGGCCAGTAAAGACAAATGCAGACAACAGCTTCCATGATCATATCCACGAGAAGATAAATTAGAAGAAGTCTATGCACAGGCGGCATCTTAAAACAGCACTGTTTGAACGTTCATTTCGGTGAATTGATGTACACATCCAAAAAGGAATGATACATGACTGTCTTGGCTAGAAATAAACACTGGAAAAACAAGTTTAAATCTAGAACATGCGGAGTCCATGTCATCCTCTCTGTGCTTACTTTTTCGTTGTGTGTCTTGATATGTTGTGTGTAGTGTGTTGTGTGTTGTTGACATGCAGTTGTCATTGTGTGTTCTGACTGCAATTAACGCCTCTTTTAATATTAACAAACTTTCAATATCATCCTTTGTCAGCAATATGAAATGAATGAAATCAGCTTGTAGGATTTTGCAATGAAATGGCAGGATGTAAATGTACTATTGTGAGAATCAAGCACAGTCTGCAAATATATACAAGATGCAAACAATGACAAACAGCAGCTACAAATGCCTGGAGATGGTCAGGGCAGACTTGTCTGAGAGTTCCTAATAGTGCTAGGTATGGTATGTTCACACATTTTAAAATTGTGGACCCCACTTGGTCCCAATGGACCGTGAGAGATAGGGTCACGGCCCTGGATGCTACGTGAACCCAACGAACCAAGCCACCCTGTCATTCTGTACATCGTGCCAGAAACTGACACCGATTACCTAATCAGGAGTTCCTACGGCGTTTTTTATTTAGACAAATGGCTCTTTGCGGCCGTTCCACTCCTGACCCCAGTCCCTTATCGACCGTCAGTTCCTGTCTGGGACGCAGGCTTTATGATCTCAGCGGG
>NC_140967.1:91318768-91376268 GCF_056783735.1 Eptatretus burgeri
GAGATCCAAAGACAAAATCATTTTGTGGTTTTGGAAATGGACCCCCAAGCATTCAGATGCATGTAGGATTTCCCATCGACAGATATTTCTTAAGTTTATACTTATACATTTCCTACCTTTTGTATAGCACTATAGAGGGATTTTGGGAGGAGATGAGTTGTGAGTTTAGCATGTTCAATCCTGGAGTAACGTCCCTCAACTTTCCAACTTTTGGTCCAACAATTCATCCGTTCGTTCCTCCATCGCAAACCCCTCCCCTCGTCCATTCCCCTCCCAATCCCACACTTTACAACCATCCTCCTTTCCCGAGTCAACACGTCATGAATTACCTACGAGCTTAGTACAATGGAACCGAATTACTCCAACTCAGTACAAAGAATCCTTAATCATGTGCAAATCACTGGAATTTTAATTTCCTACAAAACCCCCCATTTAGACACAATGGAGGCGATCATGTATCTTTTCATTGTGATTTCTGTCCATCCATTGTAAATACATGCTCATGATTACTATCGTAAATACCTGCCATTGCTGATTGTATAAACCTTGCTGTGATTGTTAAACTGTTAAACGTTTCCAGCTTGCTCAATATCGTCGTTTCCTCCATTGGCCCAACATCGTGTGTAAGTTTAGTTCAACATGAAGTTTTACCCCACTGATTGGCTCTGGGATTAGCCAACAGCCATCAATGGTTCATTCAGTCGTACATAATAGACGGGTCACTGTTGAGGGCATGACCCATAATTAGGGTTGCCATGCCAACGGTAAGGTAACACGTTACCAGAGAGCAAAAACCTTCCTGGGCTCGGCCGTTCTAATTGGCGGTCAGGATTGTCTAGCAACCTGTCGGACTGCAGAGTATCTGTGGCTGGCAGCCTCAGGACCAGAGTTCGGGTAAAGGTGCAAAGAGCTCCCTCGTGATAACCCCAGATCCCGGATCCGTAACAATATCTAAGGGGGAAGTGTGCATCAGTCTTGGACATATGGTTCTGCATCCAGATGTCATCAACGAGATAAAAATCAGGTTATAATGTGAACCTTACAGAAAGAGATACAGTATCTCCAAAGAATTAAAAACTTCTATATTATGATGTTTACCACACAAGGAGCTGATAGATAAAAATGCAAAGATTTAAACAGTATTGGTGAATCTTCTGAAAGCCTCCTATGGATTATCAGAATGTGTATGTGGCAAGTTGACATTGTTCCAGAGCTGGGAATATACCCTAGAGGGAGTAAAGAGGTCATGGACATGCACCTGATCGCTTGGTTAGACATCTAAAGAATGTGCCATAGTCGCCAAGGTTCAGATTAGCTACTCTCCGTGATGCAATTACAAGAACGGCTAGCCATTAGAGTATTAGACCCTTGCAATGATGATTGCTACATTTACCCGGAGTGGTGATCAGCGTTGTAACTGCAGGTGTGCATGGAGCAAGGAGTGAGGAATGGCACACAATAGCCAACACTTTTCAAAAGTGAGGTGGAGTCTTGAAGATCCACAAGCAGTTCACGAGGGAGCTCTTTGCACCTTTACCCGCAGTGTATCAATGCATCACGAGGGAGCTTTACCAACAATGTATCACCTTTACCCTCAATGTATCACGAGGGAGCTCCTTGCACCTTTACCCGCAGGTAGGAAAATCAGCTTGACACCCTTCCAAAAAAACTGTGTGATCTATGATGCAATGTCCTGCATTCAAAGTGTCAAAGCAAGTTCTCAGTTATCCATTTCTATTTGGGTTAAAACCGAGCCTCGAAATCCAAAAGGTAAGTCGTTATGAACTCGGGGATGTAACATTACAGAATGGGGTATATTTTCTTTAAGGATACATTTTAGTTTATTCATTAATGTGACAGCAGCACTGCTGTGTTGCCTTAAGTGTGGAGACCTATTCTTTCTGTCCATAGATGGAATCAACAGAACATTGATCGGGGTTTGCAAACCAAAGGCGTCGCTATCTTCCAAAATGATTCGGGGCCCGAGACTCCTCAAACTTCAGATCCCCTCACCCCCAATATGACATTTATCACAGTCAGGTAAGGTATGGGAGCATGTGCCGGAGTAACGCGTCACTGCATCTACTTTCCACCGGTACTCCAGGGGCCTCCATCTGGCCATCCCCCAAGCAGATGCCTGGCCCATCCCCATTTCCTTGAGATGCTGATCAACCTGCTGCAACCACGAGGCACGTGGTCGACCCATTGGTCTCCTCCACTCACGAGGCTCCCTCCCTGGAAGAATCAGGTGAGCACGATCAGCATCAGGAAAATGAGCCACATGTCCATACAGCTGCAGCTGATGCACATGGACTGTGCAGGTAGCAAATCTCATTTGAGTCTCTCTCAGCAACCACTCATTGGACACAAGGTCCAACCAGTGATTGCCAAGGAGTCTCTGAAGAAACCAGGTACCAAAGGAATTAAGTCTCCATCTCAGATCCCTGGTCAGAATCCAAGTTTCACATCCATAGAGCAAGACTGGAAGCACCAAGGACCTGAAGACTTGGACTTTCGTCCTCCTGCACAGGTACCGACAGCACTACACCCCATAATCCAGTGATTCAACGACTCCCCAGGCCCGACCCAGATGTCTATCAACCTCTGGCTCACAGTCCGCGGAGACATGAATATCATTGCCAAGGTAAGTGAATCTCTTTGTGACCTCAACATCCTCACCACAAACAGATACAGACAGGATAGCAGCATTTAAGATGTCATTGAAAGCCTGGATCTTAGTTTTGACCCAGGAAACCATTAATCCCAGGAGGCATATGGAGAAAAACAGGTTAATCATTACAAAGTGGCCTATCATAGCCAAGGAGTTAAAATAGATTTGGGGCACAACAAAAAACATTCGGGGCACATGCCCCATGGGCCAGTGCCCAGCGATGCCCCTGGTGCTTACCACCACAGGAAGCAAGAAGCTGAAGTTTCAGCCATTCACCCTTCTTCGTTTCTTGCTCCAACAAATGGTTAACACCTGAAGCATCAGTACCTCAATCAACAACCTGTTGATCATTTTATTCCATCAATTGTTCCACTTGTCTGACGATGCAGATCGACACTGGTCTTCATGAGTAAGACTAGTTAAGCCTTTCTCTATTTAATAGGGGCAGGCTTATAGCTGTTGTAGGGTTTGTTTCTACAATTGGTACGCCTCATTTTTAATGCTACGCCAGAATTTCTTAGACCCTGAGGAATACTAAACCACCATTAAGAAATTGTCCTTTTTTTTCTGCCAATTTGCGAGCTGTATTTTGGAGCTGGCTGGTGGGACCTTCAGAATTTAATCTTGCATCAACAATGCATCAAGAATAATAGAAAGGTAAGTGGGGTTGACATAATTTTGACCTTGACCTAATTTTAGGTCATGACTCGATTATAAACGTTTTGTCATTAATTAAATAATTCTCCTCCGATTTTCATGATGTTGAGTTCTTGATAGATTGTAGATGGGGACACATTTTCTTAATTTAAACTCTATTCCTAAATGTTGAAGGTCAAGATCATATGGTGATCCAAAAATAATATGGCCATCATTGGATCTGATTCTTCCAGGGAGGGAGAGGCTTACCTTTGGCGATTGCTTTGTGATCGCAGATATCTCGTTCTTCGTTCTTCATTTTCCCAATGTCTTCTTGGCTTGTGGCTGTCTTTATCCGGGTCAACCCTTCATGAAAAGATCTGCTGCAAATCCCCTCAAAGCAGGTGATGTCCTAGCCCAGCACCAAGATGGAAGATAGGATATGTAAACTAAACAGTCTGTGAGCCAAATTAATTGCTTCATCCCATATCAGCTGGAACAAACCATTTGGAACCATTGATTTTGACAAATTTCCCTGACAATATCTGCTGCTCTTCCTTCGCTCCAATTGGTTCTTCTGACCACGTCCTTATTAAAGTGGACATCTCTCTGGCTGTTATCAGAGAACCACCTCACCGCCGTCGAGTCTGGCATTTCACTCAAGCCGACTGGCAGGGTCTCCGAGCAGCCATCAAACTTACAGACTGGTCTCCTATCACTACTTTCTCAAACATCAACTCATCCTGGGAATTCTTTCAAAGAAACTTGCTCTCCCTCATGCACAGATTTATCCCCTCTCGTGTTCAGTTGTCTTACCCTTCCTCCCGCCCTTGGTTTACTGAAGCTTGTGGCGAGGCAGTTGTCCTGAAACAACTTGCCTTTGCCTCATGGAAAGCAAACCCAACTGAGGGCAATCTCAGTTCTTTCCACAAAGCTCGGAACAAGTGTGTAGCTACCCTCAGGAGAGCCAGAAAACAACATCTTTCTCATCTCAAGTCTGAACTCTCTAACCTCTCTCCCTCCTCAAAATCCTGGTGGCGTTTAATCAAATCTGTTTCTGGTGTATGTTCCCCCTCCATCCCCTCCCTTACCTCAAATGGCCGCACTGCTGATTCCACACGTGATAAAGCTGAATGTCTAAACTCGGTGTTTGCAGCTAAATCTTGTGTCCCAAACCCATCACTATCTCTACCCACTTTACCCAGTCGCACCCAACTGTCCCTGGACTCTGTATCCTTTTCTCCTGACAAGGTGGAGAGCTTGCTTTCAAACCTCGAGTCAGATTCTGCAACCGGTCCAGACGGCATCAGCCCACGTGTCCTCAAAGCCTGCTCTTCTGCTCTTGCTCACCCTCTCTCTGTTCTATTCACCCTCTCATTTTCCCAAGGTCATCTGCCATCTGCTTGGAAATCTGCTAACATCACTGCCCTGCATAAAAAAGGTGCAAAAACAGATCCCTGTAACTATAGACCAATCAGCCTTCTCCCAATCATCAGCAAGGTTATGGAATCCATCATCGCTTCAGACATGAAATCCTTCCTCTTCTCCAATGGCTTGATTTCCAATCATCAATTTGGTTTCAGACCAGGTCACTCTACCCTAGATATGCTGCTACTGCTCTCCCATCAATGGATGGAGGTCCTCAATGCCAGACAGGAAATCCGAGCCGTTTCCCTGGACATATCACGTGCTTTTGACACAGTCTGGCACCCTGCCCTACTCACCAAACTCTCTGCCCATGGTATTCAAGGCCATCTCCACTCATGGCTCGCAGACTTCCTCTCCTGTCGCAGTCAACGTGTGGCCCTAAATGGAGTTCTTTCATCCCCTCTTCCTGTGCAGGCTGGAGTTCCTCAAGGTAGCGTTCTGGGCCCTGTTCTTTTTCTGGTTTTCATCAATGATCTCTCGGACTCTCTGGAAAATCCTCTATTTCTCTTTGCCGATGACTCAACCCTCTGCCGTACCATCTGTCATCCCTCAGCCCGGCAAGCAGCAGCTTCTTCGCTCACTGCAGATCTGGATAAAATCACAAACTGGTCCAACACGTGGAACATGTCTTTCAATCCAGACAAATCTCACACTCTCACTATGTCTCTTCGAAAGGACCGTTTACAAAACCCCCCATCCACTTTCTCAACAATCCTCTGGAAGAAGTCTTTTCTTTCAAGCTTCTGGGTCTCACTATCTGCCATGACCTTTCCTGGGAAAGTCACATTTCCAACCTTGCCTCAAAAGCCAGTCGCCGACTGGGAATCCTCCGTCGTGCAAAGTCCTTCCTCGGCCCTCTTGAGCTCCTGACCACTTACAAAGCTTTTGTCCGTAGCCTGATGGAGTACTGCTCTCCCATCTGGGCTGGTGCTCCTGCCTCCCACCTTTCTCGACTTCACGCTGTCGAAACCAGGGCTTTTAAGATCATTGGCATCTCCCGCAATGAAGCTGAGTCTTTGGGCCTCTCACTCAATCACCGCAGGTTGGTCGGTGGTCTTTCTGTCTTCTACCGACTCCTCTCCAGCCTTGCCCCCCTGCTCTCTCTGCGATTTGTCCCAACCACATTTCCACAGGGCGCTCAAGGTCCGCCAACAACCCCTTCTGGTAAAACTACCAAAATCACGAATCACTGCTCATCTTCACTCTTTCATTCCTCTTTTTCCCGCCTTTGGAGTAAACTTCCTCACTCTCTTCTTTCCCATTCTTCTCTTCACACTTTCAAAACAGCTGTTCACCACCACCTCTTATCTTCCCCCATCCAAATCCTCGATCTTTTCTACCCCCGATAATCCACCCAAGCCCACTTCCTTCAATTCTCCTGCTTTCCTTCCTGAAAGTCCCTTTAATGTCCATCTTCCCCTCGCCATGTTCCCCGTCCCATCCCCATCCCTCTCCCTTCCACAGTTCACCTGTGTCTGTTCCCCAATGTTTTGTCCCTTCCACTCCCGCCCCTCTTGTCTCATGCCTCCTTGCTGTGAGTTGTGTGTTAGCTCTCATACGAGCCTCGACCAAGGTATACAAAAAAAAAAAATAATAATAATAATAATAATTTGGAAAGCTCAATAAAGTGGGTTGTAACCTGACCAAGGTTACAGCCAAGGGTCAGAGGAAAGGGAAGGGAGCAGCTGCATCGGAAAGCATGTGAATTTGGCTCAGGCTCTGGCCATGCGTAAAAAGTGAGGTCAAGTGTGTGTGGTAGAGAAAGTGTAGTATTAATCGTGGCTCATAGAAGATGATAGAAGGTTCTGGCTGCTAATGGTAGCTACCCCCCATACTGCTGCTGCTTGGCGTTTCGTTGTGCGATTGAAGTGGTGATCGTGTGTGAGAGGTTGGTATACCTTTGCAGCCTGCTGCAAACATCCTCTGCATTTCTTCTGCTCCCAAGCCACGACTGCTACAGCTTCCGAGCAATATAACAGGGACTCAGGTTCACTGGTCAATTCTGCTTGTTTCACATGTTCAATTTAATTAATAGTGTTCACCATTAACTTGTATGCCTGGTGTTGGCTTAATGGTTAGGGTGGTGGGCTTGGGATCCTAGGATCCTGAGTTCAAATCTCACTTGGCTGTTGAATTAATATCAGGTGGGGTTGACTCTGCCTGTCATCTTTCTGAGGTTGGCAAAATGAGTGCAGGCTTGCTCGTATCCTGTGTTGGAGTGGCATGCTGTACAAGATTGTGCCCAATAGACAAGGAGACTGCTTCGGCAGCACCAACGCTCTGAAAAGAGTATGGTCCCAATGGATGGATGGATGGTCCTGCTGTTGCCATTTCCTGCTTATCTTTCTGGTGTTCCTTTTGTTATGCTGCGTTCTGATTTGTTCTGCGTTTTCGCTCTTCCAGGATCTTTGACTGTACAAAAATAAATAAATAATAATTGCACTGCTTCAGATCTAATGCCCTCATCAGTGAAACAAAATGGTCGATTCAAAGCAAATGTTAAAACTTGCTCATCTACATACTTGCAGATGAGACAGCCAGCTTATCTCCGAGAGAAGACGCAGTCGACGATTCAGTTCTTTTTAACCAGTGCCTCCCCAGAACGGCAGCTTTTGCCCCATGCACGCGAAGCAAAAAGTGGGGTTAAGCAATTGGTTCATGTCCGTCTGTCCGTTTCTCAATCTGTCTGTCCACAAACGTCGGTTTATGATCGAGAAACAACTAAAATTTTACTCTGCCTGCCTGGCAGTCAAACAAAAATTAAAATCAATCCAAACAGGAAATTTATTGCCTTTAAGGGCATCATAAAGGACACAAACAACAGGCAAGAAGGACTAATGTAACACGTTAGATCGGGTGGTCTCATCGACACTGCGTCAACGGCGGTAAGACAGTAAATTCCGTAATTAATATTTTTATACGACTTTTACAAACTTTATTTTATTTAAATTGAATTACATACTTGAACACTGTGGAACACAAATTTCCTTCTTGTCATTTCCAAAAAACCTTATGTTTAGCACTAATTGGAGATCTTAAATAAGGTAAGGGTGGTGTTTTGGACTGCTTCAGTGGCGCTACACTTTATCCGGATATTTTTTTGAAACAATCTTTAGAATAATTATTATATTTAAATTTAAGTATATACTTAAACACTGTGTGGGGTATCGTGTTCTATGAATCCATACTTGATGTCCTGCCAGCTTACAGAGAAGTCTTTAATATACCTCACTGGTTGGACAGCTGTTGGGTCGTTTGTGGATATTGCAGCTCTATTAATCAGCAATGAGTGGAGCTGTATGATCCCCCATACTTATCCTTTCTCGGTCTATCTACATGCATTGTTGAACACAGAAATATTCTACTGTAAGCTCCACAACGAGTTGACAAATATACTTTACACTTCATATAAATATGTCATTAATCCTACTATTAATTTGCAATTGGTCACTGGCTTTGACACCGATACAAATTTTTATTACAGACTCTAGGCATCAAAAAGTTACATACAGGTAGTGGACGAAAAAAAATGGAAACACTTGTGTAAATGAGGGACACCAAGCAATGGCTTCCACAAAGGTGTGGCAAGGAAATAACATCGCAGCATGTTTATGGTCATGTATAAAAATGCTGCACAGACCTGGTTGCCTATAATTTAATATGGCTAGTATGGCTGCAAGAGGAGACCCCCAATGTCCCCCATCCACACAGCACGTGTGTTCGTCCAATGGTTTGATGAGCATGACACTGATATGATGTTATCCGTATGTCATGGCCTTCTCAGTCACCAGATCTGAACCCAATGAAGCATTTATGGGATATTCTGGAACGATACCTGAGACAGCATTTTCCACCTCCATCAAACATGTGTGAGTTGATCGACTTTCTCGTGGAAGAATGGTGCCGCATCCCTCCCGGAGAATTCCAGACGCTGGTGGACTCGATGCCACGGTGCATACAGACTGTACTGGCCGCACGTGGTGTGAAGTTTACATGATGACTAATCTGGGTTTTCAGCTCAGTTAAAACAATGGCATGAAGTGTGCAGCATACCTATCATGACTTTGGAACTACAATTTTATATTATAAATATTTGGCAATAATTCGTGGGAATAGCAGGTTCATCAAGACCTTTCAGGTGCAGGAAACTGAAGGCTAGACAATCGAACCCAGCCAGGGCCTCCATAATTCCAGAGCACACAGTCCTCAGGGTAACATAGTGAGCAGAAAGGCCTCCCCTGTACTTTTTGGGTGTAATGAGTGTTTGAGATGCTGGGTTAACAGTTGGATCTTTTCATTGGAAAGTAGAAAGGTGGGTAGAGCTGGCACAGGTTTCAGTCGGTCAGGGGAAGGAAAGGAAAAAAAACTTTGGCTATGAGAGTCGGCCTGACAGCCCGACCAGCTGAGGAAATAGAAAATGATGGTCTTGCATCCTCCCACCCCACCTTTGGAGATGTACAGTACAAAACGGGCATGAATGGACCCCACTTCTCAATGCTGTGCACCGATGAGGGGCAGACAAGCGGTGCCTTCACCCGAGGTCCAGCATTGCTTCAAAGGCCTTCCGCTCGTTGGCGGCAACATTTACGTAATGAGTTTTCCGCTTTTCTAATTATGTCCGAAACATCGACTTTCAATCAAAAATCTGCACGTTAACATGTTGCAACGGAAATCTGAAAGATGTTTGGGTTTCACATTCTTTACACGGTCTGCCTTGAACGTCGTGTGCACAGATTTATTTCCATTCTGTAAGCGTGCTACAGCTAGAGACAATAATATGGATTATTGATGGGATTCCTTGACCCTCTAAACCTACAAGGGCATACATCATAAGGGAAAAAACAGGAACCTTCCTGTCCACTTGAAATGTCCAGCAAGAAGTGTTCTGGCACATAAAACCTGAAGTGAGAATGTTTTGGACATGCAGACATTTTTGAGGTGGTAGTTTGTAAGATTTAATAGTACGAGGGAATACTTTGAATTATAGAATGTGGAAGCAATTATTTTTTTCCTGCTCTTATGGTTTCTAAGATTAATGGAGGAGCTTGTACATAATAAATTAGGGCTCAGACTTGAACAAGGAGACTACTTTAATGTAGGAATATGAACAAAACTGTAGACCCGGTGTCACGTCTTTGGGGTCGATTCGCGAGTCACAATTTTTAATTCTCACGCACCAACCTGACAAGGTCAACACCCTGCTTCAGAGGCTTTCTCTCGTTCAGATCTGTATCTTTCCACCCCCCCCCCCCATCTTATGTACTCTGACCTCACTTTTTGTGGGAGTATTATTTAATGCATCGGGCCATAAAAAATTACCGAACGCATGGGGAGGGTAGGGGGTGTATGTCCAAGTGTTAAGGAGTGTGTTACAAGGGGGGGGGTAGTGTTATGGAGGGAGGGGGAGTGTTTCCAGTTCTGTTATGTAACACTAAATCAATTGACGAAAAAAAAAAAATTTTCCCAGGAACCCTTAATTTAAAGATGCGAGTATTTAATGATACACTCCCTATTCGATACATTAATGATAAAAGCAAATCGCTTTTATATAAGTTCCATCATTGTTAGTCAATCATTGATTTTTTTTTCCACAGATACTGAATCTCATTGGCAAATGAAAGCAATAATATGGAACATATTTCGAAAAGGTTACATCACTCCAGAGTGATTTGTCCGATGACATCATGACCGCTGCCTGGTCTTATTAAACGGCACACGATACCGCCTTTACTTTTCCAAATATAGGTTGTCGGAACTGGAAGGAAAAAAAAAACCGGGATAAATAGCATCCCAAGATTAAGATATGAAATAAGGGGAGGTGGGGTGTCAGATTTGGGCAAAAAAAAAAAAAATGCATTTTGTAATTTTTGAATGCCCCCGGACAATGAAATTTCCAAAATGGCACGATTGAGTCACAGGTTTAAAGACTCAAATGTAAAGGTTCAAGTCCATGTACCATGGATTCTTCAGCTTCACGAGTCGACAGGAGAGTGCGTGAGCCATACATAAACTGGTCCAAGTTACAATAAACCTGCTATACTGCACAATACTACTATGTGAACATTAATTACATTATTCTACCACAACAACCTGCAGAATTATGAATTAATAGATTACTGCTGATGACAATTCTTCTTCTCATTCGTTCATAAGTAGCACAAGACTGTGGGGTTTAATTGGCTGAGGCAATGGCTGTGCCATTGAAGCAATGCCCTCTGCTGGTCATTTGTAATTCGTTCATGGTGGCGACCACAACTCGCCGACTCTTCACAAAGGACACCATGTGATCTTTAACGTCCACCAATGAATGCTCGCAAACAGGACATCCGTTTAATGTCCACCCAAGGGACGGCGCACACATTGATTAACCACCCTGCCTGTGAAACACCAGGATGACAGTTTATATCTGGGTTAGGATTCAAACCCAGGCCAGACAGCTTCAAGGTGACTGTGCCAACCTCTGAGCCATCCTCCCAGCCCAGTTAGGGAGTGATTGTTTAAAATCCATTTCATCTGCAGGAGTAAAAAAATATATTTATCTTCAAACAATATTAAAAACTGCACTCGGGCAACCAAGGGATGTGACGATCATGAGAGTTATCATTTGGGGTACACTGGTTATATTGAGTGGTTAACTTGATGACAGAGTGAGTAATGCCCTGTTATATTGCATTCAATGCTGTGGGTTTGATTGCCGTAGCTGGTCAGAAATATGACCGAAACCAAGCCGAAACAGCCTAGAGGCGAGTGTGCGTACCTTGAGGCCATCCGGTCAGCCCACTGTTGCCGACAATGACTATATTATACACAACTACAAAAACTATAATGATACTGCATATTATAACGATACCAACGATATCATCACTGTAATCTGCCGTGACAACACAGACATTGCAGTACGTATAGTGCGCTCATCGATCCATCAAAATATCCCACACGAGATTAAACTACAAAGCATGATTTTTATTGCTTTATTCCAGGGCAAGGTCAAAACCCATGGCACCGTGCAGAATTAGCTGTTTAAACTCGGGGTAAAAACATCTGTTACTGCACCGTCTGGATTCACAAAGGAACCTTATTCTGTAGCTCAGCACAAGCCCTCACCAGAAATGCCAGGAATTGCTGTCGGCCTATAGCTCTGGCCGTCGGTTCTGAGGCTGCCAAGGTTTGACGGACGCCAGAGTTAACCTGAGCCAGAGAATCTGTCCGAGAAAACGCCAGGCCATATTGAAACAGCTGAGATCTTCCCACTTTTATCAGCAGCACGTTAGTAAGCCCATAAGGCTACACTGAACTTCCACCGGTTGCACGCTTCTATGGAGTAGGGTATGTGGTCAATGGATGATACAGCATCGCAAGTTTCAGCAATACCGCAAGAAAAAGGGAAACAGTGTCAATTCTACCAAATTGATGAATGCCTAAGAGAGCAATGTGGTTTAGCAGGAAGGTCGGCAGTGTAGCTAAGGATAATCAAAAGGCATTCATCATGTACAAAATAACAGGACTAGAGTCCGGCTCATATCACTAAAGGAGTATATGGGCTAGTCAAGGATATAACTCGGCAAGCCAAGATAAGATATGAAAAGGATATAGCCAAAAATATTAAGCATAACAGCAAGACATTCTTTAACCTTAACTGCACTGGGAGGGCTGGGAGCCCCCCTCCTCCCACCCCCATGACATTTTTCACAATATTTTTTTGCAACCGTCGAGGATTTCAAATTCCACTCTCATGACTTTTTCTATCGGCTCTTGCACACATTTTGATACCACGTACATCCAAATCGGACTTACCTTTCAGGCGTCGCATGACAATTAGTAGTCACATGTCCTAAAAAAAAAAATATTAAAAACCTGCAATTTTTGTGCAACGAACACATGTGACCGAGGGCGACATGCTTTAGGACACTGATGGTGTAAATTAATTGGCCTGTAATTTTTTTCTGAGCGTTTTTGCACGTTCTCAGACAAACTGAATAATTATCGACAAACAAAATACATCCACACCTATAAAAGACAAAATCTCTGTCTGTCTTTCTGTCTCTTTCTCTCGATGTTCTATGCATGGCCACATCTTTTAAGTTACAAACTCCAAACTCAGAGTACAAATACAACTTTGTGAGTGGGCAACACAAGCAATGTGGCCTCACGTGAGGGTGTAGGGGACGGGGAGGGGAATGTAAAATCTCTATGTGAATGTGTACCATGTAGCTCCTCCTGGTGGTAGTGGCAGAGGGAATTACAATTTCCAAATTTCCTTTGGCTACAAAGTGTTACTTATTCACGTTTCTCTTCGCGCACAACGCCGGTTAATCTGCATGTAAAAATACAAAATTATCATGATGAAAAAAAAATGTTCACCGTTGCATTCATTACGTGATATATGCGTATGCAAATTTTCAAGTTCATCGGACCATCGGCGATTGGACCCAGTCAGGGAAATGTCAAAATCACCCAGTTCAGTTTGGGGTAAATGCACAAGGGGTAAGGAAAGGGTGAGGACAAGTGTGGGCCCATTGAGGTACAGCACAGGAAGAGTGGTTCATAAGGAAAGCCAGATGGCAGGCTTATTCCCCTCGCCGAAGGAGAGGGTATTGCATTTGGGTCCGTTTGTTACTTGGCCAAAATTTGTTTTCCAAGTATGTTGGTCTGTCTGTTTGTCTGTCACAAGATTTTAGGCCACAGTTTTCAAGCAATCGTTCTGAAATTTGTGTGTGTGTCGGTGACCGGCCAAGGACAGCAACGCTTAATTTTGATGAAGATCCGGATCTGAGAATTTTTTAAATGATTCTTCACCATTGAGAGATCGGGCCAAAAACGATATATAGCACAATATCTCAAAAGGTTATGGATGGATTCACACGAAACTTGGGGGACAAGTTGGGTATGTGACAAGGACGAATTGATTCAATTTTGGTGAAGATCTGAATACGGTTCTGCATACGAGAGTCATTTAAATTTTAACTGATTCTTCACCATTGAGAGATGGGGCTAAAAAGGATATTGCACGATATCTGAAAAAGTTGTGTGAACAGATTCGGATGAAACTTGGTGGACAGGTTGGGTGTGTGACAAGGACTAATTGATTCGATTTTGGTGACGATCCGAATCTGGATCTGAGAATTTTTTAAGTGATTCTTCACTATTGAGCGATGAAGCCGAAAACTATGGAAAGCATGAGATCTCAAAATGTTGTGGACAAGTTATGACAAAACTAGGTGGATGAGTTGGTTAAGTGACAAGAACAAGCCGATTCGATTTCGGTTAAGGTCCGGATTCAGATTGACCTATGGCATACAATAGGTAAACTATTCAACCTGGTGGAGGTATGCGCTCTCCTGAGTGTCGCTCCGTTTCGCCAAGTTGTCACTCTATGAGTGATTTTTCATTTATTTGTTTGTTTGTTCCGCACAGAACTTTCGTGTTTTTCTCCACAACCGCTCATCAGATTGATACAAAATTTTCATCATTGGTGTGACTACTCACGTAGAATACTGTAATGATAATTATGATGTCATAGGCCACGTGGAGTGGCAGCCATATTGGAAAAACTTTGGACCTCTGTATCTCTGAAACCGCACCAAGGAAAAAATTTCAACTTGGCACATAGCAAATACTCCTCATGGGGAATAAGTGTGACTTTTTTAAAGTCATAGGTGCCTTTGTTATGACGTCATAATTGCGTACGTAGAACACTACATCCGATCAGTATGAAAATTTTTGAGGCTCATCTCGGGATAAGATGCTTCACAGAAAGAAAAAATAAAAAAAATATAAAAATAAAAAAAACGATGACTTCATCGGTCACGTGATTCGGCAACCATATTGTTTTTCTTTTTTTAATTTTCAAAAATCTTCTCTGAAATGGTTGAACATATCGAGGCGAAACTTTACAAATATACCGCCTATCCATGAGGAACAAAAGGTTCACACATATGACGTCATACGTCATATGGTTTGGCAGCTATATTGGATTTACCCTTAAACATATAAAAAATCTTCTCCAGAATGGCTGGACAGATCAAGGGGAAACTTCACACAAATGATCCCCCAAAGCATATGTGTGCAAGTTGTTTAATGAATAATAAATTGATGTCACAGGGTTTAGCAGCCATATTTGATTTAAGAAAAATATTAAATAATGTTTTCTCTGAAACTGCTTCATCAATTGACGTGAAACTTCACAATTGTGATCCAGTAGTGATGGGGAATACATGTTTTAAATTTAAAAACTTGATCGGACACATAGTCTGGCAGCAAGAATTATTCCATTTTTTGATGTGGGTTTGTGTTTTTTGTTGGTTTTTTTTGTTTTTTGTTTTCGAATGAGGCTCACTTGGATATGCCTGGATGGGTTTGAGGGTAGAGGAGTAACAGCTGAAATGTGAATCCTATCCAGGTTCCTCCTGATGACTTAATCTTTTATTTTTCCTTGTTTGGGTTCCTTCTGATTACTCCAATGTAGGACTGTTCCTGTTTGGTCTTCCATTTGATCTGAATTTAATCCTATTCTGCATTTATTTGAATAATAATAAAAAAACGTCATGGATCAGGTGTCCGATTAAAGCAGGGTTGCATCAAAGCAGGACCTCTTGGTACCTGGTCATCACTGCCAGCAGTTATAAAGTGGCAGTTGTAATTATGTCTCTTATTAATTATGTAGCACACCAGTGCACAAATGCCACACAAAAGAAGTTCTGGAGAGGGTGTGCAATCTCCGATTGCTCTTTTTCTTGTTCAACAGTTATTTTGCTTAAACATTAACGCAAGAACAGTTTGGAGAATTGCCAATAGCTGAGTATCTATCAAGGAGGTGAGGAAGGGCTTTTAGAAGAGATCCAAGTTGGAGTTGAGGAAGTGAAGAAACAGCTTGAAAATTTAAGGCATGATAAAGCTACGAGGCTGGATAATATGCATCCAAGGAGTATCGAGGTAGGTGACTGAGCAGGTAAGTGTGATAACGGATATCTTAAACAGCTCGTTGGAGTCAGGATAGGTACGAAGAGATTGAAGAGAAGAAAATGCAACACCATTATTTAACTTGGGAGTTCATAAAACGCCTTACCCCATGCAGTGTTAAAGTATTTAAGTCAACTAAAATAAAATAATTTTTTTAAAGGTTGTAAAAAAAAAAAATTCCAGAAGTTCACTGCAGTTGTCCAGTGTCTTTTACACTACCCTATCTAATACGTTACATAAGTTATTTGTACCTGCTGTTTGCGTCCTTTACAACATCCTTAAAAACAATAAGTTTCCTGTTTGGAATGATTTTCAGTTTTGTTTGACTGCCAGGCAGGCAGACAGAGCAAAAGAAAACGAACTATAATGTTTCATTCTTGAAATGTGTTTTTCATTCTTGGACACAAGAGTAAGATCAGGGTGTGGTGATAGATGTGGGGGTAAATGGACAGCACAGTGCCAGGCAGCCACATTGTAAAGCTGATTGTATTTGTAGGGGGATAAATGATAAATGAAAGAGGTAGTGTTAACACCATACAGGAATTTAGTGAGGCCTCATCTGGAATATTGCGTTCAATTTCAGTCGCAACATTTGAGAAAAGACATAGCCGCCATGGAAAGGGTCCAGTGCAGAGCTACTACATTGACTCCTGGGTGAGCGAGACTTAGCGATGAGGAATGGCTGAAGGAGACTGGACCACATTTAGTGAATTACAAAAGGGGATTACGAAGGGATCTGATTTAAAAAAAGTTTAAGACAATGAAGGGTATAGAAGGAATAAGCAGGAAAAACTTTCAGCAGAATGCGGTACAAAACATTGATAGTTTAATGATTATGACCAAACTTCATTGTATGTACTTACAAATTGTTGGAAAAGTGCTCGAACCGCACCAGGAACATTTCAAACTAGTCTGGAAGTACCCAACTCGAGCCTGTGGCAACAAATTGGTGGAAATGTCATGGAGTGTTCATATATTTTATTACAGAGATGTGTATTTAGATGTGAGTATTTTTGCAAAATACTGTGGGAGTTTTGTTAAAGTTTGGTTGTGAAGTAAAGAAAGCGAACTGAGAGATGACCAGCAAATGCCGGTTGTTTAATTCAGAGCCTTTTCTTTGTAATTGCACTTTTTATACAGGATGGTATCGAAGCTCATCCTTCTTCATATGCAGCACAGGGCTGTGGGTGGCATTATTGGCTGAGGGTGTGGCTGTGCCACTGATGCAATGCCCCAATTACCACATTACACTGGTACTCATTTTACTGACCTCGGAAGAATGACAGGCTGTTAAACCCGCCTGGTGGTAATTCAACGACAAAAAGGGGCTGGAACTCAAGACCCCCAAGATCCCAAGCGAGCCACATGAACCATGAAGAGAACACCAGGCTTATCAAATCTCATGAAGGAGCAGAATAACAGGGAGCAAAGGTCAGGTCAGATATGGGAGCATGTGCTGGAGCAGTGCGTAACTGCGTACACTTTCAATCGGTACTCCAGGGGCCTCCATCTGGTCATTCCCAAGGCAGATGCCTGGCCCATCCCCATCTCCTTAAGATGCTGATCAATCTGCTGCAACCATGAGGCACGTGGTCGGCCCATTGGCCTCCTCCACTCATGAGGCTCCCTCACTGAGAAAATCTGGTGAGCAGGATCATAGTCAAGAAAACGAGCCACATATCCAAACAGTCGCAGCTGATGCTCACGGACTATGGAGGTAACAAATTTCAATGGAGTCTCTCTCAAGCAACCGCTCGTTGGACAGAAAGTCTGACCAGCGATAGCCAAGGATTCTCCGAACAAACCTGGTACCAAAGGAATTGAGTCTCCATCTCAGAGTCCAAGTCTCACATCTGCAGAGCAAGACTGGAAGCACCAAGGACCTGAAAACTCAGACTTTCATCCTCCTGCACAGGTACTAGCAGCACCCCACCACACCCCATGATCCAGTGAATCCATGACTCCCCAGACCCCAGCAAGAGGTCTGTTGACCTCTGGCTCACAGCCCGCAGAGACAGGAATATCACTGCCAAGGTAAATGAATCTGTGTCATCAACATCCTCACCACAAACAGGTACAGACAAGATAGCAGCATCCAAAATGCCAACGACAGCCTGGATCTTAGCTTTGACCCAGGAAAGCCATCATCCCAGTGTCTCCGACTCTTCAATCAGCACCTCAAGGGCCCACAAAAGGATATCCAGAGTCTCCACAAAGACGACTGCATCATCTGCGAAATCAATGTCAGAGATCTTGACATTCCCAAACGATGCACCGCAGCTTGATCTCTCCGACATCCTCCACAGAATTCAGTCCAGATAAGCGCTGAAAAGTGTGGGGGCCAGTACACACCCCTGACGAACTCCAGTAACCATTGGAAATAAGTCAGAGATGGTACTACCACATGTCACAGCACTCTCAGTACCAGAGTATAGTTCAGATATCAGATTTAACAGTTTTCGTGGCATCTCACAAAGACCACGAATCCTCCAACAGGCATCCCGATTCTCTGAATTGTATGCTTTGCAGAGATCACAGGCTGCAAGCAGCTTCTGCCAAAACTCCCGTCTGCATTCAGTGAGGACCCGAAGAGCAAGGATACGGTCAATCATTGACCTCTTTGGTGTTCAGCCTGACTTGTGGATGCTGGTGCTCAAGCAGATGGTGGCGAACCATATCAATAATTATCCGAGCAAAGACCTTGTGCGGCACTGAGAGCAGCGTCACCCCATCAGTAGTTCAGTTATAGCAGTCATGGCGATCACCCTTCCCTTTCCAGAGAGAGACAACAAGGCACCTCTTCCAGTCAGTTGGGATGATGCCTGTGTTCCAAGCAGAGCACAGAACTGCATGCAATGACACGAGTACAGCATTTCCACCAGCCTTGAGAATTGCAGCATGGATGCCACAGATACCAGGAGCTTTACCCCCATTTCAATCGGTTCACCACAGGCTGTGTTTCCATAAATGAAGGTGGATCACAGTTGAATGGAGGGTCAGCAATAGGGATCATAACACCTTGACATCCAACTTGACAGCTGGTGGATCGGCCTGGTACAGCCACTCAAAGTAACCAGCCCAGCGGGCCTTCACTTTGAACTCCTCTGTCAACAGCCCACCACCCTCCACTCTCACTGCAGTACACCGAGGAATGGGCTTGGAGGAACACAATGCACGAATTGCCCTGTAAGCAGAAAGAAAAATCACTTGACCACAAATGATGCTCCACCACCTCACAGATTCCTTACACATAGACCTCCTTGTATACCCCGATTAAAATAGGTATACCATATCCCTGTGTCGTAAGAGGCGACCAGGGTTGCGTCAGGAAGGGCATCCGGCGTAAAACGTGCCAAATCACTATGCGGATCATACGGATGATCCGCTGTGGCGACCCCTAACGGGAGCAGCCGAAAGAAGAAGAAGAAGAAGACCTCCTTGTCCAGCTTCAGAGCAAGCACAGTTTTATGCCTCAACTCCCTCAACAGCTCAGCTCTGCCAATAAGCCTGGCCCTGCGACTCTGGTCAATGATATCCAGTATCCCTTGAGACCAAATTCTTCTTTGCCCTACGGTGAGTTCCAAGACATCCACTGGCAACATCAAGGACGGTGATCTTGAAGGCACTCCACAACTCTTCAGTATTCCCCAAAGCACCCAGACTCCCCAAATCCCCACTTAGCCTGTTCGCAAACTCTTCAACTATCCTCTCATTATTGAGCTTGCCAACATCCAGCCTAGGCTGGGATGGTACCATCCTTCTGGATTAAAGCTGCAACTTCAGAGTTGCTCCAACAAGCCTTTAGTCAATATTGAGGAACTGAACACTCCAGTTAACCCTGCAGTTCTGGATCATGCTCCAGTAACCATCAGAAGCACATGGTCAATCTCCTTTGCCACACCACCAGCGTTGGAATACCAAGTCCAGCGATGAGCCTGTGGGCACTGAAATCATGAACCAGCCATCCTAAGTCCACGACTTCTTGCAAAGTCAAGGAACTTAATGCTATTCTGGTGTACAGCTCCAGACCCATGGAGACCAACAAATGTCTCATAACCATCCCTATCAGTTCCAGTCGATGCTTTGAAATCCCCCAAGACTAGAAGAGTATCTCGCCTGGGGCACCGATCAACCACAGACTCGAGCATGGCATACAATGCGTCCTTCACGGTGAGATCACTCGCCTCAGTCGGAACATATACAGAGACCAGGGAAACGACACCCAATCCTTCGTCTCCGAATACGCTCGTTGACCGGTGTTGCCTCAATTATCATGGGACTCAGATTATTGAATACAGCTACAGCAACTCCTTGGGTATGGTAACCATCAGAGCAACCAGACAAATAATTGATGTAACCATCCACCATGATCTCACCACTTTCCAGTCTCCAAACCCCAGAGAGTGCTGTAATACCCATGTTCAAATGCTTGAGCTCAGATGATAACAGAGAGTTGATCATCCTTTCTGAGAGATAGGACATTCTAGGCACTTACTCAAAGGGACCGACTCAGGTTAACCCAGATCGCCACCTGGTGGAGGACACCTCAGCACCACTCCCCCACCCCCTGCAATCTGACCCTGAAGGTTTACCCTGTGGTTTTCCTCTGATCATCAAGGAATGGGGGTCCCAAAGGTTTTGCCCCAATCACGTCATCTGGTGAGCTGCCCTGTGAAGGGCAGCAGCACAGGAAATACTCCCACGGAGTGGGTTTTCAGATTTCCTTGCATTTGTGGGTTTTGCGGAATGAAGTGTTTTATGGTGGCCGGAGTGCAAATCCTGCCACCAACCTCCTGAAAAAAGTAATCCAACTACAGGACGACGACCGCAGACATAGTTGGGCACTAGAAATGGAATGGCTGTTGGCTCACAAGGAGCTCCTCACCCTTTGACAGGTTTTGTTTTCAATCCTGCTGGGTGTCCATATCCATACAGCCTCCTCACCAGAAAACCTGGTGGTGGAGACGGTTTCGTCGCAGACAACCCGACCATGAAACAGGTTAGTACAGGTTTACATGGTACAGTTAGTAAGTCATAAATGTAATCTGGCTTGACCTGACAATCAGCAAAGGGTCAACATAAAAATGTGCTGAAGTGAAAACAGAAACGATTCTCCATGTTCGTGGGGTTTGAACTATTGGTAAAAAAAATGAAAGTGTCCGACACCCTCTGTGAAAAACAATACTTGGGCATTATTGACTAGTTTGGGGTCTGAGGAGCAGATTTAGTTTTGTGTACCAATTCTCATCTCTCTGCACTGCTGCTCCAATCCATTTGAAGGGGGGGGAGCATGTGGGTGGCAAGCCTGTCTGACACAACTCAACTATTTATCATTGAAGAATGTTGATTTTGGTGTCAGATGAAAATCCATATCCAGTCCACAACAATTGTACTTTTAACTTTAGGTATACTCACATTTTTGCCCTCACGAGAACCCCACCCCCTCCACCCATCAATGAAGCAAACTTCTGACGAGGCAGCTCTTCTGCACATTACTCTCCAAGAGGTAAATATGAAGAAAGATGACAATGAGGACGAACATCCAATTCCTCCAATGTCCTATGGAGCTATTGTTATTGATGGAGGACTTCTCATGCACTCACTGATTCCAAAGCCAACTTGCACCACATTTCATGACATTTTATGACTATGTTCTATCCATACTTGAGATCTCAACTGCGTAGCTGTGATTAGCTCCATATTGTTTGGAATTGGTATTTTGAGCACAGTATCAAAACTGAAACGAGATCAAAGAGAGGTGGCTCAAAATCAGGAACTTGCACATATGTGATGTGTGCCACACAAATCCCACATGGTCTTCGACGAGGGAAACGATTCCTCTCAGATTCAAGTAATAAGCAAGAACTGTTTGAGTACCTCTCTCTGGAAGCAAGTCAGGCTGGATACCATGATGACAAACATCTTCTGGTGATCTTAAAGGACAGTCTTCTTCACGTTCGTCTTGGCGACATCGTGATCAATGCCTGCCATCATGAGGAAGCCGATACGTGCATCGTAATACATCTTATGGCCGCTGCTAGGACATGTCAATCTATTCTCATCCGGACTGGTGACAGATGTCCTGGTCATCACCATTGCTCAGTTGGCTACTATTGGCCAAATCAACCTCAGTGTTGAACTCTGGTTGGCCTTCGAAAGAGGCAAGAACGCCTCCTTCCTGATGTGAATGCTATCAGCCACTCTCCTAGCCTGGTGTTGGCTCAGTGGTTCGGGTGGCGGCTTAGGATCCTGAGTTCAAGCCCTGTCGGCCACTGAATTAATACACCAGGGGGTTGACTCAGCCTGTCATCCTTCTGAGGTCAGAGAAACGAGTACCAGTTCCAGTGCGTGTACTGGTAGAGGGGCACTGCATCAGCAACACAGTCGCGCTTCAAGAAATGATAGCTACCCCGGCAGCTAAGCTGCCATACGACCACACACACACAGCCACTCTCTTGGACCACATCGGACCAGAGCTCTTTCCTTCTTTCATGCCATCTCAGGGTATGATTCCACCAGGAGCCTAAAAATGAAGGGGGAAACGGATGTGGTAGAATGCCTGGCAAATGATTCCTGAAGCCACAGAAGCTCTTCAGTGCCACAGATCAGCCATTTTCAGAAACTATAGATGAATACCAAACTGTCCTGGATTGGATGGTTTTCAGGATGTATTACCCAATGGCAAAAATTGGCAGTTCCAAAAATGACCTCCGGTGCTCCCTCTTCTCCCCGAAGAGCTGTGATCTCGAGTGGGTTCCACCAACACAGGTGCATGGTGGCTTCAAGCTGCTCTGCAGGCCACAAGTCATTAGCACATCATGGATGAGGACCCTTTCCAGTTTGAATGGAAGGAGAGTGAGGATGGTGGACTGGTGCCCATCTGCACCACGAGCAGGATGGCTGGGGAGGTCTTTCAGGTCGATGTAATCTGCAGTTGCCGAGGGAAATGCCCATCACACAAGGACATCCATTTTTTAATAACTAAATTTTGATACTTTCGTGTTGGATTTTTAGGAATATAGCACATCAAAAGTCATGCTGACAAAAGTGATGGATGTGAAGGTCATGTTTGACATCATTGATACATGCACCAATTCATTTCTCTTGAATAATAGATATTATTTCATGCATCACACATCGGGTTTCTTGACAGCCGTTACCAGAATGGGGATCATGAGAACGTGGGTGGAGGGGGGGGAGGGGGGACATACATGTGAGTATTCCTGAAGTGTATGTGGTCCACAATAGTTGTTCATCAGATAGACTTTCATCTGACACCAAAATGAACATTCTTCAACGATAAATTGTATTTTAACTTCAATTCAAACTTCTGGTATTTTAACAGACTGCTCTCATTTCGACCTCTCCTTCATTCCTTGCCTAAAAAAATCCAACGATTACAGCGCTTCTTCTCTCCATTCTCTGAATTCGCCTTCATTGCATCCATCAAGAATTGTGTTAAATCGCATCTCTGACCTAAAACTTTTAAAAACCACAGTTTGCCATGGATGCTCGCTTTCCATCAACCATTCTTTTTTTCCAACTTCAGTGCCAACTCACCCCCCTCACCCCTCACTCTCACTCTCAAAGCAACCATCCCACTCTTCTCCCTCCAAGCCTCCATCTCACCTCTCTCAAAAATTCCCCCCTCCCCTTTCTCCCTCCTTTCATCCCCCTCACTCTTCCTTCTCAAAGTTGCCCCCTCTCTCATCCACCAACCTGCCTCCCTCCACTGCCCTCTCACCTCCATCTCTTCACTCCACCTCCTCAAATCCTCAACTGCCTTCTTCCTTGTCTCTTGTCCCCCTCTCCCCCAGCACCACAGAGCCTTTTCTCCTCCTTATTCGGCCCCCTCCCCTTGCTATTCTGCAATACCCCACACTCCTTCAGCAACCCTCCTTACCCGCCCCCTCGTCCCTTGCCCTACCCTCCCCTCCTCCACCTCCACCTCCTGCACCCAAAGCCTCCTCCTCTTCCTCTTCATTAAAAGTGTGGACCTCAAATATCCGGGGCCTTCGCTCAAACCTTTCAGATCTTTCCATACAGGTTGCCACTGACAAACCAGACATTATCTGCCGAACAGAAACTTTCCTCTCCCAAGACGTGTCTGACTCCCAAGTATCTCTCCCTGGCTACTCCCTCTTACGGTATGACAGACCTGAGCCTCGTCCTGGTGGAGGTGTTGCTCTCTTCATCAAAGACTCTATTCCTCACTCTCCATGCACTGCTCTCACTCCCCCACAACCCCAGGAATACCTCTGGCTTCGGCTTCCCCTCCACTCCCACCTCATGTTTATATGTGTACTGTACCGTCCACCGAACAGTGATGACTCCATCTACACCTCACTATCCGAAAACATGGACCATCTTCTATCTTCTCATCCAAACTCTCTCTTCCTCTTATGTGGTGACTTCAATTGTCATCATGCCAGTTGGCTAGGTGTGGGTACCTCTCTCACCTGCCATGGCACCTCAGCAAAAGCTTTCTGCGACTCATTGGGACTGACTCAATCGGTCAACTTCCCGACCCGGATCTCAACCAATGGTACTCCATCTCTTCTGGATCTGGTTTTGACAAATTTCCCTGACAATATCTGCTGCTCTTCCTTCGCTCCAATTGGTTCTTCTGACCACGTCCTTGTCAAAGTGGACATCTCTCTGGCTGTTATCAGAGAACCACCTCACCGCCGTCGAGTCTGGCATTTCACTCAAGCCGACTGGCAGGGTCTCCGAGCAGCCATCAAACTTACAGACTGGTCTCCTATCACTACTTTGTCAAACATCAACTCATCCTGGGAATTCTTTCAAAGAAACTTGCTCTCCCTCATGCACAGATTTATCCCCTCTCATGTTCAGTTGTCTTACCCTTCCTCCCGCCCTTGGTTTACTGAAGCTTGTGGCGAGGCAGTTGTCCTGAAACAACTTGCCTTTGCCTCATGGAAAGCAAACCCAGCTGAGGGCAATCTCAGTTCTTTCCACAAAGCTCGGAACAAGTGTGTATCTACCCTCAGGAGAGCCAGAAAACAACATCTTTCTCATCTCAAGTCTGAACTCTCAAACCTCTCTCCCTCCTCAAAATCCTGGTGGCGTTTAATCAAATCTGTTTCTGGTGTATGTTCCCCCTCCATCCCCTCCCTTACCTCAAATGGCCGCACTGCTGATTCCACACGTGATAAAGCTGAATGTCTAAACTCGGTGTTTGCAGCTAAATCTTGTGTCCTAAACCCATCACTATCTCTACCCACTTTACCCAGTCGCACCCAACTGTCCCTGGACTCTGTATCCTTTTCTCCTGACAAGGTGGAGAGCTTGCTTTCAAACCTCGAGTCCAGACGGCATCAGCCCACGTGTCCTCAAAGCCTGCTCTTCTGCTCTTGCTCACCCTCTCTCTGTTCTATTCACCCTCTCATTTGCCCAAGGTCATCTGCCATCTGCTTGGAAATTTGCTAACATCACTGCCCTGCATAAAAAGGTGCAAAAACAGATCCCTATAACTACAGACCAATCAGCCTTCTCCCAATCATCAGCAAGGTGATGGAATCCATCATCGCTTCAGATATGAAATCCTTCCTCTTCTCCAATGGCTTGATTTCCAATCATCAATTTGGTTTCAGACCAGGTCACTCTACCCTGGATATGCTGCTTCTGCTCTCCCATCAATGGATGGAGGTCCTCAATGCCAGACAGGAAATCTGAGCCGTATCCCTGGACATATCACGTGCTTTTGACACAGTCTGGCACCCTGCCCTACTCACCAAACTCTCTTCCCATGGTATTCAAGGCCATCTCCACTCATGGCTCGCAGACTTCCTCTCCTGTCGCAGTCAACGTGTGGCCCTAAATGGAGTTCTTTCATCCCCTCTTCCTGTGCAGGCGCGAGTTCCTCAAGGTAGCGTTCTGGGCCCTGTTCTCGGATCACGTAACTCGGATCGCGGCACGTCGGCCACCGGACGGACAATCCCGTCGTGACCCTCTCGGACTAACGCCGGGAACTAGTCACGGGTGGGCCTTTCGGCCTCACCACGATCGTGCCAATCGGCCCCCCGCGTGGGATAGGGTTGCTCGCCAAATTCGACCTACCCAAGTACCCACACGGAGGGTAGACCGGGCGATCGCACCTCGCCGCAGGTCGACTTCAGACACGGGCCACTTTAAGCGACCCGTTCCGTACTATCGGGATAACCGAGCGGTGTTATCGTCAACCTGGACGGTTCGATTAATTATCGGGCGTTTTAGCCCACGACCAACCCTTTACGTGAAGTAAGATGGAGATTCAATTAGAGAAAAGACGAAGCGAAACGGGAAAACAGTTCAACATAAAGCACATTTATTTCGCGATGAACGGAAAGCACACGTATACAATTACACCAAAAGCAAATGTAAAAGAAGAAGAAACACACAATAATACACAAAAAGCAAATGTAAAAGCAAAACACAATGCAGATATACCACCGACTACCGAGCACACGGCAACACTTATACAGTTTTACTTCACAGACGGCGCCGACAACACATATACTCAAAGCAAAAGAAAAAGGGACCACCCTCAACGATGGGGGGGGGGCAGACGGGCCTGGGGCCGAGACCGCGTCGAGCCTACCCGTCTGGTGATGAGCCGCAAAATGGCGGTGGCGCCCCGACTCCGCGGGCCTCGCGGACAGTGTCTGGAATGGGGTGGGAACGGGGCCCCCTTCTCGCACTATCTCAGCGCGGGGGGGGGAAACAGGAGGGGGTTGTTGATGCTCGGGGGAAGGAGGATATCTCCCTGGCTCGGGTCCCGCGACGAGCGTCTCCACCACGACCTCGGTCGCGTTACCGGCCTCTCCTCTCCGCGGCTCCCTGACTCTGACACGAGCGCCCTCTCGACTGCCTTCGTCGCCGCCACCTCTCCACAGCTCCGTCCAACTGCCTTCTCCGACTCCTCTCTTGACTGGCTCTTCCCAACTCAACTCCGAACTGCCCTTGACTGGCGAGCGAACGCGGCCCTTTATAGCCCCCCGTGGCTTCGCTCTTTCACCTTCGACCCTTTACCTCTGGCTGGCTCCCCATTGGACAGAAGAAAAGTGGGCGTGAATGCTTTTTGATCCGCGAATCTGCATATAGCGACCACACTCCGACGCACCTGGAGGCGGGGCCAAATCGCCCCACGCTCGCCGATAGGACGGAACAGAAGTGGGCGTGAGTCGTTTTTGATCCGATTGCTTCGGAAAGGCTGGTGCCTTTGCACCCGCTGCTCAGTGCGCGCCCTGCACGAGTCCAGTATCGGTACCCACAAGCGGCGCGGGAATGCGGTGATGCGATGGTTGCGAGGGCGAGTTGTGACGGTAAAGGTCGTGGCTGTTGGCGTTGTTGTTGTTGTTGTGAAGCGGCGTTGCGGCTGGTGGTTGTTGTGTGATGGCTGTTGAGACGTGGTTGGTGGTGGTAGTAATGGTAGTAATGGCGGCTGGTCCAAAATAAAGATAGTAAAAGAAAAACGGCTATCTAAAAGGGTCGCAGCCCGCATGAATGACATTTATTCCCTCTAAACAACGGGTTTGGGCCTAACTACACATATACTTACAGAGATATCTCACCTAAGGGACCTGAATGGTGGTTTGCGAATTTCGTCAACCACAACACTACCCCCTCCCCTTTTTACAGACTCGTCCCGAGTCGTCAAATTTTCGTGTGCCATCATGTGTAGTTCTCCCCTAGTACATTTTACCTACGGATCGCTGAGTGCGACATTCATGGTATTCGTGTCCCCAAAATAAATAACCTGAGGGCTGAGTAACTACCTAAACAAACTCACTCACACGGACGACTTAAATAAAATTGCCGGCGCTAAGACAGACATGCCGGGGGCGCACTCATATTTACAGTACATCTTAATCTTAACTTACAAATTTTACACTAAACCATGGCCCAGGATCAATGAACTCTGCAGAAAGAAAGCAGTTAGCAGGGAGCCAGGCTGCTCGCATGCAGTCTCTGGCTCAAACAATGCAGGTGACGGGGAACGTGGCCGGCTGCTCACTCGCAGTCCAAGGCCTTCCCTTTTTAACTGAACGCAGTGAACCACAACGGTGCATGGGCTGCACAAACGCAGTCTCCGTGCCAGCTCAAGTGGCACACGCAATGAACACAACGAATGGATGGATGAACACAAACACGGTGCACGGGCCGCCACTGCAGGCCCGTGTTGTAGCTGCCAACAGGGCAGTTCTCGCAGCTTGCAAACTGTTGCCTTGCGGATCCTGGCACACATGGAAATGAACAGGGGGGGCAAAGCAAAAATTGAACGGGCCTGGTGAACAGGGGCAGTGGGCATGGCATGGCAAAGGTGAGCAGGCAACCACAGCCTGCAGAAGAAGGCCGCTGCAGGCAAACACAGCCGGCAGATGAACTGGCCGGCACAGGCCTTGAAGAAAAACAGCCAGCCGGCAGATGAAGTGGGCCGGCACAGGCCTTGCAGCAACACAGCCAGCAGATGAAGTGGCCGGCACAGGCCTTGAAGCAAAACACGGCCACCGATGGCACAGGCCTTGCAGAAAACAGCTGCAGACGATCCGGCCGGTACAGGCCTTGCAGCACAGCAGCTGCAGCCGATCCAGCCGGCACAGGCCTTGCAGCAAAACAACAGCTGCCGATGAAGCTGGCCAGCCTTCGCCGTTCAGTGGAGGTTGGTGGAGGGAGTGCGGTGGTGCTGGCCACTCAGAAGGCGGGCTCGGACCTACCCTACGGTCTCCCTCCCAACCTATCGCCTTTGCCTGTCACTGTCTATACACACTCCCTTAATTTGTCAAACCCCAATTTAGCCCCAACTTATTTTTTTATTTTTACTTCCCCACTATAAATCGTCCCCGAACCCCCTGCACTGTCCTTGTTCGACTAACCTATCCTGTCACCTAGCCTACTCCCAACCCCTACGTTCCCTTCCCGGAGGGGAACAAGGGAGAGCTAGATTTCTGTGCCGAGGCCCAATTCAAGCCTCAGGATGGCCTCCCCCAGAGTTCAGCGATCTATAACCAAAGTGGGTCCAGCGGCCAACAACGAGAGTGAGGGGATGGATGGTGCGGAGGGGTACACTTCCTAATCTACCCTAACCATTAACCTGTTAAACTACCCCGGGGCTTTCAACAAGCGCCTCTCGCTTAAACTATTGGTTCTAACAACCCAGATTCCCGTCGCCTGTGTTGGTGTCCTCACAATTTCAGGCCTCGCCCCCCAATTTTCTCTCCATGCCCTCACACGGTCTCATGGCTGGGACACGTGGCTCCCTTTGGCAGGCACGACCCTCTGCCGATTCTCCGACGATGGCACCCCCGGGCACTACACTGCCTCCGAGCCTACCAGCTTCCTAACACCGGGGAGTGCCCCCCCATGGCACCTCCCCTGAAACGCACACGTGGCAGGCTGGCTTCCCAGGCCCCTTTCCGAGGGTCACCCGTGCCCACAACACTGCCCACGCGGCTAATGGCGCCCCGGGCCCCCGCACCAAGCAGGCGCACCCGTGCCCACTACGCTATCCCGGCCCCCCATGGGCCCTTGGCCTACCACGGCCGACTAGCCTGGTGCCCGGGGTACCCACTTAGCGATACTCACCTTTCGCAGCCACGCTCCCAGCCCGTCAACAGGGCTCCTGCACCCCTCCAAACGGGTTTCGAGCCTACACTCCCACCAACAACAAAACGACCTCCATTTTGTAAATTTGACTAACCCCCTAACTCACTCTACACTGACCCCGGGGTCCCTTGGGCGGGAGTCACTCCTCCCCCCCAATCACTCATCGCACCATCCAGTCCCCATCGCTCCATACACACAGACCCGCTGGCCTCACTCACTCACCAAGCACATGCTTCCACTTCACTCACCAACAACTCTTCAACACACTCACCGCTGAACTCTGCCATCCTTCTAACTACCTCCCCTAACTAACTCGTGCTCCCACGTCGTCCCTTAAACTACAGCACGTTCCTTTTAACACTACGTAGCTAAGCTACGTCCCCTCTACACATCCAAAGTCTGTCACTGTCTCCAAATAATCCCATTCTCCATTTTCCCAACCTAAATCTGACTAACAATCCCTCTAAATAATCCATTCCACGGACTCCATGAGGACTTACCCCTGCCCCATGAAGTCGGTCTAGCTAAGCTAACCCTTCCCCCTAACTAGTTTCCATCCTGTGCCCTGGCAAGGGGGTCTTCCACCCCTTGCCCGGGAATCCTGTGCACCCGAAAGTGAGGCTTGCTTTTTTTTTTTTTTTTTCACATGCGCAGCACCAGCGCGGCAACTCACAGCTCACGCACTTTGCACCTGCCCGTGACGTCATGCAGCTGCACGTGTACCTCGTCCCTCCTTGGATGGTACCATCCGGCAGGGATACCCCTCCTGCCGGATTCCAACCCCGCGTGCAGCCATGACGTCACCGTGCGCATAAAAAAAAAAACACAAGCCCCACGTCTCGAGGGGTTCCCCACGCGAACACATGTGCTTTGCCCGTTGGAGCTTAACACACACGATCGCGTGGAGAACCCGTCCGGTCCAAATCCGATATCCTGCCTAAACTTTGTCCGTCCGCGGGATCGGCAAATCCACCGCTGGCGTTTCCGGACCGGGACTTCATTCTCGCAAGCGAGCATGTGGGGGCCTCGTGCGTTGCACAGCACGGACCTCGTGCTCAATGCTGGGTGAACCCGGCACGGTCCCCGAAACAGCTGCAGCCGCTACTCGGCTTTCTTTCCTCAGTCGCCGTCGTCGTCGCCATTCAACACACGCACTCCCGCGTGTTACGACGCTCACACTCCACACCATTAAACTCACACCGGGAGACGCGGCTGCATGTTCACACATGCCGACCGACATCTCCCTTACACACAGCGACCTTGCACACGCTCTCTCTCTCACACTCGGCCGCTCACTCACGCATGCCATTTCCCTTGCACACGTGGCTCCACTCACTCGCGGCCTTTCACTCACTCGTGCTGCTCCATTCATACTGGCCGTTTCACTCACACACACGGCCTCTTCCACTTGCGGTGCCCCTTTTACACACGGCGTGCTGGGAAGCACGCACTCCGGCACACTCGCCACCACACCACTCACACACGGGGTCGCTTCCACACACGGGGTCTTTGTCACCCACCCGGTCGCTCTCACACACGCCCTTGCACCCACCCTATGCGTGCGTTGCAGCACGCATTTCGCCACACTCGTGAACACACACCTCGACACCACACACACCAGGACAACCACACTGGGGATTCGTGTCCCCACAAGCGTCTCCGGGGCCTCTATACCCCCCAAGCTCGGCGTGCACCCGTCCACAGCACTCCTCCCCTCGAACTCGCAAAGCACGACCGAACTCACCTGGTCGTGACTCGCCTCAAGGGGGCATACTCCCTCCCCTCGTTCCTGGAGGAGGCCATCCAGCTGCTCGCACTGGGTCCCTACACGCTCCGCGAGCTCACCCTCACTATCCTCCACTACCTCCGAGTGTGTGTGTACGTCTCTAGCCTTGTCATTATCATGCAGTCTCTCCTCTATTTTTTCTGTCTCCCGTGTCTCTATACATTTATAAGTTTCTGTTGTCCCCTCCTGTCTATTAGTCTCCGCTTCTTTCTGGCGTCTTTCCCTTATCTTTATGTAGGTCAACCTTGCTTTCTCTTTAAGTCACTCCCGTCCTTCCCTGTTTTTCACTCCTTGCTCTTTCACGATCTCCGCGTACCTCATCCTTGCTTTCCGTATTAATTGTTCTTTTCTCTCCCTCCCAATTACTTTCACCTCGTCTCTTGTCTCCCGAATTATTTTTTCCTTACCCGCCTCCACCGCGGGCCCGACAGCCGTTGCACTCCCTCCCAGCTCGTTCGCTCCCACACGTGGAGTCGCCATTTTGAGCTCCCTGGCCACTGCCTTCATGCCCGCCTGCAGGCTTCGGCCCATGTTCTGCGTCTCACCCCGCAGCTTTTTCATTTCGAGTGCGTTTGTTTCCATTTTCGTTTTCATTTCGTTCATTTGCTTGTTCATGCCTTTTATTTCGTTTTTCATTTCATTTGTGTTTGTATCCATCCTCGCTGTCATTGCCGCCAGCATGGAGAATAGCTGGGCCATGTCGGGTGCGCTTGGGTGAGCCGATTCGGCCAGGATCGGGAGGTTTTGGCGGAGCGGGGGGTGGGGAGGTGTCATACACCGCGGCCGCCGCCGCACCTATTTCGGGCTCTGGGTTCAGTTGGACGAGTTCGTGTTCCTGCACAACCAACATTTCCTGCACGGGAATTTCATCCTGGACCATGGATCCTACATTACTACACATATACATTTCTAATACCCCCGGCTCCCGCTCGCCTTGAGACGCCATCTTATTTCTCGTAAAGGGTTAATTTGAATCGCTCGTAATTTGGAGGGAATCGGGGGTCGCTCCTCTCACCCCGGACCGATTCCCGTAAATTTAGCTGGAGACAGGAGAGCCCGTTTTCCCGTTCTCCGATACCAGTGCCGCGAGGAGGGCGATGAGTTTATATCGCACGACCTGACACCAGTGTTGCGGATTCGCGCCCGCCGGCGTGCGAACGGCCACGTAACTCGAATCGCGGCACGTCGCCCACCGGACGGACAATCCCGTCGTGACCCTCTCGGACTAACGCCGGGAACTAGTCACGGGTGGGCCTTTCGGCCTCACCACGATCGTGCCAATCGGCCCCCTGCGTGGGATAGGGTTGCTCGCCAAATTCGACCTACCTAAGTACCCACACGGAGGGTAGACCGGGCAATCGCACCTCGCCGCAGGTCGACTTCGGACACGGGCCACTTTAAGCGACCCGTTCCGTACTATCGGGATAACCGAGCGGTGTTATCGTCAACCTGGACGGTTCGATTAATTATCGGGCGTTTTAGCCCACGACCAACCCTTTACGTGAAGTAAGATGGAGATTCAATTAGAGAAAAGACGAAGCGAAACGGGAAAACAGTTCAACATAAAGCACATTTATTTCGCGATGAACGGAAAGCACACATATACAATTACACCAAAAGCAAATGTAAAAGAAGAAGAAACACACAATAATACACAAAAAGCAAATGTAAAAGCAAAACACAATGCAGATATACCACCGACTACCGAGCACACGGCAACACTTATACAGTTTTACTTCACAGACGGCGCCGACAACACATATACTCAAAGCAAAAGAAAAAGGGACCACCCTCAACGATGGGGGGGGGGCAGACGGGCCTGGGGCCGAGACCGCGTCGAGCCTACCCGTCTGGTGATGAGCCGCAAAATGGCGGTGGCGCCCCGACTCCGCGGGCCTCGCGGACAGTGTCTGGAATGGGGTGGGAACGGGGCCCCCTTCTCGCACTATCTCAGCGCGGGGGGGAAACAGGAGGGGGTTGTTGATGCTCGGGGGAAGGAGGATATCTCCCTGGCTCGGGTCCCGCGACGAGCGTCTCCACCACGACCTCGGTCGCGTTACCGGCCTCTCCTCTCCGCGGCTCCCCGACTCTGACACGAGCGCCCTCTCGACTGCCTTCATCGCCGCCACCTCTCCAACTCTCCACAGCTCCGTCCAACTGCCTTCTCCGACTCCTCTCTTGACTGGCTCTTCCCAACTCAACTCCGAACTGCCCTTGACTGGCGAGCGAACGCGGCCCTTTATAGCCCCCCGTGGCTTCGCTCTTTCACCTTCGACCCTTTACCTCTGGCTGGCTCCCCATTGGACAGAAGAAAAGTGGGCGTGAATGCTTTTTGATCCGCGAATCTGCATATAGCGACCACACTCCGACGCACCTGGAGGCGGGGCCAAATCGCCCCACGCTCGCCGATAGGACGGAACAGAAGTGGGCGTGAGTCGTTTTTGATCCGATTGCTTCGGAAAGGCTGGTGCCTTTGCACCCGCTGCTCAGTGCGCGCCCTGCACGAGTCCAGTATCGGTACCCACAAGCGGCGCGGGAATGCGGTGATGCGATGGTTGCGAGGGCGAGTTGTGACGGTAAAGGTCGTGGCTGTTGGCGTTGTTGTTGTTGTGAAGCGGCGTTGCGGCTGGTGGTTGTTGTGTGATGGCTGTTGAGACGTGGTTGGTGGTGGTAGTAATGGTAGTAATGGCGGCTGGTCCAAAATAAAGATAGTAAAAGAAAAACGGCTCTCTAAAAGGGTCGCAGCCCGCATGAATGACATTTATTCCCTCTAAACAACGGGTTTGGGCCTAACTACACATATACTTACAGAGATATCTCACCTAAGAGACCTGAATGGTGGTTTGCGAATTTCGTCAACCACAACAATATGTTCCCTCTTTCAGGGGTGTGGGAGGAGGGGGAGGGGGGTCAGGGAGCAGTGTAAGAGGGTGGGGGGGTGAGAATTGGCACACAACTAAATCTGCTCCTCAAACCCCAAACTCGTCGAAAATGCCAGAATATTGCTTATCAGAGAGTGTCAGACACATGGTTTTTGACTCCACTATGTATAGTGCTTTGGTGTTTGTTTGTCCATAAGAAATACACTCGGGGGGTGGGGGGGTTGCCAATCAATTTTGAGACTGAAATGGCTGAATGCTGCTTTGGTGGGATGGAAGAAAAATCATTCTGCAGAGAGAGTGATAGAAATAGGAAGGAGGTTGAAGGGAGATCTGGAGCAAGGCGAGACAAAGGCAGGTCTTATGGCACACTTTTTGATCATGGTTGCCTTTCTTGTGTTGATTGATGAGGTAATAGGCCAAAGTTGCGGAAATCAGTTTGAGCTCCAGTCATGACCCCCCCCCCAACCCCCTCTCCCACCCCATGCCCCTTCTCTACGAAAGATAACATACCTAATACTGGTCTGGATTATGTCCGGGTCAATTAAATTCTCGTGGATCAGTTGAGGTGTTGTGTGCTGAGAATTTGGCGATCCCTGCACAGATGCCTCCCTCCTGTGCACCGTGAGTTTGGTTTCCTGGTGCAAGCTTTTCACAGGTTTAGCAATTGCAAATAGGTCTGAGACTCTCTTTGACATGTTTTTATACACACAATAAAGACAGCCTCGTGGATGAAAAAAAGTTGCAGAGAAACAAACAGGCCAATCAAGTCGAAACACGCTGACAGACACCGGGTGAACATGGAAAATTCGAGGAAAATTCACAATGGAGTTACAATAAGCATCAAAATGAATGAGCATAGAAATTGAAAGGGTGAACGAAATGAATGACACAAATAAGGGAGAAAAAAAAAATCCAGCAGAGGAGGATGCAAGGGCATCATAATTATGTGCGCGGCAGGGATGACTGTGAAAAGGGCCACGACTCCCAGAGTCCCAGGAATGATGGGCCTGCTAAGAAGTAAGCGAATGACCAGCCGAGGGCGCTGACAGGGAATGAATTCCACAAGCAGCCACTCCAAATAAATTGTCTTGTGGAGCGACGTTGAGGCGCCGAAATTCCCTGTAGATCTGTGCTGCAGGCCGAGCAACCATTGGTCATGAGACACGGCTCAGGACGAGAACGCATCAGGTATTCTGACTAAACGAACCAGAAAGATGAACCGAGTAAATGAACTAAAACACAATAAGGTTTCAACATTTAAACTTTGTTGCAGTGAACCTCAACAGCTAGTGATGATGTTCAAAAAGAAAAGTCCTTAATTGCGACGTGATCACTTCAATCGGAAAAAACGCATCATGTGACTCGCAAGTGGAGGTACACGTAGACGAGGTGTAGTCAGGGAAAGTTTAATCGAACCAACAACATCAAAGGACTTGCCCTTCAGGGTCTAGGCGGTAGGGGTGTGGGTGGTTTGGGCCTAGGGGTGTGGGGGGGAGCAAGGGTGTGGGGGGAGGGGTTAGGGGTGTGGGAGGTGGTATAGTACAGGCATTTTAGCAGAAATATTTGGTCAACCTCCCACAAAAGCAAACTCAACAGATTTTGATTCCTGGATATGTCTTCAGTGACAGAAAAAAAGTCCTAAGGGATCCTCCGGGGGGAAAGTCCTGAAATCATGGAAATCCAATATGGCTGCCACCCGGCTTCAGGGAAAATGCGAAAATTGTAAAGATTGATATTGTTGTGGTTGACGAAATTCGCAAACCACCATTCAGGTCCCGTAGGTGAGATATCTCTGTAAGTATATGTGTAGTTAGCCCAAACCCGTTGTTTAGAGGGAATAAATGTCATTCATTCGGGCTGCGACCCCTTTAGATAGCCATTTTTCTTTTACTATCTTTATTTTGGACCAACCGCCATTACTACCACCACAACCACCACCAACCGCATCTCGACAACCACAGCCACCTTCTCCATAACCGCCTTCACAACATCCACCTTCTGCACAACCGCTTTCACACAACAACCACCAACCGCAACGCCGCTTCACAACAACAACAACGCCAACAGCCACGACCTTTACCGTCACATCTCGCTCTCGCAACCATCGCATCACCGCCATTCCCGCGCCGCTTGTGGGCACCGATCCTGGACTCGTACAGGGCGCGCACCGAGCAGCGGGTGCAAAAACACCAGCCTTTCCGAGAAATCGGATCAAGAATGATTCACGCCCACTTCTGTTCCGTCCTATCGGCGAGCGTGGGGCGATTTGGCCCCGCCTCCAGGTGCGTCGGAGTATAATCGCTATATGCAGATTTGCGGATCAAGAATGATTCACGCCCACTTTTCCTCCGTCCAATGGGGGAGCGTGGCTCCGCCCCCGAGCCATTCCTGATCCAAAAATCTGCATATGATTTCTCCTGTCGGACTATAAAGCACTGAGCGCGGAGCGAATCGAAGCAGTTGGACGGAGTTGAGAAGAGTGGAGAGTGGGAGAGTGGGAGAGTGGGAGAGTTGTGGCGGCGGCGAAGGCAGTTGGGAAGAGTTGAAGAGTTGAGCAGTTGGGAAGAGTTGAAGAGTTGAGCAGTTGGGAAGAGTTGAAGAGTTGAGCAGTTGGGAAGAGTTGAAGAGTTGAGCAGTTGGGAAGAGTTGAAGAGTTGAGAAGAGGAAAGAGTTGGAGAGTTGTGGCGGCGGCGAAATCAGTCGAGAGAGTGTCTGTCGGGGTCCGGAGAGGCTGGAGAAGCCAAGAATCTTTGTGGAGGTCGGCGCTCGTGTCAGAGTCGGGGAGCTGCGGAGAGGGGAGGCCGGTAACGCGGTCGAGGTCGCAGTGGCGTCGCTCGTCGCGGGACCCAAGCCAGCCAGATATCCTCACCCCCCCCCGAGCATCAACAACCCCCCCGTTTTCCCCCGCGCTGAGATAGTGTGAGAAGGGGGCCCCGTTCCCACCCCATTCCAGGCAGTGCCAGCGAGGCCCGCGGAGTCGGGGCGCCGCCGCCATTTTGCGGCTCATCACCAGACGGGTAGGCTCGACGCGGTCTCGGCCCCAGGCCCGTCTGCCCCCTTGTATTTGAGGGTGGCCTCTTTTTCTTTTGCTTTGGAGTATATGTGTTGTCGGCGCCATCTGTGAAGTAAAACTGTACAAGTGTTGCCGTGTGCTCGGTACTCGGTAGTAGATCTGCATTGTGTTTCTTTTGTTGCAATTGCTTTTGGTGCATAATTGTTGTGTTTCTTCTTTTGTTACATTTGCTTTTGGTGCATAATTGTGGTAATTGTATATGTGTGCTTTCCGTTTGCCACGGAATAAATGTGCTTTATGTTGAACTGTTTCTCCCGTTTCGCTTCGTCTTTTCTCTAATTGAATCTCCATCTTACTTCACGTAAAAGGTTGGTAGTGGGCTAAAAACGCCCAATAATTAATCGAACCGTCGAGGTTGACGATAACACCGCTCGGTTATCCCGATAGTACGGAACGGGTCGCTTAAAGTGGCCCGTGTCCGAAGTCGACCTGCGGCGAGGTGCGATCGCCCGGTCTACCCTCCGTGTGGGTACTTAGGTAGGTCGAATTTGGCGAGCAACCCTATCCCACGCGGGGGGCCGATTGGCACGATCGTGGTGAGGCCGAAAGGCCCACCCGTGACTAGTTCCCGGCGTTAGTCCGAGAGGGTCACGACGGGATTGTCCGTCCGGTGGGCGACGTGCCGCGATTCGAGTTACGTGGCCGCTCGCACGCCGGCGGGCGCGAATCCGCAACAATATTTTAATATTAGACCGGTGGTGGGACGGGAAGAATCACCACCGGAAGAGGGACCAATTTTCATCCAACTTTTCTAGATCAGTTTTTTGTGTAGATGATGAATATGAAAGGTGATCAGCCAGGTTCGGGGGCTTTTCCGAGATATTGCGGGTCAAATGTCAACCGGGGTCAAATTTAGCCAATTATGAGTTTTTACTATAAAACCGATTCTGAAAGCTAAAATGCAGTATTTTTATAACTCGTTTTTGCTTTCAAGTGTCTAATCTTTATTTTAAAAAAACACAACTCATCTTTTTATAGGTGACCTTAACTCAAAGGTCAAAGGTCAACAAATAACAACCGATGCAAAAACTGATACGATGCTGACACCGAGATAACTTGGTTGCTCAAAATAGTAATCATCATCTAATGTTTCATCTAAGCTAAACTAGAGGTACGGGCCGTCCTACGTCTGTTCTTTCTGCCCCACCATTGTAGCGTGCCACAAGGGCACCCACTTGCCCCCAAAGGGTTTTTAAAAATTTAGTTTTTTTATATTTAAATTTCATTATCATATGTAGTTTCTAACCACAATAGTAATAAAAATTCATGCATTGTCTATTGATTTTTATTCAGACATTGCCTTAAAAAAAAAATATCACACATTTTTCTTTAAAATATCTGAAAATCTTTTTCTTAACGCATAAATGCCCTTTTGTCTGAAATGCCCCTGCTCCTCATAGATTCTAGATGAAACATTAAGATGCTTTAGGATGTAATACCCCTAAAACATGTTTCAATCAGGTACAGTCAGATGAATCAACAGTAATTACATTTAAGAAATCTAGCTAAAGATAGTGGAAGTAGTATACCTACGTCACTGGATACAATCACCAAATATATAATAGATGTTAGTCGGACATTTCATCACAATCACCGTCTTCACTGTCTTCATCAGAAATATTACACAGAAGTTCCACAACATCCACAGGATATGGTATATCAACCCAATGGATTGATAAATCTTCAGTCCACACATGGTTTACTGGAGTGTCCAAGAATTGCTGGGGTCTGTGAGCCAGGCGCCACATCCTGGCTACATAGTTACTTCGAGCTGAATGTAATGCCAGTGCTGACTCACATAGGTGTAATGCACACAGATCAGCTACCTTGCCGTCACGAAATCGATTCCAGAAAATAGTAGATCTGGCTTCATTAATACATTTGCATCTCCTTTGATTGTAGATTGCACAAGTACATATTTGAAGTCCATCAAACACTACGCTGGAAAGTTGTTGCTCGTTACCCAGTTCTGCGAATACTTTCTGCATATTTTCATCATCTTTTATCAGTGTCCACCAAGTTTTCTTCCCTTTTCGGAAAAAAAGAAACGTAGTCATTTCCCGAAAAGGCGTGGATACCAAGCAATGCACGTTTCTGTAGTTCATCGAGTTGACATTGACTCAGATAAAGGAATCGCCAACCTTTTCCACTCCCGTGATCTATGATGATCTTTAAATTTTCACGTTCGTTGGCCAGTAAAATGATTGTAATGTCTGTATCCCCAGAACTTGAACGCACTACACAGACCGTGGGACCACCAGAGATTTCATCTAGTGCATGTTGGGTGAGGTAGCAGATCTTTGTATCAGCCTCTATGTGGTCAGTAGCCAGGGCTGGTATTTCCTCTGATCAGTGTGACGTTATCTTCATGCAGAGATTCCCCCTTGCATAGTACACAACTCTGTCTCCAATGATACTTTCCTCTTCACAGAGAACCTGTTCAATCAGGTCCATCATTCTCTCTTTGTTCTCTCAATTGCACATAAACTGTCCAAATGCAGCCGGAATTCTGATATCAGGTGTGCACAGAATGTACTCTTCTGACTGCCCTCTTGCAGTTTGTTTTATGGAATGTGCATTGTATGGGTCACACACGAAATATACCACTTTGTAACGTGTGGGTATGTCAGCTATAATTCTCCTGGCCAACAACCGAAACGTATCTGGTACATTCACCAACGAACGCAAATACGCAATAAGGTCAATCACGTAAACTGCATTTTCTGGGACATCATAGGCTGTGTTTCAGTAAATTCAGTGATGTGAGTGCAGCTTCCATCATCTTACTTTTTGGTGTTGTCCGACGGCTGCCATCTGCTGTCGGAAAAGGTAGAGGTACCGTTGCTAAAGGATACTTCAATGCTTTATCCAAATCGACGGACATGTTTTCTTTCCATGACTTTGCTGCCAGTAATCCAAGGATATCTCTCTGTACTGTTACATCTTTGGTCTTTCCTGCTGCAGATTTTACTGTTGTCTTCTTCAGGTTGTCTTGAAAGCTTCTCCATGGAACTCTTGATATCAGATTAAAAAAAAGTGTATGGTTTCACCATTCTTTTCGGAATAGAGTCGGGAGTTGAACGCATTGTAGAGTTCTCTTCCTCGTTGTTGTGTTGACAAAAGGTGGGCAGCGACGTCATCCGGTAATGGTTTGCCTGAAACTATGTTGAACAGTTTTGTTATGATCAATTTCATGTGAGAATGGATCGATAAAATCTGACTTGATAACTTGCATAGTCTTTTTTACATGATCATCTGATTTTTGGATCTTGTGTGGTCTTATGCACTTCCTTGGGTTGTGACTCGTGTCATCGAGCTTAGTAAAGGGGCTATCACACCTTGACGTTTTAGCCAGCGTATGGCAAGGTCTCAAAATGTATGTAAAACGTTGGCGTACACTGAACTGATGTTTTTTTTTTTTTAGTTTTGGGCGTATAATAACGTGTTGGATGTATGCATAACGTATACAGAACGTTTTAATCACATATAGATAACTTAGACCAACGAATGCTGAGCGTGTTGTCGGCGTTCACAACCTATGCCTAACGATAGTCTAACTTATGCATAGCGCGTGGCAGCGTATCGCCGACGATCACGTGGCGTAGGCTATTCATAGGCTGTGGCTCGACGATTCAAATCATAACCGCACTAGACATCGACGTGTGAAGCCGCTGTCACACCATGACGTTTTAGCCAGCATATGCTGACGTATGAAAAAAAATTTGCCAAACCAAACTGGCACACGTCGAATACATTATGGGTAAGTTTTGTATACGTTAAGAGCACGCTGGCATGTTGTCATACGCCGAGTACGTCGTGAAATTTTCAGCATGTTGAAAATTTTGACGTACGACACACGTTCCGCATAAGTTCTAGGCACACGTTACTCATAAGTCGCAACACGTCGAGGTAATGGTTAGCGTCAGTGTTCCAGACTCCGTTTTTTATTTTCTTTCTTTCTTCGGTATGACGGTGATGTTGACACTTCGATTTCTAGTGAGATTATGATTTAAATCGTTGAGCGGCAGCCTAATTATATTATAACCGCACTAGAAATCGAAGTGTCAACATCACCGTCATACCGAAGAAAGTTAATAAAAAAAAATTAAAAAAACAGGGAGTCTGGAACACTGATGCTAACCATTACGTTGACGAGTTTCGACTTATGAGTAAAGTACAAGTAACGTGTGTGGAAGTGTGTCAACGATCGCGTAACGTGCCTACAACACGTTACTCATAAGTTAGAAATAAGTCTCGGGTATGCTAAACATTACCTCAACGTGTTTCGACTTATGAGTAACTTACAAGTAACGCGAGTCGACGTGTCAACGATCGCGTAACGTGCTTACAACTTATGGCCAGCGTTATGCGGAATGTGTGAATCATACGCTGGCATACGTCGAAAAATTTAAAGCATGGAAAATTTGTCTAACACCTCGGAGTACTACGACATATGCTAGCGTGCTCTTAATGCATACAAAACTTACCCATAACGTATTCGACGTGTGCCAGCATTTTAGCCAAATTTTCCATAGGTCAGGCATATGCTGGCTAAATCGTCAAGGTGTGACAGGGCCTTAAGTTCCAGCAGAGAAGAAACCATAGCAGACGTAAATGGACGATTCAGCACCCACTTTCTGTATGCTGTTTCCTGGTGAGTGAAGTTCTTGATGCCACCTGGTGTCTGAATTTTTCATAAAAGTCTGCTCTCCAGCTGCATCAGTTGACTGTCTGATACCAGTATTGTTCCTACAGACAGACAGGCCTTTCTTCAGAAGATCATCCTTGGCACCAGGATGCGTATCAAGTGTCATGAGTTGACAATAGAATGTTCCATATCTAGCGTAGTTTTGTTCATAGCAAAACAAAATGGCAATGAGTCTGTCCAGCATTTCAGTCGAAGGTCATACTCATTCAGGTTTATCGAGTAATGGAGTTTATGTTGACAATCAACAGCTTCAATGTAGATTGCCCAGAACTGTGGAGTGGAAAGATGAGAAAATTGGTGGCATATTATCGAAAAAGTAGAATAAGATATTGGCTTTAAGCCTGTACAACATCGGCATAGTAACAACCGATGATAGTAAAAAGTTGCTTCAGGGGCCACTCTGGGATTGGGGGCCCTAAAGCTTTAGCTTCATTACTTTCATACTAGATACGCCACTGGCTGCAAAAGATGGAAATTACTCATTGTCATCAATTTATTCTTTTCAGTTTTAGCGTTTTTTATTTATTTATTTTACACAGACTTCAGGCTATTTTACCAGTTTGAAATTGTTTGCAATATAAAAAAATCAATATTTTTGAAAACGTTCTGGGGGCAAGGAAGTGCCCCTGGGGGACCCCACAAGGACATATGGGTGGGAAAATGGGTAGGGGTGCCCGTTCCTCTATTTTAGCTTAGATGAAACATTGATCACAATTTTCAGCAACAAAGACCAGTTTTAGGCATTTTATCTGTTTTCTCACGAGTTGTTATTTATTGACCTTTAAACTTTGAGTTAAAGTCAGCCCTAAAATGATTTGATTTTCTGTTTTGATAAAGATTAGACACTTGAAAGTATAAAGGAGCCATAAAATAGAGTATTTTAGCTTTCAGAATCAGTTTTATAGTAAAAACTCATAATTGGCTAAATTTGACCCCGGTTGACATTTGACCCGCAATATCTCAGAAAAGCCCCCGAACCTGGCTGATCACGTTTCATATTCGTAATCTACACAAAAAACTGGTCTAGAAAAGTTGGATGAAAATTTGTCCCTCTTCCGGTGGTGATTCCCCCTTCCTACCATCACCCAACTATATGTAAATAAATGTTTTTCTGCATTCTAATTGTTTCTAGTTATGGTCAGTATATTGATATACAAGAATAATTATAAAAAAAAGTGAAATGTATTGAGGGTAAAATAAAAAATTATATCTTTTTTGTCCAAAAATGTCAATTTTTTGTCCCGAAAAATTTTTTTTTATCTGATACTGATTTTGGCTCCTGGACAAAAAAAAAAAAAAGAAACGTTGAAGACACAAGATGAAATCAAGTCTCTGGCAATACAATATAATTATGTAAATCATTGAAACATGACAAAATTCACAATTCCACTTGGGGCAATGATCTGCCTGACGAAGGTTTTGAAATGAAAATGAAAATTTGCATTAAACTCAGAAACTACATCCATTATAAACTTACTATACATGTTGAGAAAACTTAAACGCATTAAAGTTAGAACTCGACAATGTCGTCATCATCCTCATCATTGTTACATGGAGTGTTTGTGCAACCAGAGCCTCTGCAGTTTCCACAAGCTGGAGTGCACTCAATGTTGTGCTTCTTGCATGCAAATCTCATGGTGCTACATTCAGCCTGGCAGTTGCACCTAATGACACGCAACATATTTTCAGGAGCTGGAGCTATTGATGTCTGAAGTGGCACAAAACCCTCGGCACACTTCTGCCAACCCCAGTCTGTGGAATAAGTATGCAAGTCTGACATCTTGAAACGAATCAAAGACCACCTTCAGAAGCATGCCGAGTCTGCAAAGATATCTTCTAGAACTTCAGCGCTCTGGGTTCAGTATATGGACATGCTAGACATTCTACGCAAATGCATCCGGGCAGAGCGCACTGGGAACTGGGCACTACATCTACAGGCCCATCCAGGAAATGCTGCCTTACCTGGCAGCCTTGGGCCACAACCTGTATGCCAAATCTGCGAGGGTGTATCTGCAGCAGATGTCCAACCTCAAAACTCAACATCTCAATGTCCAACAACGTTTTGATGAGGGGTTCCCTGTGGTTCGACGAAGTGATCGCCTGTGGGCAGGTCTTTCATCTGACCTGATCATCGAACAAGTTCTGATGAGAAGTTTGAAGACCAGCGGGGGGCTCACACGAGGGCGAGGAATGACAGAGCAACAACGGCTGGTATGGCTGCTATCAATGCCTGCCTGTGCAGAAATAAACCAGGCAATGCAGGAGCTCACAGGTGTGAACTACAACACTGGAGAGCAGAAGAAGGACATGACCAAGGCAAGACAATCTCGTGACTGGAAGGACACACCATCAGCTCTTCAGTATTTACAGGAACGGAATCCGTTCAGTAGTGATCCACGTCTGAGGAACATTGCCACTGGAGTTCATGCACACCCCACCGTCAACGTCGATACAGCACATGTTGTAAGAGCCAAAATATTGAAATCTATGGATGGGAAAACACCTGCAGAGTACACATTTAAGAGGAAAGACCAAGTTGTCACCCTCGGCATGAAGTCATCTGTCAAGATTGATGGAGAGAAAGTCCAAGTTGACCCACAATTCCTCTTCCAGAGACTGATCACTGTTGCACAGACAGCAGAAGATCTGGAGTCGGCCTTCAAATATGAACTGTACAGCTGTCCACCAGCCCTCTTTGATTCCTCTCTTCAGCTCCGAGAAGCACACAAGCCAGTCTTTGCTGATGCCATCTGGGATCTTCTTGGATCCGATGTCCCAGCCGATATCCCCAATGATGGGCAACAGTATGTTTTGGATGGCAGGACACTTGTTCAACGCATTCCACGGTCTCGTGGATCTACATTCAGAGACATACGCCACTAGTACACCGATTATGTAACAAAGAAGTACGGAGATGCCATAGTCGTGTTTGATGGTTATGAGAGTACCAACACGAAGGACATGACACACCAGAGACGGTCTAAAGGGAATGCTGGCACTACTGTGACATTTACAGCTGACATGCGTCTCACAATGAAGAAGGAACAGTTTATTGCCAATAGGCAGAACAAACAGCGATTCATTTTTATGTTGAGTGAAGAGCTTCAGAAGAAGAACTGTGAGACACACCATGCCTCAGGGGATGCTGATCTGATTGTACTGAAGGCCGTGCAGTCTGCTACTGTCACCAACACTGTGTTAGTTGGTGATGACACAGACATCCTCGTCCTCCTATGCCACCATGCAAGCTTAGAATCCCATGACCTCTTCTTTTGTCCCGAGCCAAAGAAGAACACGAAGAAGCCTCACATTTGGAACATCAAGGCTACAAAGAAAATGATTGATACAGACATATGCAAGCACATACTGTTTCGACATGCAGTTCTTGGGTGCGACACGACATCTCGTCTTCATGAGATTGGAAAGGGAGCTTCCCTCAAAAATTTCAAAGCAAACAACACATTCCGTGAGCAGGCCAAGGTTTTTGATACATATGCAGCTTCCGTATGTGATGTGGCAGATGCAGGAGAAAAAAAAAAACATTGGTGATAATCTACAACGGAAAGTCAACTGACACCCTGGACACCCTCCGGTATCAGCGGTACTGGGACAAGGTGGCTTGGAGCTCCTCTCACGTGCAACCACAGACGTTACCACCAACATCAGAAGCAGCAAAGTATCACAGCCTGCACGTGTATCTGCAAGTCCAAGAATGGAAGGGATGTGCAGATGAACTTCTTCCGACAGACTGGGGTTGGCAGAAGTGTGCCAAGGGTTTTGTACCACTTCAGACATCAATAGCTCCAGCTCCTGAAAAGATGTTACTTGTCATTAGGTGCAACTGCCAGGCTGAATGTAGCACCATGAGATGCACATGCAAGAAGCACAACATGGAGTGCACTCCAGCTTGTGGAAACTGCAGGGGCTCTGGCTGCACAAACACTCCATGTGACAATGATGAGGATGATGACGACATTGTCGGGTTCCAACTTTAATACGCTTGATTTTTCTCAACATGTATAGTAAGTTTATAATGGATGTAGTTTCTGAGTTTAATGCGAATTTTCATTTCGAAACCTTCGTCAGGCAGATGCGATTGCCCCGAGTGGAATTGTGAATTTTGTCATGTTTCAATGATTTACATAATTATATTGTACTGCCATAGACTTGATTTCATCTTGTGTCGTCAACCTTTCTTTTTTTTTTTTTTGGTGCAGGAGCCAAAATCAGTATCAGGTAAATATTTTTTTTTCAGGACAAAAAAAAGACATTTTTGGACAAAAAAGCTATAATTTTTTTATTTTACCCTCAATACATTTCACTTTTTAAGAACTATTCTTGTATATCAATATACGGACCATAACTAGAAACAATTAGAATGCAGAAAAACTTATATTTACATTTTAAAATATCAATCTTTACAATTTTCTCATTCTCCATGAAGCCAGGTGGCGGCCATATTGGATTTCCATTATTTCAGGACTTCCCCCCCCCCCTCCCCGGAGGATCCCTTCGGACTTTTTTTTTTCTCCCACTGAGGACATATCCAGGAACCAAAATCTGTTGAATTTGCTTTTGTTGCAATTTGTGGGAGGTCATCCGACATTTTGACTGTACTAGTAGGGGTGTGGGTGGTGTGGGAGGGGGTAAGGGTGTGGGGGGGGTAGAGGTGTGGGGGAGGGGTAGGGGTGTAGGGGTGTGGGGGGTTAGGGGTGTCGGGGGTTAAAGGGTTGGTGGCGGTGTTAGAGGGTTAGGAGTTTAGGGAGGTTAGGGGGTAGGGGTGTGGGGGGTAGGGAGGAGGGGTGGGGTGGGGGGAGGAGTAGGGGGGGTTGGGAGGGAGAGAAGGCAAAGGAAGGTCGTGAGATGTTTAATTAGATGATGTCGCGTTTTAATGAGCAAGTTTGAAAAACGTGCAAAGAACACGGTCTGTGGGGATCAACAAGCAATCAGGTCCAAAGCTTCATGACCACATTAAAGCTTCAAAAATGTTGAAGAATAAACATACTTGATTTTAACACCGAAGTATTTGCCACTTGGGTACAGATTCTGAGAAAGATAAACAGGTAAACGGATAATCACAGGAAAGCGTCTTGCAAGGATGTAACAGTAAGGGACGTGAGGGACGTGAGGGACGTGAGGGACGTGAGGGACGTGAGGGACGTGAGGGACGTGAGGGACGTGAGGGACGTGAGGGACACGACGGTTAATAAAACCGAGCAGAAAGGAGAGGAAAAAAAATTAAATCATTCTGGTATCCGGATCCGGATCTTCACCAAAATCGAATCCGTTCGTCCTTGTCACAAACCCAACGTGTCCACAAAATTTCTTCCGGATCCGTCCACAAGGTTTTGAGATATTCTGCACCCAGACAGACGAACAGACAGAAAGGGGTGAAAACATAACCTCGCTTACCTTTGCTGGCGCAGGTAACAATAACAAAAATGGAACACGCGTGGGTTGATTTACAGAAGAAGAAGAAGCGTATTAAAAACAGAAGAAGAAGAAGAAGAAGAATATTAAATATTTTGATCAGTAAAGTGTGTGAAACAGCACGAGGGTCTCGTTTCCATAGCAACAAACGATTCAAAGAATAAATAAAAATGATCTGCTTGTCGTTCTTGTTGAAAATTATCCAACATTGATTAATTTTTTTCCTATATTGAAGACTTTTGAAGGTTTTTTTAAAAGCAGGAACGAAAATCGGCTTTTAGTGTCGGGACGGCGCATTCACTGAAGAGATTCCCAGTTGAGAGGAAAAAAGACCGTTTGTGGAAGACTCGCTGATTGGCTCGCTGTGGAAGACTCGCTGATTGGCTCGCTGTGCAAGACTCGCTGATTGGCTCGCTGTGCAAGACTCGCTGATTGGCTCGCTGTGGAAGACTCGCTGATTGGCTCGCTGTGGAAGACTCGCTGATTGGCTCGCTGTGGAAGACTCGCTGATTGGCTCGCTGTGGAACTGCTCATTGTTCGCTGGACGAGCGATTATGACGTCATGCAGGGTTGCGCTCTTCGTTATCGCGGGTTTCATCTTGTCGTCCATCGGATTGGTGAGTTTTAAAAGGAATTATTTCCGTGATCCGATGAAGACTACCTCTACCCCCCTCCCCACACCTCTACCCCCCTCCCCACACCTCTACCCCCCCTCCCCACACCTCTACCCCCTCCCCACACCTCTACCCCCTCCCCACACCTCTACCCCCTCCCCACACCTCTACCCCCTCCCCACACCTCTACCCCCTCCCCACACCTCTACCCCCCTCCCCACACCTCTACCCCCCTCCCCACACCTCTACCCCCTCCCCACACCTCTACCCCCCTCCCCACACCTCTACCCCCCTCCCCACACCTCTACCCCCTCCCCACACCTCTACCCCCTCCCCACACCTCTACCCCCCTCCCCACACCTCTACCCCCTCCCCACACCTCTACCCCCCTCCCCACACCTCTACCCCCTCCCCACACCTCTACCCCTCCTCCCCACACCTCTACCCCTCCTCCCCACACCTCTACCCCCCTCCCCACACCTCTACCCCCCTCCCCACACCTCTACCCCCCTCCCCACACCTCTACCCCCCTCCCCACACCTCTACCCCCCCTCCCCACACCGCTACCCCCCCTCCCCACACCACGACCTTTCAGTTGATGGTCGTGGATCGATTTTTAGTTTGTAAAAGGATTCCGTTGTCGACGTCGTGGTGTTGTAAACACCCCCCTTGGTGACGACGTCTCCACTAACTGGTTTATTTCCCAAACAGACGTCATTCCAGCGTTTTCACACCTTGAATCCGCCATTTTACTTTTCTCCCCCAGTTCTGAAGACCGACGTACCGATCTATCCTGTGTGAATCACTCTGATCGGGATTTCCCTGCTGAGTGAATCTGCCGTATCCATGTTTAGTGTGTGTGTGTGTGTGTGTGTGTGTGTGTGTGTGTGTGTGTGTGCGTGCGTGCGTGCGTGCGTGTGTGTGTGTGTGTGTGTGTGTGTGTGTGTGTGTGTGTGTGTGTGTGTGTGCGTGCGTGCGTGCGTGCGTGCGTGCGTGCGTGCGTGTGTGTGTGTGTGTGTGTGTGTGTGAATTCACGAGAACGAATTACCAGAACGTATTGAACTTGTAAAGCTGGTGAGGAGTTTCTCACTCCTGATTCATGTGACGTGCATTGTATCTATGTGACGTGTATTGTATCGATGTGACATGTATTGTATCGATGTGACATGCATTGTATTGTATCGGTGTGACGTGCATTGTATTGTATCGGTGTGACGTCTGTTGTATTGATGTGACGTGCATTGTATTGTATCGATGTGTCGTGTATTGTATCGGTGTGACGTCTGTTGTATTGATGTGACGTGCATTGTATTGTATCGATGTGGCGTACATTGTATTGTATCGATGTGATGTCTATTGTATGATAACGATGTGACGTCTATTGTATCGTTGTGGTGTACATTGTATTGTATCGATGTGACGTGTATTGTATCGATGTGACGTGTATTGTATTGTATCGATGTGGCGTACATTGTATTGTATTGATGTGAAGTCTATTGTATTGTATCGATGTGGCGTACATTGTATTGTATCGATGTGACGTACATTGTATTGTATTGATATGATGTACATTGTATTGTGTTGATGTGAAGTGCATTGTATTGTATCAATGTGACGTCTATTGTATCGATGTGGCGTCTATTGTATTGATGTGACGTGCATTGTATTGTATCGATGTGGCATCTATTGTAGCGATGTGATGTGCATTGTATTGTATCGATGTAACGACTATTGTATCGATGTGATGTGCATTGTATTGTATCGATGCGACGTCTATTGTATCGATGTGGTGTACATTGTATTGTATTGATATGATGTACATTGTATTGTGTTGATGTGAAGTGCATTGTATTGTATCAATGTGACGTCTATTGTATCGATGTGACGTCTATTGTATTGATGTGACGTGCATTGTATTGTATCGATGTGGCGTACATTGTATTGTATTGATGTGAAGTCTATTGTATTGTATCGATGTGGCGTACATTGTATTGTATCGATGTGACGTACATTGTATTGTATTGATATGATGTACATTGTATTGTGTTGATGTGAAGTGCATTGTATTGTATCAATGTGACGTCTATTGTATCGATGTGACGTCTATTGTATTGATGTGACGTGCATTGTATTGTATCGATGTGGCATCTATTGTAGCGATGTGATGTGCATTGTATTGTATCGATGTAACGTCTATTGTATCGATGTGACGTGCATTGTATTGTATAGATGTGACGTCTATTGTATCGATGTGATGTGCATTGTATTGTATCGATGCGACGTCTATTGTATCGATGTGGTGTACATTGTATTGTATCGATGTGACATCTATTGTATTGTATCGATGTGACATCTATTGTATTGTATCGATGTGACATCTATTGTATTGTATCGATGTGGTATACATTGTATTTTATCGATGTGACGTACATTGTATTGTATCGATGTGACGTGCATTGTATTGATGTGACGTGCATTGTATTGTATCAATGTGACGTCTATTGTATCGATGTGACGTGCATTGTATTGTATCAATGTGGCGTCTATTGTATCGATATGGCGTCTATTGTATCGATGTGGCGTGCATTTTATTGATGTGACGTGCATTGTATTGTATCAATGTGACGTCAATTGTATCGATGTGACGTGCATTGTATTGTATCAATGTGACGTCAATTGTATCGACGTGACGTGCATTGTATTGTATCGATGTGGCGTCTATTGTATCGATGTGGCGTGCATTGTATCGACGTGACGTGCATTGTATTGTATCGATGTGGCGTCTATTGTATCGATGTGGTGTGCATTGTATCGATGTGACGTGCATTGTATTGTATCGATGTGGCGTCTATTGTATCGATGTGGCGTGCATTTTATTGATGTGATGTGCATTGTATTGTATCGAAGTGATGTGCATTGTATTGATGTGACGTGCATTGTATTGTACCGATGTGACGTCTATTGTACCGATGTGACGTCTATTGTATCGATGTGACGTGAATTGTATTGATGTGACGTGCATTATATTGTATTGATGTGACGTGCATTGTATTGTGTCAATGTGACGTCTATTGAAGTGATATGCATTGTATTGTATCGATGTGATGTGCATTGTATTGTATCAATGTGACGTCTGTTGTATCAATGTGTTGTGCATTGTATTGATGTGACGTGCATTGTATTGTATTGATGTGACATCTATTGTATTGATGTGACATACATTCTATTGTTGTGACGTGCTTTGTATTGTATCGATGTGACGTGCATCGCATGGTATCGATGTGACGTGCATTGTATGGATGTGACGTGCATTGTATTGTATCGATGTGACGTTTATTGTATCGTTGTGACGTGTATTGTATTGTATCGATGTGACGTCTATTGCATTGTGACGTGCATTGTATTTCATCGATGTGACTTGCATTGTATTGCGTCGATGTGACATACATTGTATTGCGTCGGTGTGACGTGCGTTGTATTGCGTCGGTGTGACGTGCGTTGTATTGCGTCGGTGTGACGTGCGTTGTATTGCGTCGGTGTGACGTGCGTTGTATTGCGTCGGTGTGACGTGCGTTGTATTGCTTCGATGTGACGTACATTGTATTGTGTCGATGTGACGTGCATTGTATTGCTTCGGTGTGACGTGCATTGTATTGTGTCAATGCGACGTGCATTGTATTGCGTCGGTGTGACGTGCATTGTATTGTGTCAATGTGACGTGCATTGTATTGCGTCGGTGTGACGTGCATTGTATTGCGTCGGTGTGACGTGCATTGTATTGCGTCGGTGTGACGTGCATTGTATTGCGTCGGTGTGACGTTCATTGTATTGTGTCGTTGTGACGTGCATTGTATTGCGTCAGTGTGACGTGTATTGTATTGCGTCAGTGTGACGTGCGTTGTATTGCTTCGATGTGACGTACATTGTATTGTGTCGATGTGACGTGCATTGTATTGCGTCAGTGTGACGTGCATTGTATTGCGTCAGTGTGACGTGCGTTGTATTGCTTCGATGTGACGTACATTGTATTGTGTCGATGTGACGTGCATTGTATTGCGTCGGTGTGACGTGCATTGTATTGTGTCAATGCGACGTGCATTGTATTGCGTCGGTGTGACGTGCATTGTATTGTGTCAATGTGACGTGCATTGTATTGCGTCGGTGTGACGTGCATTGTATTGCGTCGGTGTGACGTGCATTGTATTGCGTCGGTGTGACGTGCATTGTATTGCGTCGGTGTGACGTGCATTGTATTGCGTCGGTGTGACGTGCATTGTATTGCGTCGGTGTGACGTTCATTGTATTGTGTCGTTGTGACGTGCATTGTATTGCGTCAGTGTGACGTGTATTGTATTGCGTCGGTGTGACGTGCATTGTATTGCGTCGGTGTGACGTGCGTTGTATTGCGTCGGTGTGACGTGCATTGTATTGCGTCGGTGTGACGTGCATTGTATTGCGTCGGTGTGACGTGCATTGTATTGCGTCGGTGTGACGTGCATTGTATTGCGTCGGTGTGACGTGCATTGTATTGCGTCGGTGTGACGTGCATTGTATTGCGTCGGTGTGACGTGCATTGTATTGTGTCAATGTAACGTGCATTGTATTGCGTCGGTGTGACGTGCATTGTATTGCGTCGGTGTGACGTGCATTGTATTGCGTCGGTGTGACGTGCATTGTATTGCGTCGTTGTGACGTGCATTGTATTGCGTCGGTGTGACGTGCATTGTATTGCGTCGGTGTGACGTGCATTGTATTGCGTCGGTGTGACGTGCATTGTATTGCGTCAGTGTGACGTGCATTGTATTGCCTCGATGTGACGTGCATTGTATTGCGTCAGTGTGACGTGCATTGTATTGCCTCGATGTGACGTGCATTGTATTGCCTCGATGTGACGTGCATTGTATTGCGTCGGTGTGACGTGCATTGTATTGCGTCGGTGTGACGTGCATTGTATTGCGTCGGTGTGACGTGCATTGTATTGCCTCGATGTGACGTGCATTGTATTGTGTCGATGTAACGCTTGCAGAAACTACTGACTTTAGATATTGCAACAACAATTCGTGTATGTATGTTGATATATTGTCATAAAAGCAGATCGCACAATATATAAGATATGTATCGATGTGACGTCTATTGTATTGATGTATCGATGTGACGAATATAAGAGAAAAAAGCAAACTGCATCCGTAATTGCCGAAAAATGGACCCCTGTGGCCTGCATCGCCATGGCCTGCAAAAGCAGGTTATAGAACATGGCATTGCGCTCAATGAAGTTCCACTTTCTGAATCTTCCTTAATCTTTTCTTCACTAAATATAATTGTCTGAATGGTCGAAAAAATTCAGCTCAATGCTTTACTTAAATATATACATTTACGGGAGATGTAAAAATTGCTAATTTCTTTAAATTTTCAGATTTCACTCCATATTTCGACATTTATTCAGTCCATGAGATGTGATTCTAAAATCGGATATAATATTTTGATTATATACTTTAATTAGTTTGTGAGAGTAGATTTTGTTTCCAAATCAAAGCATGTTTGAATAGGCCGAAAAAAATGGCGAATTAAGACCCCAGCAGATCCCACCCCACCCCCCCCCAAACTATTTGATAGAGGGCTGACCAAGGATGATGCCTTGCTGAGGATAATTAAGTAAGGCTGTTAATTATCTTCAAAAGAGGTGTTTAAATTAACCCAAACACCCAATTTTCACTCGTGCACTCCCTTGGAGTTCCATTAGAATGCATGCAACATTTCAGGCCATGAAGTTTCATGATTTGGAGTAATGTAGGAGACACACAAACACACACAGTATTAGTACTGACTTTTATTGGTGTACTAGCAAATGCAACACTCTGCTGACAGGGATATTAAAGGGGTGGGGGAGAAAGAGGGAGGGGAGGGAAAGAGAGGGAGGGGAGGGAAAGGGAAGGGAGGAGGAGGGGAGGGAAAGAGAGAGGGGAGGGGAGGAGAGGGAAAGGGAGAGGGGAGGAAGGGGAGGGAAAGAGAGAGGGGAGGGAGGGAGAGGGAGAGGAGAGAGAGGTTGAGGGAGGGGAGGGAAAGAGAGAGGGAGGGGGAGGGAAAGAGAGAGAGGGAGGGGGACGGGAGGGAAAGAAAGAGAGGAAGGGAAGGGAGAGAGAGAGAGAGAGAGAGAGGGGAGGGGAGGGAAAGAGAGAGAGGGAGGAGAGGGAAAGAGAGAGGGAGAAGGGAGGAAGGGGAGGGAAAGAGAGAGGGGAGGGGGAGGGAGAGGGGAGCGAGAGGGAGAGGAGAGAGAGGTTGAGGGAGGGGAGGGAAAGGGAGGGGGAGAGAGGTTGAGGGAGGGGATGGAAAGAGATAGGTTGAGGGAGGGGAGGGAAAGAGAGAGGTTTGAGGGAGGGGAGGGAAAGGGAGAGCAGAGAGAGGTTGAGGGAAAGGGAGAGGAGAGAGAGGTTGAGGGAGGGGGAGGGAAAGAGAGAGGAGGGGGAGGAAAGAGAGAGGAGAGGGAGGGGAGGGATAGAGGGAGGTTGAGGGAGGGGAGGAAAAGAAAGAGCGAGAGAGAGAGAGGTTGAGTGAGGAAAGGGAGAGGAAGAGAGGTTGAGGAAAGGAAAGGAAAGAACGAAAGAGAGAGTGGTTGAGGGATGGGAGGGAAAGAAAGAGAGGGGGAGGGAAAGGGAGAGGAGAGAAAGGGAGGGAGGGGAGGGAAAGAAAGAGGGAGAGGAGAGGAGAAGAGAGGGATTGGAAGCGAGGAGTCGATGAAGAAGGGGGAGATAGGGAGAGTGATTTCTCATCAAACGTTGCTGTACACTGTGGGGAGGAAGGGGTGAGAGACAGAGAGAGACAGAGGTGTGGGAGGAGAGTGTTGCATTTTATTAAGAGGGGGGAGGGGGATGAGGAGTGGACAAAGCGAGAGTGCAAGATAGAGATAGAATGAATGGGGGTGGGGGAGAAAGTAATGGGATGGGTGGAGGTTGGGTTAGCAAACAGAATTATATATTATGCTTAATGACCGAACAATAAAAATCAAAAACTCATGTTATGACAGCTGTACACACAATGACAAAACAGATTGTGAAGTACTCCACTGGCACATCTGCAAAAACTTTGATATCCCAGTTACAGAAAATTAGTGGAAGCATGAACTGTAAGCAATCACTGAAAACATGGAAGCACCGCTCACATACAACCTAATGATCCCATAAAGTGTGAACATCAAAAACAAAGCATTGCGACCAGATATCATACTTCGGTCCAAAAAAAAGAGGGGGCGGCATTGCTAATTGAGGTGTTAATTCCAGTGATTTTGGACGAAACGATGCAGAAATCAAGGAATTGTCCAAATATCAAGACCTCAAGAATGAAGTGAAAAGTTCCTGGAAGCTGAAGAATGTCAAAATTGTACCAGTGATAGTTGGAGCAACAGGACTGATGATGAAGAACCTCACAGAGATCTTAAAAACCATCCCTGGGAATATATTGCTGCAAACAAATTACAGTTGGAAACAAATTACTGTCTGGGGCTTGGTGACAATCCTCAAAAGAGCCCTCGGAACAAAACTTTAAGAACAAAACTTCACACCTTGGTCCATGAATCGTGACCACCCTTTCCGAAATGGAGGTGGATACTTCAAGACCTGGGAGGAGTCCATTCCAGCTTCTGAAACCCGCATATGGAGAAAACAATGAACAACACACACACCCATGCCAAGTGCCGGTGTGGTAATACAGTTTATATTCATACACACATGTTCAAACATACACACAACACACATAAAAACGACAAACACAAATATTTACCTTTAAACAGATTTCTTTGAAAGAAGAATTCAAGTGGGAAATTAGCAAAATTTAATTCAAAAATATAACAAGGCACAGAACATAAAATGTCGGTCTATACTCTTTGCATTCACAGCAAGAACAAACATGGAGAACACGAGGTCGGATGGACCTTTTTTGTATATGTATCGATGTTGAAGTGAGGGGTGGATTATAAAAGCAAATCACACAAAAATGTTAAACAAAGCGATGTCCTGTAAAAATAAAATTGCACATTTTCGGTGGATGGGAAACCTCCCGAGACACCCACTGCACTGCATGGTACGGCACTGTGGGGCCCTACAAAGGCATAAACGTAGGTCTAATCGATGTTCGATTGAAAGCTTGGAAACTTTCACTGAAACAAATGACCAAGCAACTTGGAGAGTGCTTGCCAAGTTGCTTAAGCACTCAAGCAAGTACTCCAACGAAACGGTTGGCTTGGCAAGCGGTGAGCATTGCCTAGCCATCATATTAAACACACCTCCCCGAGACGCCGAAATGCCAAATATGTCCCAATTGGACAAATTAACACTTTTTTTTCGCAGTCAGAGCTGCTGCTAATTTCAATTCTGGAGCTTAAATTTTGAAATTTGCCTTTGTTAAAAAGATTCTCGAGTTATGGCATGTGCGGAAATTAAATTGAGCCTCGACGCTGGTGCCTATGGGCATTTATAAGCATTCTTCTTCTTGTGTAGGGCAGCTTGGCTACTGGGTAGCGATCTTTTTGTTGGGGCTCGACTATGCTGCTGATTCTGTGCTCCATACCAGTACACTGGTACTCATTTCACTGACATCGGAAGGATGACAAGCTGAGTCAACCCCACCTGGTGTTAATTTAGCGGCCACTGGGGCTCAAAATCAGGACCCTAACAACTAAGCCAACACTAGTTTTTTTTTTTAAATAACAATTGCAACGTATCCAGCAATTTGTTGGTATCGAAAATATGAGTGAGGACAGTGGAAAACAAAAACTTTATCATGAAGAAATTGTTGTAGCTTGTTCTTCTTCAAGGAATGGTTGAGCTGGCCAATAAACAAAGCAGCTTCACACCCCTGCGAGGTAACCCAGGATACGCCTTAAGACCCTACAGAACGAGGTGGCTGAGGATGTGCCTGATAAAGGATATAATTAAATAAGACTGTTAATTACCTTCAAAAAGCGGTGTTATAATTACCCAAACACCCAATTTTCAATCTTGTGCATCCTTGGAGGTCCATTAGTATGCATGCAAAGTTTCAGGCTGCTAGGTTTCATGGTTTTGGCATTATGGAGGACAGACACACAGACACACAGACACACAGACACACAGACACACAGACACACAGACACACAGACACACAGACACACAGACACACAGACACACAGACACACACACACACACACATTTATTATACAGTATATATATATATATATATATATATATATATATATATATATATATATATATATATATATATATATATTGTTGTGGTTACCAGATTCGCAAACCACCATTCAGGTCCCTTAGGTGAGGTATCTCGGTAAGTGCATGTGTAGTTAGGCCCAAACCCGTTGTCTAGTGGGAATACATGTCATTTATACGTGCTGCGACTCTTCAGGATAGCCGTTTTTCTTTTACTATCTTTATTTTGGACCAATCGCCACCATCACAACCACAACAACAACCACCAACCACAACGCCGCTTCACCACAACCGCCATGACCTTTACCGTCGCAACTCGCCACCATCGCATCACCGTCATCTCGCGCCACTCATGGGCACCGATGCTGGACTCGTGTAGGGCGCACGTTGAACAGCGTGTACAAAATCACGGATTTTCTGCTTCAAAAACGGATCCAAAACGACACACGCCCACTTTTTGCCGTCCAATCGGTGAGCGAGGGGCGAATTGGCCCCGCCCCCAGGGCGATCG
>NC_140967.1:91381268-91414716 GCF_056783735.1 Eptatretus burgeri
AGCCCCCCGCGTGGGACAGGGTTGCTCGCCAAATTCGAACTACCTAAGTACCCACGCGGAGGGTAGACCGGGCGATCGCACCTCGCCGCAGGTCGTATTCTTCGGACACGGGCCACTTAAGCGACCCGTTCCGTACTATCAGAATAACCGAGCGGTGTTATCGTCGACCTCGACGGTTCGATTAATTATCGGGCGTATTCAGCCCACTACCAACCCTTTACGTGAAGCAAGATGGGGGTTCAATGGGGAAAAAGACGAAGCGAAGCGGAGAACAGTTCAACAATAAAGCACGTTTATTCTCGGCACACGGGAAGCACACAAATACAATTCCACCAAATGCACACAAAAAGAAAACACAATTCCATTTACACAAAAGCAAACACAAAAGTGAAAACACAGTGCAGAGCTAATTCCGACTACCGAGCACACGGCAACACTTATACAATTCTACTTCACAGACGGCGCCGACAACACATACCCAAAACCAAGGAAAAGAAATACCCTCAAGAATGAGGTAGGCCTGGGGTCGAGACCTGGTCGGGCCTACCCGTCTGGTGATGAGACGCGGAGCGGCGATGGCCCCGCAACCCGCGGGCCTCGTGGACAGTGCCTGGCAGGGGGGTGGGAACGGGGCCCCTTGGTCGCACTATATCAGCGCGGGGGGAACAGGAGGGGGTTGCTGATGCTCGGTGTATAGAGGATCTTTATTATCTGCCACGACCGCCTCCACCTCGGCCAGGTCGCGCTGCCGGCCTCCCTCGGGCGCGCAGCCCCTTGCACGACGCGAGCACCCTTCGTCCGACTCGCCGCCTCTCCACAGCTCGTCCCCTCCGCTCCCCCTCTCCTTCGCCTCGTTCCGCCCTTTACGACTCCCTTCTTCCCCCCTCCGTCTTCTTACTACTTCGTTCCGACTGTTACTACTCCTCCTCTCGTTCTCTCTTGGGACTCTCCGACCCTCGTTCTCGTTCTGCTGACTCTTTCGCTCCGACTTTTACGACTCCTTTGACTGACGAACACCGTCCTTTTATCGCCCCGTAACTTCGCCTTTGACCCCCTCCCTTTGACCTTTCAACTCGCTCCCCATTGGCCCGAGAAAAAGTGGGCGTGAAGGCTTTTTGATCCACAAATTTGCATATATCGATCGCCCTGGGGCGGGGCCACCTGCGCCCTCGCTCACCGATTGGACGGCAAAAAGTGGGCGTGTGTCGTTTCCGATCCGTTTTTGAAGCAGAAAATCCGTGATTTTGTACACGCTGTTCAACGTGCGCCCTACACGAGTCCAGCATCGGTGCCCATGAGTGGCGCGAGATGACGGTGATGCGATGGTGGCGAGTTGTGACGGTAAAGGTCATGGCGGTTGTGGTGAAGCGGCGTTGTGGTTGGTGGTTGTTGTTGTGGTTGTGATGGTGGCGATTGGTCCAAAATAAAGATAGTAAAAGAAAAACGGCTATCCTGAAGAGTCGCAGCACGTATAAATGACATGTATTCCCACTAGACAACGGGTTTGGGCCTAACTACACATGCACTTACCGAGATACCTCACCTAAGGGACCTGAATGGTGGTTTGCGAATCTGGTAACCACAACACTACCCCCTTCCCTTTTTACAGACTCGTCCCGAGTCGTCAAATTTTCGTGTGCCATCATGTGTAGTTTTCCCCTAGTACATTTTACCTACGGATCCCTGAGTGCGACATTCATGGTATTCGTGTCCCCAAAATAAATAACCTGACGGCTGCGTAACTATCTGAACAAACTCACTCACACGGACGACTTAAATAAAATTGCCGGCGCTAGACAGACATGCCGGGGGCGCACTCATATTTACAGTACATCTTACCTTAACTTACAAATTTTACACTAAACCATGGCCCAGGATCATTGACTGCAAAAAGAAAGCAGTTAGCAGGGAGCCAGGCTGCCCGCATGCAGTCTCTGACTTAAACAATGCAGGTGACAGGGAACGTGGCTGGCTGCTCACACGCAGTCCAAGGCCTTCCCTTTTGAACTGAACTCAGTGAACCACAACGGTGCATGGGCTGCACAACGCAGTCTCCGTGCCAGCTCAAGTGGCACACACAATGAGCACAACGAATGGATGCATGAACACAAACACAGTGCACGGGCCGCCACTGCAGGCCCGTGTTGTAGCTGCCAACAGGGCAGTTCTTGCAGCTTGCAAACTGTTGCCTTGCGGATCCTGGCGCACATGGAAATGAACAGGGGGGGGGCAAAGCAAAAATTGAACGGGGCTGGTGAACATGGGCAGTGGGCATGGCATGGCAAAGGTGATCAGGCAAACACAGCCCGCAGAAGAAGGCCGCTGCAGGCAAACACAGCCCGCAGATGAACTGGCCGGCACAGGCCTTGAAGTACCACAGCTGCAGATGAACTGGCCGGCACAGGCCTTGCAGCACAGCAGCTGCCGATGAAGTGGGCCGGCACAGGCCTTGCAGTAACACAGCCAGCAGATGAAGCTGGCCAGCCTTTGCCGTTCAGTGGAGGTTGGTGGAGGGAGTGCGGTGGTGCTGGCCACTCGGAAGGCGGGCTCGGACCTACCTACCTGTCTCCCTCCCAACCTATCGCCTTTGCCTGTCACTGTACATACCCACTCCCTTAATTTGTCAAACCCCAATTTAGCCCCAACTTATTTTTTTATTGTTTTTATTTTTACTTCCCCACTATAAATCGTCCCCTAACCCCCTTTATCGTCCTTGTTCGGCTAACCTATCCTGTCACCTAGCCTACTCCCAACCCCCACGTTCCTTCCCGGAGGGGAACAAGGGAGAGCTAACGTCCTGTGTCGAGGCCCAACTCAAGCTCCCAGAATGGCCTCCCCAGAGTTCGGCGATCTTAACACTGCGGTCCAGCGGCCCACAACGAGAGCGAGGGATGGATGGTGCGGAGGGGTACACTTCCTAATCTACCCTAACCATTTAACTGTTAAACTACCCCGGGGCTTTCAACAAGCGCCTCTCGCTAAACTATTGGTTCTAACAACCCAGATTCCCGTCGCCTGTGTTGGTGTCCTTACAATTTCGGGCCTCGCCCCCAATTTTCTCTCCGTGCCCACACGGTCTCCTGGCTGGGACACGTGGCTCCCTTTGGCAGGCACGACCCTCTGCCGAATCTCCCGCTATGGCACCCCCGGGCACTACACTGCCTCCGAGCCTACCAGCTCCCTAACACCGGGGAGTGCCCCCCATGGCACCTCCCCTGAAACGCACACGTGGCAGGCCGGCCTCCCGGGCCCCTTTCCGAGGGTCACCCGTGCCCACTGCACTGCCCACGCGGCTAATGGCGCCCCGGGCCCCCGCACCAAGCAGGCGCACCCGTGCCCACTACTCTATCCCGGCCCCCCATGGGCCCTTGGCCTACCGCGGCCGACTAGCCTGGTGCCCGGGGTACCCACTCAGCGATACTCACCTTTCGCAGCCACGCTCCCAAGCCCGTCAACAGGGCTCCTGCACCCCTCCAAATGGGTCTCGAGCCTACTTTCCCACCAACAGCAAAACGACCTCCATTTTTCAATTTGACTAACCCCCTAACTCACTTTACACTGACCCCGGGGGTCCCTTGGGCGGGAGTCACTCCTCCCCCCAATCACTCATCGCACCATGCATTCCCCATTCACTCCACTCACACAGACCCGCTGGCCTCACTCACTCACCAAGCACATGCCTCACAACTCACCAACTTTTCAACACACACACCGCTGAACTCTGCCATCCTTCTAACTACATCCCCTAACTAACTCGTGCTCCCACGTCGTCCCTTAAACTACAGCACGTTCCTTTTAACACTACGTAGCTAAACTACGTCCCCACTACACATCCAAAGTCTGTCTCTGTCTCCAAAATAATCCCATTAATTATTTTATTTCCCCACCTAAAGCTCACTAAATCCCTCTAACTAATCCATTCCACGGACTCCATGAGGACTTACCCCTGCCCCATGAAGTCGGTCTAGCTAAGCTAACCCTTCCCCCTAACTAGTTTCCATCCTGTGCCCAGGGTTAAGGGGGTCTTTCACCCTTTGCCCAGGAATCCTGTACACCCGAAAGTGAGGCTTGCTTTTTCCTTTTTTTTTTTTTCATGCGCAGCACCTGCGCGGCAACTCAGAGCTCACGCACTTTGCACCTGTCCGTGACGTCATGCAGCTGCACGTGTTCCTCGTCCCTCCTTGGACGGGACCATCCGGCAGAGATACCCCTCCTGCCGGATTCCAACCCCACGTGCAGCCATGACGTCACCGTGCGCAAAAAAAAAACACAAGCCACACGTCTCGAGGGGTTCCCCACGCGAACACATGTGCTTTGCCCGTTGGAGCTTAACACACACGATCGCGTGGAGAACCCGTCCGGTCCAAATCCGTTTACCTGCCTAAACTTTGTCCGTCCGCGGGATCGGCAAATCCACCGCTGGCGTTTCCGGACCGGGACTTCACTCCCGCAAGCGAGCACGTGGTGGTCTCGTGCGTTGCACAGCACGAACCGCGTGCTCACTGCTGGGTGAACCCGGCACGGTCCTCGAAACAACCACAGCCGCTACTCGGCTTTCTCTCTTCTCATGTCGCCGTCTCCGTCTCCATTCAACCCACGCACACCTGCGTGTCACGACGCACACAGTCCACACCATTAAACTCACACCGGGAGACGCGGCTGCGTGCTCCCGCATGCCAACCGACATCTCCCTCTCATACCGCTCTCTCACACACACGGTCTCCCTTGCATAACCCATACCACTCACACGTGGTGCTCCATTCACTCGTGCCTCACTCACACACGCGGGGGCACTCAACCGCGGTTCCTCATCCACACACGGTGCCTCACCCACACACGCGGGGGCACTAACCCGCGGTGCCTCACTCACACACCGTGCCTCATCCACACACGGCGTGCTGGGAAGCACGTACTCCGGCACCATCGCCACCACACCACTCACACACGGGGTCGCTGCCACACACGGGGACGCACTCACACCCTGCACCACACACACCGGGACAACCACACTGGGGATTCGTGTCCCCACAAGGGTCTCCGGGGCCTCTACACCCCCCAAGCTCTCCGTGCACCCGTCCACAGCACTCGTCCCCTCAACCTCGCAAAGCACGACCGAACTCACCTGGTCGTGACTCGCCTCAAGGGGGCATACTCCCTCCCCTCGTTCCTGGAGGAGGCCATCCAGGTGCTCGCACCGGGTCCCAACACGCTCCGCGAGCTCAACCCCATTGTCCTCCACTACCTCCGTGTGTGCGTGCGCGTCACTTACCCCGTCTTCATCGTGTAGTCTTCCCTCTATTTTTTCTGTCTCCCGTGTCTCTGCCAACTCTTCACCCTTTACCTCCCTTGTCTCAACTATTATTTCTGTTGTCGTCACCTCGTGTCTCGTCTCACACGTTTTGGTCTCCCCATTTAATTTTTCCCTTTCGGTCATCGTCACGACCCTCGCCCAACACGTTCCACGAATTATTTTTTCACCCGCCTCCACCGCGGGCCTGTCAGCCGTTGCACCCCCACCCAGCTCGTTTGCTCCCACACGTGAAGTCGCCATTTTAAGTTCCCTGCCCACGGCCTTCATGCCCGCCTGCAGGCTTCGGCCCATGTTCTGCGTCTCACCCCGTAGCTCTTTCATCTCTTCCCTCATTTGCTGTGTATTCGCATCCATCGTTTCGTTCATGCCTTTCATTTCGTTTTTTATTTCATTTGTATTTGTATCCATCGTCGTTTTCACTTCATTCATTTGTTTGTTCATTGCCGCCAGCATGGCGCATAGCTGGGCCATGTTGGATGCACTCAGCTGAGCCGTTTCGGCAAGGGTTGGGGAAGGGTCTTGGTGGAGAGGGGGAGGTGTCATACACCGCGGCCGCTCCCGCCTCGGGCCCTGGCGTCAGTTGGGCGAGTCCGTGTTCCTGCACAATCAACATTTCCTGCTCGGGGATTCCATCCTGGACCATGGACTCTACATTACTACACATATACATTTCTAATACCCCCGGCTCCCGCTCGCCTTGAGACGCCATCTTGCTTCTCGTGAAGTGTTAATTTGCCCGCTCGTAATTTGGAGGGAATCGGGGGTCGCTTCTCTCACGCCTGGACCGATTCCCGTAAATTTAGCCGGAGACAGGAGAGCCCGTTTTCCTGTTCTCCGATACCAGTGCCGCGAGGAGGGCGATGAATTTGTATCGCACGACCTGACACCAGTGTTGCGGTTTTCGCGCCCGCCGGCGTGCGACGGCCACGTAACTCGAATCGCGGCACGTCGCCCACCGGACGGACAATCCAGTCGTGACCCTCTCGGACTAACGCCGGGAACCAGTCACGGGTGGACCTTTCGGTCTCACCGCGATCGAGCCAATCAGCCCCCGCGTGGGATAGGGTTGCTCGCCAAATTGAACTACCTAAGTACCCACGCGGAGGGTAGACCGGGCGATCGCACCTCGCCGCAGGTCGACTTTCGACACGGGCCACTTAAGCGACCCGTTCCGTACTATCAGAATAACCGAGCGGTGTTATCGTCGACCTCGACGGTTCGATTAATTATCGGGCGTATTCAGCCCACTACCAACCCTTTACGTGAAGCAAGATGGGGGTTCAATGGGGAAAAAGACGAAGCGAAGCGGGAGAACAGTTCAACAATAAAGCACGTTTATTCTCGGCACACGGGAAGCACACAAATACAATTCCACCAAATGCACACAAAAAAGAAAACACAATTCCATTTACACAAAAAGCAAACACAAAAGTGAAAACACAGTGCAGAGCTAATTCCGACTACCGAGCACACGGCAACACTTATACAATTCTACTTCACAGACGGCGCCGACAACACATACCCAAAACCAAGGAAAAGAAATACCCTCAAGAATGAGGTAGGCCTGGGGCCGAGACCTGGTCGGGCCTACCCGTCTGGTGATGAGACGCGGAGCGGCGATGGCCCCGCAACCCGCGGGCCTCGTGGACAGTGCCTGGCAGGGGGGTGGGAACGGGGCCCCCTTGGTCGCACTATATCAGCGCGGGGGGAAACAGGAGGGGGTTGCTGATGCTCGGGGTATAGAGGATCTTTATTATCTGCGACGAGCGTCTCCACCTCGGCCAGGTCGCGCTGCCGGCCTCCCTCGGGCGCGCAGCTCCTTGCACGACGCGAGCACCCTTCGTCCGACTCGCCGCCTCTCCACAGCTCGTCCCCTCCGTTCCGACTCTCCTTCGCCTCGTTCCGACCTTTACGACTCCCTTCTTCCTCGTTCCGACTTCTTACTACTTCGTTCCGACTGTTACTACTCCTTCTCTCGTTCTCTCTTGCGACTCTCCGACCCCTCGTTCTCGTTCTGCTGACTCTTTCGCTCCGACTTTTACGACTCCTTTGACTGACGAACACCGTCCTTTTATCCCCCCGTAACTTCGCCTTTGACCCCCTCCCTTTGACCTTTCAACTCGCTCCCCATTGGCCCGAGAAAAAGTGGGCGTGAAGGCTTTTTGATCCACAAATTTGCATATATCGATCGCCCTGGGGGCGGGGCCAATTCGCCCCTCGCTCACCGATTGGACGGCAAAAAGTGGGCGTGTGTCGTTTCCGATCCGTTTTTGAAGCAGAAAATCCGTGATTTTGTACACGCTGTTCAACGTGCGCCCTACACGAGTCCAGCATCGGTGCCCATGAGTGGCGCGAGATGACGGTGATGCGATGGTGGCGAGTTGTGACGGTAAAGGTCATGGCGGTTGTGGTGAAGCGGCGTTGTGGTTGGTGGTTGTTGTTGTGGTTGTGATGGTGGCGATTGGTCCAAAATAAAGATAGTAAAAGAAAAACGGCTATCCTGAAGAGTCGCAGCACGTATAAATGACATGTATTCCCACTAGACAACGGGTTTGGGCCTAACTACACATGCACTTACCGAGATACCTCACCTAAGGGACCTGAATGGTGGTTTGCGAATCTGGTAACCACAACAATATTTATGCCTGGTGTTGGCTTAATGGTTAAGGTAGTGGGCTTTGGATCCTCAGATCCTGAGTTTAAATCCCCCTATTCTGTTGAAGTAATACCAGCTGGGGTTGACGTTGACTGCCTGTCATCCTTCTGAGGTCGGCAAATGAGTGCCAGCTTGCTGGTATTCTCTGTTGGAGTGGCAACCTATCCAGGATTGTGCCCAATAGCCAAGGAGACTGCTTCGGCAGCACCAACACTGCACAGAGAATAGTCCCGATGGATATATGTATATATATATATATGTATATATATATATATATATATATATATATATATATATATGTATTACATGGCCAAAAGCATATGGACTTTTGAATTTGTGGATTCAGATATTTCAACCATGCCCATTGCTGACAGGTGTATAAAATCAAGCACACAGCCATGCAATCTCCATAGACAAGCATTGGCAGTTGAATGGGCCACACTGAAGAGCTCAGTGACTTTCTACAGGGCACCGTCATAGGATGCCACCTTTCCAACAAGTCAGTTCATCAAATTTATAACCTGTTAGAGCTGCGCAGGTCAACTGTAAGTGCTGTTATTGTGAAGTGGAAATGTCTAGGAGCAACAACAGCTCAGCTGCAAAGTGGTAGGCCACAAAAGCTCACAGAACGGGAGCTCCAAGTGCTGAAACATGTAGCACAGAAAAATAATCTGTCATCAGTTGCAACACTCACTACCGAGTTGCAAACTGACTCTGGAAGCAAGGTCAGCACAAAAACTTTATCAAGAGCTTCATGAAATGGGTTTCCATTGCCGAGCAGCCGCACACAAGCCTGAGATCACCATGCGCAATGACAAGCGTTGGCTGGAGTGGTGTAAAGCTCACCGCCATTGGACTCTGGAGCAGTGGAAACACGTTCTCTGGAGTGATGAATCACGCTTCACCATCTTGCAGTCAGACAGACTAATCTGGGTTTGCTGGATGCCAGGAGAACGCTACCTGCCTGAATGCATAGTGCCAACTGGAAAGTTTGGTGGAGGAGGAAGAATAGTCTGGGGCTGTTTTTCATGGTTCGGGCTCGGCCCTTTAGTTCCAGAGAAGGGAAAGCTTAATGATACAGCATACAATGACATTCTTGATGATTCTGTGCCTCCAACTTTGTGGCAACATTTTTGGGAAAGCCCATTCCTGTTTCAGCATGCCCCCGTGCACAAAGCGAGGTCAATACAGAAATGGTTTGTCGTGATCGGTGTGGAAGAATTTGACTCGCCTGCACAGAGCCCTGACCTCAACCTCATCGAACACCTTTGGGATGAATTGGAACGCCGACTGTGAGCCAAACCTAATCAACCAACGTCAGTGCCCGACCTCACTCATTCTCTTGTGGTTCAATGGAAGCAAATCCCCGCATCAATGTTCCAACGTCTAGTGGAAAGCATTCCCAGAAGAGTGGAGGCTGTTATAACAGCAAAGGGGGGGACCAATTATATATTGATGCCCATGATTTTGGAATTAGATGTTGGACGAACAGGTGTCCACATACTTTTGGCCATGTTGTGTGTATAACATATATATATATATATATATATATATATATATATATATATGTATATATATATATATGTATACATATACATATATCTATAACTCTGATTTATAAAACCTGGAATGTATTGGTTTAATTGACTTACCTTTTGTGAAGCACAATTCAAATTAGATAATCCCAACTTGTCAGGTCACTGAAAAAACAGCTTGTGGTCGACCACCTCTTACTGATTAGTCTAAAACTGTCGTGTTTTGTACTGTAATGTGTGTTGCATAGATGTGACACATGCTGCACTGACGTGACATGTTGTACTGACGTGACGTATTGACATCACTTGCTATACTGATCGAGCGAAGAACCTATTGTTACAGATGGGATAGTTCCACCACAATTGGTGTATTTTAGTGTCACTTGTATTACCCCTTCCTACTTGGAGTGGCGCACTACGATACACATTTACATATAGGAAATTGGAATGCCCCCCCCCCCAGAACCTCCATGACTTGATTTTTGTTTTTTTAATCACCTAAAACATGCCTGGACATACTCCTAATACAGGAAACAGTTTTTTAACTCATTCCTTCCAGTGATTCAGGACTGCAGAGAAGTCAAACAAGCACTTATTCAAACAAACATGTATTGCACTGAAGGGGTGGGGGTCTAGTTATTGGGCTAGACAATATAATTTCCGCAAAAAGGAATTGGACATTACAAAGATGCCGATGTTGAGGTTAAGGTATTTAGATAGAGGGTGAAGTTGGTCAGAACTGTGAATAATGTGAAGAGGTTGTTGTGTTGAGCAGGTTTATTGTCTGGCAAAGCAGATACAACGAGAAGGGCACTCTTCGACGTCTCCAGATGTGCCTGCACCCACATTATTACATCATTATACATAGTTGCACCAAGTTTGATTTAAATCCCGAAACCCAGATTCAAAATATTAAATAATTCTGGCTGCTAGACCATGCATCCGATCAAGTTTAAATTTAAAACATACATTCCCCATGACTACTAGATCATACTTTTGACGTTTCATGCCAATTGATGAAGCGGTTCAAGAAAAATAATTTTTTTTAAAGATTTTTGTTCAATCCAAAATAGTTGCCACACTATGTTACCTATTAATTATTTGTGAACATCCTGGTATCCCCAAGGCTTCACGAATATGTGAGTGAAGTTTCCCCTCGATCTGTCCAGCCATTCTAGAGAAGAAGATTTTTTTCAAGGTTTATTCTTCAAAAAATCTTTGCTGCCAAACCATGTGACCTTTGTTGTCATAGGTGGAGAATTTTTTTGTTCCTAATCGATAGGCAATCATACCTGTAAAGTTTTGCCTCGATCTGTTCAGCTGTTTCGGAGAAAAGATTTTTGATTGTTTTTACGTTAAAAAAATGGCTGCTGAAATCTGTGACCGATGATGTCATCAATTTTTTTTCCCCTCATACAATTTAGCTCACGATGACCCTCAAAACTTTTCATACTCGTTGGATAAAGCCTTCGACGTATGCAATTGCAACGTTTTAACGAAGCCACCAATGACATCTTCAAAAAATAACACTTATTTCCCATGGGGATTATTTGACATGTGCCAAGTTTCAATTTTTTTCCTTGGAGTGGTTTCGGATATGGAGGTCCAAAGTTTTTCCTTTTTTCCAACATGAACATGGGTAGTCGATCAAGTCGAATTTAGTCGTTTTTCAGCCGTTACTAGCCAACAAAAGCGTCCATAACAACGGTTCTTTCTCACACATAACTAGGACATACCATGAACCTACCATAGCAGTTTCATGTATGTCTGACTCATAGTCTCTGAGATATAACGAACTTCGTTTTTTTGTTTTTTTCGACCAGGGTTCATTCAAAGTCTATCTTCTCCGACAGTTTTCATGGGAGGGGGCTGAATTTTTTTGTCAAGGAGGCTGAATGCGTTGCCCACAAACGATCATAGTTTGATTTTTGAATTTCGATATTTTTATTTTTTGATTTTTTTTTTGAAAATTTCAAAGGCCCGTTGCTAGGCAACCGATGGGTCCATAGCAACGGTTCTCAAACGCGCACAACAAGGTCATGGTATGAACCTACCACCAGAGTTTCATCAAAATCGGCCTACGATTAACGGAGTACTGGCCTGGACCGATAGACAGACATAACGACGGAAAACCTGACAATAAGGGTAGATTGATCGACTACCCAATAGATCGACTACCCAACAGACAGACAGACACACACCCATAACGAATATAGTGATCACTTACTGACTCGTGAACCAAAAAAAGAGTTTGGGTGTATTGGATCAAGGTACTTCCATGCTAAATTTGAAAATATTTGTTTTAGAAAGGAAGTTTTGTACAATAAATTGTGATTTATTTCAAAGGAACAGGAACAACGATATATCTTCCCTCCTGCAGGAGGAGAAAAAAAGAATAAGACTAATTTGGTTGGAATTGTACCGAGCGGTACACACACTCACCTGGGAGCTGTCTAGCATGTGTTTGAATCCTGACCAAGCTATAAACTGTCATCCTGGTGTTTCATGGGCAGGGTGATTCTTTAATGCGTGTGCCATCCATTGGATGGACATTAAATTGGGCAAAAAATGTGCAGGTGTTCGTTGGTAGACATTAGAGATCTCACGGTCTCCTTTGTGAAGCGTAGGCAAGCTACTGCTGGCATCATGAACACATTCCAAATTCCTGCCCTTACTTCCTGTGGTACATACTTCCTATCTGTGCCAAACATGGTACATGAAAAATAAACTGTACTTGGCACAACTGCAGGAACTCAAATTAAGTTAATTGTTGGTTAAACTGCCTCTCTGTCCTTTATAAATCGGGAACAATTTATGTGCAGCCTTTTCCTTCTTGCAAGCAAATTTTGGACCCGGCTTCAACTCCGAATTGTTGCACCATTACCAAGTGCATCTGCACATTTGGATAGGAATTTCACCAGAGTATCGGGACTCAATGGCTTTCTCTTTTTGAAATACTCCACAAAAGCTTTGATAAAAAGTACCGTGGGAATGCCAGCAGATTGGACAGCTCGCTACAGTTCCCCTTCAAAGGATGGCACAACACCATGCCTCAAACATTGGGATAGGTTTGTAGTCAGATTGGGAATCGAGTGGCTGCCTTGAGTTTGCACTCGAGCCACGTGTGTGTGTGTGTGTGTGTGTGTGTGTGTGTGTGTGTGTGTGTGTGTGTGTGTGTGTGTGTGTGTGTGTGTGTGTGTGTGTGTGTGTGTGTGTGTGTGTGTGTGTGTGTGTGTGTGTGTGTGTGTGTGTGTGTGTGTGTGTGTGTCTCTGTCATTGACTTGAACATAATGTAAAACATGATCGTGATTGTTCTTTCTTTGCAGTCTTGCCATCGTTCTTTGACCTCAAGAATACATCAAAGTAAGTAACTTTTCATGTTAATGTTCGTTGGCTTGTATACAGCATGCATATCAGTTCTTGCAGGGCATGGTGATGCCGCTGATTGCATTGATTTGCTCCATTTCATTCATTAGTTAAAAGGTTTACAGACACATTATAGCACTTACAACAGACATGTAACAGAACTCGTAATTTATGCGCCACTATGCTGTTGATTAAATATTTTAACATTGTTTTCAAGATGTATCCTTTTAAAAAGATTTGATGAACAGAAACAGGATTTGTACCAAAGTGTGGAAACTGTTACATCCAATTTGACTGATGTACCATAATCTGTGACGGAGCGTTGGTTCTGCCAAAGCAGTTTCTAGGTCAGAGTCACGCTTGGCGGTTTGCCATCCCTCTCGCAGTAGTACTTAGGGTAGGAATTTGGAATTTGTTCACAGTGCTGGTGATAGCTCGCTCACTCTTTGCGAAGAACACCATGGGGTCTTCAACGTCCACCAACTAATGCAGGCAGATGGAATTCCCGTTTAACATCCATCCGAGGGAAGGCACACACATTGATGAATCACTCTGTCCGTGAAACATTGGAACGACAGTTTATAGCTGGGTCGGGATTCAAACTCAGGTTAGACAGCTTAGAGACGAGTGTGTGTACCTCCAAGGCCATCCTGACAGCCCTACATATAATATATAAAGCTCTTCCGAACCACTCACTGACTCACTCACTCACATACATGTTTGGTACTTTCTAAGTGGCTGAGAATGCTGAGTTTTTGCATAAAACCACATAAGCTGCTTATGGCAAGATTCAAGTTGATCGATTGTCCATGGTATAAAACACAGATACTTGTGGAATTGCCAGTGAATGGCATATACAACTAAAAAAAATCGAAGGGATGATGACTGCAAGGGATGAGGGATCAAGCTGCATGTCCACAGCATGAATTGTATTAAACTAAAATTCCGCAAAAAACTACCGTGGTAAGTTTCCATACTTGCGGTAATGATGTTTTGGAACACAGGAGTTGTGGCCTTACACACAATCTGGATGAAATGGATTAAGAAATGAATCCGCAAAAAGAACAGCACTCCAATTCCCCCAAACCGTGGCATTTTTCGGATCACAAAAATATGGAAACTTCTGTGTAGGTCGATATGAAAATACAGATTTTCGAATACATGTGGAAGAGTTTCACCCCTGCACATTATTTTATGGGAATTGTGATTTTAAAATAATATAAATAAAACAACCCAGAAGAAATCCAAATTTTGTCCATTAACAGTGCGTGTTGTGTCGTTTACAGAAGTGATGTCATCACCACTGATTGCATGGTTATTTTGCATCGACTGTGTTCACACTCCCGGTGTGATATATGCCATAATCCTCGCCAGCATCACGTCTGTGATAATACCTTTGACCATCAACAACATATTGGAGGTATTGTTTTTACATCCACCTGGGAACAATCTCACAATGAAGTCACATGATTACTAAACTTTTGTTCATAACCAGCATGGGATAAGACTTCACTTTAAGAAAGGAAAAGCATCTTGTAAAGCCTGTCGTTGCTGTTGTTTGTTTTGCAGACATTTATTGCCTTAAAGAAACTTTTTCAATCCAGGAGAAACATTCACAAGTTTTGTCATTTGAAGAATGTAAACTCTCAACGATTAGAAAAATTCCGACAAATGTTTGATCCCGAGTTCCAAAGACGAGCAAAGCGGGGTTGTGAGGTTAAACAAATAATCAATTGGGATCAGCACAGCACACCACCAGGGATGAAAATGGAAGTCATACAAGAAGCATCTCCATATGTTGTTGGAACTGACACAGATCCTTGCACACCCAGACCTCGGAAGCGATCTACAAGTCCAAATATAAGTGTTCGAGTCCCCACGTTATTTCAGCCCCAACAAGAAGCATCAAAAGGCCACAAGAGTGTTCACATATCATCAAAGGGTCCTCAGAGAAAGCCAGACCTTGATTATAAGCAAGTGTCACCTACATCATCAGTAAGATCAACAAAACACTCCCATCGAGGCACTGCCCATATCTCAATGGAGGAAGTCCAACAGCATTATAAATCGCTATTACAAATAAAATTCCACCAAAGGGTAGAGTTAGATCATCAGATAAATGTGCCGCCCATTTGTCAAATTGAACGAATCACTCCGAATCAGTTGACGTCAGATGCAGTCACTTTTGAAGCAATGCCATGGTGGTTAAAGAAGAGTGGTTGGTTTTCTAGTCAGAGGGTTAACGAAAGCTTTTATGGAACGGATGATGTTGAACATCTTGCATTATGTACAAGCCCACATGGTCGTAAAAACGAGAGTGGGATGGCGAATAAATTAATGGAAGACAACAAGGAAAATGCAGTCATCGGTATCCAAGCAAGGTGCCATGCTCAGCTGGTACAAACACACCCAATGAAGCAGCACCAAAGTGCAGTGACGATCCAGGTGAGGGCACCACATCATGCAACTCGTTTACAAAACCCACATTGTAAATTAACTTGGAGTATGCCAAGTACAAAAGCAAAACAACGATGGAGTCCCCACTTTGTGCTCGAGCTATGCATTTGTACACATAACTGTTATTATCGAGCTTGAGGTTAAATGGTGTTGTGATTTTGTTAAAGTAAATAAATCGAAGCATAACAGAGTGAACCCCCCTCTCTCACCTTTGAGAAGTGTGTACAATTATTCACAAACCACATCACCTAATCAGGTGGCATATAATTCTCTTTTGTGCCTTGATCCAAGCTCATTAATTTTTCTATCTAAACATTTTTCCTTTTTATAGATGTAAGAGGAATCAATATCGGTGATAATTAGAGATAGTGAGCATTTCCTCACTAAATGCAAATATATAGACATATTTTCAAGTGTTTGTGTGTTTGTTTGCTATTCTTTCATGGCCGAACCGTAGCAACTAGAAGCCCCAAATGTTGGGTGAAAATACTTCAGAATCTGTGCAAAGTTTTAAGCTACCACGTGTTGGCCTTGATGTCATATCCCTGTGTCATAAGAGGCAACCAGGGTTGCGTCAGGAAGGGCATCCGACGTAAAACCTGTGCCAAATCATTATGCGGATCATGATGGATGATCCGCTGTGGCGACCCCTAACGGGAGCAGCCGAAAGAAGAAGAAGAAGAAGAACAATGTTGGCCTTAATGTCCATTTTGAGGCCACCAAAGGCCGCTATAAAAGTGTATATTGGGATTTGTGGTTCTGCTGCTGGCCCGTGGGCAGAATGTAACCACTATGAGGCCAATGATTCCATTGCTTTTCAATGTCCAACATGTCCCGATACCCTCAAAGGGAAAAGCTCACCCAGCAGAGCATTGCTGGCTACCCCCCTCCCCACCCAAGCATCACCAGGTTCCCCTCTCTCCCACCATGGGCAGTGCTTGATAGCCCCTCTCATCCCTTCATAAACATGAAATTTATTTGACGTAAAGGCCCAATCACACCTTGACGTTTTAGCCAGCAATGGCAACGTATCAAAATGTATCTAAAACACTGGCTTACGTTGAACTTTTGATGTTTTTTGTAAAGATTCGGACGTATTCATAACGAGTTGGTCGTATGCATAACATATTAGTAATGGACACAGAACGTTTCGTTGTCTTATAGATAACTTATACCAACGAAAGCTTAGCCTGTTGTCGGCCTTCACAACCTATGCCCAACGATAGTCTAACTTATGCATAGCGCGCTGCACGTATCGCCGACGATCACGCGACGTAGCCTATTAAAAGGCTGCCGCACAACGATTCAAATCATAACCGCTGGAGAAATGGAAGTGTCAACATCGCAGTCACACCTTGGCGATCTTGCCAGCGTATGCCGACCTCTGAAAAATGCGTCTAAAACGCTGGCGCACATTGAATACGGTATGGTTAAGTTTGGTATACGTGAATAGAACGCTAAAGTACGCTATCATACGTCGTATTAAGTGGAGTATGTCTTGTAATTTTAAACGTGTTAAACATTTTACGACGTACTTGCCGTATGCCACACACGTTCCGCATGCGATGGGAATAAGTTGTACGCAGTACGCACGATATGCGAACGTTGGCACACGTCGACAAAAGTTACTTGTACGTTACTCATAAGTCGAAACACGTCAAGGTAATGGTTAGCGTCAGTGTTCCAGACTCCCTGTTTTTTTTTTTTCTTTCTTCGGTATGAATGATGTTGACACTTCGATTTCTAGTGCGGTTATGATTTAAATCGTTGAGCAGCAGCCTATTAATTATATTATATTATAACCGCACTAGAAATCGAAGTGTCAAGATCACCGTCATACTGAAGAAAAAATAAACCAATGTCACCCGCAGGGTGACCTGTATCTTGCCAAAAGGTGACCACGTGTGACTTCTTTAAGGTCACACTGAGGTGAACAGAGCTGCTATCCACCTGGAGCGACTCCTTGAGGAATATCTGCCTACGAGAGATTCCGATGAGAATCGTTCTACAGAGTAACCATGAAAAATATGCGTTTGCCTCATAACGTCACCAAATGACGTCATAATGTCTCAAGCTTGACATATCTAGAAAGCACTCATCGAGGTGTTCAATTTGAGGTACAACACGATATGGTTCCTAAAACTTGAAAATTTGACCTTGGGGTCAAATATGTTTGACCTTTGGTGTTAACCATGAAGGTCAAGGCCAATCGCCACCAAAAATTAATCAGCTGAGCGCCAGACCATGAACTATATTCCCATGAAGTTTGAAGACGATCCGATCAAAATTACTCAAAAAATAAGGGTTTCGTCGACTCCCCTGATTTGCGACAAAGTGACCTTGACCTTTGACCTTGACCTTCAAAATTTTGTGCACTGAAAGGGACCTCTTTAGGCCTCTGATATGTGAAGTTACAAAAATTTCCAATGATAACTGTGCTCTGCAGAATTTTTTTATACGTGATTACAGACAAACAAAAAACAAACAAAAAAAAAACATACAAGCTGACTCACATATCTTGCAAAAACTTCGTTTTGGCAAGATAAACCCCCCCCCCCAAAAAAAACCTGGGAGTCTGGAACACTGACGCTAACCATTACCTTGACGTGTTTCGACTTACGAGTACCTTACAAGTAACGTGTGTCGACGTGTGTCAACGATCGCATAACGTGCCTACAACACGTTACTCATAGGTTAGAAATAAGTTTCGGGTACGCTAAACATTACCTCGACGTGTTTCGACTTATGAGTAACTTACAAGTAACGTGTGTCGACGTGAGTCAATGATCGCGTAACGTGCCTCCAACTTATGGCCAGCGTTATGCGGAACGTGTGAGTCAAACGCTGGCATAAGTCTTAAAATTTCAAGCGTGGAAAATTTGAGGATAACAGCAAAGTACAACGTTTAAAGCCAGCGTACTACGACATATGGCAGTGTTTTTCAGCGTGCTCTCAATGTTATCAAAACTTACCCATAATGTATTCGACGTGTACCAGCGTTTTACACAAATTATCCAAAAATCGGCATACGCTGGCTAAAACGTCAAGGTGTGACTGGGCCTTAACAGATTACCTGGTAAGTTGGTCAAATTTATTCCTAACACTAGCAGAAGTACCCAGTGTTGCCTGGTTTAGTTTTTTGTGGGGGCTGAAAACACTTCCCCATAACCATTAAGGGTTGGGGTCAGGGATTATTTAATGCTACTTTTCACATTGCTACAAAGGCTTTGGCAAATAGAGCAATTTTTAAAATAATCCCCCCACCGCCCCCCCCCAAAAAATCACTCTTTTTCTTTCTTTTTTAACCTAAAACACTCCCTGGCACTTACTGATGAACCTCTGAAAGTTTTATGAAGATCTGCTGAGCCATCTCTGATAAAAAATGGCGACCGACAGGCATGCAGACCAACGGCTCTCATAGATAGTGTCGATTCTCAAAAAGCATTTGATAAAGTTCCACATTAATGGTTGTGTTAACCAGAGTATGTGATATAGGGAATCAGTAGTTGAGTGGATAAATAACTGGCTTAAAAAAAAAAAAAAAAAAAGGAGCCAAAAGTCAAGCACAGGGTTGAACGTTGACAGATTGGAAGTGAAAAGTTGATCAAGAAGAAGAAGCAATATAAGAGGCTAATATATTGCTGTTATTTTATCAAGATGAATCTCGAATACTATTCGTTTTAATGACGGTGTACAATATTTAGTTTTTTCATTCCTCGTGCAATAAGCGGAAAACCCTGTACATGTCCCTTGATTCTCCAGATCCTCGTTCATTATGCCTGTCTGCAGTAAGCTTTTCTCATCATATTACATTGTTCTCTCACTTTCACTCTCACTCTCGCTCTCACTCTCACTCTCATTCTCTTTTGCAGGAAATAATGGTGCGGTATAGTGATGTCAACATGCGAAGTATGAATGACAACATGGATTTCAGTATATCAAGATCTGGGAATCGATCGGCAAGTCCCATTGGAAGTCGATTTCCCCAAATCGGTTCAAATTTTGAAACAAAATCAACGTTGGAGTACCCACGACCAGCATCCCAAAAACTGGCAAGCGATGTTGAAAAAGGAAAGGCTAGTGCACAAAAAAAGAGATCCCAAAGGAAGCTCGTTCCCGTGCTAGGTCCACAACCACCCGCATCACCAAAAATTTCCACCAGCAAAAAAGGACTTGCACGAGGAAAGAAAATGACAAACCCCAAGAAACAGTCCAAACTACACTTCTGGAAAAAGGGATCAGCAAAAGATTCCCCACAAAGAAAGATTCCTCCACCACAAATGGTTTCCCAGAGCAAGAGCCATCATAAATATCAGAAAGTATTACGTGCAACAATGGCATCAGCAAAAAGCGCCTTGCGAGGAATAACTCTGATAAAAATAACGAAGCTTGAGATTACGAATCGGCATTAATACAGCGTTTTGTGCGAAGCGCATTTCTGAAGTTACGAACGAAGAATCTCCGTATTGGAATGAGATATCAGGACAGTTGTTCATCCTCTTCTGCTGATGATAGCTTTTCCCCATCATGAATGATGAAGATGATCAACATGACAAAAGATACAGCACCAAAGTGCAGTGCATATCCAGGTGAGCGAACAACATGGAGTAAGTAATTTTCAATGACACCAATTATCACCACACAACCACAATACATTATTTTAATTAATTACCACCGTACAACCATAATATCTTCCATTCATAAATTATCACCACACAACCACAATATCTTCCTTTAATTAATTTCCACAACCACAATACCTTCGTTTAATTATCACCACACAACTGGAATATCTTGCTTTAATTATCATCACACAACCACATTATCTTCCTTTAATTAATTATTGAGCTGTTTGTCAAGTAAACAGGGTTTTAGGTTGTATTTGTAGGGGGGGGTAAATTTTATAAATTAAAAGAATTAGTGTTAATACTGTATCAGAATTTAATGAGGCCTCAAAAGCCTTGTCATTTTGGCACCACATGTTAAAATATACAACATTGTCTGTCGTGAAGCTCTGCAAGGATTAAAAAAACAGAAGCCAAACTGATAAAATGTGATGTAAAATCCTCAGTGCTGAAGAACAAGAAAGTGCTGGAGAAGAAGGCAGAAAAAGGAAAGAGGAGGAAGACAGAAGAAGGAGGAAGACAGAAGAAGGAGGAAGACAGAAGAAGGAGGAAGACAGAAGAAGGAGGAAGACAGAAGAAGGAGGAAGACAGAAGAAGGAGGAAGACAGAAGAAGGAGGAAGACAGAAGAAGGAGGAAGACAGAAGAAGGAGGAAGACAGAAGAAGGGGGAAGACAGAAGAAGGGGGAAGACAGAAGAAGGAGGAAGACAGAAGAAGGAGGAAGACAGAAGAAGGAGGAAGACAGAAGAAGGAGGAAGACAGAAGAAGGAGGAAGACAGAAGAAGGAGGAAGACAGAAGAAGGAGGAAGACAGAAGAAGGAGGAAGACAGAAGAAGGAGGAAGAGAAAAGAAGGAGGCGAGGCAGATAGAACAAGAATGGTACAGGAAGATAGAATTACACAAAGACAAAAAAAGCAAGTAATAACAAAAATCCACAGCAGCAGAAACTCTGCAACATTAAGAAGCAAACACAGCAGCTTCCAGAGGAACTGAAACTTCTCAACAGCAAAAAGCAAGATGAGAAGCAAACACAGCACCAATGACTGCATTCTGCCTTACCGTACCTGCAATCTCCCATTGTGTTGCACTTCAGTTGGTTGGCCATACTGTCTGGTTCAGGAGGACATAGTTCAAGCCGATGAAACCTTTGCCGCCCCTGTGTGAAGTGGGGCCATCGCCGTAAAATACAAAACACACAGGAAATGGCGCTCTGTGTTGAGGCGCGGCGGTGATGGTCATGTTTAACCCTCGACCAGTCAAAGATCCCCGGGGGGTTAAACACGGCAAGGTAAGCTTTGGTCTTATTCTCTGTCCCACACCTGTCTGTCTGTCTGTCTGTCTGTCTCTCCGTCCCTCTCTCTCTCCCTCTGTCCTCCTCTCTCTCTCCCTCTGTCCTCCTCTCCCTCTCTCCCTCCTCTCCCTCTCTCCCTCCGTCTCCTCTCTCCGTCTCCGTCTCCGTCTCCGTCTCCGTCTCCGTCTCCGACTCCGTCTCCGTCTCCGTCTCCGTCTCCGACTCCGTCTCTCTCTCTCTCTCTCTCTCTCTCTCTCTCTCTCTCTCTCTCTCTCTCTCTCTCTCTCTCTCTCTCTCTCTCTCTCTCTCTCTCTCTCTCTCTCTCTCTCTCTCTCTCTCTCTCTCTCTCTCTCTCTCTCTCTCTCTCTCTCTCTCTCTCTCTCTCTCTCTCTCTCTCTCTCTCTCTCTCCCCGTCCTCCTCTCTCTCTCCCCCGTCCTCTCTCTCTCTCTCTCTCTCTCTCTCCCTCCGTGTCTCTCTCTCTCTCTCTCTCTCTCTCTCTCTCTCTCTCTCTCTCTCTCTCTCTCTCTCTCTCTCTCTCTCTCTCTCTCTCTCTCTCTCTCTCTCTCTCTCTCTCTCTCTCTCTCTCTCTCTCTCTCTCTCTCTCTCCCTCCCTCCGTGTCTCTCTCTCTCTCCCCGTCTCTCCCTCTCTCTCCCCCGTCTCTCTCTCTCTCTCTCTCTCTCCCTTCGTGTCCCTCTCTCTCTCTCTCTCTCTCTCTCTCTCTCTCTCTCTCTCTCTCTCTCTCTCTCTCTCTCTCTCTCTCTCTCTCTCTCTCTCTCTCTCTCTCTCTCTCTCTCTCTCTCTCTCTCTCTCCCTCTCTCTCCCCCTCTCTCTCTCTCTCTCTCCGTCCCCCTCTCTCTCTCTCCCTCCGTGTCCCTCTCTCTCTCTCTCTCTCTCTCTCTCTCTCTCTCTCTCTCTCTCTCTCTCTCTCTCTCTCTCTCTCTCTCTCTCTCTCTCTCTCTCTCTCTCTCTCTCTCTCTCTCTCTCTCTCTCTCTCTCTCTCTCTCTCTCTCTCTCTCTCTCTCTCTCTCTCTCTCTCTCTCTCTCTCTCTCTCTCTCTCTCTCTCTCTCTCTCTCTCTCTCTCTCTCTCTCTCTCCGTGTCCCCCTCTCTGTCTCTCCCTCCGTCCCCCTCTCTCTCTCTCCCTCCGTGTCCCCCCTCTCTCTCTCCCGTGTCCCCCTCTGTCCCTCTCTCCCTCCCTTCGTGTCCCTCTCTCTCTCCCTCCGTGTCTCTCTCTCTCTCTCTCTCTCTCTCTCTCTCTCTCTCTCTCTCTCTCTCTCTCTCTCTCTCTCTCTCTCTCTCTCTCTCTATCTCTCTCTCTCTCTCTCTCTCTCTCTCTCTCTCTCTCTCTCTCTCTCTCTCTCTCTCTCCGTGTCCCCCTCTCTGTCTCTCCCTCCGTCCCCCCTCTCTGTCTCTCCCTCCGTCCCCCTCTCTCTCTCTCCCTCCGTGTCCCCCCCTCTCTCTCTCTCCGTGTCCCCCTCTGTCCCTCTCTCTCTCCCTCCGTGTCCCCCTCTCTCTCTCTCCCTCCGTCTCTCTCTCTCTCTCTCTTCTCTCTCTCTCTCTCTCTTCTCTCTCTCTCTCTCTCTCTCTCTCTCTCTCTCTCTCTCTCTCTCTCTCTCTCTCTCTCTCTCTCTCTCTCTCTCTCTCTCTCTCTCTTTCTTGCCCCCTGCTGGCCATTGGTACGTTGTGTGTACTGTCATGGCTGCCGCTTGTTTCGTGTCATGAGTTCCTGTCCTCTGTTGTGTGTTCCCACATTGCCCATTTCATTCCTCTGTGTTTGTTTTTTGTTTGTGAGGTTTTCCCATGTTTCCCCTCTGTTTTGGGGAGAGAGAGAGAGAGAGAGAGAGAGAGAGAGAGAGAGAGAGAGAGAGAGAGAGAGAGAGAGAGAGAGAGAGAGAGAGAGAGAGAGAGAGAGAGAGAGAGAGAGAGAGAGACGGAGAGAGAGAGAGAGAGAGAGAGGGAGAGACGGAGAGACGGAGAGACGGAGAGACGGAGAGACGGAGAGACGGAGAGACGGAGAGACGGAGAGACGGAGAGACGGAGAGACGGAGAGACGGAGAGACGGAGAGACGGAGAGACGGAGAGACGGAGAGACGGAGAGACGGAGAGACGGAGAGACGGAGAGACGGAGAGACGGAGAGACGGAGAGACGGAGAGACGGAGAGACGGAGAGACGGAGAGACGGAGAGACGGAGAGACGGAGAGACGGAGAACGGCGCGGCGCTAGTCAGGGTATTGTCGGTCTCTGGGTGGTGCCCTGTTAGTCGTTTCAAAATTCAAAAACTTTTCGCTTTAAACCTTTATTTTGCTTTTTTATTTCGCTTATCTTTCCTTATTTTGTTCAGTTAGCGCTCCCTTTCCCAAGGTTCGGGCAAAGTTGGAGTGTATTGGTAACTTCCTCTTCCTGAGTTAGGAAGACGTGGAGCGTCGTGTGTTGAAACATGGCGGCTGCTCGCTCGCAGCGATATGCTGCGTTCGAACGGTTATCACGCAAGAATGGCATCGCATGCTCTCCAGCCGAGGGCGTTTCGGTGGAGGCGATTGTTCTCGCGATCGGGAACATTATCGGGTTTGGTGAGGTATGTGCCGCGTCGCGCATGAATAAACGAGTTATTGTGTTTGTGTCTGACGAAGAGCACGTTGCTCTCATCGTTCAACAAGGCCTGTCCCTCGACCCTGGACACTTTGTGATGACGTATCCTTTAGATACTCCTGCTCAGAAAGTGGTCATCTCAAATGTACCGGCATTCCTGAGCAGTAATGTAATCCTGAAAGCGCTGCAGCGCTATTGACACTGCGTGTCCCCCCTAATAATGCTCCCTTTGGGCTGTAAAGATGAACGTGCCAGTCATGTGATGTGTTTCCGTAGACAAGTATTTATGGTACTTAAGGCCCGGTCACACCTTGACGTTTTAGCCAGCGATGGCAACGTATTAAAATGTATGTAAAACGCTGGCTGACGTTGAACTTTTGATGTTTTTTTTTTTAAGATTCGGACGTATTCATAACGAGTTGGTCGTATGCATAACATATTAGTAATGGACACAGAACGTTTCGTTGTGTTATAGATAACTTATACCAACGAATGCTGAACCTGTTGTCGGCCTACACAACCTATGCCCAACGATAGTCTAACTTAGGCATAGCGCGTTGCACGCATCGCCGACGATGTCGTGACGTAGCCTATTAAAAGGCTGACGCACAACGATTCGAATCATAACTGCCGTAGAAATGGAAGTGACAACATCGCGGTCACACCTTGGCGATCTTGCCAGCGTATGCCGACCTAAGAAAAATGTGTCTAAACCGTTGGGGGCACGTCAAATACGGTATGAGTAAGTTTGGTATACGTGAGTAGAACGCTAAAGTACGCTATCATACGTCGTAGTAAGTAGAGTACGTCAAGAAATTTTAAACATGTTCAAAATTTTACGACGTACTCGGCGTATGACACACGTTCCGCATGCGATGGGGATAAGTTTTACACACGATATGTGGACGCTTACACACGTCCACAAAGGCTACTTATAAGCTACTCATAAGTCGAAACATGTCGCGGTAATGTCTTTTTTACGCGAAACTTATTTCTAACTTATGATTGACGTGCTTTGAACCAATTCTTTACGTAGTCCCAACACACATCGACGTATGTAGACGTATTCCAATGATGTCTTCCGGTCGACAAAAAAAAAAAAAATTAACGTGTTTCCAGCTTACAACTGCCATATAAAGACGTGTTCCCAGCGGTTTTGGGAATTGGTATATAAAAATGCTGCTCATAAAAGGGGAACCCAACAGTGTTTTCGAGTCCTTTTTGAGTCGATGTCCATGTCAGCAGTAACAGTATCAGTATCAGTATCAGTATTAGTATTAGTATTAGTAGTAGTTTGTTCATGTTGGCAGTAGTAGGTGAGTGTGAGGGGGAGGGTGTGGGTTATGATGGATCGTCCTTGCGTCCGCATGTCCACGGGTAGGTTCATAGGCTGCCACTCAACGATTTAAATGGCTGCATCTCCAGTATTGAAAGTAGACGCTTGCGCTCAACAATTGGATTTTTATTACACTCAACGACTTTTAAACGGTACCACTCAGCTATTTTCATTGTTTACAATGAACGATTTAAATTGCTGTCACTCGCCTTTGTTTTTTGACACTGGGGTTTGGAAATTTGAAGCGTTTCTTCTGAACGTGTTAAAACGCTCAAACTCGACTATTTTAAATAGACGCTGCCGATGGACAATTGGAATCATAGCCAAGCTAGACATCGAAGTGTGAACATCCTCGTCATGCCGAAGAAAAGTTTGAAGAATGCTGCAAATAAGTGTCCTGGCCGTGGCCGTGGACGCTGACGCAAGGACGATCCATTATACCGACGTCTTTCAGCTTATGAGTAACTTAAAAGTAACGTCTGTCGATGTGTGGCAACGATCGCGTAACGTGCCAACAACACGTTAATCATAGGTTAGAAATAAGTTTCGGGTACGCTAAACATTACCTCGGCGTGTCTCAACTTATGATTAACTTACAAGTAGCATGTGTTGACGTCTGTCAACGATCGCAGACCGTGCATACAACTTGTGGCCAGCGTAGCGGAACGTGTGAGTCATACGCCGGCATACGTCGTGAAATTTCAAGCATGAAAAAATTTGAGGACAACCGAAAAGTACAACGTTTAAAGCCAGCGTACAACCACGTATGGCAGTGTTTTTCAGCGTGCTCTCAATGTTATCAAAACTTACCCATAACGTATTCAACGTGTGCCAGCGTTTTAGAAAAAAAATTCAAAAATCGGCATACGTTGGCTAAAACGTCAAGGTGTGACCGGGCCTTTAACAAGGATTATCCCTCTCTGAACGTTATTTTAAAGTTCACTGTAAATAGTCACGATTACCAAGTATATGTTAACACTGACACCCTGAAGTGCTTTGGTTGTGGTGCAGTCGGACATATCAAACGGTTTTGCCCTCTTCGAAAAACGCAGCCTTCCATGGCCGAACCGAATAACGACTCACAGATTAATGTTAACGTTTCCCTTTCAACCAACATGCAGGATAAACCGGCTGAACGAGTGGACGAAGCACTCCCCCTCCCAATGACGTACAAGACAAACTCGTTCAACAAGCAGACACGCCCCCTCCCAATAACGTACAGGATAAGTTAACTGAGCAAGTAGACACGCCCCCTCCCAATGAGCCAATGGACAGTATAAGTGATGGGTTCATCACAGTCTCAAAAGTTAAAAAACATAAAGCCCTTGCACCACGTGTGTCACCTTCTGGTAAAAGGCAAATCAGTGAAAATGTAATTACTGGAATTCCATGTAATAACAGATTTGCCTTTCTGGAAGAAGAAAGTAATCCAGAAACGTCCGCTTGTACAAACGTTATCAATGAAACAATCGTATCGAACTTGCCAACCCCAATCAGTATTTCTAACCCCACAGAGAGCGTCCTTTCGCACAAGGACGTTCCTTATGTAGACTGCTCCCATATCCATCAGTCACAGGAGGAAGAGAAACTTTTATAGTCTCTCTCTAACAAAACATTAAATAAGGCAAATAAGGACACTAAGGGAACAATGGAGGATAGTTTAAATTATCCAATGGAGAGTGACACTCACGACCCGAGCACCGTGGCCATGTCACGGACAAGCTTGGAGTCCACTCTCTTACATTCCGAAGAATCCCCAGATGTAACTCTGATACATAAGGTCGCCAAAGAAGATTCTTTCATTGAAGCCGAGCAATCATGTGATACTCACAATGAAACTGAAACACCAATCGATTCCCCATGTGAGGAATCTGATGGTGAAAGTCAAGATGAGTCCTCTCAGCTTCTAAAGGCTGAAAGAAAGACCTTCGGATGACGAGTTTCCGGACTTCTTGAGGAATTCTTATCGTAAGAGAAATATTGAACTGAAAGACCATTTCTCTGATCTTCCGGTGTTAATTACGAAATTGAAAGAAATTGTGCGTAACCTTGTCACCCCCAAACTTCACTGAGGCTCAGAAGCACAGGTTTAAAAAAATGATCCAGAAAGCTCGATAGGAGCTTCTAAAGGAAGGTCCTTATGGTGTGTTTCTCTTATCTATTTATTTTTCTTCTTTCCCTTTCGAAGCACATGAATGTTAATTTCGGAGGTCTAAACATTAATGGTGGTTCTAGTTTAGAACACAAAGTTCAGGTAAAAGACCTGACTCGGCGTTTGCACCTGGACGTCTTGTTATTGCAAGAAACGCACGGAGATCTGACTGCCCAAGCTCAATGGAGAAGGCTCATGAAGGGTCAGTGGTTCTTCAGTGATATCAATTCCTTCACTGTCGGGATTGCTTTCTTTGTCTCTCCTTCATTAACGCTCTCGCAAGTTCATTATAATGAAATAATTCCTGGAGGTCTGGCTTGTCTTCAGTTCATTGCCAACAATCAAATCTTTATTTTTGTAAACATTTATTCCCCCAATGAGAATGCTGAAAAGTATGATTTCTTCCTTAAACTAGAGGCCTTTCTAAGCACAATTGACTTGAACTGTTGCTTTATAATGAGTGGTGACTTCAACTGTACCCTTGACCCTGCTTAAGACAGAAACATTGTGGAGCCACATCCAAAATCTGCCAAAACTTTGGAAAAAATTATTAAAACTGTGGGACTCATGCATGTTTGGCGTATCCAACACCCCAGACAACGTCAGTTCACGTGGTTAAGATGTGTGTCCCAGAAACACACTCTAGCTCGGTTAGACAATTTATGTCAATGCCACAATGCTTGATAAGATATTAAAATCTGATATCGTGCCTTCTCTTTTCTCTGATCATCTGGTTACAACATTCTCCTTTAAGCTTGCTCTGCAGCAACATGGCAGTCCATATTTGAAGTTTAACGTCATGTTACTTGAGAATGTTACTTTTTGTGAAGCCTTTATGGTGTTTTGGAATAGCCTCATTGAACGAAAGAACAGTTTAAGTAACCCTAGATTATGGTGGGACTATACAAAGGCACAGATTGCTGTCTTTTGCCAACAGTTCAATCACTTCTCATCTTTTAGTGTAAAAAAGGAAAGGATTGTACTCGAAAAATAAATACTGAAACTAGAACGGGCACTCGGTAGAGCGCATACCTTCGCCGCCGCAACTTTTTTCCGGGCACATTTGAAAAACGTCATTTTAAAACCTCCATGACGTCACAACCGTCAGTCCGATTGACGTCAAATTTGGTGTGTAACCTCCTTGAAGGCAGTACAACAAAATGGAATGATAAACACTGAAAAATTAAAAAGTTGAAAAATAGACGTCATCTTTGGACGTCATTTTGACGCACTTCCGGGGACGTCACGTCCAATCGGGGACTACCATTCTGAAAGCTCGTAGTTCACTGAACGTTTTAACGTCGGTTTCATGTCAATAGCTCTATTAGATCTGAAGCTATGCCTACAAGTATATTTTGAACTTGAGTGTGACCTTGACTACAGAGTTAATTGGCAAAACCTGAACATCAATAAACAGATATTTTGGTACTGATCCTAATGCCTGGATTTGGGAGAGGTCAGGTCAGGTATGGGAGCATGTGCCGGAACAGCACGTCGCTGCGTCCACTTTCCGCCGGTACTCCAGGGGCCTCCGTCTGGCCATCCCCCAGGCAGATGCCAGGCCCATCCCCATCTCCTTGAGATGATGTTCAACCTGTTGCAACCATGAGGCACGTGGTCGACCCACTGGCCTCCTCCACTCATGAGACTCCCTCGCTGAGAGAATCTGGTGAGCAGGATCAGAGTCAGGAAAACGAGCCACATGTCCATACAGCCGCAACTGACGCTCACGGACTATGCAGGTAACAAATCTCATCCGAGTCTCTCTCAGCAACCGCTCGTTGGACACAAAATCCGACCAGCAATAGCCAAGGATTCTCCGAAGAGACCTGGTACCAAAGGAATTAAGTCTCCGTCTCAGATCCTTGGTCAGAGTCCAAGTCTTGCACCCATAGAGCAAGACTGGAAGTACCAAGGACCTGAAGACTCGGACTTTCGTCCTCCCGCACAGGTACCGGCAGCGCCACACCCCATGATCCAGTGAATCCATGACTCCCCAGGCCCGACCCAGACGTCTATTGACCTCTGACTCGCAGCCAGCAGAGACATGAATATCACTGCCAAGGTAAGTGAATCTCTCCATGACCTCAACATCCTCACCACAAACAGACACAGACAGGACAGCAGCATCCAAGATGTCACCGAAAGCCTGGATCTTAGTTTTGACCCAAGAAACCCGTAATCCCAACGGCTCCGACTCCTCATTCAGCACCTCGAGGGCCCCCAAGAGGATGTCTAAAGTCTCCGCAAAGATGACTGCATCATCTGCAAAGTCAAGGTCCGAGATCTTGACATTCCCAAATGACGCACCGCAACTTGATCTCTCCGACATCCTCCCTAGAATCCAGTCCATACAAGTGCTGAAAAGTGTGGGGGCAAGTACACATCCCTGACGAACTCCAGTAACAACTGGAAATAAGTCAGAGATGGTACCACCACACTTCACAGCACTCTCAGTACCAGAGTAGAGTTCAGACATCAGATCGATCAGTTTTGGTGGCACCCCACGAAGACCAAGAATCCTCCAGAGGACATCCCGATTCACTGAATCGAACGCTTTACAGAGATCAACATAGGCTGCAAGCAGCCCCTGCCGAAACTCTCGTCTGCGTTCGGTGAGGACACGAAGTGCAAGGATACGGTCAATCGTTGACCTCTTTGGTGTAAAGCCTGACTGCTCTGGACGCTGGTGCTCAAGCAGATGGTGGCGAACCCTATCGAGAATTATCCGAGCAAAGACCTTGCCCGGCACTGAGAGCAGCGTCACCCCTCGGTAGTTGTTGCAGTCTTGGCGATCACCCTTCCCTTTCCAGAGAGGGACAACAAGGCCCCTCTTCCAGTCAGTTGGGATGATGCCTGTGTTCCAGGCAGAGCACAAAACTGCATGCAACGACACGAGTGCAGCATTTCCACCAGCCTTGAGAAGTTCAGCATGGATGCCACAGATCCCTGGAGCTTTGCCCCGTTTCAACTGGTTCACCGCAGCCCGTGTTTCCACAAGCGTAGGTGGACCACAGTTGATTCGAGGGTCAGCAGCAGGGATTGTAACACCCTTGACGTCCAACTCGACAGTTGGGGGATCAGCCTGGTACAACCGCTCAAAGTAACCGGCCCAGCGGGCCTTCACTTCAGACTCCTCTGTCAAGAGCCTACCACTCTCTGCTCGAACTGTAGTGCTCCGAGGGATGGGCTTGGATGAACGTAATGCGCGAATTCCCCTGTAAGCGGGACGAGAATCACCTGTCCACAGGTGATGCTCTACCCCTCACAGATTCCTCGCACATAGGCCTCCTTGTCCACCCTCAGTGCACGTACAGTTTTACGCCTCAGCTCCCTGAACAGCTCAGCTCTGCCATTCAGCCTGGCCCTGCGACTCTGGTCAATGGTATCCAGTGTCCCTTGAGAGACAAAATTCTTCTTTGCCCTGCGGTGAGCTCCAAGGCATCCACCGGCAACATCAAGGACGGTGGTCTTGAAGGCGTTCCACAACTCCTCAGGACTCCCAACGCACCCAGACCCCCCAACTGTCCACTCAGCCTGTTCGCAAACTCCTCAGCTACTCTCTCATCCCTGAGCTTGGCAACATCCAGCCTCGGCTGGGATGGTACCATTCTCCAGGATTTAAGGTGCAGCTTTAGAGTTGCTACAACAAGCCTGTGGTCAGCATTGAGGAACTGAGCACTCCGGTAGACCCTGCAGTTCTGGATCATCCTCCAATGACCGTCAATGAGGACATGGTCAATCTCCTTTGCCACACCGCCAGCGTTGGAATACCAAGTCCAGCGATGAGCTTGTGGGCGCTGAAACCATGAACCAGCCACCCTAAGTCCATGACTTCTTGCAAAGTCAAGGAACTTAGTGCTATTCTGGTTCATAGTTCCTGACCCATGGGGACCAACACACACCTCATAACCGTCCCTATCAGTTCCAGTCGATGCATTGAAATCCCCCAAGACTAGAAGTGTATCTCGTCTGGGGCACTGATCAACCACAGACTCGAGTGTGGCGTAGAATGCATCCTTCACGGTGAGATCACTCGCCTCAGTCGGAGCATAAACAGAGACCAGGGAAATGACACCTAAGGAGTGACGAATCCTTAATCTCATAATACGCTCGTTGACCGGTGTTACCTCAATTATCATTGGGGTCAGCTTATTGGACACAGCTACAGCAACTCCTTGGGTATGGTAACCATCAGAGCGACCAGACCAATAGTAGGTGTAACCACCCACCATTATCTCGCCGCAATCCGGTCTCCGAACCTCAGAGAGAGCTGCAATCCCGATGTCCAAACGCTTGAGCTCAGATGATAACAGAGACAAGTGATCATCCTCTCTTAGGGATAGGACATTCCAGGCACCCACCCGAAGGGACCGCCTCAGGTTAACCCAAGGAGACCGCCGTCTGGTGGACGAATTTGGGAGACTTTGCTTTATAAATTATATAGATATTTGAATGTAAAATATCAGGACATTTTAGCCACAATTGAAAAACGTCATGTTCAAACGTCAATGACGTCATAACGGTCAGTCCAATCGAAGTCAAATTTGGTGTGTGACGTCCTTAAGGTAAGTCCTACAAAACGGTATGATCAAAACTGATGAGATCGAAAATTGAAAATTTACGTCATCTTGTGACGTCATTTAGACGCACTTCCGATGACGTTACGTCAAATCCGACACTACATATCCGAAAGGTATCTCGTCATAGAACAATATGGCGGTGGTTGCATGTCGATAGCTGTATTATGAAGGAAGTTATGCTCAAAAGAGTGTTTTTGACCTTTTCATGACCTTGACCTTAACCTTTGACCCGATCGCTCCCAAAATCTAATCAAATCGTCCTTGGATACTCACGAATCATCCTACCAAATTTCATGCAATTCGGTTTAATACTTTCTGAGTTATGCGAATAACAAACAAACACACATATTCACAAATAAATAAATACACAGCGACCAAAACATAACCTTTCGCAGAATGCGAAGGTAATTACAATCTGATGTTGCAAACAACCCCAGTACAACAAATAACCATCTGCTACTGGAAGAAAAGGCCCTTTTCAATGATCTTGTTGACTATCAAGTGAAAGGTGCAATGATCCGATTACGGATGGATCAGATTTATAATTTGGACTCGCCAACAAAATATTTCTTTCGTTTTCATAAAAAGACAACTCATCAAAGGCAAATTGAAACCCTCAAGCTCTCAACTGGGAACATTGTGACATCACAAGATAGCATAAAGAGGGAGATCTATAACTTCTTCTCAGACGTGTTTATGGCAAATGATGTTGACAATGTTGCGATATGATATTTCACGTCTGATCTACCCACGTTAAGTGCTACTCAAAGGGATCAGCTTGATTCCTTACCTTCCTTGGAAGAACTTACACTCTCGCTGGCTTCTCTGCCGACTGGAAAATCTCCTGGACTAGACGGCCTCCCAGTCGAGTTTTACAAATCCCTTCGGTCTTTATTAGATCCAGAGCTTTTGGAGGTCTTTACTAGTTCTTTACAATGTGGGGAATTGCCAATGAGCTGTCATAGAGCAGTCATTAGTTTATTACCGAAAAAAGGGGACCCTCAGCTGATTGGCAACTGGTGCCCAATCTCTCTTTTAACTTCCGACCATAAAATATTTTCCAAAGCTTTAGCTCGACGCATCTCCCCCCTTCTAGAATCTTTGATTCAAAGTGATCAGTCCTACTGTATCCCTAGCAGACAGATACATGACAACATATTCCTAATAAGAGATCTTTGGGATGTGTGTAAAGCTAAAAATGATAATCTTGGTTTGATTGTGCTCAACCAAGAGAAAGCTTTTGACCATGTTAGTCGTGCATATCTTTTCAAGGTTCTCGAGTGTTTTGCACTTGGTCCTAAGTTTACCTCCCTTATAAAACTTTTTTCATCATGGCATTTCCTCAGTACTCAGAGTAAACTCTGAACTGACTTCACTTGTAAAAGTTGGAAGGGGTATCCGTCAAGGATGTCCTTTACCTGGCATTTTGTACTCTCTTACTATCGAGCCTTTCCTAATCAAAGTGCGCAGCTTCTTAACTGGATACACAAATCTACAAGTAAAACCTGCGAAAGTTTCTGCGTCTGCTGATGATATTTGTGCCATT
>NC_140967.1:91415216-91420216 GCF_056783735.1 Eptatretus burgeri
CCTCGGGCGTGCAGCTCCCGGCACCGTCGCGAGCACCCCCTCGTCTGCCTTCGCCGCTGCCGCCTCTCCGCCTCTCCGCCTCTGGACTCTCCACCCTGGACTCTTCTTTGGGCTCCCCTCGTTCGACTCTCTTCAGCTTCTCCAGCTACTGCAGGCTTCGGGCTCCAGACTTCCACACTCGTCCCCTCCGTTCCGACTCCTTCTCGTTCTGCTGACTGACGAACACCGTCCTTTTATCCCCCCGTAGCTTCGCCTTTGACCCCCTCCCTTTGACCTTTCACCTCGCTCCCCATTGGCCCGAGAAAAAGTGGGCGTGAAGGCTTTTTGATCCACAAATTTGCATATATCGATCGTTCTGGAGGCGGGGCCAAATCGCCCCTCGCTCACCGATTGGACGGCAAAAAGTGGGCGTGTGTCGTTTTTGATCCGTTTTTGAAGCACAAAATCCGTGATTTTGTACACGCTGTTCAACGTGCGCCCTGCACGAGTCCAACACCGGTACCCACAGCGGGGCAAGAACGGTGGCGATGCTACGGTTGCGAGGTGTGACGTGAAGGTCGTGGCGGTTGTGGTGAAGCGGCGTTGTGGTTGGTGGTTGATGTTGTGGTTGTGGTGGTAATCATGGCGGTTGGTCCAAAATAAAGATAGTAAAAGAAAAACGGCTATCCTGAAGAGTCGCAGCACGTATAAATGACATGTATTCCCACGAGACAACGGGTTTGGGCCTAACTACACATGCACTTACCGAGATACCTCACCTAAGGGACCTGAATGGTGGTTTGCGAATCTGGTAACCACAACACTACCCCCTTCCCTTTTTACAGACTCGTCCCGAGTCGTCAAATTTTCGTGTGCCATCATGTGTAGTTTTCCCCTAGTACATTTTACCTACGGATCCCTGAGTGCGACATTCATGGTATTTGTGTCCCCAAAATAAATAACCTGAGGGCTGCGTAACTATCTAAACAAACTCACTCACACGGACGACTTAAATTAAATTGCCGGCGCTAGACAGACATGCCGTGGGCGCACTCATATGTACAGTACATCTTAACCTTAACTTACAAATTTTACACTAAACCATGGCCCAGGATCACTGAACTCTGCAAAGAAAAGCAGTTAGCAGGGAGCCAGGCTGCCCACATGCAGTCTCTGGCTCAAAACAATGCAGGTGACAGGGAACGTGGCTGGCTGCTCACACGCAGTCCAAGGCCTTCCCTTTTGAACTGAACGCAGTGAACCACAACGGTGCATGGGCTGCACAAACGCAGTCTCCGTGCCAGCTCAAGTGGCACACGCAATGAGCACAACGGATGGATGGATGGACAAAAACACGGTGCACGGGCCGCCACTGCAGGCCCGTGTTGTAGCTGCCAACAGGGCAGTTCTCGCAGCTTGCAAACTGTTGCCTTGATCCTGGCGCACATGGAAATGAACAGGGGGGGGCAAAGCAAAAATTGAACGGGGCTGGTGAACAGGGGCAGTGGGCATGGCATGGCAAAGGCAGCAGGCAAACACAGCCCGCAGAAGAAGGCCGCTGCAGGCAAACACAGCCGGCAGATGAACTGGCCGGCACAGGCCTTGAAGAAAAAACAGCCAGCCGGCAGATGAAGTGGGCCGGCACAGGCCTTGCAGCACAGCAGCTGCAGACGATCCAGCCGGCACAGACCTTGCAGCAAAATAACAGCTGCCGATGAAGTTGGCCGGCACAGGCCTTGCAGAACAGCAACACGGCCAGCCGATGAAGTTGGCCAGCTCTTGCCGTTCAGTGGAGGTTGGTGGAGGGAGTGCGGTGGTGCTGGCCACTTGGAGGGCGGGCTCGGACCTACCTACCTGTCTCCCTCCCAACCTATCGCCTTTGCCTGTCACTGTACATACCCACTCCCTTAATTTGTCAAACCCCAATTTAGCCCCAACTTATTTTTTTGTTGTTTTTTTTTTTCTTTCTTACTTCCCCACTATAAATCGTCCCCTAACCCCCTTTATCGTCCTTGTTCGGCTAACCTATTCTGTCACCTAGCCTACTCCCAACCCCTACGTTCCCTTCCCAGAGGGGAATAAGGGAGAGCTAACGTCCTGTGCCGAGGCCCAACGAAGCCTCAGAATGGCCTCCCCAGAGTTCGGCGATCTTAACCAAAGTGGGTCCAGCGGCCCACAACGAGAGCGAGGGGATGGATGGTGCGGAGGGGTACATCTCCTAATCTACCCTAACCATTTAACAGTTAAACTACCCCGGGGCTTTCAACAAGCGCCTCGCGCTTAAACTATTGGTTCTAACAACCCAGATTCCCGTCGCCTGTGTTGGTGTCCTCACAATTTCGGGCCTCGCCCCCCAATTTTCTCTCCGTGCCCTCACACGGTCTCCTGGCTGGGACACGTGGCTCCCTTAGGCAGGCACGACCCTCTGCCGAATCTCCCGCTATGGCACCCCCGGGCACTACACTGCCTCCGAGCCTACCAGCTCCCTAACACCGGGGAGTGCCCCCCATGGCACCTCCCCTGAAACGCACACGTGGCAGGCCGGCCTCCCGGGCCCCTTTCCGAGGGTCACCCGTGCCCACAACACTGCCCACGCGGCTAATGGCGCCCCGGGCCCCCGCACCAAGCAGGCGCACCCGTGCCCACTACTCTATCCCGGCCCCCCATGGGCCCATGGCCTACCGCGGCCGACTAGCCTGGTGCCCGGGGTACCCACTCAGCGATACTCACCTTTCGCAGCCACGCTCCCAAGCCCGTCAACAGGGCTCCTGCACCCCTCCAAATGGGTCTCGAGCCTACTTCCTCACCAACAACAAAACGACTTCCATTTTTCAATTTGACTAACCCAGCTAACTCACTTTACTCTGACCCCGGGGTCCCTTGGGCGGAAGTCACTCCTCCCCCCAATCACTCATCGCACCATGCATTCCCCATTCACTCCATACACACAGACCCGCTGGCCTCACTCACTCACCAAGCACATGCTTCCACTTCACTCACCAACTCTTCAACACACACACTGAACTCTGCCATCCTTCTAACTACATCCCCTAACTAACTCGTGCTCCCACGTCGTCCCTTAAACTAGTAGCACGTTCCTTTTAACACTACGTAGCTAAACTACGTCCCCTCTACACATCCACAAGTCTGTCACTGTCTCCAAATAATCCCATTAATCAATTCCCCAACCTAAAGCTCACTAAATCCCTCTACCTAATCCATTCCACGGACTCCATGAGGACTTACCCCTGCCCCATGAAGTCGGTCTAACTAAGCTAACCCTTCCCCCTAACTAGTTTCCATCCTGTGCCCCGGTAAGGGGGTCTTTCACCCCTTGCCCAGGAATCCTGTACACCCGAAAGTGAGGCTTGCTCCTTTTTTTTTCCCATGCGCAGCACCTGCGCGGCAACTCAGAGCTCGCGCACTTTGCACCTGGCCGTGACGTCATGCAGCTGCACGTGTTCCTCGTCCCTCCTTGGACGGGACCATCCGGCAGAGATACCCCTCCTGCCGAATTCCAACCCCACGTGCAGCCATGGCGTCACCGTGCGCATAAAAAAAAAAAAAACACAAGCCACACGTCTCGAGGGGTTCCCCACGCGAACACATGTGCTTTGCCCGTTGGAGCTTAACACACACGATCGCGTGGAGAACCCGTCCGGTCCAAATCCATTTACCTGCCTAAACTTTGTCCGTCCGCGGGATCGGCAAATCCACCGCGTGCGTTTCCGGACCGGGACTTCACTCTCGCAAGCGAGCACGTGGTGGTCTCGTGCGTTGCACAGCACGAACCCCGTGCTCACTGCTGGGCGAACCCGGCACGGTCCCCGAAACAACTACAGCCGCTACTCGGCTTTCTCTCCTCTGTCGCCGTCGTCGTCGCCATTCAAAATTCCGTTTATTTGCTGTGTATTCGCATCCATCGTCGTTTTCACTTCATTCATTTGCTTGTTCATTTCGTTTTTCATTTCATTTGTATTTGTATCCATCTTTTTGTTCATTTGTTGTGTATTCGCATCCATCTTTTCGATCATTTTCGCATTCATCTTTTCGTTCATTGCCGCCAGCATGGCGCATAGCTGGGCCATGTTGGATGCACTCAGCTGAGCCGTTTCGGCAAGGGTTGGGGAAGGGTTTTGGTGGAGAGGGGGGGGGGAGGTGTCATACACCGCGGCCGCTGCCGCACCCACCTCGGGCCCTGGGTTCAGTTGGGCGAGTCCGTGTTCCTGCGCAATCAACATTTCCTGCTCGGGGATTCCATCCTGAGCCATGGATTCTACATTACTACACATATACATTTCTAATACCCCCGGCTCCCGCTCGCCTTGAGACGCCATCTTGCTTCTCTTAAAGGGTTAATTTGCTCGCTCGTAATTTGGAGGGAATCGGGGGTCGCTTCTCTCACCCCTGGACCGATTCCGGTGAATTTCGCTGGAGACAGGAGAGCCTGTTGTCCCGCTCTCCAATACCAGTGCCGCGAGGAGGGCGATGAATTTGTATCGCACGACCTGACACCAGTGTTGCGGTATTCGCGCCCGCCGGCGTGCGAACGGCCACGTAACTCGAATCGCGGCACGTCGCCCACCGGACGGACAATCCAGTCGTGACCCTCTCGGACTAACGCCGGGAACCAGTCACGGGTGGACCTTTTGGTCTCACCGCGATCGAGCCAATCAGCCCCCGCGTGGGATAGGGTTGCTCGCCAAATTCGACCTACCTCAGTACCCACGCGGAGGGTAGACCGGGCGATCGCACCTCGCCGCAGGTCGACTTCGGACACGGGCCACTTAAGCGACCCGTTCCGTACTATCAGAATAACCGAGCGGTGTTATCGTCGACCTCGACGGTTCGATTAATTATCGGGCGTATTCAGCCCACTACCAACCCTTTACGTGAAGCAAGATGAGGGTTCAATGGGGGAAAAGACGAAGCGAAGCGGGAGAACAGTTCAACAATAAAGCACATTTATTCGCGGCACACGGGAAGCACACAAATACAATTCCACCAAATGCACACAAAAA
>NC_140967.1:91425216-91525216 GCF_056783735.1 Eptatretus burgeri
TGAGGCGGGCCTGAGGCCGAGACCGGGTCGGGCCTACCCGTCTGGTGATGAGACGCGGAGCGGCGATGGTGCCTCAACTCCGCGGGCCTCGCGGGCAGTGTCTGGTAGGGGGTGGGAAAGGGGCCCCCTTGGTCGCACTATCTCATCGCGGGGGGGAAACAGGAGGGGGTTGCTGATGCTCGGGGTATAGAGGATTTTTATTGTCCCGCGACGAGCGTCTCCACCTCGGCCAGGTCGCGCTGTCGGCCTCCCTGGGGTGCAGCTCCCTGCACGACGCGAGCACCCCCTCGTCTGCCCTCGCCGCCTCTCCACAGCTCCGTCCCCTCCGCTCCGACTCCAACGCACACGACGACCAGCTCCTTCTTGCCAACTCCACCGCCCGCGAAGTCTTAACTCTCTGTTCCCTCTCGACTCTACTACTCCCTGGACTGACGAACACGGTCGCTTATATCAGCCCCGTGGCTTCGCCCTCTCATCTTTGACCCCCTCCCTTCGACCTTTCACCTCGCTCCCCATTGGCCCGAGAAAAAGTGGGCGTGAATGCTTTTTGATCCATAAATTTGCATATATCGATCGCCCTCCAACGTCCTGGGGGCGGGGCCAAATCGCCCCTCGCTCACCGATTGGACGGAACAAAAGTGGGCGTGTCGTTTTTGATCCGTTTTTGAAGCAGAAAATCCGTGGTTTTGTACACGCTGTTCGGCGCGCGCCCTGCACGAGTCCAACACCGGTACCCACAAGCGGCGCAAGAACGGTGGCGATGCGACGGTTGCGAGGTGTGACGTGAAGCGGCGCCGCGGTGGGTGGTTGATGTTGTGGTGGTGGTAACAATGGCGGTTGGTCCAAAATAAAGATAGTAAAAGAAAAACGGCTATCCTGAAGAGTCGCAGCACGCATAAATGACATGTATTCCCACTAGACAACGGGTTTGGGCCTAACTACACATGTACTTACCGAGATATCTCACCTAAGGGACCTGAATGGTGGTTTGCGAATTTGGTAACCACAACACTACCCCCTCCCCTTTTTACAGACTCGTCCCGAGTCGTCAAATTTTCGTGTGCCATCATGTGTAGTTTTCCCCTAGTACATTTTACCTACGGATCCCTGAGTGCGACATTCATGGTATTTGTGTCCCCAAAATAAATAACCTGAGGGCTGCGTAACTATCTAAACAAACTCACTCACACGGACGACTTAAAGAAAATTGCCGGCGCTAGGACAGACATGCCAGGGGCGCACTCATATTTACAGTACATCTTAACCTTAACTTACAAATTTTACACTAAACCATGGCCCAGCATCATTGAACTCTGCAAAAAGAAAGCAGTTAGCAGGGAGCCAGGCTGCCCGCATGCAGTCTCTGGCTCAAACAATGCAGGTGACAGGGAACGTGGCTGGCTGCTCACACGCAGTCCAAGGCCTTCCCTTTTGAACTGAACGCAGTGAACCACAACGGTGCATGGGCTGCACAAACGCAGTCTCCGTGCCAGCTCAAGTGGCACACGCAATGAGCACAACGAATGGATGGATGAACACAAACACGGTGCACGGGCCGCCACTGCAGGCCCGTGTTGTAGCTGCCAACAGGGCAGTTCTCGCAGCTTGCAAACTGTTGCCTTGATCCTGGCGCACATGGCAATGAACAGGGGGGGGGGGGCAAAGCAAAAATTGAACGGGGCTGGTGAACATGGGCAGTGGGCATGGCAAAGGTGAGCAGGCAAACGCAGCCCGCAGAAGAACTGGCCGGCACAGGCCTTGAAGTACCACAGCTGCAGATGATCCGGCCGGCACAGGCCTTGCAGCAAAACAACAGCTGCCGATGAAGTTGGCCGGCCTCCGCCTTGAAGCAAAACACGGCCAGCCGATGAAGTTGGCCAGCTTTTGCCGTTCAGTGGAGGTTGGTGGAGGGGGTGCGGTGGTGCTGGCCACTTGGAAGGCGGGCTCGGACCTACCTACCTGTCTCCCTCCCAACCTATCGCCTTTGCCTGTCACTGTACATACCCACTCCCTTAATTTGTCAAACCCCAATTTAGCCCCAACTTATTTTTTTGTTGTTTTTATTTTTACTTCCCCTCTATAAATCGTCCCCTAACCCCCTTTATCGTCTTTGTTCGGCTAACCTATCCTGTCACCTCGCCTACTCCCAACCCCTACGTTCCCTTCCCGGAGGGGAATAAGGGAGAGCTAACGTCCTGTGTCGAGGCCCAACGAAGCCTCAGAATGGCCTCCCCAGAGTTCGGCGATCTAACCCAAAGTGGGTCCAGCGGCCCACAACGACAGCGAGGGGATGGTGGTGGTAACAATGGCGGTTGGTCCAAAATAAAGATAGTAAAAGAAAAACAGCTATCCTGAAGAGTCGCAGCACGCATAAATGACATGTATTCCCACTAGACAACGGGTTTGGGCCTAACTACACATGTACTTACCGAGATATCTCACCTAAGGGACCTGAATGGTGGTTTGCGAATTTGGTAACCACAACAATATGATAGTGATAGGCTCAGATGATAGGGTAAGGGTTAAAATAGTGCTATATAGCATTAACTCCAAAATAGCCGATGTGGCCCTTTCATCACTCCTCCTCGTGGCGCCTCATATATACATACATACATACATACATACATACATACATACATACATACATACATACATACATACATACATACATCGTGCCTTCAGAAAGTATTCACACACTGAATTTAAAATAATTATATTTAAATTTTTTGTCACCGATATACACAAACTACCCCATAATGACAAAGTGAAAACATGTTTTTAGAAATTTTTTACAAGTTAATTCAAAATGAAAAGCTGAAATGTTTTGCGTAAATAAGTATTCCACCCCCTGAGTCAATACTTTGTAGATGCGCCTTTTACAGCGATTACAGCTTTGAGTGTTATTGGGTATGTCTGCGTCAGCTTTGCACATCCGGATTTAGGGATGTTCTCCCATTCTTCCTTGCAGATTTGCTCAAGCTCTGTCTAGTTTAATGGGGAGTGTCTGTGAACAGCAATCTTCAAGTGTAAGGTCTTTTGCACTCTGAAGCAGGTTCTCCTCAAGCATTTTCCTGTATTTGGCTCCATTCATTGTTCCCTCTAGCCCTACAAGTCTCCCAGTCCCTGCTGCTGAAAAGCATCCTGATAGCATGATGCTGCCACCACCGTGCTTCACGGTAGGGATGGTGTTGGATGGGTGATGAGTTGTGCTCGGTTTCCACCAGACGGAGTGCTTTGCATTCAGTCCAAAGAGTTCAATTTTCCTCTCATTGGACCACAGAATTATTTGCTGCATGCTCTCAGTCTTTCACGTGCCCTTTTGCAAGTCCCAGGCATGCTGTGATGTGCCTTTTTCTGAGGAATGGCTTCTGGCTGGCTACTCTCCCAGAAAACCTGGATTTGTGAAATGCTGCAGAAATTGTTGTGCTTCTGGCAGGTTCTCCCATCTCAGCCAAGGAACTCTGTAGTTCTGTCAGAGTGGTCATTGGGTTCTTGGTGACCTCCATAACAAAGGTCTTTCTTGCCCAGTTTCTCATTTTGGTCAGACGGCCATCTCTAGGAAGAGTCTAGGTAGTTTTTTTTCCATTTCCTAATGATGGAGCTCACTGTGCTCTTGGGATCTTTCAACACTCTAGAAATTGTTTTATACCCTTTCCCAGATTGATGCCTCCTCACAACTCTATCTATGGACAGTTCCTTGGACTTCATGGTGGAGTTTCTGCTCTGACATGCACTGTCAACTGTGGGACCTTATATGTAAAGGTGTGTTTCTTTCTAAATCATCTCCAATCAATTGAATTGGCCGCATCAAGTTGTGGAGATATCTCAAGGATGATAACTCAAGCACTTGAACTCAATTTGGAGTGTCTTAGCAAAGGAGTTGAATACTTATTGACGCAAGGCATTTCATCTTTTCATTTATGATTAATTTTTTTTAATTTCAAAAAACATGTTTTCACTTTGTCATTACGGAGTATTTGGTGTAGATCAGTGACAAAAAATTTAGATTCAATCCATTTTAAATTCAGGCTGTAACACAACAAAATGTGAAAAAGTCAAGGTGTGAATACTTTCTGAAGGCACTGTACATACACGGGCACTGCCCAGCTGGGTGAGCTTTTCCCAGCGGTGGTTTCGAGATGCGTTGGACATTGAAAAACAATGGAGTTATTGGCCTCATTGTGGTTACTGTTTGCCTTCGGGCCGGTGGCAACACTGCCTGACCCCACATCCTAATACACACTTTATAGTGGCCTTTGGTGGCCTCAAAACGGATGTGAAGGTGAACGTTTGGTAGCTCAAACCCTTGCTCAGATTCTGAAGTACTGATACCCAAAATTTGTGGCCTCCAGGTGCTACGGTTTGGCCATGAAATAATAATGTACAACCATACAAACAAACACAGAAACACTTGAAAATATGTATATGGAACATGTACAAGATGATCTATAATTAAGTCCCGATTTATAAACTAGAACGGCACTCGGTAGCGTGCATACCTCCGCCAGGCTGAAGAGTTTACATTTTGTAGCACACTGATAGGCCGGATCTGCAATCCGTACCTGACCCGGAAATGAATCAGCTTGTTCTTGTCACCAAACCTCATCAAATCATCATCAACTCATCCAGCAAGATTTGTCTTTACTCATCCACGTTTTGACATATCATGCTATATATCATTTTTGGCCCCGATCTCTCAGATGATGAAGAATCGGTTAAAAACTTTTAAAAAACAATTCCATATCTGGATCCGGATCTTGATCTTCACCAAAATCGAATCAATTTGTCCCTGTCACACACCCATAGTGTCCACTAAATTTCGTATGAATCCGTCCACAACTCTTTGAGATATCCTGCTCACAAACAAACAAAAAATGACATTGCTTGTTGAGCAAGGAATTGCAGGAATAGCTTTGTCATATCTCCATGATCTCTGAAAAAAACAAAAACCTGGAAATCAATTTGGTTTTATACGGCGATAGTGCTACTGTTTAATGAGTTATAGCACTTAGTTTGGTCATGATCATAACTTGGAAGTCAATCGGACTTGAAATGGTGTTTTTATCGCAATTTGAAATTTTTGACCAGACCCCCCTGACATTCGACCCCCGACCGCTAAGAAGGGTGTTGGTGTGACACCCCAATGAGACATATGGTTGGATGCAGTATTGGAAGATGCACATTTTGGATTTGGTTTGAAGTCGATACGACCATTTTAGCGGACGTTATTGTGAAAATAAGAATTTCGGTTTTTCGGTGTCCTTGACCTTGACCTTTGACCTAGATTCACCAAAAACGATGTCTCTAAGTTGGACCATGGCCGACGTCTGTACCCATTTTGGTCATGATCGCTGAAACGGTGTGGCTGCTACAGGGTAAACAAACACACAAACAAACAGACACACAGAATGACACACACAACCGACCAACATAATTCCCGAAATCCGAAGGATTCCAGCAATTAACAAACAAGGAAGCAAACAAATAAACAGGTGAAAAGAGGGAAAAAAAACCTGCGTCCGCCTTCGTTCAATGGCAGCAGTAAATATAAAAATACTCTGTTGTTGTTATAGGTAGAGCATTAAAAAAAGTTTGAAAGCTTGTTTATTTCCATTAATATTATTTTTCTTTGCTTTCAGATCGATCCATTGTGGTTGAGAGATTAACTGTTGCTTAAACAGTGTGAGTTGCTTCACGGTATGACGTTTGGCAGTCTGAAATTGCAGTTTAAAGATAGTGGTGGCAAGAAATGGGAAGACATGCCACTTTGGATTCAAAAACTGTCACCAAAAGTTTATAACAACTGGTTCAGTCAAGGTCGTTAGAAGATCAGGAAGACATACCACGGCGAGATCACCAGGAAACATTGACCGGGTACAAGACCTGTTCACAAGGGACCCAAAGAAGTCCATCGGATAAGCGATGAGGGAGAGTGGAATAAGTGATCGTGCAATTCAGGAAATTTCGAAGAAGAATTTGGAATGGAAACAATACAAACCTCATTATGTTCAGCAGTGGTTTCCATATGATTGTGACAAGAGAATGGAGTTTTGTGAACATTTCCTTTAGTGGAATGATGACTGTCCAGGTGTTACACAACATCACCAAGCTTAACAAACTTCATTACCGACTGCCAAGTATCATGCCGTGCAGTTATTCGTATTTGTTAAGCAACAGTTTCGGATTCACCAATTCTGACATGTCAGAAAAAAGTCTGACAAGGCTATTTTCCATGTTGGTGGTTTTGTCAACAGGCACAACTGCCATTACTGGTCAGGAAATGATCCAGAAATGATATTCGAAGGTATCCAAAGTCGGCCAGAACTGCCTGTTTGGTGCGGAATAACTTCAACCCAACTCATTGGACCTTACATCCTCCACGATACAATGAACGGACAGAGATACTTAGAAATGCTTCATAACTTTCTTCTAAAAATTCATCAATGGGACAATGATTTCTATGGAAGATGGTGCTGCTCACACTTTTTGATCAGAGTTCGTAATTGGATGGATACCCACTTTCCACACTGATGGATTGGGAGGCGAGGACTGGTGAAGTGGCAATCCCAGAGTCCTCATTGAACCCCGCGTTTTTTTTTGTTTTTTTTTTGGTGTGGATGGTCTAAGGAAAGGGTGTATGCCAGCAATCCCAATAACTTGGACGAATTACAAAGTTCTATCCGCAATCTTTTTGGGGATTTGCCAGAAGAGGCACTTCGGCGTTCAGTGAAAAAATGTTGACGAACGATTGGAAAAAAATGTGCTGAGAATGCAGGAGTTTTGATGAAATTAATGCTTACTAATTAAAAGGGAAATAAATGAATTTGCAGGAAAAATATTTTGGTGTTTGAGTTACATTAACAACGTGGCATTTCCTGTCTTCCCATTTTTTTTGCCAACACCATCTTTCAAAGTACAATTACCGACTGCCAAGTATCATGCCGTGCAGTTATTCGTATTTGTTAAGCAACAGTTTCGGATTCACCAATTCGGATTCAGACCAGGCCACTCTATCTTGACATCCTACTTCGACTCTCCCAACAATGGATGGAGACCCTCAATGACAGACATAAGATCAGGGCCATCGCTCTGGACATATCTTGTGCTTTTGCTAGAGTCTGGCATCCTGGCTTGCTCTCCAAACTCTCTCCCTACGGCATCCAAGGCCAACTACACACATGGCTGACTGACTTCCTCTACTCTCGTAGCCAACGTGTGGCACTCAATGGAATCCTTTCATCTCCTCTCTCTGTTAAGGCTAGAGTGCCCCAACGTAGGGTTCTGGGCACAGTTCTATTCCTAATCTTCATTAACGATCTCTCTGACTCTCTGGAAAATCCCCTTCATCAATTTGTAGATTACTCCACCTCTGTTGTAGCATCCCTCATTCTTCAGACAGACAGCAACCTCTTTCCTCTCTGCAGACCTTAATAAAATCACAAGCTGGTCAAACACTTGGAATATGTCTTTCAACTCTAATAAATCTCACACTCTTACTCTCACTCTCCGAAAGGACCGTCTGACAAACCTTCCTATCTACTTTCGGGAAGGAAGGCAGGGAATTTGAAGGAGGTAGGTTTGGGGTGGATTAGCAGGGGTAGAAAAGATCGTGGTTTTTGATGGGGGAAGATAAGAGGTGGTGGTGAACAGCTGTTTTGAAGACCTGGAGAGGAGAATGGGATTGAAGAGAATTTATTTCAGAGAATGGGAGTTTATTTCAAAGGCGGGGAAAAAGAGGAATGAAAGAGTGAAGGTGAGCAGTGATTTGTGATTTTGGTAGTTTTACCAGAAGGGGGTTGTTGGCGGACCTTGAACGCCCTGCGAAAATATGGTGGGGGTATATCGCAGACAGAGCAGGGGGGGGTGAGACCAGAGAGGAGACGGTAGAAGACAGAAAGACCATCGACCTGTCTGTGGTGAGAAAGTGAAGGCCCAAAGACTCAGCCTTACCGCAGGAGATACCAATGATCCTAAATGCCTTGGTTTCCACAGCGTGAAGCTGCTAAAGGTGAGAGGCAGGAGCACCAGCCTAGAGGGAGAGCAGTACTCCATCAGGCTGTGAACAAAAGCTTTGTGTGTGGTCAGGAGCACAGGTGTGCCGAGGAAGGACTTTGCACGATGGAGGATGCCCAATCATCGACTGGCTTTGGAGGCCAGGTTGGAAATGTGGCTTTCCCAGGAAAGATCATTGCAGATAGCGAGACCCAGAAACTTGAATGAAAGAACTTCTTCCAGAGGATTGTTGAGAAAGTAGAGTGGGGGGGGGGGTTCCAAACGGTCCTTTCGGAGAGACATAGTGAGGGTGTGAGGTTTGACAGGATTGAAAGACGTTCCACATGTTGGACCAGTTTGTGATATTATCCAGATCTGCAGAGTGAAGAGGCTGCTGCTTTCTGGTCCGAGGGAGGACAGATGGTATAGCAGAGGGTGGAGTCATCAGCAAAGCGATAAACAGGATTTTCCAGAGTCGGAGAGATCATTGATGAAAACCAGAAAAAGAACAGGGCCCAGAACACTGCCTTGAGGAACTCCAGCCTGGACAGGAAGAGGGGACGAGAGAACTCCATTTAGGGCCACATGTAGGCTGTGGCAGGAGAAGAAGTCTGTGCCATGAGTGGAGATGGCCTTGGATATCATAGGGAGAGAGTTTGGTGATCGAGGCAGGGTGCCAGACCGTGTCAAAAGCACGCGATATGTCTCGGGATATGGCTCTGATTTGGGTGAAACATTCTCGTGAAACTCCCTAAATCCAGGATCACTGTTCACCTCAACTCATTCGTTCCTCTCTTTTCCCACCTGCAGAATCAACTTCCACATTCTCTTCAATCTCCTTCTTCCCTCTAGATCTCCAAGACAGCTGTTCACCACCATCTCCGATCATCCCCCATCCAAAACCATGATCTTTGCTACTGCTATTAACTCCCCCATGCCAAAGCCCACCTCCTTCCAAATTTCCAGTTTTTCCTTCCTGAGTTTTCTTCCGTTTCCATCTTGTCCACCTCAGGCATCCTGACTAACCCCTTTTTCCTCCCTTCTTCCCTAATTTGTCCAAGTCTCCCTCTATTTTATTCTTCAACCCTGCTGTTGGTGTTTCCCCCATATCTTTCTACTGTTCATTTTGTTCTGCTGTGTCCTGGTCCATTCAGGGTTCGAGTTCTTCCATGTGCCTTGACTTTGTAAACTAAAAACAAACAAACAAAAAAACATTTGATCTCTCTTAACATCTATGATTGGGTTCAGAATGGTGTCAGGAAGCCACTTTCAACAGAACACCATGTGAAGATCCAAGCTCTGTGAAAATAAGTGCACACGATAAAGAAAATAGCAGAAAAGCTGAAGATCTATCATTATAGTGTGGGGTGTACCAACAACAGTATTAGGTGCACTTTGCAATGCCTGAAAGAAAGTGGCTTGATACAAGAAAAGGAAAAGCCAGGAAGACCCAGAAGAACCTCGCCAAGGCAAAACGAGCACTTTTGCAGTTGTTTAGCTGATGCAATAGAAAATAAACAATTCAGCAGCTCACAAATGAAATGATAGCAGGCCCGAACATTAACATCTCAACGAGTACTGTGTGCAGAAGGCTGATTGCAGTAAGTCTCCATGACAGAATTGCAGCAAAGAAACCACTGCTGAGACCATAGAATAAGGTGAACATACTGAAATTTGAAAGGAAACACCAAGATTGGTGACTGAATAATAGAATCGAGTACTCTGGTCTGATCAATTGAAGTTTGAACTTTTTGGAATCCTAGAGAATGGATCTAAGTGTTCGTACGCCTCAAACTTGGTGAATGTTCTGACACACAATGTTTGCAGCCGACTGCAAAACACAGGGGAGGTTCTGTAACTGTCGGGTTGTATCTTCGATTTTGCTGGAAGAAAACTTGTTGGAATCATTGGGACGCTATTGAAAGAGAAGTACAAGCAGATACTGCATCACTGTGCGTTTCATCAGAAGCGGATTCATTTTCCAACAAGATAATGATCCAAAAACACACTTCCGATGGAGTAAAACACTGCTTGGAGAACAAGGTTATAGCTGGCGTGCTCCAAGTGTTGGAATGACCACCCAAGAGTCCGGACACTAGTCCCATTGAGGCCATTTGGAATTAGCTGGAAATAGAGAAGAAAAGAGGAACCCAACCAACCTTACAGAACCGTGGAATGTACTGAAGGATATTTGGCACAACATTCCTGGAAGAGTGCTTCAGTCATACACAGGAAGCATGGATAAAAGAGTGATGGCACTCAAGAAGGCAATTAAAGGTGGACACACAAAGTATGTACTGAAGCTATAAAATGACACTGTTGTTATTTATTTCAGCAGTTTGTCACTTCTGCCACCGAAGGTGATGGAAGTTATGTTTTCACCCCTCTCTGTCTGTGCCTGTTTGTCTGTGAGCAGGATATCTCAAAAAGTGATGGATGGATGGATGGGGATGAAAGTTGGTGACAAATTAGGTGTGTGACAAGTGCGAATTGATTAGATTTTGGTGAAGATCTGGATCCAGATCCTGTATATATGTATATATATATATATATATATGTATATATGTATATATATATATATATATATATATATATATATATATATATATATATATATATATATATATATTGTTGTGGTTACCAAATTCGCAAACCACCATTCAGGTCCCTTAGGTGAGGTATCTCGGTAAGTGCATGTGTAGTTAGGCCCAAACCCGTTGTCTAGTGGGAATACATGTCATTTATACGTGCTGCGACTCTTCAGGATAGCCGTTTTTCTTTTACTATCTTTATTTTGGACCAACCGCCATGATTACCACCACAACCACAACATCAACCACCAACCACAACGCCGCTTCACCACAACCGCCACGACCTTCACGTCACACCTCGCAGCCGTCGCATCGCCACCGTTCTTGCGCCGCCTGTGGGTACCGGTGTTGGACTCGTGCAGGGCGCGCGCCGAACAGCGTGTACAAAATCACGGATTTTGTGCTTCAAAAACGGATCAAAAATGACACACGCCCACTTTTTGTCGTCCAATCGGTGAGCGAGGGGCGAATTGGCCCCGCCCCCAGGGCGATCGATATATGCAAATTTGTGGATCAAAAAGCCTTCACGCCCACTTTTTCTCGGGCCAATGGGGAGCGAGGTGAAAGGTCAAAGGGAGGGGGTCAAAGGCGAAGCTACGGGGGGATAAAAGGACCGTGTTCGTCAGTCAGAGGAGAGTCGGAGAGTCCAGAGGCGGAGAGTAGGAGAGTAGGAGAGTCGGAAACAGAGAGTCAAGACTTCGCGGGCGGTGGAGTTGGCAAGAAGGAGCTGGTCGTCGTGTGCGTTGGAGTCGGAACGGAGGGACGGAGCTGTGGAAAGGCGGCGACACCAGACGAGGGGGTGCTCGCGTCGGGAGCTGCACCCCAGGGAGGCCGACAGCGCGACCTGGCCGAGGTGGAGACGCTCGTCGCGGGATAATAAAAATCCTCTATACCCCGAGCATCAGCAACCCCCTCTTGTTTCCCCCCGCGCTGAGATAGTGCGACCAAGGGGGCCCCTTTACCACCCCCTACCAGACACCGTCCGCGAGGCCCGCGGAGTTGAGGCGCTATCGCCGCTCCGCGTCTCATCACCAGACGGGTAGGCGCGACCCGGTCTCGGCCTCAGGCCCGCCTCATCCTTGAGGGTATTCTTTTCCTTGGTTTTGGGTATGTGTTGTCGGCGCCGTCTGTGAAGTAGAATTGTATAAGTGTTGCCGTGTGCTCGGTAGTCGGTATTAGCTCTGCATTGTGTTTTCGCTTTTACATTTGCTTTTTGTGTAAATTGCATTGTGTCTTTTCTGTGTGCTTTTGGTGGAATTGAATGTGTGCTTTCCGTTCGTCGCGAATAAATGTGCTTTGTGTTGAACTGTTTCCCGCTTCGCTTCGTCTTTTCCTCCATTGAATCCTCATCTTGCTTCACGTAAAGGGTTGGTAGTGGGCTGAATACGCCCGATAATTAATCGAACCGTTGAGGTCGACGATAACACCGCTCGGTTATTCTGATAGTACGGAACGGGTCGCTTAAGTGGCCCGTGTCCGAAGTCGACCTGCGGCGAGGTGCGATCGCCCGGTCTACCCTCCGCGTGGGTACTTAGGTAGGTCGAATTTGGCGAGCAACCCTATCCCACGCGGGGGCTGATTGGCTCGATCGCGGTGAGACCGAAAGGTCCACCCGTGACTGGTTCCCGGCGTTAGTCCGAGAGGGTCACGACTGGATTGTCCGTCCGGTGGGCGACGTGCCGCGATTCGAGTTACGTGGCCGTCAGCACGCCGGCGGGCGCGAATCCGCAACAATATGTATATATGTATATATATATATATATATATATATATATATATATATATATGTATATATATATATATATATATATATGTGTATATATGTGTATATATATGTATATATATGTATGTATATGTATGTATATGTATGTATATGTATGTATATATATATATATATATATATATATATATATATATGTATATATATATATATATTTTTTTTTTTTTTTAAGTGATTCTTCATAATTGAGAGATAGGACCAAAATTTTATATCTAGCACAATATTTCAAAAAGTATTGGACTGTTTATGACAAAACTTGGTGGATGTGTTTGGTGAGTGACAAGAACAAGCCATTTAGCTTTTAGTTAAGGTCCGGATCTAGATACGAGAATATTTAAAGTGATTCATCACCATTGAGAGATAGGGCCACAAACGATACAGGATAGCATGATATCTCAAAAAGTTGTGGACAGATTATGACAAAACTTGGTGGATGAGTTGAGTAGATGACAAGAACGAGCCGATAAGATTTTGATTCAGGTCCAGATGCAGATCCGGCCAATCAGTGGGATAAAAAACTTAAACTGTTCAGCCTGGCGGAGGTATGTGCTTACCTTCCATCCACCATCCATCAGGACCGTACTCCATGCAGAGCATTGGTGCTACCTAAGCAATCTCCTTGGCACAATCCTGGACAGGTCACCACTCCAACACAGGATACCAGCAAGCTGGCACTCATTTTGCCAACCTCAGAAGGATGACAGGCAGAGTGAACCCCACCTGGTATTAATTCAACAGCCGAGTGGGATTTGAACTCAGGATCCAAGGATCCTAAGCCCACCACCCGAACCATTCAGCCCACACACCAGGCATATGTGCTCTACCGAGTGCCGTTCTTGTTTCACGCACATTTATAAAGGCTGTTAATTTACAATAACAAACATATATTATTGTTATCACTGATAAAATTTGATGAATTCACCTGAAGTATGAATATGAATGGAATAATCCAAACTTTTGCACAGTGCTGTGTATCCTCAGACCTTATTTTTTTGCGATACTGAACATCTTCACTTCAAATTGCATGATATACAATCAGCTAGAGAGCCCTCTGCTGCGAATGTTCATAATACTGAACATATAACCAGGACAGAGGAGGATATTTATGGTTTGAGGGGAATGGTGAGCATCGTACCCTACCTTAAGAAGCATGTGTAACACCATTCATTGTGTAATTTGTGGTTGTTCTTTTACTTTATTGTGTATATGTCCTTTTACAAAGTAATTAAGTACGAATTAGTGCTATCCATTAAGGCTGCTGTTGATGCAAATGAATACAAGTCGACATGATCAATGCTCGCTTTCTTTTTGGCACTGGGCTTTAATACTCTGCACTTCCACAGTCGATGCGGATACATAAATAAAATGACGAAGGGAAGGAAAGTGAGAAGAAAATGTGAGGATAAGAGAAATGGTGGATGGTTCCATCCAGTGTGGAAAGCAATATCATTTTGGTCATAACACCACCAGTCATCTCATGATAATGTGCACAATTATAGTCATTCATCATTGTTTCCTTATTATTATGTGCTCCTCTCCCCCTTGTACATGTCTCCTAGCAAAAGTCGCTCAATAGCATTAATGCGCATGGTCATTGACTGGTATTTTTCAACAGGATGATAGTAATACAGGGTGGTTTTTGGGTAGCTAATTGCATCAAGGGCATAAAGCTGTCGGAAAGAAAAGGTCAAAGTGTGGACCACACGTGGGTAAGAAAGGATAGGGTTGCCCTTCGAATTCCATTGGGACAACGATAGTTCGAGAGGCAAATTTTGGGGACAATCCACCACCGGAGTCGACTGGTTTGTAAGTTGTGTAATCTCCACGCATAACATTTTGGGAGATTTGAAGGCATTTTTGGACCAGTAAACTTGCTCCTTTAAAGAAAAGAAGTCGATCTCATTGTTTCGGAAAATAAAGTTTTGCCTTCTTATTAATTCTTCCGTATCCACCGTTGGATGTCTAGCTTAGCCTCTTGATGTGTGTGTCGATTCGGTGAGCCTATTTGGTACTCTCATTGGAGCACATATCTCACGATGCTGGGATCCCACATTCAAATCTCATGTACTGTATTGATCTGTCCATCATCTATTAATGTCCTTGGAATTCATAGTAAAGTATATTGATGTCCTTGTCCTGCATATGACATGTACATGTTAGACGTTGTAAAAATATACTCGGATGCGTTGAAAAGTAATGCCTCCTATTCTTTTTCTCCAAGACAGGTAAAAATATTTGAATGAAACAAAGCACAATCTGCACATCAGTTCTTCCTGCCACTGGGTGGGAAGTTTTGTGGTTCTGACTTGAAATGTCTCAATGTTATACGAGTCAAGATGTCAAAGGGCAGCACAATGTGTTAGTGCTGTGAAGCGCTGGAGATGAGAGTTAGGATGTCTGATTTGAGATGAGAGCTAGGATGACTGAATGGAGATTAAATGGCTGGAGATGAGAGTTGGGATGACTGAATGGAGATTAAATAGCTGGAGATGAGAGTTGGGATGACTGAATGGAAATGAGATGGCTGGAGATGAGAGTTGGGATGTCTGACTGGAGATTTATGACTGGAGATGAGATGGCTGGAGATGAGAGTTGGGATGTCTGACTGGAGATTTATGACTGGAGATGAGATGGCTGGAGATGAGAGTTGAGATGTGTGACTGGAGATGAGAGTTGGGATGACTGACTGGAGGTGAGATGAATGGAGATGAGATTGGATGACTGAATGGAGATGAGATGGCTGGAGATGAGAGTTGGGATGACTGAATGGAGATGAGATGGCTGGAGATGAGAGTTGGGATTTCTGACTGGAGATGAGATGAGAGTTGCCTGCACGATTACAATCCTGAGAATAAGAGATGGTCAATGGAGTACCGTCACAAAGGATCACCAGCCCCAACTTTCTCCGTCAGATTTTCATCTCTTCCCTAAACTTAAGGAACACCATTGTGGAGAACATTTTTCTTTCATCGATGATGTCAAGACCATTGCGAAGTGCTAGTTAAGTTAGCAGGACACAGTTTTATCGTGATGGCATCACAAGACTACTTGAACATTGGCAGAAATGTTATTATGTTGAGAAATAAATACACACCATGATAGAATAAAGATTGATGTTAGTATCTGTCTTTGTTTCATTTGAATATTTTTGCCTGTTTTTGAGAAAAAGAAGAGGAGGCATTACTTTTCACCATGACCTCGTGCAACAGGTACATTAGGTATGCGAGCCTATTAGAACATCATTTTGGTGACCTCAGAACTTTGAAGAAAGACAATGATTGATTTGAAGTCTCTTTCCAGGCATAACTTTGGTTTTCTTTCTGAGTCACCAAAGGTAAAATAAAATGGAGTGAAGACGATGAGACAATTTGTATGTAGAAAGTCGTCCTTCCTGCCGGTTTCATTCAACATGCTCCCAGCTTCTTTCCAAAAGGAGAAATTGAGGTGACGTCTGGGTAAGTTTAATTACAGGCCACACTGACCAGCTGACCACACCACACACATGGTGTTTGCTCAGGTTGATCTCTGACCCGGCAGTCTATACGAAGCACATCTCAGATTCCACTGTAACAGCCCCAAGTTAGGCCTGAACAGTCATTGCTTTGCCTTGCATCTCCTTCAACACACCAGAACTACCCTCTCCCCCCCCCCCCAATCCTCATCTTTTCTTCTCTGCAAAAATTCTTCTTCATCTTCAGTTCTCTCTTCTTATCGAAATTTTAGCATGTCCTTCAGAGTTTGGCTCCAATATCCGAGGGAGCACGTATGACCTCTTCGGAGGTTCGAGCCGGCTGTGCATCGTGACAGCCAAGAGGAACGGCACACGCATTACAGATTTATGATAATTTTTTTCCTGCAAATGTTTAAACAAACAAACCTTCTTACTGAGAAATAGCATTGCAGTCACAGAGGGCTTTTTGCTAGAGCCAAGAGGTGAGCAATAGGCCATTGCTAGAGCATCAGCAGGCTTTATTTTCACCGATGAAGAAACAAAAACACTAAGAAACTCACTCCAGCCTCTCTGGCTTTTCGCAAGCAAATTCTTCTTATTAATCTCTGACGTTGGTGATTGTCATGGCCTCGGTTTTGTTTTGAGGAAGAATTTGGCTGACCCATTTTGCATTCCCATCTGAGAATTTGGTTCATGATCCTGGGATCCCAGATTGAAATCCCATATACTGTGTTGATTTGTCCAGTGGTGTCTGCTGATGTAATTTTAATCCATGTAATCCTCCCTTGGTCCTGGTTATACATTCACTGTTCAGTATCATGAACGTCTGCAAACAGAGGGCTGATGGCAAAGTGGACAATTTCAAATGAAAATGTTCATTATATTGAGTTGAAAGGCTGAGAACGATAAGGGTATCCTACTGTCCTTGTCCTGCATGTGAGCGTTGTAATTTCGGTCGAAGTTGGTACATGAGCCATGGGGGAAAAACATGACAATCAAAGTTGTCTTTTCTTTATTATTTTACTCCTTCTGATCCTTTATAATATAATATGCTCTATTGCAAAGCAAAAGTGAATTTAAACAAAGTTTGCTCCAAATTCCTCCCATAGACAGACCTGGCAAAGTTTTGATGGACTGTTTGCTGTAACCTCAGTCCACCTAAAGGTGGAGGTCGTCACCTGGGACAGCCTGGTTGGAATTGTGCAAATACCTGTCTCTTTGAGACTGTGACTTCAGGGCCTAACTACAGGTGTTCTGTGAAGTTTTCCTTCTTAACTTTGTGCGAAAAGTGAGATGTAAATTACCTCGAGACACGACAAATTGGAACGACACTCGGTAGAGCGTGTACCTCCAGCAGGCTGAATTGTTTGCGTTTCGTATCCCACGTATATTCATCCAGATCTTCACGAAAAGAGAATGGATTCGTCCTCGTAACACGTCCAAGCTGTCCACAAAGTTTCGTCTGAATCCGTCGCCAACCTTTTGAGATATCGTGCAATACAGGACAGAAACGGGACACAACGATTGGGATTCACTCCCGACAACAACCAATCCATGCTTCTTGCAAGAGAATAAATATGGCAACGAAGCAGAATAATATTGTAACATTCCTTTCTTAAATAAACAATAAATGATGAAGCACTGGAGAAACAACCTGAGAAAGCTCGGTTGAGGAATTTTTCTTTTTAGGACAACTTCTCTCGTTCAAAACACTCACATTGCAACTGTGCAAGTGTGTTGATTTTAAGGAAGATGATATTTATCACCATCATCATACACCATGGTCTATACGGAGCATAGGTTCGACCGAAGCAGTTTCTTGGCTAGGGTTACAATCCTGCATGGGTCGCCACTCGGACGGAGGGCGCTCGACTGAGTGTGCAGAAATTTGTTCATGGTGCTGGAGATAATCTGGGATCTTTAAAGTCCACCAACTAATGGGCACCCAGTATAATGTCCATCTGAGGGACGGTATCGATGCCTCATCGGCCAAACACCAGGACGACAGTTTATACTTGGGTCGGGATTCGAACCCAGACTAGACAGCTCAGAGACATATTTTGCTAGCCAAAGATGATATTTGGAAAAGCATATTGATTCTTACCTTCAATCGGGTCATTTATTCAAGTTCGGTCTCAAAACTTGGTCATGAAGTATCATAATGACAGCTCTCTGGATAAGTTTGATCTAAATAAACAGAAGGGTTAAAAGTGGAAAATAGAAAGGTTAAACATGAACGATTTTATCATGTGGCTCAAAAAGTCGACTCAGCGAGTGGCTACGGTACTTAAATGGTGGTCTATCCATTGCATCACGTGAAACGTCAAAATATTGGAATACAACACTAACTCGCTCTCTCGCTCATTGCTGCTATCTCAAAGTTGTTTTGGATTTTTTTTCCATCGACGTTTGCTGTATTGCCTTCAGCGGGTGCACTCATGCGTAGCACACTCACCGAGTTTCACAAAGACAATGTTTGAAGCATTCGAGCTCCCAATCCCAGCAGACTTGGGCTGGCAAGGTTTGACTCCTTACACATGGAACATCCCACAATGTGCGGTTCCTGTTGTCACTTTTTCCTTTCCAACTCTCACTGGATGTTTTCCCATCATATAAAGTGACTGCATTTACTGACCTCCAACTGTTGAATAATGCTGAGATATGTGTACTCTTATCTTGGTGTTGTAGACTTGCTGACAAAGCTCTACTGAGTCTTTTCTGGATATGAACACAAGATTAGTATATGCTTAGATTGGTACGGTCATCAGAATGTCTGGGCCTTCGAGGTAGTATCAGGTTGTCGCATGGTGTGAGGCCAAGATGAATTGATGTAAAAATACCGGGAAGTGTTGTCGAGTAGAAGGAAGTTAAGAAAATAGTAGTTTGATGAGTATTTTAGGGGAGGGGAAGCAGGTTATGAGGGAGGGAGTAATCAACCTATCCACCTTGTTTGTTTTCCCAGGACTTGGGGGTGAAAGGAAAGCCATCCCTACCCCATGGGAGGCAGTAGTGAGGCGTTGGAGGTGTGAAGGCATAGAAGATGGCAACAGGCGGAGGCACCTGGGGGAGGAGGGATGGAGGAAGCTGATTCCAAACACATGTGGGAACTAATTCCATCCGATCCTCATGGGGAATCTTGGGGTCTCTCAGTCCCTTGGTGACTGCTGCAATGGCAGAGATGCTGACCTCCCTTTCAATCACACCCCCTATTCTCTTTTCCTTACTTACTGAATGTGCAAACATCTTTAGTCTCCCCAGCCTTTCCTGCTCTCAAGTACCATGAGTATCTTTGTAAATGAAAATCTTCATCTCCTTTTTGCCAGTCTCAACGCTAAATGGCAAAATAACTAAAATAGTTTTGCCATTCATGAGATATTGCTGCAGTAATGAGGTCACCTCATTATTGCAACTGGAGAGTTCATAGTTTTGAGAAACAAGGACAATGGCAGGGTCTGTGAGCAGCAAATTTGATTGGTCGTGATGATGTAAAATGACAACATTTTGTTCAAGTCCTGTTAAACAGAAGGGTTTTGAAAGTGCCAATATAAGGAGATTTGTTTTCTTCAGCATTCAAGTATATAATTCAACTGCAATAAAGAAAAAAATTTAAAGGTTGTAGAAAAAAAAATTCGGAAGCATACCACCGTTGGTACAGCATCTTTTTATGCCACCTTATTTAATACATTTGTGCTTCATGCTCGTTGTTTGTGTCCTTTATAACATCCTTAAAGTAAGTTACCTGTTTGGAATGATGTTTAATTTTGTTTGATTGCCAGACAGGCAGACGGAGTAAAAATAATGATCTCACTCCTCTCTGCGCATGTGCTATCGGGCCAAATTCAGAGCCAAATTACCGTACTGCTAAACTACAGGTTTGTGTTCCGATTCATGTTCAAAATATAACATTCAAATGAAATCAAGTTGTTCCTCGATCAGAAACTGATGTTCATAGGCAGGCAAACAGACAGACTGACGAAATGAAATGAACCAATTGCAAAACCCTGCTTTTCGCTTCTCATGCGTAGGGTAATAATCTTGACGTATTGCCATTTTGGGCTGTGATCTATGGTACTGGTTATAGAGACCTCTCTTTTTAATATGACTCGGTTCATAAAGCACAGACCACATGTAATTAATGAACACAATTGATGATTAAAAAAAAAACATTGGAACATTTCAGCCAGGGTGGACGTCTTATATCGGTTGTTGTTTGAGTTGATGAAACATCTTTGAAAACATCATCAAAAAGAGTACAGCTGTTGAAAGTTCATACCTGAAAAGGCAGAACAGTTGCACATTGAATTTTTGGACTTAATTCTTCAGATATCAATTTAATAAATTAGTTGTTTTATTATTTATTTTTTTCTCCCCTTTTTCTCTTTTGCTCCAACAAAGGTTGAGGCCCAAACGTCTGCTTCTCTTTTATTCGTGACGGTACAATTACCATCGAAGGTATTTTATGACACGAGCAAGTTGTCCACGCCGCACGGATTCTAAACGGGATAGAGAACGAGGTGGCAAAAATGCAAATGGCGTCTTCAGTCATCGAGCCAGCAATCTGGGAGTAACAATTCACATTTATTGCCACATTTGATGCAATTTGAATGCTCTGATGGTGGAGAGGTGCTCCATTTGGAGCTTTGTTCGATATATGTAGATTTTTTATGTCGAGGGTCCGTAATGAAAATTAGTATTGGTGTCAAAGCCAGTGACCAATTGCAAATTAGTAGTAGGATAAATGAATTCCCTTGGGACGTTTTATTATCATTATTTACTTTGATGAGTAATATATTTATGTTGTTTGCATATACACATATTATCCGAATAATGTTCTTATCATATATCTACAAATACCGATCTCCTTAGTGAAGTTCTGTCATTCCATTGACAGCTTTCATCCCATTAAGTGCAAGCTGCATTATTATGACAGTTCTTTTCCTTGCCCTCTTGTATTCACACTGACAGGCATTGTCTGCTGAGGAGGTCAAGAGTCTGCAGGTGGTCCTGTAACCTTTCACCTTTTTGATGATGAGTCTCTGTAAGCACGGTAGGACAATGCTACTCATACAAAGCCTTTGCGAGTGAGTTTGGTTTCTGCCTGCCCACCAATAGTGGGCTTTAAGGGGCAATTTACATATTACATGTGCAAAATGTGGGTGGGGATGAATTAAGAAAAATAAATTTGCCAAAAGAAAGAGAAGAGAAGGAGTGTGGAGGATATGACAGAAATTGACGTCAAAGGAGAAGGGCAAAAAAGGGAAGAGGATGAGATTAAGGGGAAAGCATATGGCATAGGGGGCATAGGGGCATTGTCGTCACTAGTGTGGGTTTGAATCCCATTAAGATTTCTCACTGTGGAGATTTCTGCAACATGTCCCGGATGAGTTCTTGGCAACGGAAATGTTCGCATCTTGTCGTGAGCATCCCAATCCTCTGTCTAGATGACTGTAGGCGTCCACCACCGCCACTTCCTAATCTCTGACTTGAATAGAAATTGGGATAAGGTGTGATTGGTGCAAATGAACACAAACAGGAGATAAGGTAAATTGCAGCATAGTAGTTGCAGGAATTAAGAAATGTATTTGTCATTAATATTTTTTGAGTTTTCTGACATTTGAGTTTGTTTTATATATACTCGTATAGTATGTTTGCGCCCCTTCAGCAGCATGAACAGATATTGATGAATCTGGGACTCGTTTGCCCGAGCCGTGGTGGCCAGTCAAAGATGTTTATGACCTCGCTTGGTTTGACTGAGTGGGGTCGGCATAGCAGCTGGCCACCCCCCAGAGTGCGGTAACAGCACTCATGCCAGGACTAGGGACACTGGAATGTAACACTCTCACGTTTACACTGGCTCTTCAGCAGAGCTGGTGGCTCCCTGGGGCTCAATCTTGACTTGGCTATAAACACAATCTGAGGTCTTCAGTCACTTTTATTTTTTTACCACCCACGGATCCTTATGTACAGCTTTGAGAAATGGGTCATGGCACTTACATCAATTATACACATTTGGGTCTCTGCCTGCTAGGTCAGTGTGACAATGATTCCATCATGATCACAAGCTCTGTTGCAGTTTCGTGATGATCACAGGTTTTGTTTATCCCATTGTTGTTTAGCTGAACAATTGGGTGTTAGAGCAAAAAATTCAAAGACAGAGTAATTACAGTCACCTCCCTGACTTTAGTGATCAAGTGAGTGTGCACAATGATCACATGATCTTCACTTTAAATTCCGTTGCATCACACACTACCCGCGACAGTGATATGACTGCATGATGACTAAAGCAAACATAACTATCCTCATCACTTCTGATGGTCACTGACGGTCACTGACAATTGTCAAAAATCTCATTGTGTGTGCATTATGTGAGTGCAGATGTTTCCAAAGAAAGCTGTTCGCAGATTTTAAAACATCAAGGATGGAAAAAAATTCAAAGCAACCCTGTTGGTATCAACTAGTCCATGTAATGATTAAATTCGGTTTTTGAAATCAATGTAATTTTTAGGTCATCTCTACAGAGATGACCTAATAAAGCCGGACCAAATGTCCGTCCGTCCGTCCGTCCGTCCGTCTGTACGTCTGTCCGTCCGTCAACAATTTTTCTTTCTGATCTTGATGAAACTTAGTATTTGGGTAGAAGTCGATGAGTGTTGCACAACGATATAACTTTTGTCCGGGTTCAAGGTCAGGGTCAAGGTCACGAGGTCACTTAAGTTATAAAAATCGCCATTTTCAAAAACCTATCTCGTCTGCCATTCTACAAGATATTCGGCAACTGTTTATTGATTGATAGTAAAAAATATTATCTTGTATCTAACCGGACAGATTTTTGAATTTCCGTCCCGTTTGGCCGCCACGTAACCTGGAAGATGGTCAACAACACCTCCCGGTACAAAAAAAACTTTTTATTTCCGATCTTGATGAAATTTGGTATGTGGGTGGAGGTCGATGAGTGATACCCAACAACATATTTTTTTCCCGGATTCGAGGTCAGGGTCAAGGTCATGAGGTCATGAGGTCACGAAAGTTGTGAAAGTCGCTATTTTCAAAACCTATCTCGTCTGTCATTTTAGGAGATATCTGGCAACCGTTCATCGCTTATGATAGTAAAAAACATTATAGAGATGACCGTCACCCCCACATGGGGGTTATTTTTAAAAGTGAATTTGTATGTTTGTTTGTTTATTACTTTCGAAATATAAAGATTTCGTAAGTATATCGATCACTTCTGGACTCTGTTCGTGTGTTTGTGTATTTGTAGGCACAATAACTCGAGAACGGAAGAATCTACCAATGCTAAATTACACCACGTGATTCAGGAGCGTGATGGCTAGCGCTGATTCGATTTTGGTCAAAATCGGTCAAAGGTCAAGGTCACAGTGAGGTCAAACATCCAAAACATGATAACTCGAGAAAAGTTACCACAGGTATTGTTGACGGAGCGTGAGTTTGGAAGATCGAGGTAAGTTCGGCAGAATTTGTGTGTCAATTCATCGAGTTATGGCTGTTTTAAAAATTTCAGTGTTATAAAATAATATTAAATAATTCCGTAAATTCCTGTGGAGAAATGGACTATTTTTGCTTCGGTCGACATTACGAGTTCGTTTTAACTTCGATTTTAAGATGCTTAACACTCTGTTGTCGAAATTCTGGTAAAAATCGGATGTTTTGGAGACGTTTTAAGATTGTATAAAAATATTTCACTCGACGCGTCACGGGTCGTCACGTGGCGAGGTTTTGCATGTGCGCGCTGACGTCATCGTGCTTGCCCCGGCGTCCTTTAGAGTTGGGGGGGGGGCATCGAGTGTGACCTTTACGTTACGGTAATCTGCGGTAACTCGAGAACGGAAGAAGCTACCAATGTCAAATTACACCACGTGATTCAGGAGGGTGATGACTCGCGCTGATTAGATTTTGGTCAAAATCAGTCAAAGGTCAAGGTCACAGTGAGGTCAAACATTCGATTTTTGATGGTTTGGTACAGACTCATCGTAGAAACTTGTGGTTTGCGTCGCTACCTTCTCCAGAGACAGATTTTATTAGACAAGGTCAGAGGTCAAGTTGACGATTTCGTAAGTACCAGTCTATGACTGCTTGTTTGTTTGTTTGTTTATTTATATATTTATATATGCTTCAAAAACTGAAAAACCACTGAACCAAATCCAACCAAATTTTGCATGTTGCCTAAGGGAACCGCAGTTATGGTTTCTAATTGGGTAACATATCTGGGGGAGGGGTTTCAGGGTGGTGAAGACCCCAATTTTCTCGATGTAAATGTGTATCATATAAGGCCACCTGGTGGTATCCGATATTATAAATTATCTTCTTATAAAAAGAAAGTCCAAAATAAAACGCCACTCGGTAGAGCACTTACCTCCGCCAGGCTGGACAGTTTACGTTTTCCATCCCACTGATCGGTTGGATCGGGATCCGGATCTGAACCAAAATCAAATCGGCTTGTTCTTGTTATGTAACCAACTTGTCCACCTAGTTTTGTCGTAGTTCATCCACAACTTTTTGAATTATCCTGCTCACAGACAAACAAACAGACAATCAGGGGTGAAAATATTATCTCCATCCATCTTCAGTGGTTTAGGTAACAACTTGATGATATGCATGATGATGATGTTGAAATCTGAGTGAGAATCATTCAAAATTTTCAAAATGTTTCATTTCACTCATTTTAAGTGGAGGTTCAAACCAAAGTATCCATCATTGAGCTGCACAGCAAAGTGGAAGTGATTTTTGCTCACCCCATATATAAGAACCAAGGATGGTTGATGAAGGTAATGTTTGCTGACTTCGAAGCAGATGGAGGTTGACCTCGGGTAAATGATGGAGTGAATAGAGTAGAATGTTTGTGAAGTACAACATGTTGTCTTTTGATTCAATCCGTCAGCAAAGCAATGGGTAAAATTACCTTGGACAAGATAATTTATATGCAAAAAAATGCCATTTATGGTAAATCAAACCTATCATTGATATTGAATAATCTATTTATGAAGTAGTGTAATGAAAATGCTTTAGGGGTAATGGGTTAATTAATTATATAGATATCTCGACACTGATTGGGCTGGTCGAGTTGGCAGTCACGTGGGATCCTGCTTGCCAACATGTAGGAAGTATCTAAAGCCACAAATAGGAATGCGGACATGAACGACAGAGTGCCAATGGATGGTGAGTGGGATGTGACACGGATGGGCCTTTGAACTCCAGTTTGAGGGGAGCGAAAAGTTTGTGCCCAGAGTCTGGCCAGGACGGATGCAGCAGGACATGCTCCAGAAGCAGCAGTGCCTTTTGCCACAAACTCGGTGCAGGAGCCCAGAGTTAAGCAGAGGAATGCCACAGGTTGTGCTCCACACAACCCCAGTGGAGTGACCCACCTTACAGCCATGGTGCGTAGGGAGGATCCTGCCTGTCCATCCCATACAGCACCAGCCTATGGTGACCCAGGTTAAGTGAAGGCCTTACCTTGTCCACCTACCATCCTCCTCTTTTCTCTTTACTTTGTGTCACCTTGTTCGTGTGTGTGTGTGTGTGTGTGTGTGTGTGTGTGTGTGTGTGTGTGTGTGTGTGTGTGTGTGTGTGTGTGTGTGTGTGTGTGTGTGTGTGTGTGTGTGTGTGTGTGTGTGTGTGTGAAGAAGTCTTGATGAAGAATACTGATGGTCGTACTTGTTTAGAATAAGTGCGTGTTTGTGCTGATCGAGATTTCTTGTGTTTTTTTTTTTGTACTGTGTTGCTGCCCTGATTTGATTATCCATTAAACCTGCATTTCCTTTTTATTCTCTGTGGTTATTTGAGTGCAATAAATGAGAGTAACCCCGAGCATGACTTGGCACACTCGGGCATCTTGTGGAGCGAGTGGTCACATGATCCTGCACAACCTTTAAACAAGGAAATGATTGGGCCATTTGGCCCCATTACCATGTTGCACTCCCAAGTTGATATTTTTATTTTTTTTGGAAAGGTGTAAAACGTCCATTTTAGGGGCTCAGTCGTTTCTTCCTGGGTGTTTCCAGCTCTTGCCCATTCTTCCTCCAAGTGCCCCTCTGTTGTGTCCCGATACCCTGCTGTTGATGTGTTCCCCTCCTTTCCACTGTGTTCACGAATTTATGATTTTGATTATTTGTAACTTGATTTGAGCAAACAATAATAATCTTGATGCTTTACTAAAGTATAAGTCACCTGATCTTGAGCAGGTGACCCAACTTGTTTGACAAAATCAGCATCACATTATACATAACACCTTCAAGTCATTTAATTTACTGGCATAATCAAATGGCTCAAAGCCTTCTGATCCGATCCGATTCTGTTTGCTCGTGATATGAAATTACAAACTTCTAAAGTAGTCTCTTAATGTTTTTTTTATACAGAGATATAGGCTCTGAGGAGCTAATCAACAGGGGAGGGGGGGGGCTGTAGGTTCACAGATGGACAGAGGATCAAAGGTCAAGTGGAAGACAAAGATATCGCACATGACAGGATTGGTGGCAGAAAGGGAAGTGGGGGGGGGGGGACATGTAGAAGAGAGCAGGGGTTGGTATTCAGGTCAGGTCAGGTTAGATCTGTGACCTGCTACAGGTACCATGTAAACCTGTACTAACCTGTTCCATGGTCGGGTTGTCGGCGACTAAACCGTCTCCCCCACCAGGTTTTCTGGTGAGGAGGGTGTTTGGATATGGACACCCAGCAGGATTAAAAGCAAAACCTGTCAAAGGGCGGAGGAGCTCCTTGTGAGCCAACGGCCATCCATATCTAGTGCCCAACTGTGTCTGCGGACGTCCTCCTGCAGTTGGGTCACTTCTTATTAGGAGGTTGGTGGCAGGATTTGCACTCCGGCCACCGTAAAACCCTTCATTCCGCAAAACGCAAAAACGCAAAAAAATCTGAAAACCCACTCCGTGGGAGTACCTCCTGTGCAGCTTCCCTTCGCAGGGCAGCTCACTGGATGACGGGATTGGGGCAAAGCCTTCGGGACCCCCAATCTTTGATAGGAGGGAAACCACGGGGTAACATCCCTGGGTCAGATTGCGGGAGAGTGTGTCGGAGTGGTGCTGAGGTGTCGTCCACCAGACGGCGGTCTCCTTGGGTTAACCTGAGGCGGTCCCTTCGGGTGGGTGCCTGGAATGTCCTATCCCTAAGAGAGGATGATCACCTGTCTCTGTTATCATCTGAGCTCAAGCGTTTGGACATCGGGATTGCAGCTCTCTCTGAGGTTCGGAGACCGGATTGTGGCGAGATAATGGTGGGTGGTTACACCTACTATTGGTCTGGTCGCTCTAATGGTTACCATACCCAAGGAGTTGCTGTAGCTGTGTCCAATAAGCTAACCCCAATGATAATTGAGGTAACACCGGTCAACGAGCGTATTATGAGATTAAGGATTCGTCACTCCTTAGGTGTCATTTCCCTGGTCTCTGTTTATGCTCCGACTGAGGCGAGTTATCTCACCGTGAAGGATGCATTCTACGCCACACTCGAGTCTGTGGTTGATCAGTGCCCCAGACGAGATACACTTCTAGTCTTGGGGGATTTCATTGCATCGACTGGAACTGATAGGGATGGTTATGAGGTGTATGTTGGTCCCCATGGGTCAGGAACTATGAACCAGAATGGCACTAAGTTCCTTGACTTTGCAAGAAGTCATGGACTTCGGGTGGCTAGTTCATGGTTTCAGCGCCCACAAGCTCATCGCTGGACTTGCTCTTCCAACGCTGGCGGTGTGGCAAAGGAGATTGACCATGTCCTCATTGACGGTCGTTGGAGGATGATCCAGAACTGCAGGGTCTACCGGAGTGCTCAGTTCCTCAATACTGACCACAGGCTTGTTGTAGCAACTCTAAAGCTGCACCTTAAATCCTGGAGAATGGTACCATCCCAGCCTCGGCTGGATGTTGCCAAGCTCAGGGATGAGAGAGTATCTGAGGAGTTTGCAAACAGGCTGAGTGGACACTTGGGGGGTCTGGGTGCTTTGGGGGGTCCTGAAGAGTTGTGGAGCGCCTTCAAGACCACCGTCCTTGATGTTGCCGGTGGATGCCTTGGAGCTCACCGCAGGGCAAAGAAGAATTTTGTCTCTCAAGGGACACTGGATACCATTGACCAGAGTCGCAGGGCCAGGCTGAATGGCAGAGCTGAGCTGTTCAGGGAGCTGAGGCGTAAAACTGTACATGCACTGAGGGTGGACAAGGAGGCCTATGTGCGAGGAATCTGTGAGGGGGTAGAGCATCACCTGTGGACAGGTGATTCTCGTCCCGCTTACAGGGGAATTCGCGCATTACGTTCATCCAAGCCCATCCCTCGGAGCACTACAGTTTGAGCAGAGAGTGGTAGGCTCTTGACAGAGGAGTCTGAAGTGAAGGCCCGCTGGGCCGGTTACTTTGAGCGGTTGTACCAGGCTGATCCCCCAACTGTCGAGTTGGACGTCAAGGGTGTTACAATCCCTGTTGCTGACCCTCGCATCAACTGTGGTCCACCTTTGCATGTGGAAACACGGGCTGCGGTGAACCAGTTGAAACGGGGCAAAGCTCCAGGGATCTGTGGCATCCATGCCGAACTTCTCAAGGCTGGTGGAAATGCTGCACTCGTGTCGTTGCATGCAGTGTTGTGCTCTGCCTGGAACACAGGCATCATCCCAACTGACTGGAAGAGGGGCCTTGTTGTCCCTCTCTGGAAAGGGAAGGGTGATCGCCAAAACTGCAACAACTACCGAGGGGTGACGCTGCTCTCAGTGCCAGGCAAGGTCTTTGCTCGGATAATACTTGATAGGGTTCGCCACCATCTGCTTGAGCACCAGCGTCCAGAGCAGTCAAGCTTTACACCAAAGAGGTCAACGATTGACCGTATCCTTGCACTTCGTGTCCTTACCGAACGCAGACGAGAGTTTCGGCAGGGGCTGCTTGCAGCCTATGTTGATCTCTGTAAAGCGTTCGATTCAGTGAATCGGGATGTCCTCTGGAGGATTCTTGGTCTTCGTGGGGTGCCACCAAAACTGATCGATCTGATGTCTGAACTCTACTCTGGTACTGAGAGTGCTGTGAAGTGTGGTGGTACCATCTCTGACTTGTTTCCAGTTGTTACTGGAGTTCGTCAGGGATGTGTACTTGCCCCCACACTTTTCAGCACTTGTATGGACTGGATTTTAGGGAGGATGTCGGAGAGATCAAGTTGCGGTGCATCATTTGGGAATGTCAAGATCTCGGACCTTGATTTTGCAGATGATGCAGTCATCTTTGCGGAGACTTTAGACATCCTCTTGGGGGCCCTCGAGGTGCTGAATGAGGAGTCGGAGCCGTTGGGATTACGGGTTTCTTGGGTCAAAACTAAGATCCAGGCTTTCGGTGACATCTTGGATGCTGCTGTCCTGTCTGTGTCTGTTTGTGGTGAGGATGTTGAGGTCGTGGAGAGATTCACTTCCCTTGGCAGTGATATTCATGTCTCTGCTGGCTGCGAGTCAGAGGTCAATAGACGTCTGGGTCGGGCCTGGGGAGTCATGGATTCACTGGATCATGGGGTGTGGCGCTGCCGGTACCTGTGCGGGAGGACGAAAGTCCGAGTCTTCAGGTCCTTGGTACTTCCAGTCTTGCTCTATGGGTGCGAGACTTGGACTCTGACCAAGGATCTGAGACGGAGACTTAATTCCTTTGGTACCAGGTCTCTTTGGAGAATCCTTGGCTATCGCTGGTCAGATTTTGTGTCCAACGAGCGGTTGCTGAGAGAGACTCGGATGAGATTTGTTACCTGCATAGTCCGTGAGCGTCAGTTGCGGCTGTATGGACATGTGGCTCGTTTTCCTGACTCTGATCCTGCTCACCAGATTCTCTCAGCAAGGGAGTCTCATGAGTGGAGGAGGCCAGTGGGCCGACCACGTGCCTCATGGTTGCAACAGGTTGACCATCATCTCAAGGAGATGGGGATGGGCCTGGCATCTGCCTGGGGGATGGCCAGACGGAGGCCCCTGGAGTACCGGCCGAAAGTGGACGCAGCGACGTGCTGGCACATGCTCCCATACCTGACTTGATGAGGTGACAATGGGAAGCATTCTTGAAGGACTGGAGGGAGGGGCCTGAGAAGGAGATTTTGGGAGTTGGTGCCATAGGTGAGAAAGCAGATGCATGAAGGAGTGGAGGTGAGCATTTAGCTTAAAATTGGGTTAGGGAACCAGGTGTGTTTATTCTGGAAGAACATGTGCAACCTCGGCGAGCTGGGGGGTGACCGACAGTTGAGAGGTCAGGAGGAGCGAGGCAATAAGTGAGGCATTATAAAACCACCAACCTACCTGTAGCGGGTGAGAAGCAAATTTTAGGACTCGGCCTCTCCCAAAATATGCCAAAAACATGGAAAGCCTGGGTCAAGATGAAAATCAACTGCACCAGCCCTGAGTGGTGACTTGTATTCCATGATACTTCTGGTGAAGGCCTAATGCACTGGAGTGAGCTCTGAGTGGCTCAGAATGGATTGAGATGTGCAGAGAATACTGAGTTATTGGCGTGCTTTAGAAGGCAGATTGACGATGCATCAGTCCAAGACAGGTAAGTTACGACAGATTGTGAGGCTGAGGAGCTCCATGGACTGCACTCATCCAGGAGTTATCCAGAGAAGTAGACTTTGGGGGTTTGAAATCCAATCCTTGCAGAGAGACAGAGGAGGGGAAATTTGACATGGTCAGGGCATGTATAGGAGCATGTGCCAGAGAAGTGCGTTGCTGCGTCCACTTTCTGCTGGTACTCCAGGGGCTTCCATCTGGCTATTCCCCAGGCAGATGCCTGGCTCATCCCCATCTCCTTGAGATGCCAATCAACGTGCTGCAACCATGAGGCACGTGGTCGGCCCATTGGCTTCTTCCACTCATGAGGCTCCCTCACTGTGAGAATCTGGTAAGCAGGATCAGCATCAGGAAAATGAGCCACATGACCGTACAGCCGCAGCTGATGCTCACAGACTATACTGGTAACAAATCTCAGATGATTCTCAGCAACCGTTCATTCGACACAAAGTCTGACCAGCGATAGCCAATGATTCTACGAAGAGACCTGTTACTGAAGGAGTTAAGTCTCCGTCTCAGATCTCTGGTCAGAGTCTACGTCTCGCATCCATAGATCAATATTGGAAGCATCAAGGACCTAAAGACTTGGACTTTCATTTTCCTGCAAAGGCAGTGACAGTGCCACACCCCATGATCCAGGCAATCCATTACTCCCCAGGCCTGACCCAGACATCTATTGACCTCTGGCTCATAACATGTGGAGACATGAATATCACTGCCAAGGTAAGTGAATCTCTCTGTGACCTCATCATCCTCATCACAAACAGGTACAGACAAGATGGCAGCATCCAAGGTGTCATTGAAAGCCTGGATCTTAGTTTTGACCCAGGAAACCCATAATCGCAGTGACTCCGACGACTCATTCAGAGTTTTGAGAGCCCCCATACGGATATCCAGCATCTCCGCAAAGATGACTGAATCATCTGTGAAATCAAGGTCAGAGATCTTTACATTCCCATACGATGCACTGGATCTCTCCGACATCCTCCCCAGAATCCAGTCCATCCAAGTGCTGAAAAGTGTGGGGGCCAATACACACCCCTGACAAACTCTAGTAACAACTGGGAATAAGTCAGAGATGGAACCACCACACGTCACAGCACTTTCAGTACCAGAGTTTCGTTCAGAAATCAGATTGATCAGTTTTGGTGGCACCCCACGAAGACCGAGAATCCTCTTGAGGGCATCCCGATTCACTGATTTCAACGCTTTGCAGAGATCAACATAGGCTGCAAGCAGCCCCTGCCGAAACTCTCGTCTGCATTCGATGAGGACCCAAAGAGCAAGCATACGGTCAATTGTTGACCTCTTTGGTGTAAAGCCTGACTGATCTGGGCACTGGTGCTCAAACAGATGGTGGAGAACCCGAACAAGAATTATCCGAGCAAAGATCTTGCCCGGCAATGAGAGCAGTGTCACCCCTCGGTGGTTGTTGCAGTCCTGGTGATCACCCTTCCCTTTCCAGAGAGGGACAACAAGGCCCCACTTCCAGTCAGTTGGGATGATGCTTGTGTTCCAAGCAGAGCACAGAACTGCATGCAACGACAAAATTACAGCATTTCCACCAGCACTGAGAAGTTCAGCATTGGTGTCAAATATCAGAGGAGCTTTACCCCCTTTCAAATGCTTCAGTGCAGCCTGTGTTTCCACAAACGAAGGTGGATCCCAGCTGATTGGATGGTCAGCAATAGGGATAGTAACACCCCTGCCATCCAACTCAACAACTGGTGGATCGGCCTGCGACAGCCGCTCAAAGTAACTGGCCAAGCGGGCCTTCACCTCAGACTCCTTTGTCAAGAGCCCACCAGCCTACCACCGAAGGATGGGCTTGGAGGAACACAATGCACAAATTCGTCTGCAAGCAGGATGAGAATCACTTGACCACAGGTGATGCTTCACCCTTTCACCGATTCCTCACACAAAGGCCTCCTTATCTGCCCTCAGAGCACGTACAGTTTTACGCCTCAACTCCCTGAACAGTTCAGCTCTGCCATTAAGCCTAGCCCTGCGACTCTGGTCAATGGTATCCAGTGTCCCTTGGAAGACAAAGTTCTTCGCCTGACGGTTTCCAAGAAAGGAACGTAGTTTGAAAGCGCTCGGCAACTCTTCAGGATTCCCCAAAACACCCGGACCCTCCAAATACCCACTCAGCCTGTTCGCAAACTCTTCAGCTACACTCTCATCCCTGAACTTGCCATCATCCAGCCTAGGCTGGGATGGTTCCATTCTCCTGGATTTAAGCTGCAACTTCAAAGTTTCTTCAACAAGCCTGTGGTCGGTGTTGAGGAAATGAGCACTCCGGTAGACCCTGCAGTTCTGAATCATCCTCCAGCACCCATAAACGCGCACATGGTCAACCTCTTTTGGTACTCCACCAGCATTGGAATACCAAGTCTAGCGATGAGCCTGTTGGTGCTGAAACCATGAACCAGCCACCCTAAGTCCACGACTTCTTGCAAAGTCAAGGAACTTAGTGCTATTCTGGTTCACAGTTCCAGACCCATGGGGACCAACACATGTCTCATAACCATCCCCATCAGTGCGAGTCGATGCATTGAAATCCCCCAAGACAAGAAAAGTATCTTGCCTGGGGCACCGATCAACCATAGAATCGAGTGTGGCATAGAATGCATCCTTCACCGTGACATCACTCGCCTCAGTTGGAGCATATAAAGAGACCAGGGAATTGATGCCCAAGGAGTGACGATTCCTTTGTCTCATAACACGCTCGTTAATCGGTGTTGCCTCATTTATCATGGGAGTCAGCTTATTGGACACAGCTGCAGCAACCCCTTGGGTAGGGTTACCATCAGAGTGACGAGACCAGTAATAGGTGTAACTGTCCGCTGTGATCTCACTACTATCTGGTCTCCGAACTTCAGAGTGCTGCAATATCAATGTCCAAATGCTGGAGCTCAGATGATAGCAGAGACAGGTGATCATCTCTTCGGGATAGGACATTCCAGGCACTCACTCAAAGGGACCGTCTCAGGTTAACCCAAGGAGACTGCCGCCTGGTGGACAACACCTCAGCACCACCCTGACACACACCACTGCGATCCAACTAAGAAGGTTACCCCATGCTTTTCCTCCTATCATCAAAGAATGTGGGTCCCAAAGATTTTGCTCCAATCCCGTCATCAAGTGAACTGCCCTGCGAAGGGCAGCTGCACATGAGATATTCCCATGGAGTGGGTTTTCAGTTTTCTTTGCGTTTTTTGTGTGTTTTGTGGAATGAAATGTTTTACAGTGGCTGGAGTGCAAATCCTGCCACCAACCTCTTAGATAGAGGTCCCCAACATGCAGGAGGACATCCGCAGAAAGAGTTGGGCACCAGATACGGATGGCTGTTGGCTCACAAGGAACTCCTCCACCCTTGTCCCATCACTTGTTTTCTTTGTTGTTTGTTGACTTTCATGCTTCCGGTTTGGTTCAGGGGTTTTCTATACGTGTCGTGAAAAATTGAGCTCATTTTCATCTCATAAAGCTGAGTTTTTCGAACCAGATTTGTTGTGTTTTATGTTATTGTGTTTTGTTTAGGTGTTGCCATTGGATCCCGCGCTATATTTCATGTTAATTTGTTCGTTGTTTTTGATATTCTTTTCACTTCCTATTGTCCAGGGCCTGACAGGGTCTATCATCGGATAGAAAGTCTGGAAATTCTTTGTCTCCGTGTTACTCGTTTTGTTTTCTTCTTCCCGGTATCTTGCTTCTACCTCCTCAACATTATCCTTGCTTCAAAAAAATCAAAACAAAAAAACTTTATTTCTCACTCCTTAACAATTCTCATTTCCACTTGAATTTCTTTCTGCTTCTGGTTCTCCATTTTGCCCTGCCCCTCTCATTTCTCAATATCTCCAAACTAAATCTACCTTCAATATAAACGCTCCTTCCTCCTTCAAAAGTGCTTACAATCAATTTGAAAATACATTTGAACCCTTTTGAAATGCTATACCTGTTTTCTTTCAACACCACCATGTCTCTTCTTCTTCTTCTTCTTCTTCTTCTTCTTCTTCTTCTTCTTCTTCTTCTTCTTGTTCTTCTTCTTCTTCTTCTTCTTCTTCTTCTTCTTCTTCTTCTTCTTCTTCTTTTTCTTCTTCTTCTTCTTCTTCTTCTTCTTCTTCTTCTTCTTCTTCTTCTTCTTCTTCTTCTTCTTCTTCTTCTTCTTCTTCTTCTTCTTCTTCTTCTTCATCTTCTTCTTCTTCTTCTTCTTCTTCTTCTTCTTCTTCTTCTTCTTCTTCTTCTTCTTCTTCTTCTTCTTCTTCTTCTTCTTCTTCTTCTTCTTCTTATTCTTCTACCTTCTTCTTATTCTTCTACCTTCTTCTTATTCTTCTACCTTCTTCTTATTCTTCTACCTTCTTCTTCTTCTTCTACCTTTTCTTCTTCTTCTTCTACCTTTTCTTCTTCTTCTTCTTCTTCTTCTTCTTCTTCTTCTTCTTCTTCTTCACAAGGGTTATTTTTCAAAGGGGTTTGCCCGCTCGGTGCTTGGTCTACTAATCAACCCCCGTGAGTACAGTGCAGTGTTTCTCCATGCATTCAACAAGGGATCTTATCTCCCATCCCATGATCTTTTATCTCCATTGGTCAAAGTCGGGAATCAGCAATTCGAATAAGCATCCACCCTCACCCCACCCGCTTAAGCTACATGTTCTCACTTTCTGCATCCCTCCTCACACAGCAAACCTTCAGCCGCACCCCACACACTCAAACCTTCAGCTGCACACCACACATTCAAACCTTCAGCCGCACCTCACGCACTCAAACCTTCCCCTGTACCCCACACACTCAAACCTTCCCCCACATCCCACACACTCAAACCTTCCCCCACATCCCACAAATGCAAACCTTCACCCGCACCCCCACACTCAAACATTCCCCCACACCTCACACACACAAACCTTCAGCTCCACCCCACACACTCGTTCTTTCCCCCCACACACTCTATCTTTCCCCCCCCCCCTCACATTCAAACCTTCCCCCGTACCCCTCACATTCAAACCTTCCCCTCACTCCACCCCTCAAAGCCTCATGTTACCCATGCAAAGCCCACCCCCATAGACTCCTGCACCCTCCCAACGACTCCTCTTCCATCTCTAACTGTGTGGACCTCAAATATTCAGGGACTCTGCTCCAACCTGACAGATCTCTCAATCCAGGCCGCTGCCGATAAATCGGACATCATCTGTTTAACAGAACCCTTCATCCAACAGGACATCCCGAACCCCTTTCTGTCTCTCCCCGGTTATTGTCTCCTCCGATTTGATAGGCCTGATCCACACCTCGGCAGCGGAGTTGCACTTTATATCAAGAACTAAATTTCTCACTCTCCATGTAATGATCTTACACCTCCCATTCCCCAGGAGTACCTCGAGCTATGACTTTCCCTCCACTCCCACCACTTGTTGATCTGTGGGTTCTTCTGTCCCCCTGAAATTGATGACTCGATTTACATCTCTCTGTCAGACAACATGGACAAACTTTTAACTACTCATCCCAACTCTCTCTTCCTGATATGCGGTGATTTCAATGGTCACCATGCAAATTGGCTGGTTGTTGGTAAATATCACCAACCACGGAACTTCAGCAAAGGACTTCTGTGACTCCATGGGACTGACTCAATCTGTAAAATTTCCAACCTGGATTTCTCCAAACGGCAAATCCTCCCTTCTGGACTTGGTGATGTCCAACTTCCCTGCAAATGTCTCCTGCTCTTCCTCTGCTCCAATTGGTTCATCTGATCATATGCTTATGAAAGTCGACATTTCTCTGGCTATTTTCAGAAATGCAGGTGAGTCTGGAATTTCACTCAGGCAGATCGGCAGGGACTGCAAACAGCCATCTCTCTTCAGGACTAGTCTCCCATATCAACTACCCCTGATGTTAACTCAGCCTGGAAATTCTTCTACAGAAACCTGCTCTCATTTTTTTTTTTTTTTTTTTTTTTTTTTTTTTGTATACCTTGGTCGAGGCTCGTATGAGAGCTAACACACAACTCACAGCAAGGAGGCATGAGACAAGAGGGGTGGGAGTGGAAGGGACAAAACATTGGGGAACAGACACAGGTGAACTGTGGAAGGGAGAGGGATGGGGATGGGACGGGGAACATGGCGAGGAGAAGATGGACATTACAGGGACTTTCAGGAAGGAAAGCAGGAGAATTGAAGGAAGTGGGCATGGGTGGATTATCGGGGTAGAAAAGATCGAGGATTTGGATGGGGGAAGATAAGAGGTGGTGGTGAACAGCTGTTTTGAAAGCCTGGAGGGAAGAATGGGAAAGAATAGAGTGAGGAAGTTTATTCCAAAGGCGGGAAAAAAGAGGAATGAAAGAGTGAAGATGAGCAGTGATTCGTGATTTTGGTAGTTTTACCAGAAGGGGGTTGTTGGCGGACCTTGAGCGCCCTGTGGAAATGTGGTTGGGACAAATCGCAGAGAGAGCAGGGGGGCAAGGCTGGAGAGGAGTCGGTAGAAGACAGAAAGACCACCGACCAACCTGCGGTGATTGAGTGAGAGGCCCAAAGACTCAGCTTCATTGCGGGAGATGCCAATGATCTTAAAAGCCCTGGTTTCGACAGCGTGAAGTCGAGAAAGGTGGGAGGCAGGAGCACCAGCCCAGAGGGGAGAGCAGTACTCCATCAGGCTACGGACAAAAGCTTTGTAAGTAGTCAGGAGCTCAAGAGGGCCGAGGAAGGACTTTGCACGACGGAGGATTCCCAGTCGGCGACTGGCTTTTGAGGCAAGGTTGGAAATGTGACTTTCCCAGGAAAGGTCATGGCAGATAGTGAGACCCAGAAGCTTGAAAGAAAAGACTTCTTCCAGAGGATTGTTGAGAGAAGTGGAAGGGTGGTTTTTGTAAACGGTCCTTTCGAAGAGACATAGTGAGAGTGTGAGATTTGTGTGGATTGAAAGACATGTTCCACGTGTTGGACCAGTTTGTGATTTTATCCAGATCTGCAGTGAGCGAAGAAGCTGCTGCTTGCCGGTCTGAGGGATGACAGATGGTACGGCAGAGGGTGGAGTCATCGGCAAAGAGAAATAGAGGATTTTCCAGAGAGTCCGAGAGATCATTGATGAAAACCAGAAAAAGAACAGGGCCCAGAACGCCACCTTGAGGAACTCCAGCCTGCACAGGAAGAGGGGGATGAAAGAACTCCATTTAGGGCCACACGTTGACTGCGACAGGAGAGGAAGTCTGCGAGCCATGAGTGGAGATGGCCTTGAATACCATGGGAAGAGAGTTTGGTGAGTAGGGCAGGGTGCCAGACTGTGTCAAAAGCACGTGATATGTCCAGGGATACGGCTCGGATTTCCTGTCTGGCATTGAGGACCTCCATCCATTGATGGGAGAGCAGTAGCAGCATATCCAGGGTAGAGTGACCTGGTCTGAAACCAAATTGATGATTGGAAATCAAGCCATTGGAGAAGAGGAAGGATTTCATGTCTGAAGCAATGATGGATTCCATAACCTTGCTGATGATTGGGAGAAGGCTGATTGGTCTGTAGTTACAGGGATCTGTTTTTGCACCTTTTTATGCAGGGCAGTGATGTTAGCAGATTTCCAAGCAGATGGCAGATGACCTTGGGAAAATGAGAGGGGTGAATAGAACAGAGAGAGGGTGAGCAAGAGCAGAAGAGCAGGCTTTGAGGACACGTGGGCTGATGCCGTCTGGACCGGTTGCAGAATCTGACTCGAGGTTTGAAAGCAAGCTCTCCACCTTGTCAGGAGAAAAGGATACAGAGTCCAGGGACAGTTGGGTGCGACTGGGTAAAGTGGGTAGAGATAGTGATGGGTTTGGGACACAAGATTTAGCTGCAAACACCGAGTTTAGACATTCAGCTTTATCACGTGTGGAATCAGCAGTGCGACCATTTGAGGTAAGGGAGGGGATGGAGGGGGAACATACACCAGAAACAGATTTGATTAAACGCCACCAGGATTTTGAGGAGGGAGAGAGGTCTGAGAGTTCAGACTTGAGATGAGAAAGATGTTGTTTTCTGGCTCTCCTGAGGGTAGATACACACTTGTTCCGAGCTTTGTGGAAAGAACTGAGATTGCCCTCAGTTGGGTTTGCTTTCCATGAGGCAAAGGCAAGTTGTTTCAGGACAACTGCCTCGCCACAAGCTTCAGTAAACCAAGGGCGGGAGGAAGGGTAAGACAACTGAACACGAGAGGGGATAAATCTGTGCATGAGGGAGAGCAAGTTTCTTTGAAAGAATTCCCAGGATGAGTTGATGTTTGAGAAAGTAGTGATAGGAGACCAGTCTGTAAGTTTGATGGCTGCTCGGAGACCCTGCCAGTCGGCTTGAGTGAAATGCCAGACTGGGGGGGGGTGAGGTGGTTCTGTGATGACGGGCAGAGAGATGTCCACTTTAACAAGGACGTGGTCAGAAGAACCAATTGAGCGAAGGAAGAGCAGCAGATATTGTCAGGGAAATTTGTCAAAATCAGATCCAGAAGAGATGGAGTACCATTGGTTGAGATCCGGGTCGGGAAGTTGACCGATTGAGTCAGTCCCAATGAGTCACAGAAAGCTTTTGCTGACGTCCCATGGCAGGTGAGAGAGGTACCCACACCTAGCCAACTGGCGTGATGACAATTGAAGTCGCCACATAAGAGGAAGAGAGAGTTTGGATGAGAAGATAGAAGATGGTCCATGTTTTCGGAGAGTGAGGTGTAGATGGAGTCATCACTGTTCGGTGGACGGTACAGTACACATATAAACATGAGGTGGGAGTGGAGGGGAAGCCGAAGCCAGAGGTATTCCTGGGGGTGTGGGGGAGTGAGAGCAGTGCAGGGAGAGTGAGGAATAGAGTCTTTGATGAAGAGAGCAACACCTCCACCAGGACGAGGCTCAGGTCTGTCATACCGTAAGAGGGAGTAACCAGGGAGAGATACTTGGGAGAGGAAAGTTTCTGTTAGGCAGATAATGTCTGGTTTGTCAGTGGCAACCTGCATGGAAAGATCTGAAAGGTTTGAGCGAAGGCCCCGGATATTTGAGGTCCACACATTTAATGAAGAGGTAGGGGAGGAGGCTTTGGGTGCAGGAGGTGGAGGGGGCGGGGAGGGTAGGATGAGGGACGAGGGGGAGGTAAGGAGGGTTGCTGAAGGAGTGTGGGATATTGCAGAATAGCGAGGGGAGGGGGCCGAATGAGGAGGAGAAAAGGCTCTGTGGTGCTGGGAGAGAGGGGGACAAGAGACAAGGAAGATGGCAGTTGAGGATTTGAGGAGGTGGGAGGAAGAGATGGAGGTGAGAGGGCAGTGGAGGGAGGCAGGCTGTTGGATGAGAGGGGGGCAACTTAGAGAAGGAAGAGTGAGGGGGATGAAAGGTGGGAGAAAGGTGAGGGGGGAATTTTTGAAAGAGGTGAGAGGGAGGCTTGGAGGGAGAAGAGTGGGATGGTTGCTTTGAGAGTGAGAGTGAGGGGTGAGGGGGGTGAGTTGGCACTGAAGTTGGAAAAAAAGAATGGTTGATGGAAAGCGAGCATCCATGGCAAACTGTGGTTTTTAAAAGTTTTAGGTCGGAGATGCGATTTAACACAATTCTTGATGGATGCAATGAAGGCGAATTCAGAGCATGGAGAGAAGAAGCGCTGTAATAGTTGGATTTTTTAGGCAAGGAATGAAGGAGAGGTCGAAATGAGAGCAGTCTGTTAAAATAGCAGAAGAGAAGTGCATTGTGAAACAGTAAAGAGTACCACATGTGTGAGAGGAAGATGAAGCATTATAAGATCGTTTTTGTTGTTAATATTAATGTATGAGAGAGTTCAACAGATTAGGTCATGAAAGTGTAAAAAAAAAAGAAATCGAGGAAGACGAGGAGGAAGTTAAGAGGAAGAAGAAGTAGCAGAATCGGGAGAAGGTGAGCGTGTTGTTGTTATTGTTGGTTTTTTTTTTTTTTTTTTTTTTTTTTTTTTTTGAGATAAGAAAGAGATTAGTTGGGAGAATGGGGGATGTTTGGAAAGTGGGGAGGATGAAAATTGAAGGTAATGGGGAGGATAGAAATTGAAGGTAATGGGGAGAAAAAAACAAACAAACAAAAAAAAACGATCGAACACCGAGTGGAACCGGTAGGCCTCAAACCTAGGACTAGGCCTCAAACACCAAGTAAGAACGTCGACAAAAATACTCACAAAATAGCACGATTTTTGAAACAAAACCGAACTAGGAACACACATTAACATGTAGGTGAGAAAATTAAACAGTTAAAACGGGACAAATAACAACCGGAACTTAACTTTGAGAATGTCAGCAGGGAGCCCCGAAGGAGACCTCTTGCCGCTCAAAACCGGAACCGGAAGTGATTAAACCGGAACTCATGCACAGATTCATCCCATCTCGTCCTCAATTATCCTACCCCTCTTCCCACCCATGGTACACCGAATCATGTGGTGAAGTAATTGCTCTGCAACAACTTGCTTTCTCTTCCTGGAAGGCTAATCCGACTGAAGGCCATCTCAATGCATTCCAAAAAGTCCAAAACAAGTCTGTCCACTCTCAGGAGAGCCATAAACAACGTCTGTCTAACCTCAAAGATGAACTTTCAAACTTGTCTCCCTCCTCTAAAACCTGGTGGTGCCTTGTTAAGTCTGTCTCTGGAGTATGCTCCCTTCCATCCCTTCCCTCTCTTCAAATAGCACCACAGCTGACTCTCCTCGTGATAAGACTGAATGCCTTAATTCTATGTTTGCTTCCAAATCTTGTGTCCCCAATCCCTCACTCTCGGTCATGACCCATCCTTCCCTATCATACCCAACTGCTCATGGACTCTGTCTTTTGCGCCTAAAGAGGTGTGTCACTCCAGGGAATTCTTTCATATCTTCTCCCTGTCAAGGCTGGAGTGCCCCAAGGCAGTGTTTTGGGCACAGTCCTATTCCTGATCTTCATGAACAATCTCTATGAATTCATGAATAACTATGGAAAATTCTCTTTATCTATTTGCTGATATTTCCACCCTCTGCCGTGACATCCCTCATTATTCAGACAGGAAGGCTGCAGCCTCTTCCCTCTCTTCAGCCCATGGAAAAAAAATCACAAGCTGGTCAAACACTTGGAATATGTCTTTCAATCCTGACAAATTTCACATTCTCACTATCTCTCTCCGAAAGGACCATCTGGCAAACCACCCTATCTACTTTCTTAGCAGTCCTCTTGAGGAAGTTCAGCCATGATCTTTCTTGGGCAAACCACATTTCAAAGTTGGCCTCCAACGCCAGCCACCGATTGGGCATCCTTCATTGTACAAAGTGTTTCCTTGGCACACCTGAACTTCTATCCACCCACAAGGCTTTCATCCACAGCTTCATGTACTAATCCTCGCCCCTTTGGCTGGCTCCCCTGCCTCACACCTTGCTCAGGTTGACACAGTGGAAACCAAGGCCTTCAAGATCATTGGCATCTCTCTTCCTATGATCTTGAAGATGACGTTGAGTCTATGGGCCGAATACAACACCATCGCAGACAGGTTGGTGGTCTCTCTGTCTTCTACTGCCTCTTTTCTGGTCTTGCCTCCCCCCCTGCTCTGTCTGCGATATGTCCCCCCCTATATTTCCGCAGGGCACTCAAGGTCCGCCAACAACCCCCTTCTGGTAAAACTACCAAAATCACGAATCACTGCTCACCTCCACTTATTCGTTTCTCTTTTCTCCTACCTGTGGAACCAACTTGCACATTCTCTTCAATCTCATTCTTCCCTCTCGGTCTTCAAGACAGTTATTCACCACCATCTCGGATTGTTCCCAATCCAAAACCATGATCTTTTCTACCTTTGATAACTCCCCTCCTCCTGCCCCCCACTCCTCCCAATCCCTCCTCCTCCCAAATTTCCAGTTTTCCCTCCTGAGAGTTTCCTTCTGTGTCCATCTTGTCCACCCTATGCATCCTCTCCTGCCTCTCATTTCTCCCCACACCCATTGCTTGTCCAAGTCTCCCTCTATCTTGGCCTTTAACTCTGCTGTTGGTGTTTCCCCACTCTCTCTACTGTTCCTTTTGTCCTGTTGTGTGTTGATCCCTTCAGAATACTAATTCTATCTCTTCCACAAGCCTCAACTCTGAATACCAAAAAAAAAAAAAGTTATCCCTTATCTTCTCGATGTTAGCAATAACACGAAACTTTACACACATAATGTGAAGTTTATGTTAAAATCGAAACCCAGAATGCACACCACTTGTCATCCTTGTTTTTTTATCCAATCAAGGCTCGTGGAAGAGCTAGAACACAGCATGGACCAGTACGTAACATAACAAAAGGAACAGCAGAAAGAGAAGGGGGAAATCCCAACTTTAGGGCTGAGGGACAAAATAAATGGAGACGGACAAACAAGGGATGCGGGTCACGATGAGGGGTAATGGAGAACGCAATGGGTGGAAAGATGCATCTACAGAAGCAAAATTTGAGGGTGGGAGATGGGGTGTTGATTTAACAGATTCTCTGTTCTCTGTGTATGGGCAGCCTGGCTGCCAGGTAGATATAATTTATTGGAAGCATGGCTGTACCTATGATGTTGTGCTCCTCTACCAGTACACTGGTGCTCATTTCATTGACCTTCGAAGGATGACAGGCTGAGTCAACCCCACCTGGTGTTAATACAGCAGCCAACAGGGCTTGAACTCAGGACCCGGAGATCCTAAGCCAGCCACCCTAGCTTCTAAACCAACACCAGGCCTGGTTTAAGAGATAAAGAAATAATCATGGTTTTGGATGGTGGTGAACAGCTGTCTTGAAGACCTGGAGGGAAGAATGAGATTGAAAAGAGTGTGGAAATTGGTTCCACAGGTGGGGAAAAAAGAGGAACAAATGACTGGAGGTGAGAAGTGATCCTGGATTTTTGGAGTTTCACCAAAAGGGGTTTCTGATGGACCGGACCATGTGTGCCCTTCAGATGCCTGGGTAGCACAAAGCACGGAGAGGGAGGAGGATGCAAGACCAGAAAGGAGGTGGAAGAAGATGGAGAGATCACCAACCTGTCTGTGTCAGCGTAGTTATAGACCCATTGACTTGGCTTCATTGCAGGAGATTCCAATAATCTTGAAGTCCTTGGTTTCCACTGCGAAAAGTGTGAGGCAGGGGCGCCAGCCCAGAGGGAAGAGCAGAACTCGATCAAGCTGCAGATGAAAGCCTTGCAGGTGGATAGGAGTTCAGGTGTGCCAAGGAAGGACTTGCATGATGGAGGATGCCCCAGTTGGTGACTAGCTTTGGAGGCCAACTTAGAAATGTGGTTCACCCAAGAGAGATCATGGCTGGGAGTGAGACACAAGTGTTTGAGTGACTGAACTTCTTCAGAGACGGTTGTTAAGAATGTCGATGGGATGGTTTTCTGTATGGTCCTTTCGGAGAGATAGAGTGAGTGTGTGGGATTTCTCAGAATTTAAAGACTTATTCCAAATGTTTTGACCAATTTGTGATTTTTGTCAAGGTCTGAAGAGCGTAAAGAGGCTGCTGCCCATGTATCTGAAGGATGATGGATTTTACGGCAGAGGGATGGCGTCGTCAGCAAAGAGATAAAGAGGATTTTCTAGAGAGTCGGAGAGATCAGTGGAGTATGTTGATGAAGATTCCAGAGAATACATTGATGAAGATTAGGAAGAGGATGGGGCCCACAACACTGCCTTGGTGGTACTCCAGCCTTGCCAGGGAGAGGAGACTAATTATATTCTCACCCAACCCCATTTTTAACAACTTCATAATGCGAATTCAAAACATAATTTTCCTTCAGATGAGTGGATTACATCCACACTCCTAATAACATATTGGATCTGCCATAGCCTCAATGGTCCACAAGATCTCTCTATGATCAAATCACAAGGATTAGTCCAGCTATTATAGCCCTTGCAATTGTGACCATTAATTTACACACACACATGCTAACTCACTCCATGGGCATGCTCAGAAGAATGAAGAACCAGCCAGTTTTGTTTACAAAAATAAACTAATTTGTTCAACTTTGGCACATGTATTTACAATCACCATTCCAATGATTCATCCAAAGTTACATTGTTCCGGAGGGAACTGAAGGTTTGCTTTCCATCTGCCTATCTGTCCGTCCGTCCCACCTGTGGTTTTTCAGACTTTTTTTCCCATACCCTTTCACATGTTCAACTGAAACTTGGTACTTCGCTTTATCATGATAAGTTACAGAACAAGTTCGAGTCTCAAGGTGTTTTGTCAACTTTACACAGAGTTATGCCCTTTTTGGACTGAGAAAATATCACATCGGAAGAGGACATATATTGCAAAGCAATTCTCGCTCTTGTCAACTATCTCGTTATGATCAAACTGGCAGTCTTGGAGGTTTTAAACCAGCGAGAGTAAGCTGGGCAGAAGTAAGGGAGGGGTGATTCAATGTTCATCATGGTTCTCGTGAAACATGGCAAAGTTCATGTTCCAGTCGTACCTGCACACGGAGGATGCCGACTCTGTCAGGCAAGAGCAGTGGAACGGCGTAGACACCGTCAGTTGGGCCCATCTTCACCCAGGTTGTCATCACAGGAGAACATGCAAGCACAGACCTTTCAGGTGGTGAACTAGGATGTGTCCTGGCTCTTGTCCAAACACACCCAGCTCTGGCTTAATCTCCAATGTTTGCCTACTCTTCTCCTCAAATCCATGCTGTTTGGGGTTTTAGTGTCCAACCAGCTGACTTGAGTCAACATTACCTTCCAAGCCAATCGGAAGGTCCAACCTTATCACAAGGGTGTGGTTCTCCCTTGCTTAGTCCCGATTAATCTTCCAGAGCATTGTCACTTTGCATCTCCCCAAAAAACTGTGACTGAACATCATCAGATATGCCTCGTCATTGCTCTCCTCAAGGAGTTATTGAATGTGCAGCTTGGAGAAACACAATGACTGCAATTTTCCACATTTTCTTTTCAATTCTCTTCAGTCGCTGCATCGCAAAATCCATACGAAGACAATACAAACAAAACCGAAGCATTGTCGCCAACTCGAGGTTCATGACTACCAACAGGTTGCAGTCAGATGACAAACCACACCCCAAGTCACGGAGCCAGTTGTGGCCCGGATTCCATTCAGTTAGAGGAAACGGACTTCTTCAGCCGTTTTTACAGCCATTTTTCCCTGCTGTGCAGGGGTTAGCTTTTCTTGAGGCAATGTTTTATGGCCGGATGCCCTTCCTGACGCCAACCCTGGTCGCCTCTTACGACACACAGGGATATGGTACACCTATTCTAACCGGGGCATACACCCGGACCAGTACACTGGTACTCATTTTGCCAACCTCGGAAGGATGACAGGCTGAGTCAACCCCCTGGTGTTAATTCAGCAACCAACGGGGCTTGAACTCAGGACCTTAGGATCCCAAGCCAGCCACCCTAACCACTAAGCCAACACCAGGCTTTGTTTAAACACTAAACGGACTGTTTAAACAAATATTAGAGTTGGGAAATTGAACTTGCACCACAATGTTAGAGCGACAAAACAAACTGTATTTACAATCTACACATTTTAACCAAATTATCCAGATTACCTTAAACCTATCTTTCACTAAGCAAATACACAGAAGCAACAGTTCACCAAAATGTGTCAACACAATCTGAATTCTGACACCCACAGTCACAGTTTGTGAGCACGTTGAGATTTTGTATCGAGCACCTGATGGTTGACTTGATGGTGCAGTGAGCAGTAGAGGCACTTGCAGCTAATTTGTAACGAAGACGAGTGTGAACTAGGTGATAAAGCAGTACCAGAAAATGACATTATAAGATCAGTGCTGTGCAATGGTGCTGAGGAACGGTTCTTCGTTGAGCACAAGCTGCATGCCTCACTTCGTCGTCTGGTTCACACATGTTATAACCTGCATTGCCTCATCTCTCAAGGGTCAATCCTATGGCTGTCTATGTCTCCAAGGCCATAACTTGTTCGAACATGGCTTCAGCTGCCTGGGTAAATCCCTAACCTACTACTCAGCGGTGATATTGTCCAACAGTGCTTCTGACCCGTGGCAGGTTGTAAGTTACCTCCAGTTATGTTTTCATCCCCGTTTGTTACTTGTGAAATCGAAGATTCACAAGTATATTGGTTGGTTTGTTTGTCTGTCTGTCTGTCTATGAATGTATGACAATCACCTACAGGTCAAATTTTTACTCCAAACTTCACAAAACATAACCACCTGGTGGAGGTAGTCACAAGTAAGAAACCTATTGTTTTTGAGGTCAATTTGCCAAAAGGTCAATAAATAAATCATCAATTTTAATCCAAATCCACTTTATATCGATATATACTGCACAAGTAATTGAAACATTTCTTTCAAAATGTAAAAGGATGTAGGGATGATATGCCAAAAAGCGTGTCAACAAGGTAGGGATGGTCACAAGAGATTATCATGTGAAACCATCCCTACATCTCTCTTTGAATAATGGTTGTTGCTTGTCCATCCATCCGTTCATTTGCAATGATAGTACATGTTGATCGTTTTCATGTACGAATTCAACCAGTGATATATCTAACCAGACTGGGATGTCAAAGTTTCTGCAGATGTGCCAGTGTATTACTCCACAAACCGTGTTGTGCCCTTGTGTGTACAGTTGGTCTGACATGAGCTTTTTACATCCCGATCCGAGGTGGCTCATACTTTCCATTTCTACCTTGCAGATTCTACACTTGTCCAAATGACACAGTCCAATCATTTTCTTAAAGCCTCTGGTGTAGTGTCCCTGGTCTTGGGAATAAATAATGATTCGTTCTCCATCCCAGTGGAGCTGACCTCCTCTTAGCCATTCCAATGAGCCTTCTTTGTCCATGTCCAATCTGTCCAACTCTTTTTTTTTTCTTTTTTTTTTTTAAAATACCTCCCTTCTCTTTTGTCATCCTCCCAGTTGTCAGTGTATACCTGTTGATATTTCGCTTTACATTTTTCTTTTGTCTTTTTTTTTTTTTGCTATCATTGGGACTGCATTAGTTGCTGTTTCGGTTTTTTGCATGACATCTTCCATTTGCACCTGTCTTTGAGAATTTTTTTGTGAGGTGGGTTAGGGATGCCTTTTCTGTCTTGCTGTCTTCATGTTTGCATACACATTGTATTCGGTAGTCTGTTGAACATTTCATGTTCTCAGCTAATCCTACAGTCATCGCATTGTGCATTTGGTTGAGTTCCATCAGGCTGCTACCTTCAACTTATCTCGGCAGGTACATTCGCGGTATGCACCAATTTTTGTGGACCTTTTTGTGGATGGTGAGGAGTTTCCTTGTTTTGATATCTAATTTATTGATTTCTGCTTATGGCCAGTTTATTATTTCATAGCTGTATTGGAATACTGGTACTACAGGTTGGTTTATGGCTTTGATTTTGTTCTTTGGAGAAAGGTATGCTTTCATGATCAGCCTTGTTCTACATGGGTATTCTTTGGCAATTGTTTTATGCATTTGTTTATAACATACTTTATAGCATGATATTTCAAAAAGTTGTGGATGAGTTATGACCAAACTCGGTAGATGAGTTGGTTAGGTGACAATAACAATCAATTTGACTTTGGTTCAGGTCTGGACACATTTGGACCAATGCATTTGAGGCCAAAATTAATGAAGACAGCCTACTGATGGGCATGAAGAAATTGCTCCAGTGGCGAATGAAAACATGTGTGATGTGTTTGAACTCATCAACACTGTTCCTTATTCTCCACCCTGTCACCTTGAGTTTCAGCTTTAACCATTCATCCCCCCCATCATCCAAACAAGGTACGGCTGTGGCTGTGAGGAGACAATGATGATGGAATTGTTGTGAGGTGTGGGTTGCTATGTAGCTTATCTGGGCCCTGGCCTAATGTTTTAACCCAAATTTGGTCGAATTCTGACTGGTGGGTCTGGAGAGGAAGGTTTTTGAAGGAATTTATGTGATTTTCCCAAACGTTTATAAAGTCTGCCATTTTGACACACTTCCGGTCAAGTGATCTGCATGACTTCCGCAATACAATTAACATCCCTACCCTATTAACATGGGATGTGCCATTAACATCCCTACCCTATTAAATGACATCCTTACCCTATTATTAACATCCCTACCCTACCCATGACTTCCGCAATACAATTAACATGGGAGCATTCTGACTGGTGGGTCAAGAGAAGAAGATTTTGGAAGGATTTTGCGTGACCGCCATTTTGACACACTTCCACTCAGGTGATCAGTATATATATATGTTGTTGCGGTTATGGAAAAGACTCCCATGCATTCAGAGATGTGTAGGATTTCCCAGAGACAGATATTTCTTTTGATTGTACTTAGATTTCCTACCTATTGTATAGAGGGATTTTGGGAGGGAGATAAGTTGTGAGCCAGCACGATCAATTTCTCTTTAATCCCTCCATCTCTCAATCCTTCTTTTGACCATTCTTTAACTCCAGCTACCAATCCATCACCAGCCCCTCACTTGTTGCCTTTCAAACCCCATAACTGGCATGGAAAATTTCCTTCACATCACCTGAATTCACTCTTTCGTTGCTCAATCTCAAAGCCCTCCCCTCCTACTTTAGCCTCAAAATCCCCACTTTACACCACACTTTCAAGCTGTTGGCGTTTCATTCCATATCCAAAACCACCCCCTGACCACACACATCACAAATTACCTGATTACTTTGATTACTTCAATACAATGGACCCGAATAACTCTACTCTAACTCGATACAAAAGATGGATGCTTCAGGACCAGGAAGGTTCCGTCAAATGGAGCATGGATAAGGAGATGGCTTGGTCCATGAACCGTGGTTCCTTGCTGGGGTAAAGGTGGACGTTTTAGGACTGGGAAGGTTCCATTAAATGGAGCGTGGATAAGGAGACGGCTTGGTCCTTGAGTTGTGGTTCCTTGCTGGGGTAAAGATGGATGCTTCAGGACCAGGAAGGCTCTGTTAAACGGAGCGTGGATAAGGAGACGGCTTGGTCCTTGAGTTGTGGTTCCTTGCTGGGGTAAAGATGGATGCTTCAGGACCAGGAAGGCTCTGTTAAACGGAGCGTGGATAAGGAGACTGCTTGGTCCTTGAGTTGTGGTTCCTTGCTGGGGTAAAGATGGATGCTTCAGGACCAGGAAGGCTCTGTTAAATGGAGCATGGATAAGGAGACAGCTTGGTCCATGAATCGTGGTTCCTTGCTGGGGTAAAGGTGGATGTTTTAGGACTGGGAAGGTTCCATTAAATGGAGCGCGGATAAGGAGACGGCTTGGTCCTTGAGTTGTGGTTCCTTGCTGTGGTAAAGATGGATGCTTCAGGACCAGGGAAGGCTCCGTTCAGTCTTAGAGACTCACGAGTGGAGATGATGATCGGTGGTGGCGGCGTGTACACACGCACACCAACATGAATTGTGATTTATACATGCACATGCACGATTGTGTTTGTACATGCACATGAATCGTGATTATACAAATATTACACATATTATATGCAAGGAAACGCAAGGAAATTAGACACAGGTGGAGGAAATTCAGCCCATCATGCCTGCACCACATCAACACCACAACAATTTATCAACACCAGATCAAAATAAGAAAATGCAAAATGTTTTTGTGTGTGTGTGTGTGTTTTTGTTTTGTAGATTTTGTACTTTTTTTGTTTTTGTTTTTATCCAGGGGAGGGGACATGGGCTTGGGTAAAAAAGTACACAACATGAGCCACACAACACCCCTTGACAAGTCCCCCACCAACAGCACTCCGTACACATGCACACAATCACCCATCAATGCTCAAGCTACCTAAAAGTCCTGCCAACATCCCCATACCCCTCTATCTCCATAACTTCCAGGTACCTATCCAATTACAATTTAAACTTATCGACTGCTTCTGCGGCCACCACCTTTCCAGGGAAACCATTCCATGCATTAACTACTCTCTGAGTAAAAGTCCCCTGCCTGACTACTGTCTTAACTCTTCTCTTCTTTACTCTCAAGCCAAGGCCCCTGGTCTTATCACTGTCTACTCTGTTGAATAATTCATCTGCACTTATTTTATCTATACCTTTCATTATCTTAAACATCTCCATCATATCTCCTTGTAACCGCCTCCTTTCTAGTGTGTGATCACACACATTATATATACGTACATATTATTTACACACACACACACACACACACACACACACACACACACACACACACACACACACACACACACACACACACACACACTCTACCCCCCTCCCCTCCACTCCCCCATCTCTCTTTCTTTCTCTGACCTCTTCTCTCTCTATGTGTAAATGACATCTTGTGTCAATCAAGCCAGGAAGGCTGGGAGCAACAATTCACATTTATTGCCACATCTGATGGAATTTAAATTCTCCAATGGCAGCGAGATGCCCCATTTGAAACTGTTGGTTCGATATTTGTCAATTTTGATTTCCTAGCTCTGACACCAATCAAAAATTTTCTGTTGGTGTCAAAGCCAGTGACCAATTGCAATTTAATAGTTGGATTTTTCTTTTAAAGTTTAATATACCCAATTTCCAACTTTCTGTTTCGCCAAAATTTTAGGAGTCGTAGAGTATGCTTTGGTGGTGTGGTATTTGGAGAGCAATCCAATGTGTATTTCATGCAGGAATAATCGGGGGAGTTGGGGGTTCCCTCTGTGTTTACATGGTGCATATGAGTTTGGAGGCGAGGGGAGCAAAATGTCTTCCATATTTGCTAATGTAATAAATAGATTGCCATGAAATCTTTTTTTCTTCACCATGGAAAAGCAAGGTAGAACTGACAGTTGGAGGAGCATCAAAGGGATGGATGAGGAAAGGAGGAAACACTGAAACTAGCTCATAAGATAGTTCAGTTGTGAAGGGTTAATGGGGGGTAATAAAGGTCATTTGTTATTACTTTATTTTGATAGAGAAGGGAGTGAAGACAATACAGAAAAAGAAAGTATACTATGATATCATTAGGAGTGGGGATGGAAGGGAAAGAAGTTTGGGAAGAGGTTGTGGGGATGGTGGGGAAGTGGTATGTGCTATATGGTGGGGATGCACTGATGGTCAAAAGTTTATGCTATTTACATATGTAACCTGTCGCAGACTGTGCGCTGTCTCTTAAAGCTCATGTTGTCACTTGTACTTACAACACACACACACACGCACATACATTATCAGACACGATCATATTTGTATATGGAGTGATGAAGACACTCTTTGGGATTCAAAATCTTGGATTCCAGCATCACGAGTTGGTGCTTACATGAGAACACCAAACAGGCAAACCATGCTGTTCAGGATGGAGCGATTTCCAAGGGAGTGGGGGATCCGACTACCAGGTATTCCCAAGGGATTGAGACCTGGAGAGTAAATTAAGCAACTATTTCTTCTGCACAGACATCCTAATACAAGTTGAATATCGCAGCATATATTTTAAAGAAACAAAAGTCTTCCATTAGGTGCCACAGCCAAGTATATTCTCCCCACAATTTCTTGTCGGCCATCATATCATTCCCAAGCATAGCCAAGATCTTAACAGCAACAACAAAGCTTGTGGTAACATGGTTGTGCTCTTGGCTCAAATATGTTTATGTCTGGCCAGGACTGGTAATGTTTATTCTTTTACTCCAAAAGTAAGACATTTTTGCTTTATTCTGTCTGGCCTGGCTAAGATTTTGTTGTATGATAAAAAATGAGTTATTTAATGAACACGCATCTAGATCGCCCTCCCCTCCTTTTGTGTTACACTGAGCATAGTTGAGCTGAACTCTTGGTAAGGCCAATATGTTACCTGCAGGCTTTTGCATGCCAGAGTGCAGCTTGCAAATACATCCTGATATGTGGTGAGTTAACCGACAACTTGATTATTTGTAGAAACCCACCACTACCCAACCCATGCCCCTCCAGCTCTCGCACCTTTTCACCAGAAGCCCTTACCTTGTTACCATCCCTAAGTCGAAGCGACACGTTCACCTCCTTTCATCCATAACCGTATTTGATCGGATGGTGGAACCATCTTTCCGAGTCTGTTGCCTCATGTTCTTCCCTTCACCACCACCTCATTGTCTCTAACATTTCTACTTCTGAGCTTTTCTTCACCTGCTGAGACCTTAGCCTCCTTTAACTTGCAACCCATCTCTTCGGGTTGTGGTGGATCTGTGCATTCTCATCCAGCTGTTTCTCCTTTGCCCCCACTTTGTCTGGTGACCCATTTTTCCTTTGTTGTTCTGCTTTTCCATGAGCCTGAACACCTGCATCACAAAGCAACGGTACACTACCAGACGTTGTGGAAGGTAACACTTCAATATTAAAACAAAAAAATTGTTGACGGTGGGTGAGTGACAAGTAATCTGAATCTTTTCCCTGCTTTGCTTCATTGTGGGGTAAAATAACTTATGTTTAACCAAAGTGACCAAAATGGGAATTTCTACAGCAGAGCAGTTCTCCCCATTTGTTTTATTCCACCTCTTCTCTGACTTCAAGCATGCTGCTCTTGCCCCATTCTGCCCTAATTCTTCTTTTGGTCCTTTCGTCAACACTCATCTTCCTGAATCGACCCCAATCTGCCACCTTCGATCCTTTATCACTCTTTTCTGTCATTTCTAGAATTCCATACCATCATCTTAGTACTGCAGCATAGCAAACCAATTGTTCGACTTTTCATAAAAGCACCAAAATTGGGACATATGTTTACTAATGTATTCTGAACAATTCTGGATATGGAGCCACTCGAGATTTTGCCTTGGTCAGCTTTGAAAATGGCCGCCATTCTACTTTAACAACATGGGATATCTGTCATTGTTATTCTCTTTGTAGTTTTCTCAGAGGTGATAAATACTCCATGTGACGTGCATTTACAAAGGAAAACAATATAAATGTCATTTGTGTTGATTTATTATATTTCCAACCATTGTATCGGGGAAAAATGGTCATTTTTATGGGAAAATCCATTTTCGCACACAGCATCAGTGACAGGTTCAGAAGTATTTTGTTGTGGTGGTGGTAGTGGTGGAAGTGGTGTTGTAATTGGTAATATTGGCTACATGTGGACCATGCTGCAGAACATGACCACCGTCGGATTCAAGTTCGAACCGTAGACACCGATGTCGTCGTCTTGGCGGTGATGGTAGCCCAGGCACTACCATGCGTGGATGAACTCTGGATTGCCTTTGGGACGGGCAAGAACTACCGCTGCATCCCTGCCCATGAAATAGCTGCCTCCCTCGGTCCACAGAAGGCACGTGCCCTCCCTGTCTTCCACGCCATGACCGGATGTGACACGGTATCAGCATTCGTGGGGCATGGGAAGAAATCTGCCTGGGCCACATGGAACTCGTTTCCAGAACTGACAGATTCTCTTGTGACCTTGACCACCACGCCAGTCAACATCCAGGATGACACAATGCACTGCATTGAAAGGTTTGTGGTGCTCCTCTATGACCACACCAGTCCATATACGGACGTCAACGAGGCCAGAAAGAAACTCTTTGCCTAGAGGAACTCCGTCCAGCGCATCCCACCTACCTACGATGCTTTGGAACAGCATGTGAAGAGATCAGTCTTCCAGGGTGGCTATGTCTGGGGGCAGGTCTTGGTCCCTCAACCCGTGCTTCCATCACCAACAAGCTGGGGCTGGCGGCAAACAGAGGATGGGTCCTACAAACTGCTCTGGACCACACTCCCTGAGGCTTCAAAAAGCTGCTTCAAGCCAGTGTCGTGCGGCTGCAAAAATGGCTGTAGAAACCGCTGCAAATGCAAGAAGGCTAATCTGCAGTGCACTGGACTGTGTGCTTGTGAAGGAGAATGCCAGTAGACAGACGCAGAAGACACAGACTGAGATGTCGGCCTAGCTGAGAATGTGCAAATGCAAAGTCGCATTGCTTGTAAAAGTGTTGACTTCTTGATCCAGAGCCAGTACGCTTGAGCTCAGAAACTCATATTGTACTAGACTGATGTATGCGTGTACCATGTGTCCTGGTGGAATGGTAGTCGACAGTAAACCGTAGCCGCTTCAAAGTGAAGTGTGCAATAATTTGACTACATTTTCTGAGTTTGTCATTATCACGATTATCAGTTCCCTTTTCAAAATAGAGTAAAGTATGTAATCGATAATGCAATTTTTGTTGATTCCAAACCCATTGAATGTGATGAATATCATTTGACTCTTGTTCTCCAGGCAATAATGGGTACTTTTCAGCAAAAAGTTTCAGGAGAGCAGCAATTTACAAATCAAATAATGGCTTTTTTACCGAAAATACTGGCTCGTAATATTTTAATACGCCTTTTCATGGTCAATTTACTGAATTTTACACTTTCCTTATATCTACCACCAATACAATAAGAAAATAAGAGCATATAGCAAATTTCGCTAAAGTAGAATGGCGGCCATTTTGGAAAATGGTCGCTGAAACTAACCAAGGCACAATCTCGGGTGGCTCCATATCTAGAATTGTTCGGAATACATTATTCTACATGTGTACCGATTTTGGTGCTTTTATGCAAATTTGAACAATTGATCTGAAATATCAGACGATGCTGCAGGACTATCTACTCTGAGTGAGTACTGTCATTCATTAAAAAATTTAAACATGCATTTTGCTCGTAATATTGCATTCAGATACTGTATGTTAAGCATAACGCTTGGTTAAACTTTTGTAAGTCCTTATTTCTCCAGGGAAAAGGTTTATTTTTTGGTTTATTGGTTTATTGGTTTGGCAAAATCAAGTTTGGTTTATCGACTAGAGAGGGCTTCACTTAACATTTAATCATCGTTCTTTTCTTGAATAAATATCTTGAAAGGAAGATTTTAATGTCATTTGGTGCTCTTTTATGCTCGCTTGCCCCCCCCCAAAAAACACGCTCAATTGGCCCTGCCCCTCCCATGACGTCATCTCGACCTCGTGTTCAGCACTTTCTCCATCATGATTTGACTATTGTCGTAATCTGGGGTTTCTTGATCTCAAAATTATTTGTCAAATTCATTTTCTGATGAGTCTGAAGTGAGTTGTGCTTCCATTATCCATTGGATGCTGACGATCTTTCCCTTGATGACGTCATGGCAGTTAATGTGGAATTTTTAGGCGCGGCACTAGACGGGTTTGCTGTTTTTAACTGTAACACCTCAAAAAATTATTGCGATTAAAAACCACATTCAGTTATTTGTTTATTACTTAAAAATCAATATAATCACATCAAAAATAAATAAATTATTTTTTCTGATTCTGTGGATCTTTAAGGCCCAGAAATAGGCCAGTCGGTTTGCCATTATACCTTCCCAGTGGTAGTCATGACAGGATTTTAGAATTCGGCTGGCATACTGGACACAATGGCCTGCTATGATATAAAAATTTTCTGTGAGATCTTGAGTATAAACAAGCAAGTGTTTTGGCTGAACATTACTCAAATTTATAAGAATGCACACACAGCTGGTCAAATACAGTTGTGAAGAATGAAAAAGGCCCGAACAAGTGTACCCTAATCGCCTGTCTTTGTATCCTCATAGAAACACATTTGACGCTACCTTCCTTGTATTACATGGGAAACTAGATAGTTAATAGAACACCTAACCCCCACATTGTCTTGAGAAACAAGGACATGGGCGAGGTCTACGAGCGACAATATTGATTGGTCTTGATGACGTAAAATGCCGAAATATTTTGTCCAAATACTGCTAAACAGACGAGTTTTGAATGTGCTAATAAGGCGATTTGTGCTCCACAATGTTGAAGTATCTATCTATAATTCCAGCAATGTCTGTCTGTCTGTCTGTCTGTGTGTCTGTCTGTCTGTCTGTCTGTCTGTCTGTGTGTCTGTGTGTCTGCGACCGCTGTTTCTCGACAACCACTGGTCTGATCTAATTGAAACTTGCCAGGTATATTGCTAGGGCACTGTGGATGTTCCTTTTCAAGGTTTGATATTAATCAGACAAGTGGTTCCCAAGTTATGGGCATTTATTTACCAAACCAATGACAGGACACGGTGCTATGACGTCATGATTGACGTCACAATTCTTCTTCGTCCCTTTTTTTTTTGCATGTACGGGCACGAGAGAGCGAAGGAACGGCCTGTGTGGTTGTTGTTTCTGGCACGCAGTTTGAAGGTTTTTTGTTTTTTTTGCACGTACGGGCAGGCAAGAGTGAAGGAACGGCCTTTTTATGTTTGTTTCTGGGAGGCGGTTTTTTTTTTTTTTTTGCACGTACAGGCACGCGAGAGTGAAGGAACCATGGCAGTTGATGTGGAATTTTTAGGCGCGGCACCAGACGGGTTTGCTGTTTTTAACTGTTAATACCTCAAAAAAATTATTGCGATTAAAAACCACATTCATGACAGGTCATGACAAGGACAATGTGTGGTAGTTGTTTCTGGCACGCGTTTTTTTTTTTTTTTGCAGGTACGGGCACGCGAGAGTGGAGGAACGGCCTGTGTGGTTGTTTCTGGCACGCGGTTTGAAAGTTTTTTTTTTTGCACGTGCGGCCACGCACGTACGGGCATGTACTAGTATAATTAAATTTAAATAAAAAAGACTGTAAAGGTTATGTTAAAAAAAAAAACACTTGGAAGTTTACCGCTGTTGGTGCAGTGTCTTTTACTCCACCGTATTTAACACATCACATTAGTTCTTTGTCACTGTTGTTTATGTACTTTGTGATGCCACTTAAAGCAGTAAATTTCCAGTTTGGAATGATGTTCAATTTTGTTTGACTGCCACGTAGGTGGACAGAGTTTAAATGTATATATATATATATATATTTATATATATATATATATATATATATATATATATATATATATTTATATATATATATATATATATATATATATATATATATATATATATATAATATTTATTTCACTCCTCTCTGAGCTGCCCGATCAGAATGAATTCAGAGCCAAAGTACATTAAACTGCAGGTTTGTATTCCAATTCGTGTTGAAAATGTAACATTCAATTTAAATTAACTTGTTCCTCGATCATAAACCGGCGTTTGTAGACAGGCAGACAGACAGACAGACAGAAGTGAACCAATTGCTTAACCGCACTCTTTGCTCCACGTGCGTGGGGTAATAACTGTCATGACAATGTTTGAAGATAAATTAATGTTTTTTACCTAATAATGAATTTTATTCCATGACTAAACTGCTTGTGACAAATGTAATCATACGTAGAACTCGAACGTTTGACCGTAATGTTTGTACATATAAATACTCATAGTACAGGGTTTGGATGGTTTCATGATGTGGACACCACAGACACAAAGCTTGAATGTCATGCAGGCTATCCTGTTCTGTGTTCCAGTCTAAGAGGGCTGATGATGCAGAGATCTCAGGTTCCATTCCCATTATACTGCGTTGATTTGTCCATTGTCCTATAATGTCCTTGTAATCACTCAAAAGTACACCAACATCAACTTGTGTCCTTATCTTGCATTTCATTCATGTACTGTCCCCAGCAAGAACCTCAGATCACTGTTGAAAAGAAACATTATTTGTCCAATTTCAGAAGTCACTACATCTTTTAGTAATGTAAGTAAAAGCGTATCGATAAGACTTAAGGCTTGTGAACAAAGTAAACATGGACAGGAGGTACCGAGAGAAGAGGAGGAGCAGAGCAGTTTGATGAGCATAGCAGAGAAAGGCAGTATAAGAGAGCAGAAGAGGCATTTAGCTGAAAGCAAGGGAACTTGTGGCCCTATGTTGGTCACGTTTCACGAATCACTCTGCTTTCTGACAGCAGACTTCCTGTGAGTTTAGCTCTCCTTCCGCAGTTTCCCCTTATCTTCCTTGCTGCTTGGAGGTCGGCCTGACAGGCGCCTGGGAGGCACCTCAGGGTGAGAAGGCCCTGAGCGGCCTTTGACCCAAGCCTTATCTCAGGCGAAACCTGATCAACCCCTTCCCCAATGTTCCAACTGCTGGCAGCCACGGGAAGTGGAGCGGGGAACAGGCGCTTCCGGCTCATTGTCCCCTTATGGCCTGGTGTGCCGAGGCCTCATGTTGAAAAGACTCAACAATTCTCGTTGTTCTTGCCAACCAATTAGCCTAGTTGGTTCTTACAGAGCTTGAGTACCTGCTGATGTCTCTGGAGTGGGAGGATGGATGTTGGAGGTGAGGGAGAGTAGAATGAAGCCTCAATTCTCTCCATATGCTTCAATATTAAGCTCATAACCCTTTTTCCATTATTGTTTGATCACATTGTGCAGTAGTACCTTGTTATGCCCATAGAACCCCAAGGTGCATCCAACCAGTGGATTATTCTTTAATTGACACTAAGGATCACAGATGAGCTTGTGGATGCTAAAATATGAGATTATAATGGTGATATTAACAAATCAAACCATTTGCATTCGTTCAGCATACTACTGGCAAACTAGGCTACGCAGGCCTGTATGACAACAGTTGTTATGGAATAGCATAAGCACAATGTAACGATAAAAAGATTTGTTTGCATCTCCTTTTATCACACCATTGCTTGTGAAATTAAATATGCTGGTACACATCACAAGGCTTGGGTGGAAACTTTATGCAAGGATCATCTTAACACATCTTGCTCAAATGACGGGGTCTTACCAGCTGCACTCGCGGTCACCAGCACTTTCAAGCGCGTGGACACACACATATTTGTTCTCAAGCACTTAAGGCATATGTTTCTGTCCTGGCGCACAATAGGTGCTCAATTTGTAGGGCTTTTGGGCTTGCTCGCCTGTTAAAAGCCTCAACCTCCTCTCCTCCTCCTATCCTCGCCCCACCCTCATTTTCCCCAGTCCTGCTGAGATGGCACGTTGACCGCTAATGGCATTTCCAAAATCCCGGAAAACCCGAACAAAAAAAAAAAAGACCAAGCTTGCTGGGTGTTCCAGGCGCCATGTAGCGATTTTATATTGCGGGCTTGGGTGGGAGAGTATCTAGATGGTGAACCCAAGTTAATCTCTCGACATGAGGTCATTTCCTTAATATTCCTACTCCTGGTAGATAACAAGCTTGCCTCTGCTTTATAATCATAACCTGAGCCTTAACGTTAACATTTAGTAAATAGTAACAGCCTTTAAATGGGTAGAGATGGGATTATGCACTTTTGGAGTGTATTCCCTAGAAGACTGAGCCAGTTTGGATGATTTTCTATGGCTGACCCATTTACATTTGGTGGGTGGTTCAGCACACATCTAAAGTATTCAGTGCAGTGGTTCTGGATTGCCATTTTCTCTGTTAGGAGGAATTCCCCGCGTTTACAGTAGGTGAATAGCCACGTGAGGACGGACCGTAGACGGATTTCAGAGCTATGTAAAAGTTTCTCATGTCCTGTTGATCAGCATAAGCTTGAAGCTCACTTGATTTCTTGGCCCACTAAGTCTCCTGTATCTCACGTAGCAGTTTCCCTTTACTTTCCTGGATTGTCCTTCTCGGAGCAGTTGAATGTCTGCCTCCAAGCCATGCTGCGTGAACTGCATTTTTCTCATTCAAGTTGACCAAAACAAGAAAACCTTGATATCAAGCCATCTGCTGCGAAAGCATGATCAGATTTGTTGCTCGAAGGAAAGCGACGGGCTCAGATGGGATCCCAGGTGAAATCTAAAAAGCTGGGGATCTCTGCTAGCCATCCAACTCACACAACAATATCAAGCAATGTGGGATCAGGAAATTCTTACCCAGGAGTTTAAAGACGTCACAATTGTTCACCTGTACAAAAGGAAAGGACAAAGATCTTGGTGTGACAATTACAGAGGTATTCCATGCTCGTGATAGCCAGAAGCACGAGTGACACGATCTTCACCCTTCAACAAATACAAGAGAAATGTGAACAACAGATGGGACTCTACCGTACCTTTGTGGACTTGACAAGGGCCTTCAACACGGTAAACAGTGGCATTGTGGAAAGTCTTTGTCAAAATTGGATGTCCTGATAATTTGTAAATCTGATATGAAAATTCTGTGATGGAATAACTGCCAGAGTTGTGGATTGTGGTGAATGCACAGATCCCTTCAACGTCACTAACGGTGTGAAGCTGGCATGTGTTATGTCCCGTGTGCTCTTCAACATGTTTTTTGATGCCAGGCTCTTTGGAAAATTTGAAAATAATGATGATGGAATCTACATCCAGTTCATAACATATGGAAAGCTGTTAATCCTGAGATGGCTGATATCCTCAACCAAGGTGTTAGAGAAGATGGTGAGGGAGCCATTGTTCACTGATGATTCGTCTCTCGTATCACACATTGAGGATGGACTCCAGCAGATCATGAACTGTTTTTCAAATGCTCCCAACAACCTTGGACTCACCATCACCTTATATAAAACTGAGGTACTGCACCAACCACCACCCAGCTCCGACTATGTTCCACCTGCTATTGCTATTAACACAACCCTGAATGCTGTGGGAAACCTCACCTATCCAGATACTACAATCTCGAGAAATATCAGCATTGATGGTTAATTGGCAAATAGAATAGTGAAAGCAGCTCAGCCTTTGCCTGATGGTGCAATGGCTAATGGAAGAGCAAGCTATAATGTGCAGCATGTGGCTGCGAGTTGCATCATTTTCTGGAGGCATGGCTGTGCCTCTGTTGTCGTGCCGCTGTTATCAATACACTGGTACTCATTCCGCCAACCTCGGAAGGATGACTGGCTGAGTCAACCCCGGCTGGAGTTAATTCAATGGCCGACAGGGGCTCAAACTCAAGACCCTACAATCTTAAGCCAGCCACCTTAACCGTTAAGCCAACACCACACTTTTACTATGGAAGAAGAGAGGTTTCAAACTCTCAACCAAACTCACAGTCTACAAATCTGTGGTCAGATCTACCCTGCTATATGCTCGTGAGACATGGACTACTTATTCCAGACATAGAGTAAGCAGATGGACCGGTTTCACATTACATGTATTCAGAACATCATGGTCATCAATTGGCAGGATAACGTGACCAACACTGAGGTGCTAACGAGAGCAGCTATGACTGGAATCAAAGCATCCATCATTAGGGCTCAGCTCAGATGGAGTGGACACATAGTATGTATGACCGATGACAATATCAACGGAGTAGTCATGTACTCTCACCTTAACCTTGGTCATCGCCAATCAACGACGCTCAGGCTGAGATTCAAAGATTCTGTGAAGGCAAACCTCGGGAAATTGGGCATACCCATCATGGACTAGGATAATTAATCATTAGACAGAACTGCCTGAGGAGCCACGGAAGAAGTGGGGTCACTTATTACGAACAGCAAAGAATCCGGGCGGCTTGGGAGAAAAGGTGACCTAGAAAGAGCAATCAGCTCAACTGAACCAGTCAGTTTTTCCATGTCCTGAGTGTGGGCAGCCCTGTGGATCGAGAATCAGAATCGGACTGTGCAGTCACTCACGGAAGCACAATAAAGGAAAGAGAACCTACACATGGAATGGCTACGTTCGACAAAGAAACGGGCAACCGGCGATGATGACGAGTCTATTCCCCTAATTCTTTCAGGTCTTGTGTTGTTGTCAAAGCTGTAATTGGTTTCCAAACACATCTCACAGACCCTGCCATAAGATATCAATAATGTCTACCTGGACCTGTAACTTCCCAATCAACGTGTGTGCCATCCACAGATCCATGGATTATCCCGGTGTTTCCATGATATTCTACTGACTCCCCTTCCAAACTGTAAAGGGGTGTCTTCTGTAGGTCTATGACGATGTATCTGAGGGCAATGGATAGATGAGAGGGTGAAGGTAATATTGGTCTGTGAGAGTGCTGATTGAGTTTGTGTTCCACATGGTTTTTTTGATCAAGGTAGCTGTGACCATATGGTTTAAAGGGAAGGTGGGGGTGGGTAGCTGCAAAACGGAGTCGGATAACCGGGTTGCAGACTTCTTCCTTTGTATGTAGCATGCAAAGCTGTGGGGTAGCATCAACGGCTGAGGGTGCAGCTGTGCTGCTGATGCAGTGCCCTCTGTAGGTTGGGACAGGAATTTGTAATTTGTACATGGTGCCGGCGATAGCTCGCTTACTCTTCACGAAGGACACTGTTGGATCTGTAACGTCCGCCAACTAATGCCGGCAGACGGGATGCCCAGTTTAACGTCCATCCGATGGACGGGCACACACGTTGATGAATCACCTTGTCTGTGAAACATTGGGATGACTTTATGGTTGGGTCAGGATTGGAAGAGGCGAGTTTAGTTGCAGACTGAATGTGGCTCTCTATAATTCTTGAAGTTTATGACATCTGTTGTTTGGGTCAGCAGAGCAATGTGGGTGGAACTGTCGCCAACACACCTGTGCTTGCGATTGATTTTTCATTCCAATACTGCTCACAATATCCCACTTCCTCATCTTTCTACTTTTTATATCATCATTTCCTCTTCTCATACCTTTTCAAGCTTGGATTTCATCTACAGTCATACCTCGGATTACCAATCCCAAGCACACCGATTTGGATCAAACTCAAATTCTGAACTTTATCTTTCCAAGCTGTCCTTCAAACGTGGCATACGGAGGCTACCAAAAGATGTTTGCAGAAATCTTTCGGACACCCTTTGTACATCCGCAGACCTTCCCCCGAACCCTCTCGCTTTCCATTGTAATGAGAAACCATCTGAAGCAGGTGTCTAACTCACAAGCAGCTTCCTTGCCCGACACTACGCTCATTTGTAATACGACACTAAATGCTCCATGGACGAGTGCACTAAATTCTGCAGTGCCCTCGGCAGGTTTACCCGAGGTAAACGTGCCAGCACCTGATACACAGACAAGTATCCTGTGCGATGGTTGCGGGAATGGATGTGCAGTCTTCCTGATGTTGAGGAGACATTTTTCTCTGAAGTGTGCCCTTCCATGAACGTGTAATATTGTTCTTCCTTGGTACTGGTACGAGCACTGCATCCAGCCATGCATCGGGGACTCGTTCTTTGCACACAGTCCTGAAGAGGTCCGATATGTGGTCCATCATATCTGCTCCACAACTCCTCATCACCTCAAGCAGGAATCCATTGCTTCTGACAGCCTAATAGAATACTCAGTGCCTTGTATAACACAAACACACACACACACACACACACACCAGTGTATGTATGTGTATACATATACAGTATAGCTGTCAAGGTAGCCGAGATGCGTGCACACTTGTCTCTGAGCTGTCTAGCTTGAATTCAAATCTCAGCGAGCTCTATAATTGTCACCATGACGTTATGCATGCATTGCAGTGCATCAATCAATGTGTGTGCAGTCTTTCGGATGGACGTTAACCTGGGCGTACTGTCTGCCAGCATTAGTTGGTCGGCGTGATAGACCTCACGGTGTCCTTCTTGAAGAGAAAGCAAGTTGTCGCCGGCACTCGGTAGGTAGCAAGTGGTCTGGTCTTCTTCGAGGTTCCTTCACACCAGGTTACACTGCTTGCTATCAGGGTAGCAGCTTCTGCACAATAAACAAATTGTCCAGGTAATATGTAGTTCACTTGTTTCATGCAAAGGGTCGCCAATGCTATATGATGTATATGTCCACTTCGGATGGTCACAACACAACGTCAGTGGAGGTCATTCAGACAAACAATACGTTTTTTTTTTCACTTCAATCAATCATCTGGACGTTACTCTGTCGACAATGAAGTTCCAGTTCCACCTATCTCACCTTTTTGTACTTGCAAGTTAGAGAACATTCATGTTGTCTCCTCAGTCCAATTAGAGAACACTCCTGTCCAACCATTTCGAGTCGAGGGTTACCGGTCTCTGATAGTCACACCACGCTGTTCAGGTGCTTCACCACTTACCTGTGCAATTCTGCCTCAGGTGCATTAATTTGACTGTGGCAGTGGATGAGGTCACATGTGTTGAACATGGATGTGAGAGCCAATAAAAGAGCAGCATGGAGAGCAAAAAGGGTGTTTCAGTTCCAATTAAAAGCAGCTAGCTAGCACTTGCCAAGCCGGCCGTTCCTTATCGATGGTTTGGAATGGAGTGCTTGCTTGAGTGATTAATCCACTTAGCGAGTCCTCCACGAGAAACCTGGTAACTGAACACACACCTATATACATTATGCCATTACCACGGAGTACTCAAGTTAAAATAAAATAATTAAATTAGATTAAAAAATTTTTTTTTGAGAATCTGGTCCAAAATGAAATACTGTCTTGCCTGGGTTCGAATCTTGACCCAGCTATAAACTGCCATCCTGGTGCTTTGTATACAGGGCGAGGCATCGACGCGTGCGTCCATCGTAACGGCGTGAAGCTGCAAACCCGTCTGGCAGCACTGGTGGTTGGTGGAAGCCACCATGACCAGTCTTTCAGGGAGAGCAGATGAGTTATTGCTGGCACCCTGAACAAATGATAATCCATGGATCTGAGATAGAAATGAAAACCTGCTATCGAGTAGAACAATAATGCGAAAGAATGGGGGCATCCATATTCCTATGCCTGGTGTTTATTTAATGGTTCGGGTGGTAGGCTTGGGATCCGAGGATCCTGAGTTCAAATCGCTCTCGGATGTTGAATTAATACCAGGTAGGGTTGACTCTGCCTGTCATCCTTCAGAGGTCGGCAAAAATGAGTGCCAGCTTGCTGGTATCCTGTGTCGTAGTGGCTAGCTGTCCAGGATTGTGCTCAATAGCCAAAGAGACTGTTTAGGCAGCACCGACGCTCTACACAGAGTATGATCCCAGTGGATGGATGGAACCATATTCCTCCTGAAGTGTTCTTCACTGTGAAGCACCACATGAAACTTGTCATTTTCTTGGATGAGAATCATTTATCCAGGCTGTGCAAAGTTGCATGTTTACATATGAACGCGGTGATCGCTCACGCATGGACTGAACTGTCGTGACTTCAAGGCGTACCGGTTAAAGTTGGTCATCGATATAATTGTCTACCGTACAGGGATCGGAGTCATCCGGTAGTAGATTACATCCCTTCTCAGTCTTTGAGAGAATTTCCATGCGACCAACAGGCGTATTCCGCTTGATTGCTTGGCTTCTGCTGCGTCAGTCAATCCTTGTCCTTCATGGACATGAGGAAAAAAAAATCGTAATTTTATACTTATCGCTGCATCCCTGTCACAGCAATTACATAATAAGATTAGAGAGTTCATAGAATGCCGAACCCCACGACGTCTCAAGGAACAAGGTCAGCAGCGGGATCTGTGAGCGGAAAATTTGATTGGTCATGATGACGGAGAATGCCGTAATATTTTGTCCGTGTATTTCTAAACGGAAGGGTTTTGTAGGTGCTAAAAAGGCGATTTGTGTTCGACATTGTTCAAGTACATAATTAAATCGACATAAAATAAAGATTAAAAAAGTTGTTGGAAAAAATATTTCTGCCTTTTATTTAACACGTCACATTATTTCTTCATGCCTGTTGTTTGTGTCCTTTATGACGTCCTTAAAAACAGTAAGTTTCCTGTTTGGAATGATTTTCAATTTTGTTTGACTTCCAGAATGACAGAGTACAAAAAAAATAACAACCTCGCTCCTCTCTGCACACGTGTGATCTGGCCAAATTCATAGCTAAAGTACTGTTAAACCACCGGTTCGTTTTCCGATTCATCATCCGATTCGTGTTGAAAATATCACGTTCAATTGAAATCGAGTTTTTCCTCGATCATAAACTGATGTTTGTAGACATAAGGACAGACATACAGCAGTGAAGCAATTGCTTAACCCCACTTTTCACTTCTTGTGTGTGGGGTAATCTATCAATTATTCCAGCAGTGTCTGTGTGTGTGTGTGTGTGTGTGTGTGTGTGTGTGTGTGTGTGTGTGTGTGTGTGTGTGTGTGTGTGTGTGTGTGTGTGTGTGTGTGTGTGTGTGAGAGAGACAGAGACAGAGACACAGACAGAGACACAGACAGAGACACAGACAGAGACAGACACACCGCTGTTTCTCGACAACCACTGGTCCGATCTAATTGAAATTTGCCAGGTATATTGCTGGGGACCTGTGGATGTGCCTTGTCAAGGTTTGATATTAATCGGACAAGTGCTTCCCAAGTTATGGCCATTTATTTACCAACCAATGAAAGGACACGTTGCTGCATAGCATGGCTGCGTAGGCCGGTGCGCGGCCGGCCGACGATGACGTCACGGGCCGTGCCGGTTACGATGGGGATCGGTGCCTTAGTTTCCGTGGCATAGGTGTGGCAATGGTCAATGGCAGCGAATGTCATGGCAAGCAAAGACAGGGAGGTAAACTTGATTTTAATTTTGATTTTAATTAACTCTGTGTGTGTAAGTATCACAGCAGTTGTTACTTCAATGCAAGCGATAATTCGTGGAATCTATGTGAACATTCCGTACGGGCACGCACCATTTCCGGATAGTGATGACTTACTGTATTCTATAATTTCTCGATTTCTTATGCGCATTTATAGATAAACACAATGCTCCAATCCAGTCGTCGTTTACGAGAGCGAAGGAACGGCCTGTGTGGTTGTTTGAAAGTTTTATTTATTTATTTTTGTTTTGCACAGACGGCCACGCACGTATGGGCACGTGAGAACGAATGAACGGCCTGTGTGATTGTTGTTTCTGGCTCGCGGTTTGGAATTTTTTTTTTTTTTGCACGTACCGGCACATACTAGTAAGTATAAAATTGAACAAAACCTTCTCCAGCTACATCCTCGGTTATTGACTTCCCCCATACTTGGTGATAAACCCTTGCGCAAGAACATGGGGGCGTTCAAAACATTCTCAGACCGAGCTGCTCACAACATTCCAAGAAAGGGCTCCTTTTTATTTTTTATTCGACAAGTATGTACATTTTGTAAGAAAAATATACAGTCTACTTAACATGCTGAAATTTAAAACAAAAAAGCCTCGACGTTTCTTGGACTATTTCTCATCACGTACACAACTTTTTGAACGCCTCTCATTGAACTTGAGAAGGGGTTTCATCTTGGAAAGAAAGCCGAGCAAAGCAACTCACCATGATGTCGACTCGATGCTCGAGGAATGGCTGATTACGTTGAACAGCACCAAATGTACTCTTGTCCTACTAAGTATAGTGGATTGGACAAAAATGAACTCTCAGGACTGTAAAAAAAAAAGGTTGATGTTTGAAGACAGTGCACAGCTGTTTAATGGTCTGAAGCATACTTAAGACAAACAGTGTAATGACGAAATTGTGTGGGAAACGGGTGAGAGGGCTAAGTGTGAGAGGCCTTTTGGCCCAGTGTGTTTCAAAACAATCCACCGAGGCTGCTGAATGCATGTGGGCAGGCCAGGCCACAGCTTGTCCTGCCTGAGCGGTTGATGGAAGAGGAAGAGGAAGAGAAAGGCGTGCAATGTTTGTTCGATACACCAGACACAAAAGGTCCACCTGCGCCCAGTCACCAGGTTAAGTGGCCGAGTGCGTGTGCCGTGGGGGAGAGCTCGCAAAGTGTGCACTGGGTATGCTCTGAGCCCCAGAGCAGCAGGCTGTTGTCCAGGTACCGGCGGGAGCTCCGTCCAAAGTCTTGGATGAAACGACCTTTCAGGGTGTGTGCACGTAAAGCCTTTTTCCTGCTGGCGCTCCCTGCATGCCGGCTCAAAATCCACAGGGAATGCTCACAACTTTGAATTTTGAGATTTTTCCATTTGTTTCTTCGCACACTAAGCCAAGGTGCGTAACATTACGATAACTTTTCAAAACACGAACGACATTTCATTCCGAGAGGGAATGCTCTTACTAGCTCAGGGAGTATATAGAATTTTGGAAACTTACTTATAGAATGTGCAGTTATTTGGAAAATTATGCTTCAGAAATTGCTTACGTGTGTGGGGACTTTCCAGGGCTAAATACTGGCATTCCATTGGGAAATGAACATTGTAATCTTTGCTGCAGGTTTGTATTCATCATTCAGCCGAGATCATGTTGAGCAAGTTGTCCTGTTTTTTTTCGGGGGGTTTTTTGTCTGGTTCATTGTCAAGTTCAACTAAACTCCACGGACATTATAGAACTGTTAAAAATCCAATATAAGAGAAAAGTGGCAAGCACAAATTTTGCCAGGTCTGGTGATGTTTTAATGTGGGAGAAAGAATGCACATTCAGCTACAGTCCTGAGAGTAGGGGGACAGTGCATCCTAATTCTCTCCTGGCTTTCCTAGGGACCCAAACCACATGATATGATGGAAAGCAGTGCTTGGTTAGAATCCTAGGATCCAGTAACAAGTAAGAAAAACTGTGAAAACAGGGACCGAAGGACACACACGTGACTTGAAATCATAGACTTGACACTGGGCTGGCATATCTGAAAAGAGAGTGATTTTTGCTATTTCAAACCCTTCCCCCTGTCATCCTTCCGAGGTCAGTGAAATGAGTGCCAGCTTGCTGGTATTCTGTGTCAGAGTGGCAACCCATCCAGTATTGTGCCCAATAGCCAAGGAGACTGTTTAGGCAGCACCAACACTCTGCAAAGAGTATGGTCCCAATAGATGGATGGAAACCCTTCCCAGAGTTCCTCCACAGCTGTAATGATGTTCACAAATGGTACACACATGAGAATCCCAATGATACACACCCCCTCAGTTGCTGGACCAGTTTCATCAATTATTGGCGAATCATCAGCGATAGCGCAGACAGAAATGCATACCAACGAGGCTCCCAAGCATGAAGCACATGCAAATGTCGAAAGCAGTCAATATATACAGTATATGTATATATATATATATATATATATATATATATATATATATATATATATATATATATATATATATATATATATATTGCTACGGCTGTGGAAATTCGCAATACATGATAAAGGTTCCTTAGATTAGCTATGCCGGTAAGGGAGTGTACAGATAGCTTTCCCCACCGTTGTTTAGAGGGATTATTCATGTTCACTGGGCTGCGACTCTTTGAGATAGGGGTTTTCTTTATCTGTCGTTATTTTGAGCCACCATTGCAACAAACCTCGACACAAACAACAACCGCCACCAACTACGCCACAACGCCCACCACGCTCACACCACCACAACAATCACCACCATCTTCGCCACTATGCCCACTTGCGAACGCCATCCTCCGCGGACCACGGTAAGGCGGTTTCCACACCACGGAAACCGTCCGAGAAGGATTGGCAGAACAAAAGCTCTTGTGAGGCCTGTGGGGTTTTTTCCCACCTATTTTCCCCGCTTGGTGTGAAGGAAAGGGGGAGGGCAGCTCGCCGTCGATTGGTGGATGAACAGCGTGAGGCGTTCGGGGTGAGGGAACGCCCCTTTTCGGGAACCTTCTCGAAGGAAGGTGGAGCCGAAAACGGGGAGGAGCGAAGGGCGGAGCCCCGCGCTATATAAGGTGGACCGTGCGTGAGGCTCACTCTCTCTGTCGGGGTCGTGTTGGATTCTACTCGCTCTCTTGGTGGATGTCATCCTCTCGCTTCATCTTCGAGCTCTCTCTTGGTGGTCGAGGTCGGGCTCTCTCGTCTTGGCGTTGGGCGACCTGTCGGTGAAGGCGCGGGCCGGTGGCGAGTCAGGGCGACGCCTCAGAGACGCAGACGGGGGGCGCAGCCCTGCCAGCTGTGTGGTGCGAATCTGCACGTCTGGCGAGGGACGCCGGAGAGAACTCACCGACCACATCATCGCAAAGGGCCGAGAGCAGGCGCGGCTACGCTAGCTGCCGTGGGAACAAGGCATCGCGACCTGCCCACCGTCACACCTCGAGGGGGCAGGTAACCAGCACGATCTCGCGGGCCTTTTCAGTCATCCATGGCCCACGACCATAAAGGTTTACGAACCCCATCTACCTCCCTGCCTATGGGGAGGGTTTTCCTGTTGATTTTGTATGCTTGCTGTGGTGCCGTGTCCTGTTAAGTAACAACTGTGTAAGTGACTGTAGATAATAATCGTAGTCTGTGGTATTGCTTGGCCTTCTATTTGTCGCTTGTATATTGCATGACTGTATACGTGTTGCTGGAATAAATGTCCTTGTGTGCAATATATCCCGTTCGTCGCGTCCTCCTTTCACCCCATTGAAATGCCATCTTGCATCGTGGAATGAGTAGTGGGTTTTAAACACCCGATAAATAATCTGAACCGTCGAGGTCGGCGATAACACCGCTCGGTTATCCCTGTAGCACGGAACGAACCGCTTAAGCAGTTCGTGTCCTAAGCCGACCTGCGGCGTGGTGCAACCCCTCGGTAGGTTACCCGCGCGGGTATTTAGGTATATCGACATTCGGCGATTCACCCTATTTCGCGCGGATAGAATGCGGACTGGGTTGTGGTGAGGTTAAACCCCCACCCGTGACTGGCTCCTGGCGGTAGTTCCAGGAGGGTCACGACTGAATTGTCCGTCCGGTGGGCGACGCGGCTGCCATTAGAGGTACCCAACCGATCGCACGCCAGGCGGGCCAGAATTCGTAACAATTTATGTATGTACATAAATGTGTGTACATATATAAATATATATATATATTTTTTTTTTATATATTAAAGACCCACCCACCTCTCTCACCTGTGAAAGGAGGGAATAACCAATCAGCTCTTACCGAATCAATTAAACCCAGGTGGCTAGGATTATATAACTTCATAGACTCCTCCCTTGCTCTTTTAGCCAAAGAATCTGCATTGAGAAAGCAGCCAGTCTGGCAGCTAAGGGTGTGTGTGTAGCATTGGGATTCCCATGTGTGTACTATTTATGAATGTCATGACAGATGTGGAGGAATTCTGGGAAGGGTTTGAAACAGAAAAGGGCTTACCTTGGTCACCTTTCTTGGTTGCTTTATGCAGCTTCTTAGGCGAGAAGAGTAAGGGAGGATTCTATTTATTTATATAAACCCAGCCACCTGGGTTTAATTGGTTAGGTGAGAGCTGATTGGTTATTCCCTCCATTCACAGGTGAGAGATGCAGATGGGCCTTTCTTTATCTTCTTCTTCTTCTTCTTCTTTCGGCTGCTCCCGTTCGGGGTCGCTACAGCGGATCATCCGCATGATCCGCATCGTGATTTGGCACATGTTTTACGCCGGATGCCCTTCCTCACGCAACCCTAGTCGCCTCTTACGACACAGGGATATGGTACACCTATTTTAGCCGAGGTATACACCGGCCCAGTATACTGGTACTCATTTCGCCGACCTCGGAAGGATGACAGGCTGAGTCAACCCCCTGGTGTATTAATTCAGTGGCCCAACGGGGCTTGAACTCAGGACCTTTTGGATCCCAAGCCGCTGCCCGAACCACTGCGCCAACACCAGGCTATTGTGGGCCTTTCTTTAATATATATATATATATATATATATATATATATATATATATATATATATATATATATATATATATATATATATATATATGTCAGGTCAGGTATGGGAGCATGTGCCAGAACAGCGCGTCGCTGCGTCCACTTTCCGCCGGTACTCCAGGGGCCTCCGTCTGGCCATCCCCCAGGCAGATGCCAGGCCCATCCCCATCTCCTTGAGATGATGGTCAACCTGCTGCAACCATGAGGCACGTGGTCGGCCCACTGGCCTCCTCCACTCATGAGACTCCCTCGCTGAGAGAATCTGGTGAGCAGGATCAGCGTCAGGAAAACGAGCCACATGTCCATACAGCCGCAGCTGACGCTCACGGACTATGCAGGTGACAAATCTCATCCGAGTCTCTCTCAGCAACCGCTCGTTGGACACAAAATCCGACCAGCGATAGCCAAGGATTCTCCGAAGAGACCTGGTACCAAAGGAATTAAGTCTCCGTCTCAGATCCTTGGTCAAAGTCCAAGTCTCGCACCCATAGAGCAAGACTGGAAGTACCAAGGACCTGAAGACTCGGACTTTCGTCCTCCCGCACAGGTACCGGCAGCGCCACACCCCATGATCCAGTGAATCCATGACTCCCCAGGCCCGACCCAGACGTCTATTGACCTCCGGCTCACAACCTGCGGAGACATGAATATCACTGCCAAGGTAAGTGAATCTATCCACGACCTCAACATCCTCACCACAAACAGACACAGACAGGACAGCAGCATCCAAGATGTCACCGAAAGCCTGGATCTTTGTTTTGACCCAAGAAATATATATATATATAGTCAGGAGGCCCAATGCAGAATAGTGTACGACCCTGCTGATTCCGTGTTAGAATAGTGCAACAGGTGTAAATTGACTGTCCAGACACACAGAAACGTGAATCAACTTGTTGCCAACTCTGGATATGGATAGTATGGCCGCCATGACAGTTTACAAAATGGTCGCCATTAAATACACTTTTCGTCATATTTCAGCCGCAAATTGACATGAAATTACAAAATTAGGGTCGATTTCCATGTTTTTGAGCATGCCTGAGCTGATGGGAGTATAGAAAAAAACATTGCTCCATCCATTTTCTAAAAATAATATGACTTGTTTTTCACTATATTATTTTTTAAAGAAATGTTCAGGCTCGAATTGGAATGTCTGATTATACAAACCACAATCAATGAATTTTACAACTTTGCTATAAAATGAACCTAAACTACATAACTGTGTGTTTTTCTGTTACCCAGGACTAACTGAAAAATGAAAGCCGCAACATTTCTCACAGGGGGTTCAAGGGATCGAGAAGAAGAAGAGCATGTAGACTGGAATAAATGCTTTATTTGCCAGGACAGTTCAAAAACTAGCAAGTCAACGCCACTTCAAAAGACTACAATCGTTGGTGTGAAAACTGTAGCTGAATGTTGCAAAGAAAGAGAAATATAATGACGCTAAATATGTTGACTCATTCTCAAGAATCTGAAAATATTCTGTACCGGAGCACGTCGAAAAGATTCAATGGCACAAATTCTGCTATAGTGACTTTACTCACGCACAAAAAATAGACAGACTGAAGTCAAGGATTCAGCCACAATCTGTGACTTACGCAGAAGAGATACCCACAACATCAGGTTCCTCAGAGAAATACCATGTCCCAAAGTCACTAAGATCCGCGCACAGCGCTATGGATTGGTCAAAATGCGCTTTCTGCCAGACTGACATTCCTGGAAAAGCTGGTGTCCTGACAAATGTTGAATTTGATCACACATCATCCAGGATGCTTAGTTTGGCCCAATTTGACCCCACCATGCATCACAGGTTTGCAGGTGTTTCAGACTTGATGGCAGCTGAAGGTAAATATCACCTCAAGTGTTATGTTTATTTTCGCAGAAAGTATAAAAAGGAGAGTGGAGAGAAAAACCAGTCTCCTGAAAGCATCTGTTTCAGAAATGTGATGAACCAGCTTGAGAAAGAGCTGCAGAAGGGACATGTGTTTACCCTGAAAAACATCTGGGAACACTACAGCATGCTGTTATTGAATGATTTTGGAATTGAGGCTGGAGCCTACAAAAGCTACAATTTCAAGCAGAAAGTGGAGGTTCACTTTGGTAGTGACAAGGTGACATTCGTGCAGCCATTGGATGTCACAAAACCCCTCATAGTTGCGTCCTTAACTGTGACAAAGTTTGCCATGAGAACCGCCGTGAATGATTTATCTGAAGAAGGTGAAAGTTCTGAAGAAGATGAATTGGCCCAGTGCAGTCTGCCTCATCATGAGAACGAAATCCTTAGCTGGATCTTCAGAGTGGGCATAAAGATTTACAGTGACGTAAAACACTCTCCAGGGCATAGCATTATCGGTGGACTGAACACAGAAAATGCAGAGCGAATTGTACCTGAAACCCTGTACATGCTTGTAAAGCTTCTTTGTGGTGGTGACAGCACTGACAAGATGGACAATGAAGAAGCGGATGAGACAGATACCAAGAACAAAGTTCTGAGCATCTGCCAAGACATTATTCATGTGGCTTCAGGACACTGATGTCCTCATTCTCCTTGTTGCCTATCAGCCGCATCTCAGTCCCTTTCTCTGGATGAATGCAGGGACACCCAAAAAGCAACACTACATTCCCATTGACTCCATCAATATCCCAGATTCGCAGAGGGAGTCACTTCTGGCATTTCATGCAGTGACAGGTTCAGACAGCACAAGCCAGTTTGCTGGAATTGCGAAGCGCTCTGCAAGGGCTGTCTTTCAAAACAACTCCCACCTGTTGAATAACCTAGGCAAAGAGGAAATTCCTGATGAGAGTGTGATTGCAGATGCTGAGTCATTTGTCTGCAGGCTTTATGACCCTCATGGCCAAGATAACTCAATTCAGCGAGTAAGATGTGATCTGTTTCTCAGTCTGACCAAAGCTATTGAGAATCTGCCTCCAACTCGCGATGCTCTGATTCTACACATCAAGCGAGCGCACTACCAGACTTTTGTGTGGAGAAGAGCCTTGGAATCTGAACCACATCTACCTACACCTGAGAACTGTGGGTGGGAACAGGTCGTCAAAGATGGCAACGAGACATTTCAGCCGCGACTCATGACTGCACAGCCTATTACTGCTTACTGTGTAGAACTGACGACATGCAAATCCCGTGGGTCATGCTCAACTCGACGGTGCAAATGTACACGGAATGGACTGCCTTGCACGAAAGCATGTGGATGCAAAGCCCTTTGTAGGAACCCGTTCAGTGTACAAGCCGATCAATAGCTCTGAAAATTGTACTTGGGTGTTCTCACAACACTTTTCTCTTCTGCAAAGCAATGTAATTTTGTGTTAGAAAGAATCTGACAGCTGTTGAAATAACCTTTGACTGACTGTAAACCCATCTCCATCAATAGTGCTAAACATTTTCTTTTTCACATTTGTTGCTCGTATGTGCATTTTCAATTTCGTCTTTAAGTTGTCAATTATGTGAAAAGTTGTGATCCAGTACAAAAATAAAGCACAAAATAGTGTTCCTCGTGTCAGATTACATAGTATTTCACAATCATGACAAATTTCTGGCTAGTACAATTTGCAGTAAGAAAAAGACTAAATCTGATGGCGGCCATTTTGATTACTGTCATGGCGGCCATAATATTCAGATGCAGACTTGGCAACAAGTGGAACTAGACTTGGTCATGCCAAGACTCTTCAAAAACACCAGTTGCACCATTCTAACATGAAATCAGCAGCGAACCTATTTTCTAGGCTAGCTACAGATTTTGGCTTCTAGACTAATATGTATATATATGTATATGAAGTTGAATGTGTGTTTCTCTGTGACCTATGCACGCGAAAAGTACTGGACTGATCCTCACCAAACTTCACATGCTGACAGAACATGTACCCGGGAGTGTCCCAATGTAAAAGAATTGTACTTCCAACTTCCGGTTTCCGAATTATGACGTCATCACCTGATTTCGTAACGTTAATTTTTCAAGTTCAGCCGATTGACATGGGGCCAATGCCATATACAATATATCTAACATATGATTTAAAGTTTTTGTTTGTCTGTTTGTTTGTTTGTTTGTCTGTACGCGCTAATCTCCTGAAAGGTGAAAGATAGGAGCTAACCACTGAAACAAAAAATGTCGGGATGGGCCCCGGGAAGGTTATAGGCTATGTGGCAAGGCCCCTCGGCCGGAGGGGGGGGGGAAGGTGGTGTGTTTCCCCCTCACCAACCCCCTTAGCCTATTACTGCCATGGCCCAATAGGGAACTGATACTGTGCTCGCGTCAGACATATGTATAGAAGATTAAATTCGTTCAAAAACAACCCGGGCACCGCCGGGTGCATTTACCTAATGTATATATATATATATATATATATATATATATATATATATATATATATATATATATATATATATATATATATATATATATATATACACATACATACACAAGCATGATATGCTTACACATTGTGTAAGCATACGAACCATGTTTCCCCATTGCCTCGAGTCACTCACCTGCATTTGATTTTTCATTTGTTTATTTTTATTTATTTATATTTTCATTCATGGATGCTTTCTGATGGTTCTGTGATTTTTTTTTTCCTGGTGTATCGGCTGCAACGTCCATCGTCACACAGAATTACCATGCTTCTCCATTGTCTTGGGTTACTCACCTGCATTTTTTTCATTTTTTTATTGTTCATTTATTTATGTTATCATTTATGGATGTTGTCTGACGATTCTGTGATTTTTTTTTTCCGCTGTACTGGCGTCGATATCCATTCACATGCAAAATTTCAGTTTTCTACGTCACCTGGAAGGCATCAATCTCTCATATCAGTGAGTGAGTCAGTCAGTGAGTCATTAGTTAGAAATTGAGATAATAATAATAATAATAGTAATAATAATAAAAAATGTCAGTGTGTGTCCATCCGTCTCCTCCATAACTCCAAAACCATGAAACCCAGCAGCCCCAAAATTTCCATGCACACTAAGGGAACTCCAAGGTGGTACATGAATGAAAATTGGGTGTTTGGGTTAATTTAAACACCCTTTTTGAAGATAATTTAAGGGGTGCTCATCACAAAAAACAAACAAAATAAACCTCACCAAGATGGCGGCATGCCATCTTGGTCAGTCCTTTGTCAGCTCGCAAGAGACAAGCCACCATTCTTTTTGGCCTGCTCAACAATGCCTTGACTTGGAACAGGCCGCAACAATTTCTTAACGATAAAGTGTTTTTTCTTCACTTTCCTCACTTTTATCATCGAATGCCTGATCATCATACCTATGAATCACTGGATGTATTGCAATGCCAATAAACACCCGGAGACGTCAGCGTTCGTGGCTTTATTTCATTTCCGCGCATTCCATAACCTTTAGAATCTCTTAAACTAAGCCGAATTACAAAATGTAAGGCGATGCCACTGATGCAGTGTCCCCCTTACCAGTACACTGGTACTCATTTTGCCGACCTCGGAAGGATGACAGGCTGAGTCAACCTCCTGGTGTATTAATTCAGTGGCCAACGGGGCTTGAACTCAGGACCCTAGGATCCCAAGCCGCCACCCTAACCACTAAGCCAACACCAGGTTTAGCGATTGCTAAACACTCGCCAAACCAGCCGTTAAATATAATTTGAGTTTTGAGGATCGCATCACATGGATTAAATAACTCGAAATCTGGAGTGAAATCTGAAAATGTTAAGAAATTGGCGATCTTTAGTTTTTTGCGGGTATGTGCCATGACCAATCAGCTTGCTATTGCTTGTCAAGCCAGCTTTTCCTTATGAAACATTTCATTGTAGTGCTTGCTTGAGTGCTTAAGCTGCTTGCTGAGGGCCCTTCAGTTTATGGCGGCACAGTTCGTGTCCCGATCGGGATTTACAGTCGGCAGTTGCTACAAGGTGGAGGTTCATATGGGTAGATTTGGATCTATGAAAGGACTCTCCATGGGTGTGTGTGTGCATGCCTGCATGCTTGGTTACGGTCACCGTGATGGTGAAGTTTCATCCCATATCTTATGATGATGATGATGATGATGATGGATAGTGGACATTTTAACTTTTAACCTCAGCAGCGTACGAGCGATCATGTTTTCCTTTGTCCCCGTTACTGTTTCTAAAGTAATTGGTTATTTTATACGAACTCAGTGTGCTTTACAAAGGTTATATGTTTCTCTTTGTGAGTTTCTAAACAAAATACATTTGATAACACCCGATTTTCGAGCCATTTGCCATATTAACATGTTTTCTAAATTACCTAGCCAAATTTATTTTCTACCCGTCACACCGATTGCCAGCTGTTTATAAATATTAATATTTCTGCACATCTCCCTGAAAGGTCTATAATGCAACGTTGTTTTTAAAATTTGTTTCTTGAAATTCTCCCAAAACAAGGGTGAAAACTACACAAGGTTTTTGGGTTGTATGCAGTACGTGTGTGTGTGTGTGTGTGTGTGTGTGTGTGTGTTTGTTTTTCATAATGCATAACATTATCTCTCTGCTATCTCTCTCTCTCTCTCTCTCTCTCTCTCTCTCTCTCTCTCTCTCTCTCTCTCTCTCTCTCTCTCTCTCTCTCTCTCTCTCTCTCTCTCTCTCTCTCTCTCTCTCTCTCTCTCGCCTCCTAATACAGTGCAGAACCCTCCCACACATCTCTCTCTGTCTCTTGACATCTCTGGGCAGTGTTTATGTCCGGGCGGTGTTTGTCTCCAGACGTATCCGTGTTTGTCTCCGGATCTGTGTGGCCGGTGTTTATCTCTAGACGGTGTTTGTGTTCAGATGTGTCTGGGCAGTGATTATGTCTGGATGGCAGTTTGTCCCGGACTTGTCTGGGTGGTGTTCGTCTCTGGGCAGTATTAATAGTATGACCGGTAGAAAATGGATTTCAGACATTATTTTGTTTCTATCTTCACTGTTATCCTATGCAGAATCATTTTGATGAGATGGTATGAATCGTAATTGACGCTCCACCACACGTCTGCCTTCCCTTCCTCTCACCTCATGCTTCCTTCCCTTCCCCCGCCCCTCCTCGCTCCCCCTCCCTCCTCTCTCTCGCACCGCTCTCTTTCTCCCCCACCCCTCTCTCTTTCTCCACTCTTTTATCCCCCTCATTTTCTCCCCCCTCTTAGTATTCCCATCAGCAAAGTGATGGATGGTATTTGATTGTGCTTTATATAGCATAGTTATTCCCATATTGAGTAATTTAATATAATTTCCGATATGCGTCACTAATATGTATCAGAAGAAAGATCAGACCCACCCTCAAGTCTGTATCTCAACATCTACATCCCGTTTCACCCTTATTTCATGTCTTCACCTTGTTTTGTTGGGGTTTTTTTCCATGCATGCTCGAGGCTCGTGGAAGAGCTAGAATTCCTACACTGAATAGATCATGATGCAAAAGGACAAAAGGAACAGTTGTGATAGGGAAGTGGGGGGGGGGGAGGCAGACACCAACAGCAGAATTGAAGGCCAAGATAGAGGCAGACTTTGACAAACAATGGGTGTGGGGAGGAATGAGGGACAAGAAAGGACGCATAGGGTGGATAAGGTCATTACAGAAAGAAACTCTCAGGAGGAAAAACTGGAAATTTGGAAGGCGTAGGGATTGGGGTGGGGTGGGAAGGGGTTGACGAGGGTAGAAAATATCATGGTTTTTGATTGGGGAAGATCTAAGATGGTGGTGAACAGCTGTCTTGAAGACTTGGGGGGGAAAATGAGATTGAAAATAATGTGGAAGTTGGTTCTACAAGTGGGAGCAAAGAGGAAAGAATGAGTGGAGGTGAGCAGTGATCCTGGATTAGGTAGTTTAACCATAAGGGGGTTTATGGTGGACTGTGAGTACCCTTCAGAAACCATGGTGGGAGGAGGAGTGCAAAGCAAAGAAAGAGCAGAGGGGGTGCAAGACCAGAAAGGAGGCGGTAAATGACAGAGACCCATCGACTCGGCTTCATCATCGGACATTCCAATAATCTTGAAGTCCTTGGTTTCCACTGCGAAAAGTGTGAGGCAGGGGCGCCAGCCCAGAGGGGACAGCAGATTCGATCAAGCTGCAGATGAAAGCCTTGCAGGTGGATAGGAGTTCAGGTGTGCCAAGGAAGGACTGTACGATGGAGAATGCCTAGTTGGTGGCTAGCTTTGGAGGCCAACTTTGAAATGTGGTTTGCCCAAGAAAGATCATGGCTGATGGTGAGACCCAGGAGTTTGAATGACTGAACTTCCACAAGAGGATTGTTAAGAAAGTATAAGGGTTGGGGGAGGAGGGGTACTAGATTGTCCTTTTGGAGAGAGATAGTGACAGTGTGAGATTTGTCAAGATTGAAAGACGTATTCCAAGTGTTTGACCATAATGTGATTTTGTCAAGGTCTGAAGAGAGGGAAAAGGCTGCAGCCTTCTTGCCTGAATGATGAGGGATGTCATGGTAGAGGGTGGAAACATCAGCAAATAGATAAAGAGAATTTTCCAGTCAGAGAGATTGTTTATGAAGATCAGGGATAGGACTGGGCCCACAACACTGCCTTGGGGCACCCCAGCCTTGACAGGGAGAGGAGATGAAAGAATTCCCTTGAGTGACACACGTTGGCTCCGAGAGTAGAGGAAGTCAGAAAGCCAAGTGTGGAGTTGGCCTTGGATGCCATAGGCCAAAGATGTCAGCAAGTCACTTGAGCCAAGTCTCAAGTAAGTCTCAAGTTAAGTGTCACGTCATAATGTCATTTATATCATCGATAGACCATGGTTACGTGTAAGCCTTTAATACTCAAATGGTTTACACAAGTCATGACTGGTTGTTTATATGAGCTTGATGATTTTTTGGGGGCATGTGTACTCTGGAAAATAAATGGCATGGAAAAAAATAAAAATGACGTTTAATTGCTTTATTTCAAATTTGCTGAGCAGAAATGGTGGTGTAATGGTTACATTTGGTGACCAAAATGGTTACAATCGGTAACGAAACTCGCTGACTCGACTCAGTCTTTTGCATGTCATTAATCTTGGTGATTCCAATCTGAATATGGAATGTTGGTGATTCAAATGTTTATAAGCAAATAAGGTCACCATCGGAATCTCTGTCATGCTACGGATAACGAAGTAACAGGGTTGCCAGATGTATGCTAATTCAACCTCTTATACGATGTACGATCGATAATAATTGAAAAATCTACGATAATTCTGGAAATTCCAAAATATTATGTACTCCATCTTCCATTTTCAGTTTAAATTTCATTACATTTTTCTCATTCTGCAGGGCAGATTATGACTTCTCCGTCACACCTCACGCAGCATTTTTAGCACGTGTAACATCACGTAAGCACGTGCACAGAGAGCAACTGAGCAAAGCAATGCACCGTCACATCCGAGTTCCGACTTCCGAGCACGTGGACCGTAGATGTGCACATGTCAAGTTAGGGCTAGGGTTAGGGCTTCATGATGTAGGTGATATTTAATAACAAATGACATCACAGTGTGCAGGTAAATGCAATGATTTCAGAAAGGGGTCGTATGTAGGTCTACGACAAAAAGAAACGTATTAGAGCATAAATAATGAGAAATATCGATTATTTTAATCACAGTTTACTCATTAAATAAACGACTGTTATGATATTGTTGAATTAGATGCTTGATTGGCTGTATTCCTCGGACCTGTACGTGTGTGCACATGCGCCAATAAATCCGGCAGTTGGTCCATGCAAGGTGATCCTATTCGTGTCCGTCATCATTACATGGTGTCAGAAGTGGGATTTTCTTCATCAATGGTGATGGAATTTTCACCACCAGGTTATCTCGGGCGAGATGGGAATGTAGTTGAGAACTCCCAATTTCCTCAAACTCCGAGCCGCAGATCACAGCATGCCAGGATCTTGCCTTAAACTTAAAGGCTGAAGGACTATGTTCTATCATCATCATATAGCAGAGTTTTTGAGTATTCGTTAGCTGGTTATAAAGTTTGCTTTTGCTATTTTTATGGAACATCAACCTGATTTTACTATTTTCAGTCTTTCTTTTCATACTGATGCTTGGTGTTGGCTTAATGGTTAGGGTGGCGGGCTTTGGATCCTAGGGTCCTGAGTTCAAATCCCGTTCAGCTGTTGAATTAATACCAGGTGGGGTTGACTCGGCCTGTCATCCTTCCGAGGTCAGCAAAATGAGTGCCAGCATGCTGGTATACTGTGTCGGAGTGGCGATCCGTCCAGAATTGTGCCCAATAGCCAAGGAGACTGCTTAAGCAGCACCAACACTCTGCACAGAGTATGGTCCCAATCTCCTCCTCCTCTTCATACTGAAAGGGAAGATGGAATGATATTGTTGAATTATATGCTTGCTTGATTGGCTGTATCCTCTGGCCTGTATGTGTGTGCGCAAGCGCCAATAAATCCGGCAATTGGTCAACGCAAGGTGATCCTATTTGTGTCCGTCGTCAATGACAACTACGAAATCGTATACTTATGGTTCGGATCCATTTCCTCAACAATAAGTAACCTAGAAATGTATTTTAAAATTTTAATTTATCTTTTAAAACAATACTTTCAAATATGCCTCTGACAATCCGGAGTTGATATTCTGTGCATTAACTTCACTGAATTTGTTTTTGCGACGTTTCAGTCGATTTCACCTCTCCACAATGTGACATCACAGAGTGATGAAAGTTGTCATGCAACATCGCATTTATCTCCTCTTTCCAGAAACTTAATAATTTCCCCTTTAATATTTGATATAAGGATGTTTTGATTGTTTTATTCCAAGGTGGTGCGTCGTATTTCACAACACGTTTCCATGTTTTGAGATGTAGAATTTTTTTTAAGGCAGTTTATATAGCTCAGGTGTTATTATATACCTCTCATGCATTGATGCATTCATCAGGGGGAAAACGAGCATGGCAGAGGCCATGAACAGTAAGGAAAAAAACAGGCAGTAACGGGAATGACTTTCTCGAATGATGCGACAAATCTACGATGGTCGATAGTTGCAAATTGAAATGGCGCTGTGCATTGTGCGTTAACGCCGGTTAAAAAAACAAAAATTCACCTGGTTCGTCAGAATCGTATGATAATTTTTCTGAAAATACCATAATTTTGAGGTTCTAATATGTTATTTCCACTCTTCAAATCTGGCAACCCTGCGAGATGAAATGCGCACATGTGCAGAGAGTAACAGCAAGTTCCACAGTGATACTCAGTCTCGACGGTGTGTTTGTAAGAATGTCCACTCAAAGTTTGTGCGTGCGTGTATGTGTGTGTGTGTGTGTGTGTGTGTGTGTGTGTGTGTGTGTGTGTGTGTGTGTGTGTGTGTGTGTTTTTTTAGTTCCATTTTGAGCCATAAAACGCATTCACTAAAATAAAAACACGGAAGAAGCTTATTGGGTATGAACAATGAACTTTTCATCCATCCATGTCATGAAATATACTATAGCTCTACTTACTTTTGAATGTAATTTACCTCCTTTTACTCCACTAGATACTTGTATGTGCGATCAGAGGCTTGGAACTCAGTGGCACTTTGGGTGCTGTATAGTTACGAATCTGGAAGCCATTTGCGCACAGACAGCAGTCCCCATAGCTTAGTTATTTCGATAAGTATGTGTTTATCATTAGAATCCCTCCTTCTGTCTAATGGGAATTTCGTGTGTGCGCTACGAGTTATTTTATTGTCAGGTTTATTACATCTACAACAACAACAACAACAACAACAGCACCGTCCCTGACTCAACCCGGTCGCCATTGCCCATGTGTTTTTGGCTGAAGGTGTGGGCGGAGCCTCCATCGCCTTGGATCCGACTCCGCCCAAGAAATGTGGGAGTTGCCCCCCCTACCGTGGGCCTGTCCAATGAGGGACGGCCAGCGGATTGCGCGATGGAACCATCCTATCAAGAGGTGAGTGGCGAGGAAAGAAACCGCTCCCGCCTAAAGAGAGTAGAGCAGTAATCGTGGCAATTGCTTAGCATCTGCAGTCTTGGTGGCGATTGGCTTCGTCTGCAGTCTTGGTGGCGATTGCAGAGCGTCTGCAGTCTTGGTGGCGATTGGCTTCGTCTGTGGTCGTGGTGGCTTGGTCTCGTTCGTGGGCCGTGGACTTTGGGTCGTGGGTTCGAATCCCACCGTGGTGGTTTGGAGTCGGTGTGACCGCACGAGGCTGGAAGGTACCCCGGCCCGGCTCTACCGAATAAAGACCCACGGGGTCCAATTTCTTTTGAGTGTGTGTGTGTGTGTATGTGTGTCCGTGGGCCCCGTCAGTAAGTAGAATCGTTAAGTGCCTTGTTCATTCTACATTACATTTCTTTATTCATGATAACTCTGCGATGTGTCTCCCTTCCCGATTATTTCCTATTGTAAAATAAACCCCCGTGTTAAATGTTCCAGTTCGTTGTTCGTGTTTTCTTTCATTGACCCAGCACCGTGCGGGTTTGAGAAATAGTAAGGCTGTTGGTGCTGTAAGTTGTCATTGGGACCGGCGCGGCTCTGGTCAGCTGCGTTGTAAATTTGGAGTCGTTACCTGCGACTCAGATCGGACAGAATCGGCCGAGGGTGTGGTTTCCCCGGTAGCTAGACTGCATGGTTATTTAGGTATATTGGAGATCGAGACAATTAACCCTACGCCACACGGTCAAAATATTGGCGTCCACGGTCTGCTAAGGGACCCATGACTTTCGGAGCTGTCTGAGAGTCACGACCTAAATTCCGGGTGTTCGGTGGGAGACGACTCGACTGCTCCACCAAGTGGTCGTTTATAGCTGCCGAACCCCGGCCCACAACAGTATAACTAATTGGTTCACGAGTTAGGCAGTGACCACTGTATTCGTTATTGGTGTGTGTCTGTCTGTCTGTCTGTCCGAGCATAGCTCCGTGGGTTTTGATCCGATCCTGATAAAATTTTGGTGGGAGGTTTATATCATGATCTAGTTGTGTTTCTTGAGAATGGGCATGGTGCGCCCATTATGGGCGGAGCCACGCCCAAAAAACGTGATTTTAGGGGGTAGCCAGTTTCAAGTTACATCTTCTCTGAGGAGGTTTGTCGAATCTTGCAGGGGTTTCAGTATTTGGTTTGCCCAATGGCACCTGCATAGCCCCATGGAGCTCAATGTTTCATTTTCGTTACAAGGTCACGAACTTAGAAAATTGCGAATTTTGACATAAAAATCATACAACCGCCCAAACTTTGAGAGCGAGGATGACAATATTTTTTATGCATATATAATATTGAGGTCATTCCCCACCTAAAGTCTTGAAACCATTTTTCTCTATCTCGAACACCTTGCCCGTGGCGCCCCCTTCAAGTTTGTTTTTACGCTGATTTCATCAAAGTATGGATAATCCGAGGAGTGCGAAATGCCATATAGCCTATATGACGTTATATTGTTCCTGGAATGTTCCAGAAGAAGTTTTGCACCAAAGTTCATAATCCTTGACCTTTGACCTTTAAAGTTCACAAAGGTCAAATTTTCAAAGTTGTGGGAATCGAACCGCCTATATGACGTTATATTGTTCCTAGAATGTTCCAGAGGAAGTTTTTCACCAAAGCTCATAATCCTTGACCTTTAAAGTTCACAAAGGTCAAATTTTCAAAGTTGTGGGAATCGAACCGGGTTTTCGACCTTCTTCGACGAACTAACTCCAATAAGCTATAGCACGTATCCTGTTTCCTTATTTTAATGTCCACAACACTGTTTTGTGACCTTTAAAGGTTATGCAAAGGTCAAATTTTGAAAGTTGTTGAACGAAACCGGGTTTTTGACATTTTGCAGCTAATAACCTGTCACTCGTACCACATCATGTTGATCATTTTTATAACTTGGTCAAACATTATCACATTGTCTCATCCTTGACTTCTGAAACAATCTACACCGTCAAATACCGCTCTTGAACCATTGCCGTCTCCAGACTTGTACCTTTTATAAGCTTGGCATGATCTATTTACTGAGTTAGTGCTCCCTTTGGTGCACAACTCCGACGGTCTTTGTTTAGAAATATAATCACATCATACCAGACATCACATGAAAATAAGTCATAGATACATCACTGAGATAGATTTATTTTGATATAGTGTTCATTCATGCATCATCATTGTCAACAAGTCTTCAAGCTCAAGTTTCAAGTCAAGTCTTAAGTTACAAAATTTGCGACTCGAGTCCAAGTCGTCTCCTCGAGTTGCCATCTCTGCCACAGGCAGAGTTTGTAGAGTAAGGCACAGGATGCCAGACTATCAAAAGCACGAGATATGTCCAGAGAGACGGCCCTGATCTCATGTCTGACATTGAGGGTGTCCAACCATTGTTGGATGAGATGAAGCAGCATGTCCAAGTTCAAGTGGCTTGGTCTGAATCCAAATAGGTGATCTAAGATGAGGCTGTTGGGAAAAAAGGAAAGATTTCATATCAACTGTGATGATGGATTCCATGACCTTGCTAATGATTGGAAGTGAGTTGATAGGTCTGTAGTGAGGGGTATGAGTTTTTGCACCTTTTTATGTAATGCAGTGACGTTACAGGGTTTCCAAGGACATGGAAGATAACCTCGCGCAAATGACAGGTTGAAAAGGGCAGAGAGAAGATGAGAAAGAGCAGCAGAGCAGGGTTTAAGATACATGAGCTAATGCCATCCGGTCAAGTTGTAGAGTCAGAGTCGAGGGTTGAAAGAGCCTCTCCACTTTTTGAGTCCAGGAGCAGTTGGGTATGACATGGAAGGATGGGAACTGAGAGTGAGGAATTGGAGACAAGATTTGGAAGCAAACACAGAATTGAGGCATTTAACCTTCTCAAGGATGGAGTCTGCTGTGATGCCATTTGAAGAGATGGAAGGGGAGCATACGGTTAAAAACAGACTTGACAGAGAGACAGAGATATATAAATATATCAGGTTTTGTTGGAGGGATACAAGTTTGAAAGTTCGTTCTTGAGGTTGGATAGTTGTTGTTTTCTTCCTCTGCCGAGAGTGAACACACACTTGCTGCAGACTTTTTGAAATGCACTGAGATTGCCTTCTGTCGTATTAGCCTTCCAGGAAGAGAAGACAAGTTGTTTCAGAGAAACTGCCTCACCACAAGCTTCAGTGTACTATGGGTGGGAAGAGGGGTATGATAATTGAGGACGAGATGAGATGAATCTGTGCATGAGAGCAGGTTTCTGGAGAGGAATTCACAGGCTGAGTTAACAGCAGTGGTAGTAGATATGGGAGACCAGTCCTGAAGAGAGATGGCTGCTTGCAGTCTCTGCCAATCTGCCTGAGTGAACTGCCACACTAACTGGCATTGCGGCAGCTTTCTGAAAATAGCCAGAGAGATGTTGACTCTCACAAGCACATGATCAGATGAACCAATTGGAGTGGAGGAAGAGCAGGAGACATTTGCAGGAAATTTTGTCATCACCAAGTCCAGAAGGAAGGATTTGCCATTTGTAGAAATCTGGGTGGGAAAGTTCACAGATTGAGGCAGTCCCATGGAATCACAGAAGTCCTTTGCTAAAGTGCCATGGCTGGTGAGAGAGATACCATGGAAGCCCATCGATCTGCTGTGCAGTCCGGTTCCTGAGCACTCTAACAGACCACCAAAGGAAGGTTACGCACATCACTTGGAGGAAGGCATAGAGTGAGTCCATGCCTTTGCGTGCCACCAACTCAATCTGGCAGGCATAAATAAAGATGAAGTGCAGGTTTGACCGCTGGAGCCAGGTGAGTGAATACTCTCTGGGGATGAAGATTTGGTTCTTCAACCCCTGGAGGAGGAAGGGCAGATGCCCCAAGCTCACTTTGCTTTGGTAAGGCCCAGGTGTCGTCCTGGCACAGTTCTGTGACTTGGTGATAAAGATCAAAATGGGCCCATGGGTCCTTCCCCGGATCGTTCATGCTAACCGCCTACAGCCATACAAGGATGACGAGATGTCCTCATGGATCGCTCTGACCTTGGAGGTGCAGGTAAGACCGAGCACCTCTGTGGATGTGGGGGGCTCATTAAAATAAAGTAGGGAATTTGGAACCCACCTGGACATTCATGTGAATAGCTGTCCCATGTAGGGGCACAGGAGCATTTGTCTCAGAGGGGGGAAATAGCATGAGATGGGAGTATTATGGACATGGTGGATTAGAGACGGTTGACGTACAGTATAGTGGGTACGTAGCTAGCTTAGCCACATTGCATTAAAAGGAATGCACATAGTTTAAGGGATGACATGGTGAGTATATGCTGGTTAGAGGGAAAGTAGTCAGATAGATTGGTGCCAGAATGAGTGTGAATGTGAAAAGAATGAATGCAGAACAGCGGCCTGGGAGTGAATGTGCAAAGGGGAATGATGGTGCGAAGGAGTAGCTGAGAGGGAATGAGTCATGCCCAGGGAAACCCGGGGCTAGGTAAAAGTTAGTGAGTGGACTCCAGTCAAATTTACAAAAGATGTCATTCTGTGGTTGGTGTTGTATGTGGAGAGTGTCTTTTGCAGGGTGCAACAAAGATGTATGGGCTGGGAGTGTGGCTCACAAGATGTGTGTTGTTGTGGAGAGAATCCCGGGCATTGGGAGCCTGTAGGCCATGAGTCGAGTGGGGCATGCTAAATTTATGGGCTCGGGTACCCAAGAGAGGGACCCGGAGCATCAGTAGCCAGAATGAGGGCACTGGGGAGGGGGGGGAGAGAGAGAGCTCCCCCAACAATTTGGAATGGAGCAGATAAGCTTGGTGGTCTCAGCATCCTTGGAGTGCCATGAGTGAACAAATGCAGGTAGGCAGACCTGTGGATTGAGCCACACTGCCCAACCAGGAGATTATATGGAGGCACAGAGGAAGGGAGGGTCAGGCCTGAGCCAGTGTGAGCACCTATGCACGGGACGACGAGCGATTCAGGTTGTTATAACCACATAGTTAGAGAGACGTGTTGGTGAGTCTTGGGGAAGTTTAATTGATGATGAAATAATGGATAGGGAAGTTAGAAATGTGTTGTTTTCCTCTTCGCACCGTCCACAACTTAAATAATTGCTGGCCGCTGAATTTGCCTAACTGGAAGCGACTTGGGACCTGCAGACGCATTTTGAACTAATGTTGAGGTTAACACAGATCGACATTTTCCTGTGGGGGATCCTTAGGGGATTAGGGGAGTTATTAGGAATTTGATTGGACATAGTGGGCCACTAGGAATGCTAGAACTGCGTTATTTATTATTACCTTCGTATTCTGCGAAAGGTTGTGTTTTGGTCGGCGTGTATTTATTTATTTATTTATTTATTTGTAATCTTGTGATTCGTATAACTCAAAAAGTATGAAACCGAATTGCATGAAATTTGGTGGGATGATTGGTTATTAGCCAGGAAGCATTCGATTAGATTTTGGGATCGTTCGGGTCAAAGGTCAAGGTCAAGGTCACGAAAAGGTCAAAATCGTCTTTTTACGATAACACGGTCAATTTTTATTCAATTTGCATGCAACTAACGCCAAAATGTTCAGAATTCAACGCCTCATCTTGTGATATGCAATATCACACAATGACGCCCATACTCTTGTTACCGGTTAGGGGTCAAAGGTCAGGTGGGTCACGACCTTGAAAAATATGCGGTTTTTGTCATAACGCGGTCAATTCTTGTCCGCTTTACATGAACACAGCACCAAAATGTTCAGAATTTAATGCCCAATCTTGTGACACAATGACGTCATAACACATGTCACCGGTTGGGGTAAAATGTCAGGGGGGGTCACGCCCTTGAAAAATATGCGGTTTTCGGCATAACTCAGTCAATTCTTATTCGATTTGCATGAAACCAGCATCAAACCAGTTCCCCACACTCATACCAAGAACAAAAAAAGTAGTGGCGGCGAAGGTATGCGCTCTATGAGTGCCCGTTCTAGTTAATGCGCTTTTATTAGTGTTAATAAAACCGAGTGAAACCTTTCTCACTCCTTCCCGCACCCTCCCTGCCCTGCTTCCCAGCTCATTCCAATATTTCACCTTACCAGCACTCAAAACTGCACCTGCAACCTGTGTGTTGTGATCAAGGTTAGGGGGAAATAATAAGCAACTCCAAAAGTCTGTCTCTCCTTTTCGTATGTCTACCAGTACTTTGCTCTTTCCTACTTGTTTGTGCTTCAAAAACTCTGGGTAGAATTATTTTCCTTTTGAACGATTACATACATTGGAAATATTTCAATTTGTACATTGCCTGGGTAAAAAACAAAAATCCAAATTTTTTTTTGTGTAATTCAGAGTTTAAATGCAACTTTCACAGGCCCAAGTACTGGTGGATTTTTATGTTTTTTGTATACCTTGTCGAGGCTCGTAAGAGAGCTAACACACAGCGCACATCAAGGGGGGGGGCATGAGACAAGAGGGGAGGGAGTGGGAAGGACAAAACAGTGGGGAACAGAGACATTAGGAGATCTGTGGAAGGGAGAAGGATGGGACGGGGAACATGGGGAAAAGAAGATGGACATTACTGGGACTTTCAGGAAGGAAAGCAAGGAATTTGAAGGAGGTGGGCTTGGGTGGATTATCGGGGGTAGAAAAGATCGAAGATTTGGATGGGGAATGATAAGAGGTGGTGGTGAACAGCTCTTTTGAAGGCCTGGAGGGGAGAATGGGAATGAATGGAGTGAGGGAGTTTATTCCAAAGGTTGGAAAAAAGAGGAATGAATGAAAGAATGAAAGAGTGAAGGTGAGCAGTGATTCGTGATTTTGGTAGTTTTACCATAAGGGGGTTGTTGGCGGACCTTGAGCACCCTGCGGAAATGTGGTGGGGACAAATCGCAGAGAGCAGGGGGGGGGAGGCTGGAGAGGAGACGGTAGAAGACAGAGAGACCACCGACCAGCCTGCGGTAATTGAGTGAGAGGCCCAAAGACTCAGCCTCATTGCGGGAGATGCCCATGATCCGAAATGCTTTGGTTTCTACAGCGTGAAGCCAAGAAAGGTGGGAGGCAGGAGCACCAACCCAGAGGGGAGAGCAGTACTCCATCAGGCTGCGGACAAAAGCTTTGTAAGTGGTCAGGGGCTCAGGTGGGCCGAGGAAGGACTTTGCACGACGGAGGATTCCCAGTCGGCGACTGGCTTTGTAGGCGAGGTAAATGATTGGCGAGGCAAGGATGATTGACTATTAGACCTGTGTGTATACCGGTTATGAATGGAATTGCAACATTGTTAAAGAAAGTACTGCAGTTTCTATTTTTGTAATGGGACTGGCTCTGCTCTTTATCCTGTCGACCTCCATGGTAGACAAAGTTGATGATCATGCAGGGCAAGGTAACGATTCCAATTACATGAGCTAATCCACTTGGACATTCTTACAATCGGCATAGGAGTGAGTGGGACATTTGGTACCATTGGAACCACGCCGCCCCCTTCCCTAAGTGGTCAATTGGACCTCCGTGTCTGTTCTGCACCTCCAACCAAAACGAAGGTATGTCATATATATATATATATATATATATATATATATATATATATATATATATATATATATATATATATATATATATATATATATATATATATATACCAGGCATTGCAATCTGCTTACAAAATTGACCGTGTTGTGTAGAAATAGTCTTCTCATGAAAGATGCTGCAAAAATTTCCATGATGTGCGTTGGTGATATATATGAACACAAAATAGGATTACAGTCAATAGTTGTAAAAGAGCGATGTCATCGTAAAGGAACTTTCAGGAATATTAAATGGTTATATGTACTGCACATTACTGCAAGTCGTACAATCGTGGGCAAAAATATTGGCACCCTTGCACTTTTTTCAAATAATGCCCCATTTCTTCCAGAAAATTGTTGATATCAATAAATCTTTTGTTGTCCACATATGTATTCCTTTGGTTTGCAATGGAACAAAACAAAAAAAAGCTGAAAAAATTACTAAATCTTAGCTTATTCCACACAGAAATCCTAAAATGGCTCGTACAATATTATTGGCACCTTTGAGAAGTTGTTCGAAATAATTAGATTTCAAGCAGGTGATTCTCCTTTACTTTGGAAATGAACTCACCTGTGGTGAGTTACAGGTGCCTGCGATGTAAAAATCACTCATTCAACCAGTTTAAATGGAGAAAAGGAGTCATTCTGCTGTTTTGCGTCACTGTGTGTACTGCAATGAGCATGGAGAAAAAGAAAGAAAACCAGGGAATTGTCTGAGGAGGTCAGACACCAGATTGTAGCCAAGCCAAGCATGGACAATCTCAAACTTACAAGTCCATCTCCAGAAACCTTGATGTTCCTCTGTCCACCGTTCGCAATGTTATCAGGAAGTTTAAGGCCCATGGCACTGTAGCCAAACTCCCTGGATGTGGTCGCAAGAGAACATGATCGAAGATTGCAGCGAAGGAGTGTTCGAATGCTGGAGAAAGCACCTCGATTAACTGCAAAAAGATTCAAGCTGACCTTCAGACGCACGGTACGGAAGTTTCAACTCACACCATCCGTCGCCAACTTAATGAAAGGGGGTTCTATGGTCGGAGACCCAGGAGGACCCCACTGCTGAGAGACATACCAAAGCCCAACTGGAGTTTGCCAAAACACACCTGAACAAGTCAAAATCATTCTGTGAGAAAGTCCTGTGGACAGATGAGACCAAATTGGAGCTTTTTGGTAAAGCACATCATCTCTATGTTTACAGAAAACAAAATGAAGCCTTCAAAGAAAAGAACACCTTCCCTACAGTCAAACATGGAGGAGGTTCAGTGATGTTTTGGGGTTGCTGTATTGCTTCTGGTACTGGGTGCCTTGAAAGTGTGCATGGCATCATGAAATCAGGAGATTACCAAGGCATTATTGAGCGTAATGTTCAACCCCGTGTCAGAAAGCTGGGTCTCCGTCGAAGGTCATGGGTCTTGCAGCAGGACAATAACCCCGAACACACTTCACAAAGCACCCAGGAATGGTTCAAAACAAAATGCTGGACTGTTCTGAAGTGGCCAGCAATGAGTCCAGATTTAAATCCCATTGAACACCTGTGGGGAGATCTGAAAACAGCAGTTGGGAGAAGGCACCCTTCAAATCTGGGAGAACTGGAGCAGTTTGCACAAGAAGAGTGGACCAAACTACCAGTAGAGAGGTGGAGGAAGCTCATTAATGGCTTGAGGAAGTGCTTGACTGCAGTTATTTTGTCCATCGGCCATGCTACCAAATATTAAGTCGAGGGTGTCAATAATTTGGTCAATGCCATTTATTTTTATTTTCTGATTTAAAATGATATATAAAGTTCTGAATCAAAAACAAAGGTTCTGTAATATTAACAGTGAAATAAAGAATAGTGGAGACCAAATGCTTTTGTCAATTTCAACTTATTTTTCGAGAAAATTGTGAGTTATCTGAAAAAAGTGCAAGGGTGCCAATATTTTTGGCCACGACTGTATTACTCTGGTCATTTCCTGAATGAGTTAATTGACCTTATCCATTCCCTTTTATATCTTTGCATCCATGCCCTTCACTTTCAATCACAGCAGAAAAGTAAGTTTGTCCCTCCAGAGAACAATAGCGTTAGATGTGTAACACACAATGCGCTTTCTCCTCGCTCTCTCTCTCTCTCTGATTGTCCCAGATTGCAGTTTCCTGCGTGACGTTCGAATGGGACAAGAGGTGGTAGAGGGGGGTTCCGAAGGGAGCAGGGGGAAGTTTTGCCGGTGGTGGTGGTGGTGGGGCGAGTGATTGAGCTTGGCTGGATTCATCTGGAAAGGAAAGCCCCTTCCTGCTGCTGGACCCCTGGGCTCATTTCCCCTTCCCAACTCATGTCCCATCCTCGGCACGTGACCGCACAGTTTGGGAAGCTAAAGGGATCCATCATGTGATTCAAAGCAAATGAATGTCAAAAAGGATCCAGGAAATAGATGATTAATGATGTCACATGATTGGACTGGACTCGTGGGCACAACATCGGATGTTTTACAAGCAATGTAGATTTTTTCTAACTCGATATTAGCAAAGCATACTATCTCAAATACATCAACGTTGTCTATAATGTTGTAAGGGCACAAAGTCCTGGTCTTGGCTTCGTGACTGGTGTGGCTGGCTTGGGATCTTGGGATCCTGAGTTTGAGCCCCGTTTTCCGCTGAATTAACACAAGGTGGGGTTGACTCAGCCTGTCATCCTTCCGAGGTTGGAAAAATGAGTACCAGTATACTGGTACAGGGGCACAGCATCAGCGGCATAGCCGTGCCCCAGAAAAATGGTAGCTACCAAACAGCCAAGCTGCCAGACGCAAGAGGAAGAAGAAGAAGAAGACGAAGAAGAAGAAGGGCACAAATATCATGTTTTTAATCTGTGCTTCAAGGTGAAATGTATTCAAAGTGGCTTTTCTATTTGCTCTTTTGCAATTTTTTTTAATATTTTCAGACATTTTCCAAACTGATCTACATCATGTATCCCATCACTCAATCAAAATCGACAAAAAATGTATAAAACTACAAAAATAAGATTATGCCATAACACCGTAAGCCTACAGTTTCCACCTTAAACAAGTCTGTTTCAATTCACTTGCAGGAAAAGGTCTCCCTCGACTCACATTGCTTGTTTAATGCAAGTTGGTAAGAGTGATCAGCCATGGGGAACGAACCCATACCAGCTTAGGGAACAATAAAAACCAGTCTTTAACCACTCGATTAAACGGCGAGCTTGAAGCATGTAACACAAGTGCAGTTATTTTAATATAGGTATATGTGACAAAAGAGACAGCCCCAATATATTTAATGGTGACATAAAGCATAAAAGGGGTCAAAACAGTGTTAGGATATTAATGATCTTTGCACGCAGGTGAATGATCTTCTGCTAATTGATTGCGACACATCATCTCACTTGAAGAGTTGCACAACATTTGATGATTTGCACACATGAGTGATATTACACGGATGATAGAAACGATGTTTTGAGATGCGTGCGTTCCCCCTGCACTTTTCCGAACTTGTACAGCCAATGAATGCTTCCTTGCTATTAATTTTGGCCCATCTCTTCGACCTCAACAGACTAATTTCTCGATTTACATCTTTAAACTCTTTCCCGTTTATAGCCTGGTGTTGGCTTAGTGGTTAGGGTGGCGGCTTGGGATCCCAGGGTCCTGAGTTCAAGCCCCATTGGCTGCTGAATTAACACCAGGGGGTTGACTCAGCCTGTCATCCTTCCGAGGTCGGCGAAATGAGTGCCAGTGTACTGGTCCCGGTGTATGCCCCGGTTAGAATAGGTATACCATATCCCTGTGTGTCGTAAGAGGCGACCAGGGTTGGCGTCAGGAAGGGCATCCGGCCATAAAACATTGCCTCAAGAAAAAGCCAAACCCCTGCACAGCAGGGAAAAATGGCTGTAAAAACGGTCATAAACTCTTTCCTGTTTCTTACTTGTACTATGCTACATTGCAAATTATTCCACTGTTAAATATTATTTGAGACAAAAAATATATATCTGCTTCACTTGTCCTTTATTCTAGGCACCCCCTGTTGGTCAGGACCCTTACAGAAATTGTTGGTGTGGCACAGGATTTCATGGTTACCGTTCATTAAGAGTTGATAGATATATATATATATATATATATATATATATATATATATATATATATATATATATATATATATATATATATATATATATATATTTGTTATGGTTGTGGGGATAGATGGAGGAATTTCAGAGGAAAGTTAGGATTGAATAGAGTTGTTTGGTCCGTGGACATGTTGGAGACATCTCGATATAAATTAAGTAGGGAAACTGTGAGCTTAAGTGTTACGTGTCACCACACGGAGGGGTGGTGCGGTGTTAATTAGACAGGGATTAAGGATAATGTTCCCCAGTATGTAATTGCAGCCTGTGACCTATCCCTACATTTTTGTATTCACAAGCCAACCATGAAGGAGTTGCATTTTTATACCAACAACAAGCATAACCACAAGCAAGCCAGGCGTGCCGAGCAGGCAGAGGCCCTGCCTTCCCAGGTTTCGTGCCAGCAAGTCATGCCCCGCAGGTGGACGGTTGTTCGGTGATGTCGGAGAGAGATCGTGAGTGAATGCATGAGTTCAGTGTGAGGGACGCACGCGGTCGAGAAAGGAACATGACTTGGATGGAGGATCTCGCTTTGCTCTCCTCTCGGCACGACGAAATGGCTTTCCTTCGACACATGAAGAAGATGGCCCTTATTCTCCTGTTGATGCTGAGGCAAATTGGTTCGCGTAATGGAGCAAGACGCTGGCCATTGGTTCTTGGTTGGGTCGTGAGAGATGGACCTCAAAGCCTCGTGTATATCACCCAAGAGACGGCACCATTTTCCCAAGCCGCAGCGTCAGTGAGGACAATCGATACAAGAAGCTGCATGGCGGTCTCTGAACCCTGGTGTTGAATACCACCCACAAATTGCCTGACCTCCATTTTTCCCACTGCGAGAGAGCGGCTTGGCACCATTTTGGGTGTGTCTACATGTGCAGAACGAAGCGCCTTGATTCCAAAGTTCCACAGAGATCATCTCTGGACAAGCTAAGTGCCAGAATAAAGGGAGGATTTTCTTTTGTTTTGTTTCCCCCTTGTCTGTATTTAAGTCTGTGTGTAGAGGTTTCCCGACTTAGAATTACCCTTGCAAATATTTCCATTGTAATTAAATCCACGAGTTTATTTTAAGTTGTTGTGTCCATGTATTTATCGTGGGGTTCGATATATATATTGTGACGTCCACGGGACTTGAACAGTCCCGCCAACGTAGAATGAGCCGAAACGATGGAGGCGGTTTATTTATTTATAACCCAAACATGGCGGTTCTAATCGCTCTACCGCAAACGGGACGAGGAAGGTGGCACGAGTCACTTTTCACTGAGTTGATGATGTTTATTCGTTTTTACTATTGACCAGAAATAACAAGACTCGGCAAGAAGAGGGATCCGGGGCGATTCGACGGGATGGTGTGGGATCGGGTGTGGGGAAAAACACAGACAATTCCAATGAATATACAGATCTCAAACCCTCGAAGGCACCAAGCACACACACACACACACACACACACACACACACACACACACACACACACACACACACACACACACACACACACACACACACACACACACAACGTAGCTATTTCTGGTGGTCAGGCTGGACCGTGGTGTGGACGCAACTGTCCCTGGATCGGCGTCGGACGAGCTGGCCTTGCTCTCGTCAGGGGGGCAGGAGAAACCGTGGTGCTGTCGACCTCCTGGTCTTGGCCCAAGTCCGCTTACAGCCGCCAGGGAACCAGTTCTGGCGCCAAGTTGCGAGCAGGAGAGGGAGGCAGGTCCGCCCGCCGTTCGACCCCGTACTCCGAGTCAGCAGAACCCCAGAGCCAACCAAGGTGAGGCACGAGGCTCAGCAAGGCTCCAAGACACAATCAAGAACACGATCGAATCAGCACAACAACAAGGATGCTCCCCGCGCAACAGCCTCCCCACCAAAAAAACACGATCTTTTTGGTTGTAATCTTCTTCCTCTTCCTTTTCGACCCCGAACAGAACCTTTTTATCCTCCTGCCCTCGTCACCTCCAATTGAGCCGTTTATTGGCCCACCGCCGTCGCCTTCTGCCAATCATGATCACGGGGTGGAGCCATCCGCTGCACCGTCCTGTGACGTCACGGCCAGTCTCCAGAGAATACCAAAAAGGGGTTTACGCAGACACACTTACCCTATCCCGTGTCCCTATCTAATTACGTGACAATTATCATTTCCCCCCTTGAAGAAATGAACATTGACTAGACAACTTATCACCACTGAATTGCTACTTATTACATCGAGATCCTGGTAAACTCGAACAGCATGGCATACCTAATTAAACATCCTAATTACCCTTTGAATGCATACCCCCTCCCTCAAACGTAACACTGCCCCCTCCTCTGGTACCGCAGCTCCTGCAAGGTATATCACAGGCGCTACCGTACCAGCCTTAACACTTACTGACTCGCACCTAATTAACCTAACGAAATAAAGTAGGAGGGGCAATGGGCAGCGAGTCGCAGCTAACTTACCTATCCTGCTTAATGTACGACCCCCTTATGGCCTTATCCTCGCCTAAACAATCATTCGTTTTTTTTTTATTTTATTTTATCACATGAGAGCACTGAGCGAAGTTGCACTCCATCTTCTGGATCATCGCTCTTGCCCAGCACTCTTCCAGTTATCTGGGGAGGGGAAACAAAAGGTTCCACATAAACACAACACTTATACTTTACATTCCTACTCTAAGCCTTAACGACACTATTCACAGGATATTTACACTTGACCGCCTCCCCCAGTGGATGCTAATAGACCCAGCGTTACCTGGGGAGCCAATTTTCAAATTTGCTTGCCCCAAAATTATGCGGACATCATGCCCTTGCTGCACATGTCAAGTTGTGCGGGATCGAGTGGGACTCATACATCTTCACAACACTCACACCATGATCATCATCACATTTCTAGGTCATGGTCCTCATTTTAATCATGCAGGCTGAATCCCGTCATGGCCATGGGGTGGGTTACCACAAGATGATGGGGGCATCTCAGGTGCAACTATGCCCACAGGTAAGCATTAGTCCAACCCGGACGTTTCTCCGCCCCGCTCCCTTTGAATCCCACCCCCTGGTAGCCATCAGCTCTAATCCCGTACAACACTCTGGAAGGGGTCTCACTGGCTCCTCTGGCCTTCCTGGGTCGCCAAGGTCCTACCCGCCTTGGTCGCCCAACCAGACCCTCTCCCAGTTGCCTCCAGACACTGTCACCATTAGCCACCAGGTGGTGAATCTCCTTGAAGGGGGTCGCAATTCACGCTCACCGTGAGCTTCAGCAATCCCTGTGGACAAGCACATCATCCCCACCCACAAAACCCACATGACTCCCCCACCCCATCGGCCTTACATGTGACACCTGCATTTCTAACACTTCGCCGACCATGACCTTCCCTGTTACCACACCATGTCCAATAAAAAAAACAATGTGTGCACCATACATTTCACTTCTTCACTTAAAACAACTCACACAGCACTTCTCACCCGATCCACGCACCAGCCATTGGACAGCCACTCGTGCCCGCTTTGTTACCAATTACCCATTGTCCCTATTGTCACTCTAAAACCCAGCAGAACTCACAAACCCATGCCAATTTTCCCACAATTCATTTTTTTTCCACCAAAGGAGGGCACTTCGCCACAATCTCAGCAGCCGTGCATGGCCCTATATGCTCAGCCCGATCTAGTCTCCCCGATCCCCGACAGTGATTTCTGGACCCGACCTATGAAAGGGCATCTCGGATAGACCTGGCGGTTCAGCAGGAGGATTCATCCTCTGAAGCATTTGGGTAATGCCAATTTCTCCCAGCCCCCCTCCCTGATCCTGGATCTCCGCCTTTCGGATCGTCACCGATGGCCTCTCTGGAACACGACCCGGCCGACTCCACGAGGCCAGCCTGGCCGCGCACTCGGCCGCTCGGTGAACGGTGGGTGGATCCTGTAACTCCACTAGCGCTCGGACCTCAGGGTTAGGAAGAGCAGCTAAAAATTTCTCTAGTGCCAGTCTGTCCCACGCCTCCACTGTAAGGTCCCGATACACGATCCTGACTGATTGGTAAATGTCCTGTGCCAGCTCCTGCACTGTCTCACCCGGCTTTAATCTGCGGTGCTGGAGCTGGGCCCGCACCAGATCACAGTTTGCCGCGAACCCAAACCGACGGCTCAACGCCTCGCAAATGTGGGAGCTGGTCAACATCCCCTCCGCGATCACGTTTAACACATCTGCGGCTGGTCCCCGCAATGTTGCCACCAAATTCCCTGTACGTTCCCGCTCATTCCACCCGTTTAGTCGGGAAATGCACTCAAATTGCGTCAGAAAAGCTTCAACGCTCCCTGACCCATCAAAATTTACCAGGGGGATCACTTTTACGGTGGCCCGCTTCTCAGTTTCTCCCTTGTCCGAATCCAGCCCAGGGATCAAACACCCTTGTGGCTGCGTATCCAATTTCGGAACCCACTGTGGCCAAAGATGTTTTGTGGTGAGGGTCTCATGGGTCAATTTTTCCTCCTGTTCCAAACGTTGAATGGACCGATTCACCTCTTCCCGCAGGATCTTCTGGGCCCGCACAACCTCCTCCAAGGCTCCATCGCGAGTTTGTAGCTGCTCCTCAACCAACCCGGACACTCTACTTACAAAAGACGGCTCTACCAGGCCTTTATCCAAGACTTCATCTTGGCTCATAATTTTATCTTGTTCGTCCAAACGAGCCTCCAATCCTTTTACCTCCTCCGCCAAATTCATCCCTTGCTTCCTCAGCTCTCCCCACTCTTCAACTTGCAGCTGCATACGAGCATCCACACAGGCACGATGACGTTCCAGGCTTTCATCCACTTTATCAACCCGAATGTTCGTTGCATCAATTTTATCTACCAATTTTTTCCGTATATTTTCCCTTTCCAATGTAATTTCTACCTTTGTTTCCTCCAATCTTGCCTCGAATTTGCTTTGTATTTCTCCCAATTTAACATCCACACACTCCTGCATCTCAGTTTTCATTTTCTCCATCTTTTCCCCCAATTCATCCCTCATTTAAATCAATCCGTGCACCCAACTGTACCCCCATTACCCCCAATTGATCTGTCATTTCTGCCCTCTGTGTCACGAATTGATTTGCCATTTCTGTCCTCTGTGCCGTCATTTCTGCCCTCTGTGT
>NC_140967.1:91530216-91562716 GCF_056783735.1 Eptatretus burgeri
AGAAACTTGCTCTCCCTCATGCACAGATTTATCCCCTCTTGTCTTCAGTTGTCCAACCCTTTTTCCCGCCCATGGTTCACTGAAGCATGTGGCGAGGCAGTTGTCCTGAAACAACTTACCTTTGTCTCACGGAAAGCAAACCAAACTGAGGGTAATCTCAGTTCCTTCCATAAAGCTTGGAACAAGTGTGTATCTACCCTCAGGAGAGCCAGTAAACAACTTCTTTCTAATCTCAAGTCTGAACTCTCAAACCTCTCTCCCTCCTCCAAATCCTGGTGGCATCGAATCAAATCTGTTTCTGGTGTATGTTCCTTCTCCATCCCCTCCCTTACCTCAAATGGCCGCACTGCTGATACCGCACGTGAAAAGGATGAATGCCTAAACTCCGTGTTTGCATCAAAATTTTGTGTCCAAAACCCATCGATTTCTGTACCCACCTTACCCAGTCGCATCCAACTGTCTCTGGACTCTGTGTCCTTTTCTCCTGACAAGGTGGAGAGCTTGCTGTCAAACCTCGACTCACATTCTGCAACCGGTCCAGACTGCATCAGCCCACGTGTCCTAAAAACCTGCTCCTCTGCTCTTGCTCACCCTCTCTCTGTTCTATTCACTCTCTCATTTGCTCAAGGTCATCTGCCATCTACTTGGAAATCAGCAAACATCACTGCTCTGCATAAAAAGGTGCAAAAACAGATCCCTGCAACTACAGACCAATCAGCCTTCTCACAATCATCAGCAAGGTTATGGAATCCATCATCACTTCAGACATTAAATCCTTCCTCTTCTCCAATGGCCTGATTTCCGATCATCAATTTGGTTTCAGACCAGGTCACTCTACCCTGGATATGCTGCTTCTGCTCTCCCATCAATGGATGGAGGTCCTCAATGCCGGACATGATATCAGAGCCGTATCCCTGGACATATCACGTGCTTTGACTCGGTCTGGCACCCTGCCCTACTCACCAAACTCTCTTCCCATGGTATTCAAGGCCATCTCCACTCATGGCTCGCAGACTTCCTCTCCTGTCGCAGTCAAAGTGTGTCCCTAAATGGAGTTCTTTCACCCTCCCCCCTTCCTGTCCAGGCTGGAGTTCCTCAAGGTAGCGTTCTGGGCCCTGTTCATTTTCTGGTTTTCATCAATGATCTCTCCGACTCTCTGGAAAATCCTCTTTATCTTTTTGCTGATGGCTCCACCCTCTGCCGTACCATCTGTCATCCCTCAGTCCGGCAAGCAGCAGCTTCATCGCTCACTGCAGATCTGGATAAAATCACAAACTGGTCCAACACGTGGAACATGTGTTTCAATCGTGACAAATCTCACACTCTCACTATGTCTCTCCGAAAGGACCATTTAGAAAACCCCCCCATCCACTTTCTCAACAATCCTCTGGAAGCAGTCCTTTCTTTAAACTTCTTTGTCTCACAATCTACCATGACCTTTCCTGGGAAAACCACATTTCCAACCTGGCCTCCAAAGCCAGTCGTCGACTGGGAATCCTCCATCGTGTAAAGTCCTTCTTCAGCTCACCTGAGCTCCTGACCTGCTCTCCCCTCAGGGCTGGTGCTCCTGCCTCCCACCTTTCTCGGCTTCACACTGTGGAAACCAAGGCATTTGCATCTCCAGTAATGAGGCTGAGTCTTTGAGCCTCACTCTCTCACCGCAGGCAGGTCGGTGGTCTTTCCGTCTTCTCCCGTCTCCTCTCCAGTCTTGCCCCCCCCCAACCCCCCTGCTCTTTCTGCGATTTGTCCCCACCACATTTCTGCAGGGCACTCAAGGTCCGCCAACAACCCCCTTCTGGTAAAACTACCAAAATCACGAATCACTGCTCACCTTCACTCTTTCATTCCTCTGTTTTCCCGCCTTTGGAATAAACTCCCTCACTCTATTCAATCCCATTCTTCCCTCCAGGCTTTCAAAACAGCTGTTCGCCACCACCTCTTATCATACCCCATCCAAATCCTCGATCTTTTCTACCCCCGTTAATCCACCCCAAACCCATCTCCTTCAAATTCCCTGCTTTCCTTCCTGAAAGTCCCTGTAATGTCCATCATGTATACCACGTGTTCCCTGCCCCATCCCTCTCCCTTCAGAGGAAGAGAGTGAGGTTGAACAGAGTTGAGCATTGAACAGAGTGTGGGAGTTTATTCCAAAGGCGGGGAAAAAAGAGGAATTAAAGAGTGAAGGTGAGCAGTGATTCGTGATTTTGGTAGTTTTACCAGAAGGGGGTTGTTGGCGGACCTTGAGTGCCCTGAGGAAATATAGGGGGTGACAGATCACAGACAGACCAGGGGGAGCAAGGCCGGAGAGGAGACTGAAGAAGACAGAAAGACCACTGGCCTACCTCCGGTGTTCTGGAAACCCTCTAATTACCTCTGCCACCGAAGGTGAAGGACTTACGTTTTCACCCCTCTCTGTCTGTTGGTTACTTGCAAAATCGAAGATTTTTCAACTATATTGGTCAGTCGATTTTGTTATTCTGTCTGCGTCTGTGTCTCTGTCTGTCTGTCTGTGTATCACCTACAATTTACATCCTATTAACATGAAAGTTGAACAGGATTTGCATGGTCCATCACTGAATTTGGTAAGGAACTATTTTTGAGGTCAAAGCTCAACTCAAGGCCAAACTTCGAAAATCATCAAACTTAGGTGAGATTTCTATCCTCAATTTTCATCCGATTGACTTGAAATTTAAAGATGGTTTATAGTTCAGTTCTCTGAATTCAACCAGCCAATTATTTTTGAGGTCAACATCCGCCGGATTTCTAAAATTGTCAATTTTCATCCGATTGACTTGAAATTTGAAGAGGAGTTGCATGTTTGGTCATTGAATTCAAGCACCAATTATTTTTGAGGTCAAACTTGTTTTATGGATTTTGGAAGGAATGTACTCTGAATGACATTTTCTTATTTGTCTGTCTGTGTGTAGGATATCTCAAAAGGTTGTCGATGGATCCAGATGAAATTTTGTGGGCAGTTTGGGTGTGTGATAAGAACAAATTGATTAGATTTTGGTGAACATCTGGATCCGGATCAAACTGCTAGAATTTTAAAGTGATTATTCACCATTGAGAGATCAGGCTGAACTCAAATGCAGCACGATATCTCAAAAAGTTGTGAACGGATTCGAATGAAACTTGGTGGACAGGTTGGGTGTGTGATCACGACGAATTGTTTCGATTTTGGTGAAGATCCGAATCCGGATCTGGATATGAGAATTATTTAATTTTTAAAGTGATTCTTCACCATTGTGAGATAGGGCTTAAAAACGATATATCGCATGATATCTCAAAAAGTTATTGGGCCCGATATGTTCTCGTGGATCAGGCATTACACGGTGGAGGTATGCGCTCTACCTCGTGCCCTTCTAGTTTTTCCTACATTCACGATCCACATTGCTGGAAAAGATAGATATAAAGTAAGATCGCTTTGTCCTGGCAAGTTGAACATAGAAACAAGGCCCTATTTTTACATCTCTTTTTCATTTAAAAAAAATCTCTATACGGCCTGAAAAATGATAAATTGAGAGGTCATTCTGATCACTCATTCTTGATTTACTTGATTTATTTAGCTGCTTATAGGATGCAAGCATAACCCACTTCATAAAATATATAAAGATTACATTTATTATGTCTGTACATTGGATAGATACACACCAGTGAAAAAAGCAATACCGCTTACATATTTACCTCTGCCACCAAAGATGAATGGAGGTTATGTTTTCACCGCTGTCTGTCTGTGAGCAGGATATCTCAAAATGTTGTGCACATATTCAGACGAAATTTGGTGGACAGGTTGGGCGTGTGACAAAGACAAATTTGTTAGATTTTGAGATCAGATTCGATCAGAATCCGTTAGATTAGAATCCGATTCTGGATCCCAGAATTTTTTTATAAGCGATTCTTCGCCATTGAGTGATGCGGCTAAAACGATATTTTTCACAATATCTCAAAACTTTATTGACAGATTCGGACAAAACTTGATGAACAGGTTGGGTGTGTGACAAGGACGAATTATTTGATTTTGGTGAAGATCCAAATCCGGATATGAGAATTTTTTTTAATTTTTGAGGTGATTCTTCATATTTCAATATATAGCATGATATTTCAAAAAAACGATATATAGCATGATATTTCAAAAAGTTGTGGATGAGTTATGACAAAACTTGGTGGATGAGTTGGTTCGGTGACGAGAACAAGCCGATTCGATTTTGGTTCATGTCCGGATGCAGATCCGCCTATCAGTGGGATACAAGAGGTAAACTGTTCAGCCTAGAGGAGGTATACACTCTACCGAGTGCTGTTCTTGTTACCCATGTTTTGAAGATCCACATTGCTGGAAAAGCCAGATATAAAGATAGATTTGTCTCGGAAATTCCAAACGCAAGGCCATACTCGAAATAAAGATGAGATTGCCAAAAATAATTCTCCAAAACATCAAAAGAAACAAACGTTTTATTATTCCCTGCATTTTTTGCATCACTCTGGTGGTGAAACCACCCAGACGTGCCACAAGGAGCAAGGACCGAGACACTTAGCTGAGTGAGGCTTGCTTGTATCCACCCCCTTAGAACAGACAGGTTCCAAGAAGGCAGGGGTGGGGTTATCCAAAGAACACAGCATTTGTCGTCCTTTTCGGGAATTCAACCTAAATCAGACATACAACCCCTATCTCTCTGTCGTTGCTCATCGAAATTCAATGAACCTATCAAGATGGAAAGATACAACTTCACATGATGACTCAAATTGGCACTGTTAATGATGTGCAATGTGGGAACAGCAACAATAATATTACAATCACTGTTTATTTTGACTTCACTTTATAAGTTCACATCTACCACTCAATGTTTGTCTTCGACTGAGAAGCATAAATTGCCTCTTAGTTTTGCCTAGCAACTCATTAGAATGTAAGCAATAGTTTTATTTTTTAATGTTTGACCCATACATTGAAATTTTTAGAGCTGTAAGCTTAAATAAAGAGCTCGTCCTGATCATTCATTCTTGATACTTGATTTTTTTTAGCTCCTCGCAGAATGCAAACACAATCCACTTCATTAAATATATAAAGGCGATATTTATTTTGTCTGCATACATGTAGTATGCACCCCAGTATCTGCAAGCATGCCCCAATGGTGTGTGTGTGTGTGTGTGTGTGTGTGTGTGTGTGTGTGTGTGTGTGTGTGTGTGTGTGTGTGTGTGTGTGTGTGTGTGTGTGTGTGTGTGTGTGTGTGTGTGTGTGTGTGTGTTACCAAATGCTATCTCTTCCATTCAACAAGTTAAAACTTAAAGTCATCAGACCAGAGTACCTGTTTCCATTGTTCAATCACCCAATCTTGGTGTTGCCTTGCAGATTGCAGACTTTTCACCTTATTCCATGGTCTCAGCACTGGTTTCTTTTCTCAAACTTTGTCATGGAGACTTGCTGCAAACAGCCTTCTGCGCACAGTGCCGGATGAGATGTTATTGTTCAGGCCTGCTCTCATTTCATTTGTCAGATGCTGAATTGTTATTCTATCGTATGAGCTGAGCAATTTCAAGTGCTTGTCTTGCCTTCGGGAGGTTCTTCAGGGTCTTCTTGGCCTTTTCTTGTCTTGTACCAAGCTACTTTCTTTCAGGCATTACAAAGTGTACCTCACACCATTGCAGGACATTCCTGATTTTCTGCTATTTTTCTTCAGTGTGCTGTTCTTCTTGCATAGTTTGGATCTTCCCACGCTGTTCTGTTGAAAGTTGCTTTATTGGTGCCATTCTGAACCCACTCAGACTTTCAAGCAAGAGAACAAGCTGATTAAAACTAATTATATATATTCACTAATTTGCAACTTTTATTGTGGTTTCTCTTAATTTGTGTTCTTCTTCTTATTGCGTATGGAAGCTCGGCTGCCGGGTCGCTATCATTTTGTTGGGGCGCGACTATGCCGCTGATGCTGTGCCCCTATACCAGTACACGTACTCATTTCACCGACCTCGGAAGGATGACAAGCTGAGTCAACCCCACTTGGTGTTAATTCAGTGATAAAAACGGGGCTCAAACTCAGGACGCGAAGATTCCAAACCAGCTACCCTAACCACTAAGCCAATACCAGGTTTCATTCATGTTCATGTAACTGGTGTTGATTACTTCAATCATTTATTATTTACTGCACAAGAATCCACAAATTTCTGCATTTGTCTTTGTGGCAAGTGGATATTATACGAGCACATCATGATATAATATGTACAGCAAAAATAATCCTTTTTCAATCTCCTAATTTATTTTATATACTTAAAAGAAACTGTGACATTCAATTAACTTTCACAGAAATTTAAATTATTATCTACATACCTGTATTGCACCCTTCAAACTTTCCATTAAAAATGTTTAATGGGGGAATATCATTACAAAAGTGAAAATAATGCAAGGATGTGCACCCTATGTGCCTATATTATAAATATGAGTTTATTTATTTTGTGAAGTGCACCGGGCGTAGTGGTGTGCGCATGTCATCCGGCTACTCAGAGGCTTGAGTTGGAGGAGCGCTTGAGGACGGGTGCTCTGCGCTGGGCCATGCTATGAGAGGGTGTAGGGCAGCCCGGAATCATGGCGAAACCCAATCCTTATCCCTGTGTCATAAGAGGTGACCAGGGTTGGGTCAGGAAGGGCATCTGGCATAAAACCTGTGCCAAATCAGTATGCGGATCATAATGGATGATCCGCTGTGGCGACCCCTAACAGGAGCAGCCAAAAGGAGAGCAACAACATATTTTGTGAAGTGGATTGTGGTTCCATTCTGTGAGTGGTTACATAACTCAAGTAAATCAAGAATCACTGATTATATCATTAGAATTAGCTCTTTATTTAAGTTTACAGCTAATGTAAGTATGGAAAAAGGTATAGAATAAGAGGCAGAAGAGGTGCTTGTTACCATGGCCAAGCAACCAGTTTGAGTGTTCGCCCCATTGGCTTGGGTCTCGTGAGCCACCGTGAGCAGAGCGAGTCTGCGCCGGCCGACGTTTATTCATGGATATTTTCGTTTACGGACATTTTCCGACTGTTTTGTGATCCCCCCCCCCTGGGATATTGGCTTCGAGTTGCATCAATTTGCACACTTTCAGCTTTCTATCCCACATAGAAAGGATGAAATATCCATATCAGTGAGTGAGTGAGTGTGGCTGTAGCTATGTCAGAAATATTCACTCGTTGATTGGTCGCGGCACTGACCAATCGGGTGTGCCTGGTTTCCCTTCACTCGTCGATTGGGTACTGACTAATTGGATCTGCCGTTTTTCTCTTTACTCATTGATTGATCGCGCTGAGGTGATTACAATATTGAGGATTACGCTGTGGAATTTTTATCATGCTTCTTAACCTTGTGTTTGTTACCTCTCCTCTCATAGCGGTGATTACAATACTGATGATTACGGTGCAGTGTCTTTATCCCACGCTTCCCTCACCTCATGACTCATCCTGGTGATTACTAAATTGATTGTGGTGCTTTCCTTGACAATTTTATGTTTCTTTGACTGCCCGGACACGAAGCGGTCATCCGTGTTTGGTGGGCCGACACGGGTACTTTCGCCAGGAGGGCATGGGTGCCCACTAGTTGAATAAATTGCGTAATGAATCCCAACTAGTGGAGTCAGCTAGCAGCTCATAAACAATATATATTTACTTGTTTAGTTTGTTTCATTGTTCAATACACATCCTCCCATTTATTTTTTATTTTAAACTGGTAGCTGGTAATTAATGTGATTAATTAAATATTTCATGCTACCACTCAATAAAGTAAAGCATCATGGCACAGATATTTGGACATTCCCATCATGCGGGGAGTAAGATATTGATGTCGCCCTGTTTTGTCTCTGAAAAACATTTTTGTTCATATCCTTTATCACTTATAATGAATGAATCACATTTTAGTTGACAGAAATGCTTTTAAAACCAAAATGAGGAAAGATCTGGATATGTTATTTGGGCCATAAAAAAAGAATAACCAGCTGAACTTGTCAAATCTCATGATGAGGTTGTGCAGGAAAAGGCTGTTTACAAAAATTACAAAAAGCAAAGTCATCATATGTGTGATAAAGAACCACTGGACTTTATTCAACAGCTCATTCACCAGCCCGACCAAACAGCTGCGGATTTGGAATCCTTCACGAACTCGTGCGAACTGTCCTGCCTGGTGTAATGCTTACCTCTCTTGTAGAAGTAGCACTATATTTGGCACATGTTCCCAAAGGTGTTTGCTCCAGTGCCAAATCTGGCAATCAAAGGGCTTACAGATAGGGCCACCATAAGTATTTACAAAAACTATTTTCTGATGAGTAAAAACAAGTTCGAAAAAGTCATCTCTTTAATACTGGACAGAGTTTTGGAAGTGACATCATTAAACTTGTTGTATAAACTTGTATTGTGACACAGAGCTTTGTTCATCGCTGCTTTACCGATTTGTTGGAAGTTGTTTCAGGGGATTTAATGTGCAATGAATGAAAGCACAAATTTCCGAGTGGAGGGCATAACCGTGCTCGAACTGGGATGTTTCTCCATGTTATCCATTCGAGTTTTGTGTTTACATAAAATTGGCCAAGAAGCAAAAGTGCGATGAAACTGCGTGCTGTTTGCTCATGGCGTATCCATTACGGAAACGTGTGGTGCACAGCGCAGGAGCGACACGAACAGACTTCCAGTCACAGCCACAGTTTCAGAATGTTATGTGCCTACCCGTACAGTACGAGGAAACTTGAATGTATAGGAAGCAGGATCATGGCCCATCATGTATACGATTTAACCTGCATCCCGCTTATGTGCAAGGTCTCGGGTTTTCAGCCGAGTCCATTGACGTCGATTTACTTGAAGCTGCACCAAAACTGTCCAACGAACTTTCTCGATTCATCATGCGGGGCATTCATGGAAGGAGATTCTCACATTGATCCCTGAAGTGCAAGCATTTCTATTTTTTCATAACTAATTATGCATCAGGCCTATTTTTGTATTGAAAAATGATAACGTTGGTTCTTCTTGGAATGTCATGACTATTTCATCACAAGAACTCTGAATGCCTCTCGCAGTCTATTTTTCTTTTACATCATAACATGTACATTTCGTATACACAATTTATACTTTCTGATATCTACATCTCACTTGTATGTATGGGTTACCTCTCCAAATAGTCATCAATATATATATATATATATATATATATATATATATATATATATATATATATATATATATATATATATATGTATATATAATCAAAACATGTGGAGTGTGACGAGCACGACCTCAATCTCCATCGGACATAGTCCTACGCCAAAGCGTCACCCTCAACCCAAAGGCCTCGGCCTGGTGACTGTCAAACAGACAAAGATTACATGGTCAACATCAGTTAAACATCAAACGGAGCCACCTATCCGGATTTCAGGCTTGTTTGCCCTCATCAGGCAGGATACCAATAAATATCTAACCAATGATCACCACATTCGTCATTTATACATCAGACGCTATGTCGAGGACTATGTCCAATGGAGATTGTGGGAGTGCTCGTCACACTCCACATGTTTAGATTTTCCTGCCAATTACATCACGTGCCTTCTGGTTGATTGGTTTGCATTCGCAGGAATAATTGTCTAGGTGGCAGACAGACAGTTGTTCTTTACAGATTATGCGGTTTTACTGTGTGAGACATAATCTGCAGTGATGCTCACCACAACAAGCAGAAGGTGCATCTGAGGTATAAACGACGATTGTGGTCATCATTGATTAGATATTTATAGGTATGCTGTCATGATGAGGGCAGTCAAGCCCAAGGTCTGGATGGGCGGCTCCATTTGATGTATAACTGATGTTGAGCATGTAATCTTTGCCTATTTGACAGGGTCGCCAGGCCGGGGCCTCTCGGTTGGAGGTGATGCTTTGGTGTAGAACGATGTCCAATGGGGTTCGGAGAAGTACTCATCACACTCCACATGTTTTGATTTACCCATCGATCACATCACGTGCCTTCTGGTCGAATGGTTTGCATTGGTGGGAGTAATCGTCTGGGTGGCAGGCTGAAGGTTGTTCTTTGTGGATTATGCGGCTTTACCGTGTGAGACAATTCGTGGCGATGCTCATCATAACAGTCAGGCGGTGTGTGTGTGTGTGTGTGTGTGTGTGTGTGTGTGTGTGTGTGTGTGTGTGTGTGTGTGTGTGTGTGTGTGTGTGTGTGTGTGTGTGTGTGTGTGTGTATATATATATATGTATATATATATATATATATATATATGTATATATATATATATATATATATATATATATATATTGTCGCGAATTCGCGCCCGCCGGCGTGCGATCGGCCACGTGACTCGATTTGCGGCACGTCGCCCACCGGACGGACAATTCTGTCGTGACCCTCTCGGACTAACGCCGGGAGCTAGTCATGGGTGGGCCTTTCGGCCTCACCACAATCGTGCCAATCGGCCACCCGCGTGGGATAGAGTTGTTCGCCAAACTCGACCTACCTAGGTACCCACGCGGATGGTAGACCGGGCGATCGCACCTCGCCGCAGGTCGACTCCGGACACTGGCCGCTTAAGCGGTCCGATCCGTGCTATCGGGATAACCGAGCGGTGTTATCGTCGGCCTCGACGGTTCCGATTAATTATCGAGCGTATTAAGCCCACTACGAACCCTTTACGTGAAGCAAGATGGAGATTCAAACGAAGGAAAGGACGCAGCGAAACGGGGAACAATTCAACATAATGCACTTTATTTACACGACACACGAAGAGCACACATATATCAATTTAAAACAAAAACAACAATGCAGAGCTAACCGAATACGCAAACACACGGCAACACTTATACAGTTTTACTTTACAAGACACGGCGCCACAAGATCCATACAAAAAAAAAACAAAAGAAAAGGCCACCCTCAAAGACAAGGGGGCAGACGGGGCCCATGGGCCTTTATGGCGTGGGACTTGGCAGACCGAACGAGTCCCACGAGACCGTTGCAGGTTACCTGCACCCTCGCGGTGTGATGGTGAGCAAGCTCTCTCCGGCGCTCCTTGTACGAACGCGCAGGTCCGCGCAACACAGCTGGCAGAGCGGCACCTCCAGTCCGCGTCCCTCCACGACGTCCAGACTCCCCACCGACTGCAAGCTCCAACGAGCGGTTCGCTCTACGGACCGCTTCTCCAAGACCCAGACGGGCAGAAGACCATGAACCGCCGACTGATACTGACACTCTCACCGACCGCCCTGACCTGACCTCCTTTGACCTGACTTCCTCTGGTGTCACTCTCTTCGTTAGCAGCACCTCCGTGCGCCCTTTTATTTCTCCGGCACCCCGCCCCTTCCTTCGCGGCACGCGGGGGGGGGGGGGGACATTCCACCAGAGAAATCGGGGCGGGAGTTGAGCTTCAACCGTCATTCTTGTTTACCAGAGAAATCGGGGTGGGAGTTGAGCTTCAATCGTCATTCTTGTTTACCAGAGAAATCGGGGTGGGAGTTGAGCCTCAACCGTCATTCTTGTTTACCAGAGAAATCGGGGTGGGAGTTGAGCTTCAACCGTCATTCTTGTTTACCAGAGAAATTGGGGCGGGAGTTGAGCTTTAACCATCATTCTTGTTTACCAGAGAAATCGGGGCGGGAGTTGAGCTTCAACCGTCATTCTTGTTTACCAGAGAAATTGGGGTGGGAGTTGAGTTTCAACCGTCATCCTTGTTTACCAGAGAAATCGGGGCAGGAGTTGTTGTTGTTCCCCTTTTGTGTTCGTGGAGATGTTGACGGTTGCTGGCGGAGTGGTGAGGATGGCGTGGTTGTTGAGAGGCAGGTGTGGTTGTTGTTGTTGTGAAGCAGCGTTGTGGTTGGTGGTTGTTGTGTGAAGGTGGTTGAGACGTGGTTGGTTCAAAATAAAGATAGAACAGAAAAACGCCTCTCTCAAAGCGTCGCAGCCCGAATGAATCACATTTATTCCCTCTAAACAACGGGTTTGGGGCTAACTACACATGTACTTAAGAGATACCTCACCTACGAGACCTGAATGGTGGTTTTCGAATTTCCACAGCCGTAACAATATATATATATATATATATATATATATATATATATATATATATATATATATATATATATATATATATGTATATTGTTACGTTTGAGGGGGGGTATGCATTCAAAGGGTAATTAGGATGTTTAATTAGGTATGCCATGCTGTTCGAGTTTACCAGGATCTCGATGTAATAAGTAGCAATTCAGTGGTGATAAGTTGTCTAGTAAATGTTCATTTCTTCAAGGGGGGAAATGATAATTGTCACGTAATTAGATAGGGACACGGGATAGGGTAAGTGTGTCTGCGTAAACCCCTTTTCGTATTCTCTGGAGACTGGCCGTGACGTCACAGGACAGTGCAGCGGATGGCTCCGCCCCGTGATCACGATTGGCAGAAGGCGACGGCGGTGGGCCAATAAACGGCTCGATTGGAAGTGACGAGGACAGGAGGATAAAAAGGTTCTGTTCGGGGTCAAAAAAGAAGAGGAAGAAGATCGGGACAAAACGATCGTGTTTTTTTTGGTGTGGAGGCTATTGCGCGAAGAGCGTCCTTGTTGTTGTGCTGATTCGATCGTGTTCTTCATCGTGTCTTGGAGCCTTGCTGAGCCTCGTGCCTCACCTTGGTTGGCTCTGGGGTTCTGCTGACTCGGAGTACGGGGTCGAACGGCGGGTGGACCTGCCTCCCTCTCCTGCTCGCAACTTGGCACCAGAACTGGTTCCCTGGCAGCTGTGAGCGGACTTGGGCCAAGACCAGGAGGTCGACAGCACCACGGTTTCTCCTGCCCCCCTGACGAGAGCAAGGCCAGCTCGTCTGACGCCGATCCAGGGACAGTTGCGTCCACACCACGGTCCAGCCTGACCACCAGAAATAGCTACGTTTTGTGTGTGTGTGTGTGCTTGGCGCCTTAGAGGGTTTGAGATCTTTATATTCATTGGAATTGTCTGTGTTTTTCCCCACGCCCGATCCCACACCATCCCGTCGAATCGCCCCGGATCCCTTTACTTGCCGGATCTTGTTATTTCCGGTTAATAGTAAAAACAAATAAACATCATCAACTCAGTGAAAAGTTCAACTCATCATCAACTCATCAAACAAAACAAGTTCATATTCATTTTTAAACAACACAATACTAATGTTTTAACTTAGGAAGAGTTCAGAAATCAATATTTTGTGGAATAACCCTGATTTTCAATCACAGCTTTCATGCGTCTTGGCATGCTCTCCACCAGTCTTTCACATTGCTGTTGGGTGACTTTATGCCACTCCTGGTGCAAAAATTCAAGCATCTCGGCTTTGTTTGATGGCTTGTGACCATCCATCTTCATCTTGATCACATTCCAGAGGTTTTCAATTGGGTTCAGGTCTGGAGATGGGGCTGGCCATGACAGGGTCTTGATCTGATGGTCCTCCATCCACACCTTGATTGGCCTGGTTGTGTGGCATGGAGCATTGTCCAACTGGAAAAACCAATCCTCAGAGTTGGGGAACATTGTCAGAGCAGAAGGAAGCAAGTGTTCTTCCAGGACAACCTTGTACGTGGCTTGTTTCATGAGTCCTTCACAAAGACAAATCTGCCCGATTCCAGCCTTGCTGAAGCACCCCCAGATCATCACCGATCCTCCACCAAATTTCACAGTGGGTGCGAGACACTGTGGCTTGTAGGGCTTTCCAGGTCTCCGTCTAACCATTAGACGACCAGGTGTTGGGCAAAGCTGAAAATTGGACTTATCAGAGAAGATGACCTTACTCCAGTCCTCTACGGTTCAATCCATATGGTCTTTTGCAAACCTCAGCCTAGCTCTTCTTTGGTTCTCATTGATGAAGGGCTTTTTTCTAGCTTTGCACGACTTCAGCCCTGGCCCAGGAGCCTGTTCCGAACCGTCCTCGCCATGCACTTCACCCTAGCTGCAGTTTGCCATTCTTTTTGTAGGTCACTTGATGTCATCCTACGGTTGTTGAGTGACATTCGAATGAGTTGGCGGTCATCCCGGTCAGTGGAAAGTCGTTTTCGCCCTCTGCCAGTCTGTAGCTTTGTTGTCCCCAAAGTCTGCTGCTTGACCTTGTTCTTATGAACCGCCGTCTTTGAAATTTTAAGGATGGAAGCAACGTGACGCTCACCGTATCCCTCTGCCAGTAAAGCCAGAATTGAACCCTTCTTTTCCTCACTCAAAACTTTTCTTTTCAACTCTTTTGGCATGATCAATAGTTATTTTTTTGATTCCAATTACTTTTGAGGTACTACTAGCACTGTTTTTGCCATCCAGCTGGTCCTATTGCAAGAGGATAGTGATGACCACAGCTGTGGTTTTTATACTTTTCCTTGTTAAATAAGATTCGGTTCAGGTGTTCACCTAATCAGTACCTCACTAAGTGGAATGAGGTGTGCCTGTGTTGGAATTCAACAGACACTGGAATGGAATGGCTGCCATACATGTAGAGATGCTGATTTAATTTTTTTTTGGAGTGGTCTCTTATTTTTTTCCAGATATATATATATATATATATATATATATATATATATATATATATATATATATATATATATATATATATATATATAAATATACACCACTGAATTAAGAAGGGCTCATGCCTGAAACGTTGCTTCACCTCCCCTTCCACAGCTTAACATACCTCTGAACATTTGATTGAGATAATTCAGATATTCCAGTGTATTTCTGTGGTTGATTTGATTATGGGGCAGGCAGGATGGCTTGTGGGTACGCACACTTGCCTCTAAACTGTCTAGCCCGAGTTTGAATCCCAACCCAGCTATAAACTGTCAATCCTGGTGTTTCACAGGAAGGGTGATTCATCAGTGTGTGCTGTCCCTTGAATGGACGTTAAACTGGGAATCTTATGTGCCAATATTAGTTGGCGGACGGTAAAGATCCCATGGTGTCTTTTCGTGAAGTGTCGGCGACCTATCACCGTCACGCTGAATACATTACAAATTCCTGTCAAAACTATTGCTGGGAAGGCAATGGCAAACCACGCAGTATAACCATTGCCAATAAATTGTTTCGTCGGTACCCACACACTGTAACAGAGTATGGTACGTTAGAATCGGAATATGATTATGATTCCAGCTAAAGTCCTTCCTTTGTAAAAAAAAAAAAAAAAAGTACCATCTGGGATCCTTGTACGCTACTCAAAAAAATATCTAGAGTACTACGCAATGAACCCCCTTGCTGGCACCACACCAAGTTGACAGTTTTAGTCAAACTAATCTTTTGTTGGCTATTGAAACCAGCACTAGGCAGTTCAGTTTGACAAGCACTCTTCCCAATTATCTATTTTTAGCACCTATCTTCATCAATATAGGCTAACCCCCGCTTTAGCAGGGAAAATGGCCTTGAAATGCTTGTGTGTGTGTGTGTGTGTGTGTGTGTGTGTGTGTGTGTGTGTGTGTGTGTGTGTGTGTGTGTGTGTGTGTGTGTGTGTGTGTGTGTGTGTGTGTGTGTGTGTGTGTGTGTGTGTGTCTTCATCAATATCTTATTCTGCTCCTTCACCAATTACTTGTTCTTGATTATCTTCCTTTTCCTCTTTTTTATTTTAAGATCTCGCCAAAGGACAGTACCGTCGATTACCATCCATAAGGGACAGCGTTGAAGGGGTAATATGGATTAGCAAAGGCTTTTCTTAGCATTATGCACAGCGCTGTTTCAACCTTCATGTCCTTATCAGCAAGAACAAGCTCAAATGAGCTAAGATCCCCGTCCTCTTAATTCAACAGACACTGGAATATGACGTCATTGAGATGACGTCATTAAAACGTCATAAAATGATGACGTCATAAAACGAATATGACGTCATTGTGATGTATCAGGTTTGCGATAAATTATCTGTGCCAATGCCCGGCTTGATTCCCACAAACAAAATTCAAACAGCTTGCCTAGTTTCGGAGATAATGGTATAGGCGATTTCCATTAGCTGCGATATTATGACGTCAACTTTTTTTCAAGGAAGAACTTCCAAAATCTGAGATGGTTACTGTCTGCACGTAGGCTTTCTACATATACATGGCAAGTTTCATGAAGATCTGATTAAAACACTGGGTTGTGAAACAAAAAATGTCAAAAAATAGGAATGACGTCATAAAAATTGATACGACGTCATAGTGATGCATCATATGTGCGCTAATCATCTCTGCTAATGCCCTGTTCGATTCCCACAAACAGAATTCAAAAAGCTTGCCTAGTTTCGGAGATAATTCTTTCGGTGATTTCCATCAGCGGAGATATTTTGACGTCATAACTTTTTTTCTCGGAGGAATTTTCAAAATCGGAGATGGTTACTGTCTGCGCAGGGAATTTTTACATATATATGCCAAGTTTCAGGAAGTTTCGATGAAAACTGAAGGCTGTGAAACAAAAAAGTCCACAAGAAGAAGATTAAGAACAACAACGTGAGTAAGACTTAGAGATCCTCCACGAGGATCTAAAAATATGGTTGATTCAAAGCTGATGCAGAAATGTTCGTTGCTCTAAAGGACACAGAGATGGAAACAGTGCAAATCACAAGAGAAAAAGAGAGAGAGAGTGAGAAAGTAATTGCCAGCTGAGTCTATACCCTTCACGTAATGGGCCACTTCACAGGTCTTGGGTCATTTCAAGTACTGGGGTGAGCTTGGCCTGGAATTCCTGAAGTTGATGTCCATGCAGATGGTCTAGTGACCCGCTGGGCAGGCTTAACCTGGCAGAATTTCTGAAATATGTATTGCCAGCGGCGAATGAGCATCCAGCTGTAGCAGGTCATGATAATATGCTTCAAGAAAAGGCTCGCAGCTGGCAGCCCAGAATAGTGGGAGGGAGAGGAGGGGAAGGAGGATGAGGTGATGACACGGGGAATGGCGGCCCAGTCTGGGTGCACTCAGACTACAGCATGCTGTTTTCCCACATCTCCCTACTCTGCCCTCCTTTACATTCCCTCTTTCTCTCCTCCTCTTTTAATAGACTGAATTACCAAACATATTGGGACAGGGAGCAAAGTATTCAGCTTTATGAATTCGCAACCGTTTGTTCGATTTTTCATAGTGTGCCTCTGTCACGAAGCAAATCTGGATAAATATCAGGTACAATATTGTACACCATTCATCGTTCAGAGGAAGTGCAAATAAGTGGTGAATTGTGGTTTGTTGACTCTGGTATTCGGGCAATGTTCAAGACATCCCAGAATGGTTCGATCAGGTTTAAGTCAGGGCTTAGGTCTGGCCACTGTAGATTCTCTGCGTTGTTGTTCTCAAACCAATTCCTAACAGATACATCAGTGTGGCACGGTGTGTTGCTACGTATTGCGTCAAAGCTGGTAGAACAATGTGGTCCAAAATGTCACAATATGACACCTTTATAAAGCAAATGCTGCTTTTCAGGATTAGAAAAATTATATGCATGTGCAATTTGGGAGTGTTCATTCCAAGTTTGAATATCATATCCCATTACTTTGGGTATTGAAGTGGAGATAAATTCTCATGTGTTCTTGCCTTGATTGGAGTGTGAACTGAACTGGAGAATACTGCATGTAATTTTAATTATAATTTAAATGTTTTATGTTTAATTGTACCTCGTAACGCGTGTCGCCATATCCCCTTTTCTGGAATGGCAATTACGAGGGCCGCTCAAAATGGTCTCCGAACGAGATTGCACACAAGAGACGAACAGACACGAACGTTGTTTATTTTTCAATATCTGTGAAAATAATTCGGAAGGAAATATTTATGACTAATTAAATATATTATACTTTTGTGTTGAGAGATATGGGGCTGACAGGATGACCCAAACCTAAAGGCATTCACACTCTCCTCTAAGCCGTCGAGCCTGGGTTCGAATCCCGACCCAGCTATAAACTGTCATCCCGGTGTTTTACAAACAGGGTGATTCATCAATGTGTGCACTGTCCTGGGGAGTTGTGCTGCCGGAGTGCACCGGAGTGCCTCTCCAGCACCTCAAGTCATCCAGGATGGAGCTTAGTTCCACAACAGTAAAAGGAGAAAACAAAAGAAAGACCCACGTGAAAAAACAAATATTCATTTCCAAACTAAAATTTATCAATATGATTTATTTACCCTCATCTTCGATGGTGCCAGGATGCTTGGGGTGGACAAGATGGATACATATGGAGACTCCAATGAGGGAAAACTGGAAATTTGGAAGAAGAAGGGATTCAGTGTCGGGTTAACGAGGGTAGAAAAGATCATGACTTTGGATTGGTGATGTTCTGAGATGGTGGTGAACAGCTGTCTGGAAGACCTGGAAAGAAGAATGAGATTGAAGAGAATGTGGAAGTTGCTTCCACAGGCAGGGAAAAAAGAGGAACGAATGAGTGGGAGTGATGCAAAGACCACCGACCTGTCTGCGATGGCGAAATTACAGACCGATAGACTCAGCTTCATTGTGGGAGATTCCAAAAATCTTGAAGGCCTTAGTTTCCATGGCATCAAACTGAGCAAGGTGTGAGGCAGGGGAGCCAGCCCAGAGGGGAGAGCAATAATCCATCAAGCTGCAGAAGTAAGCTGATAGGTCTGCAGTTAAGGGGATCAGTTTTTGCACCTTTTCAGCTCACCTGGAACAAGTTGTTCAGGTGAGGTATTAGCATCGCATGGTGTACATCCTTCCATCAGTCAGCGAGTCAGTGAGTCAGTATGTAAACACTCAGATATTCTTCTCTAAAACTACACTCAGAATTTCGATGAAATTTGACCACAGCCTTCATCATCAGTGATGCTAAAACGAATCGTCCTATTTTCACCAAACTTTGTCCAACTTCTGAGGACCATGGCCTCCTGATGCCTTGCAAATACCATCAAATAAATTGCGCATTAAGTACGTCAATTTAAAGGTCAAAGGTTATTATGATTTTGAGATCACTACTTTTGATTTCTCGAAAATTATTCACCCAATTTAGATGTAACTTGGTTGGAATCATCTCTCTATGATGCTTTCACAAGTTGGTTCAAATCATCAGCTAATTTATATATTCCATGGGTCATCCACACTTTCCAGTGGTTCCCTGGTTCCACCAGGTGAGCTCAGGGGCATTGCTCCTATTTTTATGTCATGCAGTGATGTTGGCTGATTTCTAAGCAGATGGAAGATGACCTCAGACAAATGATAGGGTGAAAAGGGCAGAGAGAGAGGATGAGCAAGAGCAGCAGAGCAGGTTTTTAGGACACGTATTTGAAATGAAGTGGGTGAGCGTGTTTCAGCTTTTGCTTATCATGGAAAAAGTTCGTGTTTATCACTCATTTTTGGGGGACTTAATGGTTATTCCCTGTTAAAATTTGATGTCATGGTAGATCTGGCGATGACATCACAGACAACGCATTTTGCAGTGCTCCGGTACTTCAAAAGTTTGCACTACACTACTTCCTTAACCCTAACAGCCGTTGGATGGACATGAAAACTGGGCGTCCCATCTGACAGTATTAGTTGACGGATGTTAAAGATCCTACGGTGTCCTTCGTGAAAATTTGGCGAGCGATCGCCGGCACCCTGGCCAAACTCCAAATTCCTGCCCTAACTAAAACTGGCAAGGCAATGACAAACCAACCAGTATAATCTGCTTCGGAAGCTTGCTCAGGAAGCTGCTTTGGAAACACCGATGTTTTGTGAAGAGTATGGTACATTGGGAGATTTAAAAAAGTTGGCAGTTCTTACAATATCGTGAGTATCTCGTTCTGATAACGTATTTTGCTATCAATGACAAATATACAGTGTACAGTATATACAGTATGTGTTGCATTCTTCAATTAATTTTTTTATGCCTCTGGTGCTGAAGGCTTTTCAGGTTGTCCGTCCAGCTATCTGTTCGTGCGTCCTTCCATCCATCCGTGATCAATTTTTATTGCCGCGATAACGTGTGAATCACTGAAGGGATTTTGTTTTTATGTCGCACTTGGTACAAAGGTGTGTCATGAAGCAAAAATGAACTAATTAGATATTTGGTTTGATGAGTCAAAGGTCATGTGACCTTCAGCTGAAAGTGCCGGATTTTACTTACCATGATAACTTGTTGACCAAATCTGGTACAGGCATGTATGATGATGCAAAGATGAACTGATAAGGCTTTTTTGGAGTCAAAGGTCATGTGAGCTTTTGCTGAAACTATCAGATTTTTGTTACCTATTTTTGCCAAACTTGGTACAAAGGTTATTATGCTGCAAAGATGAACTGATTCGTTTTTGGGTTTAATGGGTCAAAGGTTTATGACACCTTTAGCTTGAAAGTTGCAGATTTTAGTTTCTGTGCTGGCTTGTGAATTGCTGAAGGGATTTTGACGAAACTTGTTACAGGCATGCACTATGATATGAAAATGAACTGATAAGACTTTGGGGGCAAAGGTCAAAGATAATGTGACGTTGAGCTGAAAGCAGATTTTCATTACCGTGGTAACTTGTGAACCACCAAAGAGATTTTGACCAAACTTGGCACAACTATTGACTGTAATACAAAGATGAAGGGATTAAGTTTTGGGTTCAAAATGTCAAAGTCCTAAGGTCAAGTGCTCTTTAATTGAAAGTCTGCGTTACTGCAATAACTTATGAACCACTGAGAAGATTTCAACCATGCTTGACACACTTACGGATGGACTGTATCACAAAGATGAACTGATTCAATTTATGATTGAACAGGTCAAGGGTCATGTGCTCTTTGAAAATCATTTTGCAGACCATAACTCAAGTTAGAAGCATTTGATGTTGTCTCTCTTCGACTTACCTGTCTTCTCTCTCTCCCTCTCTGATGCAAAGCCCAACAGCAGCTTGAGAGAAGAGAGAAGAGAGAAGAGAGAAGAGAGAAGAGAGAAGAGAGAAGAGAGAAGAGAGAAGAGAGAAGAGAGAAGAGACAAGAGAGAAGAGAGAAGAGAGAAGAGAGAGAGAGAGAGAGAGAGAGAGAGAGAGAGAGAGAGAGAGAGAGAGAGAGAGAGAGAGAGAGAGAGAGAGAGAGAGAGAGAGAGAGAGAGAGAGAGAGAGAGAGAGAGAGAGAACAGATTATGAGAGAGGAGAGAGGATATAAGAGAGAAAGACTGACCAAACTGAGAGAGACAGGTGTATTTCAGACTTAAAATATTATTTATTTATTTTACCGTGCTTACACTGCTTTGTACTCTTCTGCTAGCTGAATCTGGAGCTCTGCTTTGTCATTCTTCGGTTATTTAAAAGCTGCCGCTTGATGCTCAGAAGTTCAATTCAATGATAATGCATTTATCCTTTTTATAGTACTCTGAATAATTTGATTTGAGCTGTTAAATAATATTATCACTTTTGTCTATAAATTATACAAAGCTGTAGCTCAACCTAATACAAATATGGGGTGTTTACAAAAATTATCAGAACAATATAAAACGAGAAAGGCACTCGGTAGAGCGCATATTTCCGCCAGGCTGAACAGTTTACATTTTGTACCCCACTCATAGGCCAGATCTGGATCCAGACCTGAACCAAAATCTTATCAACTTGTTCTTGTCACCTAACCAACTCATCCACCATGTTTTGTCATCACCCATCCAAAACCTTCTGGAATATTATGCCATATATATATATATATATATATATATATATATATATATATATATATATATATATATATATATATATATATATATATATATATATATATACACACACACATACATACACACACACACACACGTACTTTTTGGCTCCATCTCTCAGTGGTAAAGAATCACTAAAAAAAATTTTGAAAAGTGTATCCAGATCCGGATCTTCATCAAAATCGAACCAATTTGTCCTTGTCACACACCCAACCTGTCCACCAAATTTCGTTCAAATCTGTCGAGAACTTTTTGAGATATCCTGCTCACAGACAGACAGACAGACAGACAGGGGTGAATAAACAACCTCAGCCCACCTTCGATGACAGATGTAATAACAGTCCAAGAAAAGTGAGGACCTTTTTATTTTCAATATATAAATAAAGTGGATTTTGCTCTCACTAAAAGTGCATGTATGTATTACAATTGTATTATGTACTTTATTGCAGACTCGCTCTATAGTACACTATGAGTCGTCAAGTGCAAGTCATTTGTTAAAAACTTAGTCTCCAACTTCATCACCTGTGGCATTATTAGCAAAATACTGTATTTCATTACAAATTGTATAAACTTGTTTATTTAAAATTTAAATAATTTTGGTGTATCTTTGACTTGCAAGTACTGTAACTCATTCTGAGAACCCTTTGATTGCCCCTCATAATGTGGGGAAGTATCCATTATGTTAATGAACACTTCTGAGGGATGTTGAGTTAGTGTGTCTTTCCAGTGACTGTAAATGAAATTGAAATGTCATAAAGGCAGTAGCCATGACATTTGAATGGACATTGTAATATGATGTTACCTATTTTCTCTCCAAGTATAGTGAACGAAGGAATTTGGTCAGGATATTAGCACACTGGCCTACCCTCACATCGGTGCAATACGACGACGTTACCCATTTCCTGCCCAGCTATCGCTAAGGCACAAATTTGAAATTTATTCGGAGAGAGATACTGGCACTCAGTGGCTTACACTACCATACATAAATTAAATCTTGCAGATGGGAAAGCCAGCTTTACATATTCTGTCAATGACAGAGTAGATTATAACACAAAAGTTCTGCACGCGAAGCATCTGCAGGTGACTATATAGTCTAATTCTGTCCCACTGGGAATCAACTCCAGTCTGGATAATTCGGAGGTGAATAGCCCATTGCTATATAAATGAGGTGTATCCTGTTAGACAACTAGTCTCTGGCCATAACTCATCAGTAAATTAATGAGATTTGTTTTTTTTCAGATTTTCTTCGACAACAATTTTACCTTTTAATTTTCCTATTTCTTCCTTTTACAACAAGTTTAACCGCTTAATGGAATATTCATTCTTGTTTTGTGTTTCTCCTTCGATATAGGTGATATACTTTAGATTTTTATTTCATATATAATTATATACGCAATACCTGTATATACAATAATAAATTGCTGTTGTTGTTACTTAACCCAGCCATGCTTCAGGCTCCGCCATGGAGCATTGTTCCATAGTGGGTGGGGATGTCAGATCCCCAACCCAGGGTAGGACTTTATAGAGCGAGTGCGGGTAGGAATTTATAATTTGTTCAGGGTGCCGGCGTTAACTTGCCTACTCAAAATAAATAAATAAAAAGACACCATAGAGCAAGTATTGCTGTTATATGGCTGTTTGATATCGTTGAACAATAGGTTTTTATCAGCTGGAAGTTTACAAAGATGTGTTCACCGCTCTGGGAAGCAGAGGAAGGCTGCCATTTCAGGCGTTTCGTGCTCCAATGAAGGACTAACACTTGAAACAAATTTCACTTTCTTTCACAACTTCTAGTTCATGAAGCTGTCATTTGAAATAACTGCAGTGCAGACCAATACTAAAGCCTTGATAAAGTCCATTATTCCGGTTTATTATTAGGGAGAGAATTGAACCCAGACTGGACAGTACAAAGGTGAGTGCGCCACATCTGCACCATCCTGTTGGACTGAAATTTATATTAATTAATCAACAATAAGTGTACAGTGTAAAATAATATCACCTTTAACAACAAATACTGCACCAACGGTCGGTACACGATGAGTGGGTATTGCAATGATCTGTAATTTATTGGCCTGCGTTAGTCGCTCAGTCTTATTGGGCATTTCAATGTTGCAGCCACAAATGTGAACACGTCTCCTCTGTGTACGTCATAGCAGATTCTCATTAAAACTCAACATCTATGTTTATATACAGAGATGTCATTCTGTTCATACTCGGGAGAGGTGAACGGAGTTATGCGGAGTGTACAATCTGACTCGGTCATTCATAAAAGTGATCAAACTCTGGTAAAAGCAGGGTGTCCCATGGATTTGAAAAAAGTCGACCAAACCAGATGGACAATTACACCGGTGCAGGATCGGTCAGAATGATCTCTGAAACTAAATTAGTGTTGTCTTTTAGTGTTTCCACGAAATTAGAAAAATGTGTTGTTACTTAGTTACATGAAATTATTTATTTTGAAACATTATACAAGAAACTGTAATTAATTCTGACTTTTCTTGCAATTGAGAGAGTCCTGTCTATGAAACTTAACATGTGTGAGAGAAATATTGATGTTTATTCTTTGACCTGGCCAGGTCTGTAATGCAGAGACGACAAAACTTTTCTTTGCGGATGATTTTGGGGTGAGGTCGTGAGTAGTGAGTGCAATTAGGCAAAGGCGTGGGTGATAAATCGCTCGTTCGTCAATCGGAACGGGCGGGTCACGCCCCGGCTGACTGTGACCAAGCTGGGAGGCTGGGAGAGCTGGAGTGGAGACCATTGGGCCGCGGGGGATCGGGGGGAGGAGCGGGAGAGGGGCTCCGGCGTGCGCACAGTTAATCCGCGCAACATGACGGCTTGTTCAGTGGCGCCGACGAAGCGCCCCAGCTTCGGAGACGCCTCTCGGGGCTGCTAACCGGCCATGCAGACACGATACCCCGGGACGGGCCCGAGTTCACTGGGCGTCATGGCACCATACCTGGGTGAGCAAAGTTTTTACCGCCAAACGGGTACGTACGGGGGCATCACAGCATCGCCCGTGGGCATGTACAGTGGGCAGGATGCATACGCCCCAGGGATCTCACGTCCGTACAGCACGTACGCACAACATGCAGCACCAAAGGAGCTGGTCAAGCCCCCGTATAGCTACATCGCACTCATCACGATGGCAATCCAGAACGCACCTGAGAAGAAGGTAACTCTCAATGGAATCTACCAGTTCATCATGGAGAGGTTCCCGTTTTATCGTGAGAACAAACAGGGCTGGCAAAACTCAATCCGACACAACCTAAGCCTTAATGAGTGCTTTGTCAAGGTTCCGCGGGATGACAAGAAGCCTGGGAAGGGCAGTTTTTGGACCCTGGACCCAGACTCCTACAACATGTTCGAGAATGGCAGCTTCCTGCGCCGACGTCGGCGCTTCAAGAAGAAGGACGCATTGAGGGAGAAAGAGGAACGAGAGCGCCAGGCACAGGAGAGACGGGACACCCATCCATGTAAGCTCGAGCCGATGGCAATGGGTGTTCCAGATGTTGAGCCTGAAAACGCGGGGGATGCAGGAATGTCTGATCGAGCACACTCTCCGCTTGCGGCTGTCTCTCCTGCTCTTCTCGTGGTTCCGAAACTGGAGAGCCCGGATAGCAGCTTGCATGAACCAGGAAGTCCGCACAGTGTTGCGTCTAGTCGTTCTGCCTCACTCGAGGGCAGTCTTCCAGACGGGGTGTCGCTCGGCTCTGGCATTTTCTCTGTAGACCCCGCATTGACCGGGCTGCGAGCCTCCCCACGCACGGAGCCACTTCTCACAAGCCAAGGATCAGGACGAGCTGGAATGTTCCTGGCAACACAGGGTTACCCGCAGCCTCCTCTCTATGGGGCTTGTAGTCCGGTTGTGGAGTCTGATTTGTCGAGATTTTCCTGTGGCGTGCAAGCCTTGGGTTTGTATGCGGGAGAGAGGCTTGAGAGATTGGAGGATCCTGCTGGACAGCACGGATCAACCATGCTGCATGGATCATCTGTGCTGCATGGATCAACTGCAAATACACCTCGTGTGAACAGCATCACAATGGCTAGCCGTAACCACCATCAGCACCATCATCATCATCATCTGCAACAACAACAGCAGCAGCAGCAACAAGCAGGGATGTTGCAGAGCCATGGACTATCTATCCAGCAGGATGGAGCTCTCTGCCGCTTTCCCACATGGTACACGGGACAGAGCTCGGTGGACACGGGGGCGTACAACAGCGGACAGACGACTTTTACTGGGCGTGATCTGTTCGACTCACCGCGGCATGGAAGTCTAAACACACTCGGTACCCCGCAGGTGAACGGACATGGTGGATGCCAGCTAGCGTTCCGCCCGCCCATGTACCGGCCTGGATCGTATCCGTACGAATGCAGTAAGTATACGAACAGTCAGCCTTGAGCACGAACAGTCAGCTTTGAGCATGAACAGTCAACCATGAACGCGACAGGGCCGCATAAAATTTCGATGCCAGACAGTCAGACCTTTCATCACGACATGCCACTGCAAAGCCAATCAACGCTCAGTGTGGCCTACAATATTGATGCCCAAAAAGAACCCGGGTTTGAAAGCAAGTCGAACATACAATGAGCTTGTTTTGATGTTACATGAAACAAATCACATTTTAAAATGCAATTTCCGTTGCAAGCACGAGCGCACCTGATTCTGATGTGCCACACTCTGTTACAGGTCGTCGGTGCTACCGAAGCAGTTTCTTGGCATGGATGTTACTGGGTGGTTTGCCATTGCCTTGCCAGCAGTAGTTAGGGCAGGAATATGGAATTTGGCCATGGTGTTGGCGATAGCTCGCCGACTCTTCTTGAAGGACACTCTCGGATCTTTAATGTCCACCAACTTATGCTAGCAGACGAGATGCCCAGTTTATCGTCCATTCGAGGGATGGCACACATATTGATGAATCGCCCTGTCTGTGAAACACTGGGAATGACAGTTTACATCAGGGCCGAGTATCAAACTCAGGCTAGACAGCTTATAGGCGAATGTGCATTCCTATTGGTCATCCTGCCAGCTGTGATGTGTATATATATATATATATATATATATATATATATATATATATATATATATATATATATATATATATATATATATATATATATATATATATATATATATATATATATATATATAATAACCTGACATGGATGCAATGTACTTTATTGAAAAACAAGAACCCCCACCAGACAAAACTGGACATTGTACACATATTGCTGTCGAAAACAAATTTTATTTATTTTAATGTACGTTCCCATGGGCTTGATCGTGGCACAGACATACACTGTAAAATTTTGCGTGCACAAGCTGATTTCACAATGTAATATATTTTCTCACGCTTTATCGTGTGACTTTGTTGTTTTCAATAGTCTAAAGATCGTGTTTGGGTTGAAGCTTTTTTAACTGTCGAAAATTGCATTTTCAAGGTTACAAATTTTTTTCAACCTGAACCTTTAAAAATATTTTTTTTTTACACTTGCAAATAAAATGTTGTAAATATACTGTCTTCTCGTCTTCAAGTGCTGGTAAAATAGGGTTTCATTTCATGTTGCAAGGTCTTGAAGAAGGTCTTTGTGAAAGGTGATCTTGGTAATAACGATGTAAAAACGTGCTGCATACGTGCACGATGAGGTTTTTTTTAAAAGAATCGTGGTAAATTGCTTTCCTGTTTAACGACAGCAGAGTAAACATCCTGGAAACGTCGTAACTGCACACAGCAACTTCCTCGGGATATTTGACGCAATGTCCAGCGTCGGCGTCTGGCGTGACTACTCCTGGATTGTGCTCCTAGGGCAGCGGACAATGCTCTCATGACAGAAAATTGAGGAAACGGATTCGAACGTGGATACATTGAGAGCCGTGGCGCCTCTATTTACATCATCACTTGGTGAGAATATCTATCTCTATCTCTATCTCTCTATCTCTCTCTCTCTCTCTCTCTCTCTCTCTCTCTCTCTCTCTCTCTCTCTCTCTCTCTCTCTCTCTCTCTCTCTCTCTCTCTCTCTCTCTCTCTCTCTCTCTCTCTCTCTCTCTCTCTCTCTCTCTCTCTCTCTCTCTCTCTCTCTCTCTCTCTCTCTCTCTCTCTCTCTCTCTCTCTCTCTCTCTCTCTCTCTCTCTCTCTCTGCAGTACAATTGAGACTCTCTGGGTTGCCCTGTTCAGATTCCCATCTCAACTTCTGGCTCATGATGTGGGGAACCCAGGTTCAAATCCCATATGTACCTTATGTGCAGTTAATTGTTTCCTAATTTGCTTATAATTTCTGTAAAGGTACACTGATTCCGTCTAATATCTCCGTCCTGAATGTAATTTATCTACAAGCTCATCCCTGAGCCTTAGATCAATGTAAAAAAATACCGACATGGTGTTCGTACAGTATAAGTATGATAATGGACTCTGTATTGAGTAACCACTCTTTTTGGTGAACAACCACCAGTGCTTTCTTTATAGGAAGCCATGATAATTATAGAGCCACACAAAGTGAGCTTTATATTCAGAAAATTGATTGCATTGTGTGAAAATTGGTCAAATCCATTGCAGAAATTTTGTCGTTTGTGTAGCAACCAGTTAAGAATATTGGGTGCATTGTGGACTAAGTTTAAAATACATAGTCACTCATTGTTGTGAATGAAAGCACTGTCCATAGAAAATAATACTCATGATATAATGACAATTAAAAAAAAAAGATGACACCAATATAACAAACATCATCAATTAGATTGTGACAATGTCAATAACAATAACATCAACTAATTTTTACTTTCCAACTGTCTGAAGTACATCAACCACTATTTTAGCATTCTCAGCTTAATATTTACCCTTTTGGTTTATCAAATCATATTCTAGCCAAGGACTTTCTGATAATTTACATGCATATACAATATACATACATCTATGGGTGTGTGTGCATGTGTATATATATATATATATACACACACACACACACACACACACACACACACACACACACACACACACACACACACACACACACACACACACACACACACACACACACACACACACACACACACACACACACTCACGTAATAAAACAGAAATAGTTATGGGATACCTTCAGAAGGCATTGTATTTCATCGAAGTAACTCCCTTGTACAGCAGCATAAACAAAATAAAATGTCAAATTAGCGTGGAATGATGAAACAAATGAAACCGATATATTATAAACTTAAACAACAGCTGCTGTGTATATAATGTATTCGAGTGAGCTCGGGTTTTTGAATGAAGTGAATTTCCGAGCAAATTTAATTTGCACATTTTCTGTTCATTATTATATAAAATTGTTTTTCTCAATAGGAATCATGCGGAAAAAATTTTTCTCTGTAATTTTGACGTCGACGCCATCAGCTATGCGGGCCCATAATTTATGTTTGAATTTGTGTAAACATTTACCGCCAAGCATATTCCTGATGGTGTTCTCATATTTTGTTACTTGGTGCATCATTTCAAAATTATGTTTATGTGTAATCAATCATTATTTCAGAAGTCCTTCAAATTGTCACCATTGTGATTGCATATCGTTATGAGGTCAGCAGAACCACATGCAGGTCAACAAAGGGTCTTTGAACTGTAAGCATTTGACATTTAATGATCAATTTTGGTATTTCTTTCAAATTAATGTGGGATTTTTAAAAACGATGACAAGTTTCCGATAGTTATAGATTAATAAGTTTATTGGACTATTTCACCTCTGCTTGTTTAAACTGAACTATTTGGATATTTAAATTGTCGCACACAATAAGGGCTAACATGTATGTTTGTGGGTATTTAAAAAAAGAAATATATATATATATATATATTGCAGAAATTAAAATATTGTATTTATCGCATGATCCTTTTACTGATCAATAGAATTACACGGTTTATCATGAAGTTGTTGTGCATTGCAAGTTGTTTGCGTGTTTGTGCAAGCAGGTAATTGTTTACTTATATTTAAAAGCATGGTTTGAAATGTAGTATGATCGACAAATCAGTGAAGCATTTTGATAATCGTTACAAGTACAGTTGTTGTCGGTGATTTCCCACAGCATGTCCGTGCTTGGCAAAAGTAGTGGATTGTGCTTTGTTCGCGCTCGAGGCTTTAGAGTGTTCCCCCGAATGGAGCTTCAGCATGTTCATCTCAACGCAGCTTTATCATTTTTCATCCCTGCAATGGGGCTTTAGTTCACTGAATGAGGCTTTAGATTGTTTGTCCGAATGAGGCTTTAGGGTGTTCGTCCAAGCAAGGCTTTAGGAAATTCGTCCGAACGAAGCTTTGGGGTGTTCTTCCGCACGTGGCTTCAGGAAGTTCGTCCAAACAATGCTTTAGGGTGTTTGTCCGAATGAGGCTTTAGGAAATTCGTCCGAACGAAGCTTTAGAGAGTTCGTCCGAATGAGGCCTCAGTGTGTTCGTCTGAACAAGGCTTGAGAATGTTTCTCTGAATGAGCATTTCGCAAGTTCATCTTAGATTGAGCTTTCAGGTTTGGAATATAAGGCATGAAATGCATTTTTTACACTTGTTGCATTTTTCTTAATGTGGTATTGTCTTTCATCGATTGATCTTGCAAATGGGAACTATGGGTAAACTGGAACAATCATTAAAACTACCCTGTTACACATGTAGGGCGATACATTAGTATGTGCGCTGTCCATTGGAGGGATGTTTTGCTGGAAGACCCATCAGTTATCACTGGTTGTTGGTGGACCTTAAAGACCCCATGGTGTCTTTGCGAAGAGTCGGTAATTTGTCACCAGTACCCTGAACAAATTAGAAATTCCTGCCCAAACTTTCTCACCAACATGCACTTGGAAAGCCTGGCCAGTATTCCACTACCCCTAATGGGAGTTGAGGGAGGCCTTTGTCCTGCAATGCAGTGAAAACATGAGGTTGATGATATATATTTGTATGTTCAAAAACACACACACACACACACACACACACACACACACACACACACACACACACACACACACACACACACACACACACACACACACACACACACACACACACACACTCACACTCGGACTGCTTTGCTCTTCATGCCATCTTTTTATATGTTAGTGTATCAACAAATGATCCAAAAAGAGCCTTGCATCTTGTACTATAATGCAACTCTATTGATTTTATGATACAAGATTAGCTGACATGGCCATTCATTGATAAAGAGATTCTTTGTCCTCATGTCACACAATATACATCACGTATTATGATCATTTGATTGAATAATCTCTGGCACGATTTTGAATCCCCAAGACATATCGCTGCCAACTTGCTGCTCCTTTCATGCCACTGAGAGCATAGTGAACGGCTGGCAAGGCCTATACATCTGTTCGTGATAAATATTCTGCCTCGCTAACTGCCCGGATTCGATTACCAATTGGGGGAAAACCTTGGCCACCCATGTGAGCTCCGAGTGAACGAGAAAGGTCCCGAATGAGGGAAGTCCGTAAGGAGCGTGGGTGGTTCATCTCCATCGAGAAGTGCGATGACTATGGTGGGATGTGGATAACATTCCGTACAACGGGTGTTCGTCCGAACGAGCGTTTCTTTCAGAAATTGTTGTGATATTTCACAAGAAGATTAAAAAAAATTGTTTTGAGGTTGACGTGGGAACCTGCTATCCACGAAAAGTGCTCTCTTTTGGAAGACTGTGATCGGAAAGGCCCGCAAGAGATCTGCAACCTTCCATGTAAACCATCTCGCTCTCCACCAAAGTATTGTTCTGGAGTATGACAAAGAAATACAAAGACACATGTAGAGTCCATAACAAAACGGCTGGATGTATGGCTGGATTGTTGTGCCTATATTGTATGCGCACTCATGTGCATATATTGTGTAACTCTAAGTTTTCTCATGTCATTAAATGATAAGTCTCTGCTTTCAACAAGAATTTCAAATACCAAAGTCGAACATACACTTAGACAATAATTTTAACTGTTGCTGAGGATATTGAGTCAGCATGCTATTACGATTGCCGCATTATGAGCTTTCACTGCTCGCAATACGATTGTCCAGACGCTGTGTACAGCAAACTCGAGGGAAGCAAACGCAAAGGTTCTTGCTTTATTCTTCATCCTGTTACAGAGTTCACTGTGACAAGGTAATAAGGCGTCATTAACGGGCACTGTTTATAGGGCGTTCCGTGCAGGGCCAGAGCGAGGAAATCAGACGCGCCTCCGGGTCTCGCGCAGGTGAACCCAAACCATTGACCCATGCAGGTCATGTTCTGCCCGCTGGGCAGAAATAACCCGACCATGAACGTTGAGGTGATCCGTGGAATTTGAACGAAGTGACCGCTTTGCAGCGACAAATCAGCACGCTAGCTTTTGTACACTATGTGGGGTGTTTAAAAACTTATCTGAGCAAGACACTTGCAGTTTTCCAAGAGATGCCAAAAGAGTGTGTATCTATTTGTAAAAAAAGGAAAAAAAAAGTACACATATATATATATATATATATATATATATATATATATATATATATATATATATATATATATATATATATATATACATATATACATATATACATATACACACACACACAGACAAGATGCTCATAATAGTCCTAGACAAGGACTTTTGCAGATGTGCATCTGTGTATGTATTGAAACGGAAGACCAAGAGGGAACCCGAAGTCTTATGTATGTATATATATATATATATATATATATATATATATATATATATATATATATATGTATATATATATATATGTATATATATATATATATATATATATATATATATATATATATATATATATATATATACCGGGCGTAGTGGCGTGCGCCTGTAATCCGGCTGCTCGGAGGCTTGGGTTGGTGGATCGCTTGAGGACGGGGGCTCTGCACTGGGCAGGGTGTGGAGCAGCCCGGAATCATGGCGAAACCCAAATCCTGATCCCTGTGTCGTAA
>NC_140967.1:91572716-91682716 GCF_056783735.1 Eptatretus burgeri
AATGACCGAACACAAATAAAAAACTCGTGTCAGAACAGCTGTACACATAATGACACAGAGTTTGTTATGTTAACCACGAGTATATCTGCAAAAATTTTGATATCCCAGTTCCAGAAAATTTGTGGGAACATTAACCAAAAGCATGGACTGAAAATATGGAAGTACCTACTGCTCGCGTACGACCTAATGATCCCATCGAGCATGAACATTGAAAACAAAGCGTTCCGACCAGATATCGTACTTCGGTGCAAAAAATAGAGAGAAGGAGACATTGCTGATTGAGGTGTTATTAGCAGTGATTTTGTACTAAACAATGCAGAAATAAAGAAAATGACTGAACACCAAGACCTCAACAATGAAGTGAAAAGATCCTGAAAACTGAAGAATGCTAAAGTTGTACCAGTGATAGTTGGAGTTATAGGAATGATGACAAAGAACCTCAGAGAGGTATTAAAAACCATCCGTGGGAATATTATTACAAACAAACTGCAATTGGAAGCTGTCCGTCGCTCAGTAACGATCCTGAAGAGAGCCCTCGGCTCAAAACTTGGAGAACAGAAAAACTTCACAGCTTGGTCCATTAATCCTGACCCCTTACCGAAACAAAGGTGGATACTTTGAGCACACTCTGGGAGGACTCCATTCCACATTCTGAGACCCGCATGTGAAGATACCAATCAATGACACACACACACACACACACACACACACACACACACACACACACACACACACACACACACACACACACACACACACACACACACACTGATACTTTGAGACGTGGTAGGTCTATGTTTCACCTCCTGAAAACCACCCACATGTGGAGATAGCAGACAACAGCAACTTGCACATACACACACACGCACGCACAAACACACATACGGAGGTGGATACTTTGAGTCCTGGGAGGGCTCCATTCCACTTTCGGAACCCCCCCGCCCCCATATGGAGATAATAACCAATAACACACACACACACACACACACACACACACACACACACACACACACACACACACACACACACACACACACACACACACACACACACACACACACACACACTGGTGCCAAATGCCATTGTGGTATTTAAAGCAGTTGATGTACACACGTGCAAATGTACACATGCATCAAGTAAATTAAACCAACAAACACAAAGATTTACTTTGAAACATCCATCCATTAGGACCAGACTCTGTGCAGAGCGTTTTTGCTGCCGAAGCAGTCTCCTTGGCTATTGGGTACAATCCTGGACGGGTCACCACTCTGAGACAACATACCAGCAAGCTTGCACTCATTTTGCCAACCTCAGAAGGATAACAGGCAGAGTCAACCCCACCTGGTATTAATTCAACAGCCAAGTGGGATTTGAACTCGGGATCCTCGGATCCCAAGCCCACCACCCTAACCATTAAGCCAACACCAGGCATGACCTTGAAACAGCATTCTTTGAAAGAGGATTTCAGGTGGGTAATTAGCGAAATTCAATTCAAAAATGTATCAAGCCACAGAAGACAAAATGTCGATCTATACTCGATGCCTTCACAGCCAAAACAAACATGGCGAACACCTGGTCGGATGGACCTTCTTGTTTTTTTGTATATATTGATGTTGAAGTGAAAGGTGGATTACAAATGGAGATCGCACAAAAATGTTAAACAAAGCGATGTCCTGTAAAAATGAAATTGCACATTTTCAGTGGATGAGACACCTCCCGAGGAACCCACCACACGGCAATGCAGGACCCAACAAAGGCGGAAACGTACGATGTGAGATTGAAAGCATGGTTACTTTTTCCCGAAACAGACAACCAAGCAGCTTGGAGAGTGTTCGCCAAGTGGCTTAAGCACTCAAGCAAGCACTCCAACGAAATGGTTGATAAAAAACGGCTTCCTTTGCATGCAATTGTCAGTCATCGACCCGTCATATTCAACACACGCCTCCCGGAGACACCCAGAATGTCACATATGTCCGAATTGGACAAATCAACAATTTTCTAGGAGTCAGAACTGCTTTTAAGTTCGATTGTGGAGTTAAAATTTTATTATTCTTCTTCGTTTAAGAGATTCTCGTGGCGATCGCACGTGCGGAAATGAAATGGAACAACGAACACTGACATCTCCGGGTGTTTATAAGCAATCCAATGTGCCCAGCGATTTATAGCTATGATGAACAGGCATTTGATAATCTGAGTGAGGAAAGTGAACAAAAAAAAACTATCATTGAGAAATCGTTGCAGCCTGTTCCAAGGCATGGTTGAGCAGGCCAAAAAACATGGCGGCTTCAGACCCCAGCGAAGTTACCGAGGAAACGCTTTAAGACCCCAGACAGCAAGGTGGCCGAGGATTGCCTGATGAAGGATATAATTAAATATGGCCGTTAATTATCTTCCAAAGGGGTGTTTTAAATAACCCAAACACCTAATTTTCACTCTGGCGCTTCCTTGGAGTTTTGTTGGTATGTGTGCAAAGGTTCAGTTTGCTAGGTTTTATGGTTTTGGAGTTATGGAGGACACACACACACGTTGCCTTTTATTTGTATCGATGGTACATCTCCGGCAATGGGACATCTTATTGAAGGCCTATGGTGTTGCAGATACAACAAAACGGTACTCGGTAGAGCGTATACATCCGCCAGGCTGTACAATTTTTGTTTTGTATCCCATTGATAGGCCGGATCTAGATCCGAACCTGAACCAAAATCGAATCGACTTATCACCAAACCAACTCATCCACCAAGTTTCATCAGAATCCGTCCACATTGGTACTGCAGGCATGTTGAGAAACGTTTTGTGGTGAGACGAGACAAAAATTTGACTTTTTGTTCTAAATTCAAAGCATTATGTCTGGTGCAAACCTAACACTGCATATCACCCAGTCAACACCATCCCTACTGTCAAGCATGGTGGTGGCAGCATCATGTTATGGAGCTGCTTTTCATCAGCAGGGACTGGCAAGCTTGTCAGGATGGAAAGGGACGATGGAAGGTGCAAAGTACAGGAGAATCCTTGATGAAAACCTGCTTGAGTCAGCAATGAATCTGAAAGTGTGTCGGAGATTCACATTTCAGCAGGACAATGATCCGAAGCAAAAAGATAAAGTCACACTGGAGTGGCTGAATAAGAAGAAAATACGTGATCTAGAGTGGCCCAAAGTCCTGACTTGAACCCAGTTGAACATTTATGTCGACACTTGAAGATTGCAGTCCATCGACGATCCCCATCAAACTTGGCAGAACTGGAGCAATTTTAACGTGAGAATGGGGGAAAGATTTCACCATCTCACTGTGCAAAGATGGTAGAGATCTACCAAAAAACACTCATTTCAGTCATTGCTACAAAAGGTGTTTCCACAAACAACTGACCTTAGAGGCTGAATATTTTTACAACCAGTGAATTTTGATTTGTACATGTGTTTTGCAGGTGCTTCTGATGTGTAACCTCCTTCAACTATAAGTGTATAGTTTGATTTCTTCAGTTATGAATAAGAAAGTTCATTTGGTAAAATTATTTTTACACAATTCGTAATTCATCTAAATGTGGCATTATTGGTCGGGGATGAATACTTTTACAGGCCACTACATATGGCATGATATCCCAAAAAGTTGCGGACGGATTTGGCCGAAATTTTGTGGGCAGGTTGGGTATGTGACAAGGAAGAACAGTTTCCATTTTGGTGAAGATTCAGGTCCGCCTACTCGAATTTTTAAAAAGTGATTCTTCACCATTGAGAGATTGGCCAAAACTGGTTTATAGCACAATATCTCAAAAAGTTCTGCACGGATTTGGATGAAACGAGGTGGATGAGTTGGGTGTGTGACAAGAACAAGCTGATTAAACTTTTTGCTCAGGTCCGGATGCAGATCCGTCCGATCAGTCGGGTGCAAAACATCAACTGTTCAGCCTGGCAGAGGAACGTGCTCTCCAGAGTGCTGTTCTAGTTCGAAACTGAATTCTTCTTCATCCGAGCTCACTTGGTCATTGATATGCAAGTGTCATAACCTACTCTTGGAGTTCTGGTATATAGTATGACCATTTGAGTAGATATACGGTGGGTGACTCGTGACCAAGAAATCCTTGCAGATATTAATCTGTTTCTCGCAATCTCTCTCGGGAACACCACCTGGATTGAATGGATTGATCCCATCCCATCTGCATTGTCAGGGACATGCCAAAGCAGCTTCCTGGGAAGCAGAATGCACTGGGTGGTTTGCCATCTCCTTTCCCAGCGGGAGTTGTCGGGACAGGAATTTGGAACTTGGCCGCAGGGTGCCAGCGATAACTCGCCTTTACTCGACGTGAAAGACAGTGGGATCTTCAACGTCCATCAACAGGCAATGGTGGCGGACTGGTCCGTGGCCTGAGGTCCCATTGAACAGGTGGCGAACTCGGTAAACCAGTGTAACAGTTTGGAGTTGGGTAGGGAGTCGAACCCCGGCAAAGCAGCTCAAAGGTGAGTGCACTATGCCACCACCTCTGACCTATCTTGCCAACCCTGAGTTCCACATAGTTTAGTGTATTATTCCACGATACTGCAACATGTCCGTGAGACCTATGAAAGTTTAAACATATTACTCAACTTGCACCCCAAGTTTTGTCAACGAAGACGTCTCCTACACGACCTCGGGGGCTGTTTGAATGTTGTTTCGTGTTCGTCACATAAAGAGTCGCCTGTTTATTCCGTCCGCAAAAATGGTGTAAATTATAACGTGCAACACCCACTTCCGACTACCCTCGCCACCGGATATCAAATACATGTTTCCTTTCCTCCCCTGACTCCAACCTCCTTCCACTTGTCCTCTCATTGCTCCCACACATCCTCGTTCCTTTCTTTCCTCAATTATATTGATCTCACTCCCTAACCTTTCACCAGTGAGTACGTACTATGTCGATGGCATTAAACGGTGGTGGACAATCATCGCTCAGGTTCTTATTTATCGACGAAGATAAAACCGACGGGGTGAGTAGTAAATTGCGGTGAAAGTCGCGGCTGCTGTAGCAAAGGAATTACAGAAGGTCGTGGGGGTAATTGTGAGGTAATCGGTTCCATGTTTCACAACTGGCCGTTTGCTGTTCGTTGCTTCTTACCTTGGTAGTGCTGGAACTGCTGCAACTGCAAACTCGTCCCAATCCGTGATTCTCTCGGAGACTGTCGACCCGATGTGCCAAGATTCTGCAAGGATGACGTCACAAGTTTCTGCAAGGATGACGTCACTTTGTAACGGTGAACATTTTCGGCTTCGTGAGATGTGGGTATCTGTTGCGAGGACGTCAGCAGAGATGCAATGAGGGGTAAAACATAAAACTGTCTTCGAACTTAAATCCAAGGCCCTGAGGGTCTTCTGGAAAGCAATTCCTTGTCGCTTGCCCGCAATTTCTCGCCCACCCACCCCCCGCCTGCTCACAATCCCTCCCCCACCCCCGCCTGCTCCCACGCTTCATGCCCAGGATTCTTCACTCCACCACGTGCTCCCCATCCCTCCCCCCACCCCCGCCTGCTCCCACGCTTCATGCCCAGGATTCTTCACTCCACCACGTGCTCCCAATCCCTCCCCCCACCCCCGCTTCATGCCCAGGATTCTTCACTCCACCACGTGCTCCCAATCCCTCCCCCACCCCTGCCTGCTCCCAATCCCTCCCCCACCCCCGCCTGCTCACAATCCCTCCCCCACCCCCGCCTGCTCCCAATCCCTCCCCCACCCCCGCCTGCTCCCAATCCCTCCCCCCACCCCCGCCTGCTCCCACGCTTCATGCCCAGGATTCTTCACTCCACCATGTGCTCCCAATCCCTCCCCCCACCCCCGCCTGCTCCCAATCCCTCCCCCACCCCCCGCCTGCTCCCACGCTTCATGCCCAGGATTCTTCACTCCACCATGTGCTCCCAATCCCTCCCCCCACCCCCGCCTGCTCCCACGCTTCATGCCCAGGATTCTTCACTCCACCACGTGCTCCCAATCCCTCCCCCACCCCCGCTTCATGCCCAGGATTCTTCACTCCACCACGTGCTCCCAATCCCTCCCCCACCCCTGCCTGCTCCCAATCCCTCCCCCACCCCCGCCTGCTCACAATCCCTCCCCCACCCCCGCCTGCTCCCAATCCCTCCCCCACCCCCGCCTGCTCCCAATCCCTCCCCCACCCCCGCCTGCTCCCACGCTTCATGCCCAGGATTCTTCACTCCACCACGTGCTCCCAATCCCTCCCCCACCCCCGCCTGCTCCCAATCCCTCCCCCCACCCCCGCCTGCTCACAATCCCTCCCCCCACCCCCGCCTGCTCCCAATCCCTCCCCCACCCCCGCCTGCTCCCAATCCCTCCCCCCACCCCGCCTGCTCCCACGCTTCATGCCCAGGATTCTTCATTCCACCACGTGCTCCCAATCCCTCCCCCACCCCTGCCTGCTCCCAATCCCTCCCCCACCCCCGCCTGCTCCCAATCCCTCCCCCACCCCCGCCTGCTCCCAATCCCTCCCCCACCCCCGCCTGCTCCCACGCTTCATGCCCAGGATTCTTCACTCCACCACGTGCCCACCATCCACCCCTGGATCATGCACACAATTCCCCACCTTGATTCAGGTGCCATTGGTCTTGCTCCTCGCCCTGAAGCAAATTCCTCACCCTGCAGTTCTTCAGAATTCTTCACCCTGCCGCATGTATGTCACTCCTCACACCGTCAGGCACACATGCAACAACTCTCACCATCGTGCACGCGTGGCTCCATGCCCCACCACCTCCTTGGCGTCCATCCGCGATTCCTTTGCCCCCTGGAATCCATCCACGATTCCTTCGCCCCCAAGTGCCTGTCTGCAATTCCTCGTTCACGATTCCTCACCCCATTGCACGTCCGCGATTCTCCGCGTCGTCACGTGTCCACGATTCCTCACCACATCACCGGCCTGCAATCCTTTTGACCAGGGGTCGGTTTTCCGGGAGCATCAGAGGGTTTAAATCTGGAGTGTGTAACGTGTAGGTAATTACATTTACAAATGACTTGCCCGGGAGCCGAGACGTCATGAAATGAAACCGACCTGTTCCTCCAGCCACAGGTAATTCATTGGAACGCGGCTCCAGGTCTGATCCAACATGTAAAGCAGAACTTGTTGCTGATTTTTAATTTGACTCCATTCGACCATCGTGCACCACATGCCCAACCTCCTCCTTTCTCGCTGAATTGTAAAGCTCGACGTTTTGTCCAACCTTCGAGGAGGACGCTGTACCGTTTTGTCCAACCTTCGAGGAGGACGCTGTACCGTTTTGTCCAACCTTTGAGGAGGACGTTGTTCCGTTTTGTCCAACCTTTGAGGAGGACGCTGTACCGTTTTGTCCAACCTTTGAGGAGGACGCTGTACCGTTTTGTCCAACCTTTGAGGAGGACGCTGTACCGTTTTGTCCAACCTTTGAGGACGCTGTACCGTTTTGTCCAACCTTCGAGGAGGACGTTGTTCCGTTTTGTCCAACCTTTGAGGAGGACGCTGTACCGTTTTGTCCAACCTTTGAGGAGGACGCTGTACCGTTTTGTCCAACCTTCGAGGAGGACGCTGTACTGTTTTGTCCAACCTTCGAGGAGGACGCTGTACCGTTTTGTCCAACCTTTGAGGAGGACGTTGTTCCGTTTTGTCCAACCTTCGAGGAGGACGCTGTACCGTTTTGTCCAACCTTGGAGGAGGACGCTGTACCGTTTTGTCCAACCTTCGAGGAGGACGCTGTACTGTTTTGTCCAACCTTCGAGGAGGACGCTGTACCGTTTTGTCCAACCTTTGAGGAGGACGTTGTTCCGTTTTGTCCAACCTTCGAGGAGGACGCTGTACCGTTTTGTCCAACCTTGGAGGAGGACGCTGTACCGTTTTGTCCAACCTTCGAGGAGGACGCTGTACCGTTTTGTCCAACCTTTGAGGAGGACGCTGTACCGTTTTGTCCAACCTTTGAGGAGGACGCTGTACCGTTTTGTCCAACCTTTGAGGAGGACGTTGTTCCGTTTTGTCCAACCTTCGAGGAGGACGCTGTACCATTTTGTCCAACCTTTGAGGAGGACGCTGTACCGTTTTGTCCAACCTTTGAGGAGGACGCTGTACCGTTTTGTCCAACCTTTGAGGAGGACGTTGTTCCGTTTTGTCCAACCTTTGAGGAGGACGCTGTACCGTTTTGTCCAACCTTTGAGGAGGACGCTGTACCGTTTTGTCCAACCTTTGAGGAGGACGCTGTACCGTTTTGTCCAACCTTTGAGGAGGACGCTGTACCGTTTTGTCCAACCTTCGAGGAGGACGCTGTACCGTTTTGTCCAACCTTTGAGGAGGACGCTGTACCGTTTTGTCCAACCTTTGAGGAGGACGTTGTTCCGTTTTGTCCAACCTTTGAGGAGGACACTGTACCGTTTTGTCCAACCTTTGAGGAGGACGTTGTTCCGTTTTGTCCAACCTTTGAGGAGGACGCTGTACCGTTTTGTCCAACCTTCGAGGAGGACGCTGTACCGTTTTGTCCAACCTTCGAGGAGGACGCTGTACCGTTTTGTCCAACCTTTGAGGAGGACGCTGTACCGTTTTGTCCAACCTTTGAGGAGGACGCTGTACCGTTTTGTCCAACCTTTGAGGAGGACGCTGTACCGTTTTGTCCAACCTTTGAGGAGGACGCTGTACCGTTTTGTCCAACCTTTGAGGAGGACGCTGTACCGTTTTGTCCAACCTTTGAGGAGGACGCTGTACCGTTTTGTCCAACCTTTGAGGAGGACGCTGTACCGTTTTGTCCAACCTTTGAGGAGGACGCTGTACCGTTTTGTCCAACCTTTGAGGAGGACGCTGTACCGTTTTGTCCGACCTTCGAGGAGGACGCTGTACCGTTTGTCCAACCTTTGAGGAGGACGCTGTACCGTTTTGTCCAACCTTTGAGGAGGACGCTGTACCGTTTTGTCCAACCTTTGAGGAGGACGCTGTACCGTTTTGTCCAACCTTTGAGGAGGACGCTGTACCGTTTTGTCCAACCTTTGAGGAGGACGCTGTACCGTTTTGTCCAACCTTTGAGGAGGACGCTGTACCGTTTTGTCCAACCTTTGAGGAGGACGCTGTACCGTTTTGTCCAACCTTTGAGGAGGACGCTGTACCGTTTTGTCCAACCTTAGAGGAGGACACTGTACCGTTTTGTCCAACCTTTGAGGAGGACGCTGTTCCGTTTTGTCCAACCTTTGAGGAGGACGCTGTACCGTTTTGTCCAACCTTTGAGGAGGACGCTGTACCGTTTTGTCCAACCTTTGAGGAGGACGCTGTACCGTTTTGTCCAACCTTTGAGGAGGACGTTGTTCCGTTTTGTCCAACCTTTGAGGAGGACGCTGTACCGTTTTGTCCAACCTTTGAGGAGGACGCTGTACCGTTTTGTCCAACCTTTGAGGAGGACGCTGTACCGTTTTGTCCAACCTTTGAGGAGGACGCTGTACCGTTTTGTCCAACCTTTGAGGAGGACGTTGTTCCGTTTTGTCCAACCTTTGAGGAGGACGCTGTACCGTTTTGTCCAACCTTTGAGGAGGACGCTGTACCGTTTTGTCCAACCTTTGAGGAGGACGCTGTACCGTTTTGTCCAACCTTTGAGGAGGACGCTGTACCGTTTTGTCCAACCTTTGAGGAGGACGCTGTACCGTTTTGTCCAACCTTTGAGGAGGACGTTGTTCCGTTTTGTCCAACCTTCGAGGAGGACGCTGTACCGTTTTGTCCAACCTTTGAGGAGGACGCTGTACCGTTTTGTCCAACCTTTGAGGAGGACGCTGTACCGTTTTGTCCAACCTTTGAGGAGGACGTTGTTCCGTTTTGTCCAACCTTTGAGGAGGACGCTGTACCGTTTTGTCCAACCTTTGAGGAGGACGCTGTACCGTTTTGTCCAACCTTCGAGGAGGACGTTGTTCCGTTTTGTCCAACCTTTGAGGAGGACGTTGTACCGTTTTGTCCAACCTTTGAGGAGGACGCTGTACCGTTTTGTCCAACCTTTGAGGAGGACGCTGTACCGTTTTGTCCAACCTTTGAGGAGGACGCTGTACCGTTTTGTCCAACCTTTGAGGAGGACGCTGTACCGTTTTGTCCAACCTTTGAGGAGGACGCTGTACCGTTTTGTCCAACCTTCGAGGAGGACGCTGTACCGTTTTGTCCAACCTTTGAGGAGGACGCTGTACCGTTTTGTCCAACCTTTGAGGAGGACGCTGTACCGTTTTGTCCAACCTTTGAGGAGGACGCTGTACCGTTTTGTCCAACCTTCGAGGAGGACGCTGTACCGTTTTGTCCAACCTTTGAGGAGGACGCTGTACCGTTTTGTCCAACCTTTGAGGAGGACGCTGTACCGTTTTGTCCAACCTTTGAGGAGGACGCTGTACCGTTTTGTCCAACCTTTGAGGAGGACGCTGTACCGTTTTGTCCAACCTTTGAGGAGGACGCTGTACCGTTTTGTCCAACCTTTGAGGAGGACGCTGTACCGTTTTGTCCAACCTTTGAGGAGGACGTTGTTCCGTTTTGTCCAACCTTTGAGGAGGACGCTGTACCGTTTTGTCCAACCTTTGAGGAGGACGCTGTACCGTTTTGTCCAACCTTTGAGGAGGACGCTGTACCGTTTTGTCCAACCTTTGAGGAGGACGCTGTACCGTTTTGTCCAACCTTTGAGGAGGACGCTGTACCGTTTTGTCCAACCTTTGAGGAGGACGCTGTACCGTTTTGTCCAACCTTTGAGGAGGACGTTGTTCCGTTTTGTCCAACCTTTGAGGAGGACGCTGTACCGTTTTGTCCAACCTTTGAGGAGGACGCTGTACCGTTTTGTCCAACCTTTGAGGAGGACGCTGTACCGTTTTGTCCAACCTTTGAGGAGGACGCTGTACCGTTTTGTCCAACCTTCGAGGAGGACGCTGTACCGTTTTGTCCAACCTTTGAGGAGGACGCTGTACCGTTTTGTCCAACCTTTGAGGAGGACGCTGTACCGTTTTGTCCAACCTTTGAGGAGGACACTGTACCGTTTTGTCCAACCTTTGAGGAGGACACTGTACCGTTTTGTCCGACCTTCGAGGAGGACGTTGTTCCGTTTTGTCCAACCTTCGAGGAGGACGCTGTACCGTTTTGTCCAACCTTTGAGGAGGACGTTGTTCCGTTTTGTCCAACCTTTGAGGAGGACGCTGTACCGTTTTGTCCAACCTTCGAGGAGGACGCTGTACCGTTTTGTCCAACCTTCGAGGAGGACGCTGTACCGTTTTGTCCAACCTTTGAGGAGGACGCTGTACCGTTTTGTCCAACCTTTGAGGAGGACGTTGTTCCGTTTTGTCCAACCTTCGAGGAGGACGCTGTACCGTTTTGTCCAACCTTTGAGGAGGACGCTGTACCGTTTTGTCCAACCTTTGAGGAGGACGCTGTACCGTTTTGTCCAACCTTTGAGGAGGACGCTGTACCGTTTTGTCCAACCTTTGAGGAGGACGCTGTACCGTTTTGTCCAACCTTTGAGGAGGACGCTGTACCGTTTTGTCCAACCTTTGAGGAGGACGCTGTACCGTTTTGTCCAACCTTTGAGGAGGACGCTGTACCGTTTTGTCCAACCTTTGAGGAGGACGCTGTACCGTTTTGTCCAACCTTTGAGGAGGACGCTGTACCGTTTTGTCCAACCTTTGAGGAGGACGCTGTACCGTTTTGTCCAACCTTCGAGGAGGACGCTGTACCGTTTTGTCCAACCTTTGAGGAGGACGCTGTACCGTTTTGTCCAACCTTTGAGGAGGACGTTGTTCCGTTTTGTCCAACCTTTGAGGAGGACACTGTACCGTTTTGTCCAACCTTTGAGGAGGACACTGTACCGTTTTGTCCGACCTTCGAGGAGGACGTTGTTCCGTTTTGTCCAACCTTCGAGGAGGACGCTGTACCGTTTTGTCCAACCTTTGAGGAGGACGCTGTACCGTTTTGTCCAACCTTTGAGGAGGACGCTGTACCGTTTTGTCCAACCTTCGAGGAGGACGCTGTACCGTTTTGTCCAACCTTTGAGGAGGACGCTGTACCGTTTTGTCCAACCTTTGAGGAGGACGTTGTTCCGTTTTGTCCAACCTTCGAGGAGGACGCTGTACCGTTTTGTCCAACCTTTGAGGAGGACGTTGTTCCGTTTTGTCCAACCTTTGAGGAGGACGCTGTACCGTTTTGTCCAACCTTCGAGGAGGACGCTGTACCGTTTTGTCCAACCTTCGAGGAGGACGCTGTACCGTTTTGTCCAACCTTGGAGGAGGACGCTGTACCGTTTTGTCCAACCTTTGAGGAGGACGTTGTTCCGTTTTGTCCAACCTTCGAGGAGGACGCTGTACCGTTTTGTCCAACCTTTGAGGAGGACGCTGTACCGTTTTGTCCAACCTTTGAGGAGGACGCTGTACCGTTTTGTCCAACCTTTGAGGAGGACGTTGTACCGTTTTGTCCAACCTTTGAGGAGGACGCTGTACCGTTTTGTCCAACCTTTGAGGAGGACGTTGTTCCGTTTTGTCCAACCTTCGAGGAGGACGCTGTACCGTTTTGTCCAACCTTTGAGGAGGACGCTGTACCGTTTTGTCCAACCTTTGAGGAGGACGTTGTTCCGTTTTGTCCAACCTTCGAGGAGGACGCTGTACCGTTTTGTCCAACCTTTGAGGAGGACGCTGTACCGTTTTGTCCAACCTTTGAGGAGGACGCTGTACCGTTTTGTCCAACCTTTGAGGAGGACGTTGTTCCGTTTTGTCCAACCTTCGAGGACGTTGTTCCGTTTTGTCCAACCTTTGAGGAGGACGTTGTTCCGTTTTGTCCAACCTTTGAGGAGGACGTTGTTCTGTTTTGTCCAACCTTTGAGGAGGACGCTGTACCGTTTTGTCCAACCTTTGAGGAGGACGCTGTACCGTTTTGTCCAACCTTTGAGGAGGACGCTGTACCATTTTGTCCAACCTTTGAGGAGGACGCTGTACCGTTTTGTCCAACCTTCGAGGAGGACGCTGTACCGTTTTGTCCAATCTTTGAGGAGGACGTTGTTCCGTTTTGTCGGACTGCAGTGGAAATGTGTTGTATGAAAGTGACTTGTCTCGAGCTCAAGCTGTCATTTGAACCAATGCGTTGTATTACCATGAGCCTGGGTCTCCATAATACTGTTACGGTTGTGGAAATTCGCATTACACCATAAAGGGTCCTCAGGTGAGATATATCGGTAAGTTCATGTGTAGTTAGCCCAAACCCTTTGTATAGAGGGAATATATGTGATCCATTCGGGCTGCGACACTTCAGTTAACCGTTTTTCTTTGGCTATTGTTAATTTGGTGCAATAACAACAGCATCGCCACAACCAACATCTCAACGATCACGCCATTCACACCACGACGCCACCTTCCACAACTACGCTACCACATCTTCGCCACTCGCCATTCAACGAGCACCGTGCGGTCACGATCTCCGCGGGACGGATGGGAGGGCGGCGTGGCAGCGGCAGCCGGGGTGCGAAGGGGCATCTCCCGCCCGAGTCTTTCTTCCCTCGTCATACGGCGCGTGCAAGAACAAAAACCAACAGCGCCTGTGGGATTTTCCCTTCTGCTTTTCCCGTGCTTTGGCATGGGGGAGGGGCGATTTGAGCCAGGGGTCAAAAGTGAAAAAAGGTGGGGGCCTGATTTTGGGGGAATGATTTCCTGGCCCCGAGCCAAAACTAACTTTCCCCGTCCCCCGCACGGCGCGGGGAGGGGGGAACGCGAGGGCACGCCCCTTTTTGAGAAGCTTCCAGAAGGGAGGTGGAGACAGAAATGGGGCGGGGCAAAATGGCTCAAAAAGCTTCTAAAAGAAGCCGAAAATACTTGGGAAAGTACCTGGGAGAAACGGGCTGTGCCTCTACAAAACTAAAGAGATGGAGGGAGACACCGTATCTGGGTTGCTTGTTTCGTAACAGTGATTGAAAGGTCATATCTGGAGCTTTGAATGCACAGGGTAACTTTGAAAGAAACTTTTGTCAACGTCAAATAAACTTTTTAATAAATCAACACACAAATTAAAAAATAATACATTTACTATGAATCATAATTGGGGGGAGGGGGCTGTTTGTTTGGTTCCGGAGCCACAAGAGAAATTATACCATTTTTGCATCCATTGCTAAAAAAATGTGTGCGTGTGTGCGTGCGCACGCACGCACACACGTGCACATGTGTGCCACCCACTTGTAGAAACAGGAAATTATACTGCAGGAACTAGCCTACCCCTCATCCACAGATATTTCACATGCGTCCGATTTGCATCGAGGAATACGAGGCACGTTAAAAGTGCCTCGGCAAGCAGAAGTAAGTCACTGAAAACTCACGCACAGCGCATGCGCAAAAGGCCTCTTTAGCATTCATACGTCATTTAGAAAGTCTCATATCGTACAGAGTCTCGTACCAAGCACGCACGCACAGAGAGGAATAAAACAATTGCTTCAGTCTGTTTGCCTGTCTCGCAGTGAACCAAAATTAAAAATAATTTCAAACAGGAAACTTACTGTTTTTGGGGACGTCATAAAGGACACAAACAACAGGCATGAAGAACGAACGTAACGTATTCGATAGGGTGGTGTAAAAGACTGTGCATCAATGGCGGGAAATCTCCGAATAAATGGTTTGTGTTTTTGTTTTTCTTGAGCCTTTAAAACTTTTGTTTTACTTTAATTGAATCATATACATGAACAATGCAGTACACAAGACACCTTGTTTGCACTTCCAAAAACCTTCAGTTGAGCTGTACTTGGTCAAATTTTTGTGCCGTCTCAACCAATCAAATTTTCCGCTCGCACTCTGCGGACTGAGTTGGCAGAAGGTTCGGCTCTAGACTGATCCGCTTTACCCATCGACTTTGTATGGTTGCCATCACACCTGTTATTCAAAGTTCACGAACAAAGCTTTATAGATCATGCTCGGAAACGCAAAGCAAGAGTTGAAAAGACCCCTCCACTTCCTTTTTTGTGAAGACAGCGTGGGGTAAGGTGTTCTATGACCTCTCTATTTATATATGTATTTGACATTGTCTACTAACATCCATTGTTATCCATCTTAAAAGTATGCATTCTGTTCTGTTCTTGCGTATGGCAGCTTGGCTGCCGGGTAGCTATCATTTATTGGAAGTGCGGCCGTGCCGCTGATGCTGTGCTCCTATATCAATACACTGGTACTCATTTCGCCAACCTCAGAAGGATGACAGGCTGAGTCAACCCCACCTGGTGTTAATTCAGCAGCCAACGGAGCTCAAACTCAGGGCCCTAGGATCCTAAGCCAGCCGCTCAAGCCGCTAAGCCAACACCAGGCTTAAAGTATGCACTGATGTCTAGTAATAGTTTTGTCCTGCATATGATTTATACTTTTTATACATAATAGCTCCTCCATGAGCCTTCAATCATTGTGAAAAGGATATATAAAATCACAAGGTTTTATTTATTGATTTATACATATGTGAATTTGAATATAACTGTCATTCACCATAAAGAAATTGGTAATATAGGTAAAAAGCGAAATATAACAGGTGAAGTGGTGACGTCAGGAACGCATCCCCCTACTTATCCCATGAATTATGATGTGAAAAATTGCTTTGATTTACGTCATTTCGATATTTGTCACACTTTTCAGAAATGTATCCCCATCCGTAAACTGGGGTCTAACAGTATTTACAAGTGATGTCACTCCGAACCAAAAGAAGACGAGTCCACGTCTCCAGCATACTTTTGAGTGTTATTATTTGTGCTTTAAAACAACTACAGTATTCATATACCTGTTTCAATTTTTATTCTGCAAGCGTGGCCTCTCATTTACTGAACAAAGATTGGATACTTATTTCCTATTCTGCCTGTTTCATTTTGGAAACTGAATGGAAAGGTGGAGGAACTTAGGTGCTTTAAAGAGGCAGCGATTATGAATCACTTGCTCTATATTTGGATCTCACATGGCCTTGTCTGTTTTTTTTCTGGTTTAAATCAAACATTGAGATGGATTTGCCATTCCAGAGGTTTCACTGTTTTTAAAATATTTCAAGATGTAAAACAGAGCAGGAATGCTCTTCTTTTTATTTTACATTGACATAAGGCTAATTAATGGAGGGGTTTGTGGGCCTACATATATCACATGCAGGACATCGTATGAGAAGAGAGTTCGGTGCTCAAGATTGGGAAAAGCTAACATGTGGGCAGTCTGCAACAGAGGAATTGGGCAACCTTCATGTAGCAATTGTGTCGGCTGTAGAATAGGTATCCGTCATCGAGGTGTAAAGGTAGAAAGCAGAAAGACCTGGGAGGATTTCTCACCCCCTCGCTCATCCACAATTCCTTGGCCCGTTGTGTTTCGGTTAGGGAGATAAGCAGTGTTATTAAGGATTCATTAAGTACAAACTAACATGATGAGAATATGACTCACATGAGCATATAATCAGACTAAACAGATGCTACTTAAGAACATAACTCGGCAAGCCAAAAGAAGATATGAAAAGGATATGGCCAAAAATGTTAAACATAACTGCAAGACATTTTTCAAGGATATAATGGTAAAGAAAGGGTTAAGATGAGTGTGGGTCCTTGTGGGCTAAGGTGAGGGCTTGTGGAGTGTCGGGTGGAGTAGCCAACTGGATTGGAAACTGGCTTAGTGATAGGAAGCAAAGAGTATATGTGAATGGGAGGATACTCTGCTGGGAGGTTGTATGTAGTAGTGGGGTCGAGATCAGTTCTTGGACCTCAACATTTCATGATCTACATCAACGATTTGGATTATGGAATTAAGCGTCGACTTTGTAAAGGACACTAAGCTTAGAGGTAAGGTAGGAAGATCGTAGTTAGATGGTGATCAGACTCAGGAGAGTCTGGATACTTTAACAGACAGGGAAAGAGATTGGCAGATATGGAATGAGGAGATGTAAGGTGCTGGGATTTCGTCATAATGAAAATTGGGATTATATTATGCAAGGGGCAGTTGTGGGGCGTTTTACACAGGAGAAGGATCTGGGGGTGCTAATAGACACAGGGGGTAAGCAGACAGCGCAGACAGCACAGACAGCACTGTGCCAGGCAGCTATAAGTAAAGCTAATATGGTTTTCTGTTGAATTTGTAGGGGGATCAATTATAAATGAAGACGTAGGGTTAACTCCGTACAGGAATTTTGTGAGGCCTCATTTTGGATTATCACGTCTGTCACCGAAGGTGGAAGGAGGTTATGTTTTCACCCCTGTCCCTCTGTTTGCTTGTTTGTTTGTTACTTGTGGAAATTGAAGATTTTTCAAGTATATTGGTTGGTTGCACGTGTTATTACTTGGCGAAAAAAATTGAAATTTTTTTTGGTCATATGTTGGTCTGCAGCATTTTTCTGTTTGTTTGTACTTCAATCACCTCCAGGTCACAATTTTAAATCGATCTTCAGGAAACTTCACCACCTGGTCGAGTTCATCAGAAGCAAGAAGCCTATTGTTTTTGAGGTCATAAGGCCAAAGGTCAACAACCTCGTCAAAATCCTCAATTTTTATCCGATCGAGAAATTGGAACAGGATTTGATTATCAGGTCACTGAATTCAACCACCAATTATTTTGAGGTTAACATAGACAAAAGGTTAACATCAGGCAAAGGTCAACAACTTGGGGGAGGGGGGGTCATTTATAAAATCCTCAATTTTCATCCCATTTAATTGAAATTTGAAGAGGATTTGCAAATCAGGTCACTGAATTCAACGAACAAGTATTTTTGAGGTCAACATAGGCCAAAAGGTCAATATAAGGCAAAAAGTCAACATTGGCCAAATTTTATAAAATTGCCAATTTTCATGCGATTGACTTGAAATTTGAAGAGGATTTGTTTGATTCAACCACCAATTATTTTTATGGTCAAATTTCTTTTATGGATTTCACAAGTATCGTGCTATACACAACATCTTTCTTGTTGGGTAGTCGATCCAGTCAAAAAATAATAATTAAAAAAAAAACATTTTGAGATTTGTTCTACCCTTATTATCAGTAGTTAAAATGGCGAGTTCAGTTAATACAATGGCGATTTCGATGAAACTTGGTTGGTAGGTTCATACCATGACCTAGTTGTGTGCAAATGAGAACCGTTGCTATGGACACCACCGTTGCCTAGCAAAGGGACTGAAATTTTTGAAAAATCATAAAAAATTAATTTTTTCGAAAATCAAAAATCGGGCCACGAGCGACTAGGCAGTACATTCAGCCATATTGTCAAAAGTTTCCAGCCGGATCCTATGAAAACTGTCGGAGAAGATAGACTTTGAATGAACCCTGGTCGAAAACAATTTAAAAAACGAAGTTCGTTATATCTCAGAGACTATGAGTCAGATATACATGAAACTGGTATGGTAGGTTCATGGTATGTCCTAGTTATGTGTGAGAAAAACCGTTGCTATAGACCCCTCCGTTGCCAAGCAACGGCCGAAAAACCTCTAAATGTGGGGGTATTTTAACGAAAAAACAATCTGCAGCATTAACCCTTGAAGCTAGAATCATGAATTTTCTTGTGCTTAATCCTCAGGTCATTCCCCATCGAACGGGCCCATCGCGTCAGGTTCTATTGGGTAGGCGACTACCCATGTCCGCCTACCGGCTTGTCTGTCTGTCTGTTCGGTCCAGTGCTCCGTTAGTACAATGGCGATTTCGATGAAACTTGGTGGGTAGGTTCATACCATGATCTAGTTGTGTGCAAATGAGAACCGTTGCTATGGACACCACCGTTGCCTAGCAACGGGACTTTGAAATTTTTGAAAAATCATTAAAAAATTATTTTTTCGAAAATCAAAAATCGGGCCACGAGCGACTGGGCAGTACATTCAGCCATATTGTCAAAAAATTTCCAGCCGGATCCTATGAAAACTGTCGGAGAAGATAGACTTTGAATGAACCCTGGTCGAAAACAATTTAAAAAACGAAGTTCGTTATATCTCAGAGACTATGAGTCAGATATACATGAAACTGGTATGGTAGGTTCTTGGTATGTCCTAGTTATGTGTGAGAAAAAAACCGTTGCCATGGACCTCTCCGTTGCCTAGCAACGGCCGAAAAACCTCTAAATGTGGGGGTATTTTAACGAAAATACAATCTGCAGCATTAACCCTTGAAGCTAGAATCATGGATTTTACTTGTGCTTAATCCTCAGGTTATCCTTAATCCTTAATCCTTGTGATTAATGGCCCCATCGAATGGGCCCATCGCGCCAGGTTCTATTGGGTAGGCGACTACCCATGTCCGCCTACCGGCTTGTTTGTTTGTTTATGTGCAGGATATCTAAAAAAGTTGTGGACGGATTAAGTTGAAATTTGGTGCACAAGTTGGGTGTATGACAAGGACGAAATGATTAGATTTTTTTGAAGATCCGGATCCGGAGAGAAGAATTTAAAAGTGATTCTTCACCATTAAGACGGCGGGCAAAAATCGGTATATATCAGGATATCTCAGAAAGTTGACGACGGATTTGTATGAATCTTGGTGGACACGTTGAGTGTGTAACAAGGACAAATTGATTCAATTTTGGTGAATATCCGAATCCGGATCTGATTTTTTTTTTTTTTAGGAACAATAGGAGATTGATCTCGGGCCATGCTCGAATGAACTATTAGGACCAGTTGAAAGAGACAGGACTTTTGTATTGCAAAGGAGAGCAATTGCATGGGATTCTGATGGAGATGTTTATATAATGAAACCTATTGGTGAAATAAGTGCAGAAGAGTTTGTCATCAGAATGGACACTGACAGGATCAGGGGCCAGAGTTTCAGAGGAAAGAAGAAGAGAGTAATAAGGCAGGGGTCTTTCACTCAGAGAGTGGTGAATGCATGGAATGGTCTCCCTCAAAGGGTTGTGACAATAGTCAGTGGATTGTTTTAACATTGAGTGGGATCTAGAAGGAGTGGGGATGTGGTAGTCATAAGATGTTGCCATGAGAGCACAGGATTTATGGACCTAATGGCCTCCTCATACATTGAAGATCCTTGAAGGACATTGGGAACATCAGTGTGCTTTTCCAAGAATTACAAGGACTTTAGTAATCAACACTTCAATCAACACGATGTGGGATTTTAACCTGTGTGCTCAGATTGGAACACCATTTTGGCCAACACACTGTCATCATCAACAAAACGGTTTTAAAGGACTAAACAAATCATTCTGAATTCATTCAGCATCGAACACACCACTGAGGTTGTTTCGGTACTACAAATATGGCAAAACATGCATGCCTGCATACTCAATGATGTAGCAATTGTAACTGCAATAGGTACCATCCATAACATTGTACGAGGCTGAACAGAAGATTTCAATATATGGCATCTATCCATCCATCCATTGGGACCACACTCTTTGCAGAGCGTTAGTGCTGCCCAAGCAGTCTCCTTGGCTATTGGACACCATCCTGGACGGGTCACCACTCCGACACAGGATACCAGCAAGTTGGCACTCATTTTGCCAACCTCGGAAGGATGACAGGCAGAATCCAGCCCACCTGGTATTAATTCAACAGCCGAGTGGGATTTGAAATCAGGATCCTGGGATCCCAAGCCCACCACCCTAACCATTAAGCCAACACCAGGCATGTATATGGCATCAATGTCAGCAAAATACAAACAATGCTTTAAGTGTAATGTATCAGGACCCCAACAGAGGAAGGAAAACTTTCAACCATCCTAGCAATCCCAGGAAAGAACTGTGAGGAACATAATAATGAAATAAAAGACACCATGAAAAACCAACCCTGATCATCCCTCTGGTAGACCATCAATAAATCACTTCAAGAAGAAACAAATCCTGGGACAGGTTGCTTCGTACATGATGTGTTGAAACAGTTCACGGAGTCATTGGATCATGAAACTTGCATTGCATGCAGAATATCACAGAGAGGCAGCTTTCATTTTCATGGTTGATGCACCATGGCATTGCATACCGTCGGTGCACATAGCAGGTGTCGTGTCGTTTGGTTTTGTGGAATGTATGATCCGGTCACACAAGGCTCAAACTGATGACATCATGTGTGGAATGTCTACGAAAGCCAATTATGAGTTCGACACAAAATTTAGAAGACGTATAGGAGAGGCTCTGCACACATTATTCATCAATAAACTGCGCTAGTTCATGTGAGTCAGGGACTAGGCTGCGATTAATACACGAGAAGTGCAAATGAGATATTAATTTAAATTGCTGCACAACAGTCTTGTGATCCATTATCAACAAAATAGTGTGTCCCATGACTTTTGATCAAAAATAACTTTCCCTAAACATCCATAAAGATTGATCAATCCAACCTAAATGTATGTCTATCATCTACAATGTACACATGCTATTTAAGTGTCCAAACAGAAAGCACTATTGGAGGAAAAAGTAAATTGCACATCCGGTGATGACGTCAGTTTTCAACAATCTCATCCCAAGTTTGAAAACGCAGAAATCTCTGAGAAATCTTGCAAAATTAAGTGGAAACATGAAAACACAAGTACAAACGAACTGTATGAGAGTTATTTCAGCAAGTGACTGGATGACATCATATATAATTATCCATTGGGATAAACTTCTCTAATAAGTAATACATTTATAAATACAGTAATACAATCACTTGCAAGAATCATCAAATAACCATGTCTAACTGGTCGGAACAAGTGGAGATGAGTTGTCTTGGGAACGATTTGAACTTCAACCATATACAACAAGATTAAATCGGGGAGGCATTTCACAAACAAGACAGAAATAAAAGGAGCGGAGTGAAAGCTGAAAGCTTGGACTTTGGGAGGATATAACCTTCGAGATTAATTTGCTTGATCTAGCACATGCATCCTGGAATAGCTAGAAAGTCGCAGAGGGAATGGAAGAATGAATAAGTAAGGAAGATGGGTTTTTTCTCATTGACAGCAAAAATGCAAGGCATGGGATATATATATATATATATATATATATATATATATATATATATATATATATATATATATATATATATATATATATATATATATGTCGAAACATGTGGAGTGTGACGAGTACTCCCCCGATCTCCATTGGATCTCGTCCAACACCAAAGCGTCACCTCCAACCCAGGGGCTTCGGCCCGGAGACTCTGTCCAACAGACAAAGATTACATAATCAACAAAAGTTAAACATCAAACGCAGCCACCTATCCACATTTCAGACATGTTTGCCCTCACCATATGTATGTAAATATGAAAAAAACATATATATATATATATATATATATATATATATATATATATATATATGTATATATATATATACCCTCACCAAGACTTCCAGACTACATCCTCGTGGTACACCACGGTAACAATGCTGTTGAGGGCACTGGCTAAATGTCTGGAGGATCTCGGAGTAAGTTGGTACCCTCGAGGTATAGTGTGGATGGATCTCAGATGTAAGGGCATGCTTATGAAAATGCAGAAATCTCTGAAAAATCTTACCAATCCAACTTGGGCAGATGGAGCTCTTAAGCCTTAGTAAGCAGTCCACCAAGAAGAAGGAAACTCTGATTGCAAATCCCCCTGCTGCCTTGTAGGGTATGTCTCTTTTGACAAAGGCTAGGTCCATAGCTGATACTGTGGTAGCGTCAAGAAGGGCATCCGGCCACAAAAACATGCCTCAAATATGCCTTTTGGTAAAATGGGGCCCTGAGTTGTGTGCTTCCCCATCTGGGTTAGTTGCTGTGGTGACACTGGGTAGTGTTGCTGCATTGTCCAGAGGGTGCAGGGTGTGTGTCTTAACAGGTTGGCTCTTACTGCCTGACAGAACAGGAACCCGAACCCAGGCGTAGCATACTGAGAGGCTGCTCTATCAGCAGGCAAATAATACCCCATCTGATTTAGTGCCATGTCGCGCATGGATGGGTGTCCCAGAAGTGAGCTGGGGTGGGTCACCAGGCCACTGGACTGCTGGTGTTATGGCATCAGGTCATGTAAGCGCACTGATGTCTGGGGTTGCTGTGGCATATGCCATGGAGGGTGGCTTTTATACTGTTACATCTGAGGGGGGGGGTGGGGGTATGCATTCAAAGGGTAATTAGGATGTTTAATTAGGTATGCCATGCTGTTCGAGTTGAACCAGGATCTCGATGTAATAAGTAGCAATTCAGTGGTGATAAGTTGTCTAGTAAATGTCCATTTCTTCAAGGGGGAAATGATAATTGTCACGTAATTAGATAGGGTTAGGGTTAGTATTCCTTTTAAAGGTTAGTTTACTAAAAGGGTTAGTAAACCCTTTTAGTATTCCCTGGAGGCTTGCCGTGACGTAACAGGACAGTGCTGCGGATGGCTCCGCCCCTTGATCACGATTGGCGGAAGGCGACGGCGGAGGGCCAATAAAACGGCTCGATTGGAAGTGACGAGGACTCGAGTATAAAATGGTTCTGTTCGGGAAAAGAAGAAGAAGAAGAAGAAGATTGATAAAGGGAAACCGTTTTGGTCGAGGTTGTTGGGCTCGGAGCGTGCTCTATTATTGGGCTGGTACGTTCCTCGATTCGTCGTGTCTCGTGGCCTTGCTGTGCCTCGTGCCTCACCTCGGTTGGCTCTGGGGTTCTGCTGGCTTGGAGTACGGGGCCGAACGGCGGGCGGACCTACCTCCCTCTCAAGCTCGCATCTTGGCGCCAGAACTAGTTCCCTAGCGGCTGTGAGCTGACTTGGGCCGACACCAGGAGGTCGACAGCACCACGGTGTCTCCTGCCCCTGACGAGCGCAACGCCAGCTCGTCCGGCGCCAATCCAGGAACTGTTGCGTCTACACCACGGGCCAGCCTGACCACCAGGACCAGCTACGTTTTGTGTGTGTGTGTGTGTGTGTGTGTGTGTGTGTGTGTGTGTGTGTGTGTGTGTGTGTGTGTGTGTGTGTGTGTGTGTGTGTGTGTGTGTGTGTGTGTGTGTGTGTGTGTGTGTGTGTGTGTGTGTGTGTGTGTGTGTGTGTGTGTGTGTGTGTGTGTGTGTGTGTGTGTGTACCTGGCACCTTAGAGTGTTATAGATTTGTATATCCATTGGAATTGTTTGTGTTTTCCCCATGCCCGAACCCACACCACCATCCCGTCGAATCGCCCCGGATCCCTCCTCTTGCCGAGTCTTATTATTATTTCTGGTTAGAGAAATAAACACTATTAACTCAGTGAAAAGCGACTCGTGCCACCTTCCTCGTCCCGTTTGCTGTAGAGCGATTAAAACCGCCATCTTTGGGTTATAAAAAATAAACCACCTCCATCGTTTCGGCTCATTCTACGTTGGCGGGACTATTCAAGTCCCGTGGACGTCACAATACTTAGGTTCCCTCACTTTTTGTTTCTTTGAAATATATATATATATATATATATATATATATATATATATATATATATATATATATATATATATATATATGTAGTCACTTGGCTTTGCTTGGATGGGTTTTTGAAGGTTGTAAAGTAGCGGCTGAAATTCTATCCAGGTTCCTCCTGCTGACTCCATCTTTTCTCTTTACTTCTTTGGGTTCCTACTTGGTCTTCAGTTTCATGATGTTTGTACCATGTCTTGATGCTGTGTGGACTGTGCTTCCCCGCTGATGGACCTCTGGTAGCTTGTACATGTTGCTGCATTTGAGCCTGGAGAGTAACTGCTGAAATCTATCGATTTGGGTTCTTCCTGAGATCTTTGTTCTTTGTTCCTTTCACACTTCTCTCATTTTTTTCACAAGTCTCTTTATTCATTCTAATTCTTGCTTTTTCTTCTCTTTCATTTCTTTTACTTTCCATTCCCCTCTTTCGTTTTCTATCTGTCTAAGGAGATGTGAATTTTTGCAGAATTTTTTTCTGTACGTCTCACTTGGCCGCACTTGGGTGGGTTTGAGGGTTGTGGAGTAGCAGCTGAAACCCGAATCCTACCCAGGTTCTTCCTGACGGCTCCGTCTTTGCTCTTTATTTTTTGGGTTCCTTCTTGTTCTTCTGTTTGATCACTTACTCATATAAACATTTACTACTTTATAGGTGGGCTAGAAAGCTGACATTTTGCATGCTGATGTAACTCAAGAGCCAATATCCAAAAAAAATCACAAAACCTCCCCAAAAAGTCCACAAACAAAAGTCGGCCGGTATTTCCTCACTCTGCTCATGGCAGGTCATGTGACCAAAGACAATGGAATGTCACATAGTCTTGCACTGGCACGACTGCTTCCTGAGGGAGCTGGTGTTTCTTGATTTTATGGTGTTATGATTCAAGAAGTGCCTTTGGGATTTGGGACGATGTGCAGTAAGTGATAGAAAGTCGTAAACATTTATTGGACAATGTCAAACAAGTGTTGCAGTGCATATTTTGTGTTACATGTTTACATTTACAGTCGGACCTCTGTTTCAAATACCCTGGTTATAAACAAACAATCAGAACAGCTTTTTATCAATGCATAATTTTCCTGTACTGTATTTACGATCGACAAAGACGGAAACTAACGCAGAAATAAAGAACAATCACCTTATCCCATTCAGATCTGATTGATTGTTCCCTCCAATTATGATTGAGCGATGTGATTGGGTGTTGATATTTATATGATGACTGCTATTGACATTGCATGTGGTGCATGCTTGGGAGCCTCACTGCTGCACGTTTCTGTCTGTGCTGTCGCTGATTACACGCCAATAATTGATGAAACTGGTTGATTGTAGGCATGTAGCATTGGGTTTCTCATGCATGTACTATTTGTGAATGTCTGCAGCTGCAGAGGAACCCAGGTTGGATTTGAAACGGCAAAGTTCTTACTTTGTGGAGCTTTCTTTGGTGAGAAGAGCAGGGGGTTCATTATAAATATCCTAGCCACCTGGGGATAGTTGATTTGGTGAGAGCTGATTGATTGTTTCTTCCAATTATGGGTGAGAGATGTGATTGGGTCTTGATATTACATGACGACTGCTATTGGCATTGCACGTGGTACATGTTTGGGAGCCTCGGTGAATGTGCTCCCTTTTAGGGACGTGCTAGTTGAGAAGTCTGCACATAGATTTCTGACTACCGCTTACCTTCATTGGAGAGTACACTCATTTTGTTGCACACGCTACAAGATTGCCCTTTGCGAATAGAGTCATGACCATCTGCTCACCTTGCAAGCTTGCTGTGGAAATCGAGTGCAGCAAGAGCCATTCTGTATAAAAATGGTTACCCTGAGCAAGTCGATGTTGGGTGTACAGCATGCAAAATTGCCAACTTGTCGAAGGCCATTATCTTCAGCCCAGAGAAGTATCCCATTTACCTAAAGGTGCTTTGTAACGGTAAAATTTCCCAACGATTCGTGCAAGAGGTGAAACAACCAGTCTCGCACTGCTATTATGCGGTCACAACGCAAGTGATATTTACGACTCACACAATGCTCCCTCCGATCCAGAAAGATGTGTTGCCTACCGCATAATTAAACAATGTAATTTATGAGTTTCGGTGCCAGTGTGATGCCAGATAAGTAAGGCTGTACATCCCAAAGATTAGAGGAACGCATTAAGCAGCATGTTCGATTGGCGATTCATAGTGGTCAAGTTACAGTTCGTGTCTAACCAGCTCACACGAGCAATCAACCAACAAAAATGCTCACTCAACTTGCGACTCTGCGATCAGGCAGCATTTGTTGAATAACCCAGAGTGTGCTCAAAACTATCACCTGGATTGTTTTCAGATCATGGCCCAAGTACATAGTGCAGCACATCTATGCACACCTGAAGCCACATTCATACACACAAAATCCCCTGTTCTCTGCAAGAAAAAGGAATTTGTACAAATACTTCGTTTGTTTTGAGACAACTGCAGCACTGTAGCAAGTCTGGGGTTATCCAGTTCACTAAGTGCGTCACATCCATGACTTGCATCGATGGTGATCATCATCAGCAACGTGAACCGATCAGTGACCGCACGTGACCATAAATTGCTTTGATCTTTAATTCCTTTATCCTTGCGATCGTCCTGATGAATGCAAGGCGACAAACTTTGACAAATCATATTTTTTCAGCCAAAAAAACAAAAGGAAAAATTTAAGGTCAATATATATTGAATGAACTTAAAATGTGTTGCTAAGAGCACGTGACCCTCCTCAGCCCACCGCTTATAAGTACTCCGTCATTGTGTTAGGTGGGACGATCATACTCTATACATGATGTACTTACACATACCCAAAGGAAGAGTGGACCTGATACCATCATTAGGTGTACAATGATGATGACTTCAAATTATAACTGAAAAGTGCATGGTGCTTGGAAAAGTGGTACATCACATTGCTATGCAGCATTTGCAGACAGCATGGCATTGCCTGCACAACGTCAGCAAGAATATGTGTTCCCAGTGGAGCTGGAATTAGACCCAGAAACATTTCCTTTTACATTCTCCCTTCGCCGGTGGGGGCCAGCAGCCAGCCGAGTTTCACCTCAAGGGGCTACGGCACTCAGACGGTCGGACCCACGCCACGCTGGCAGAGTGACCCGGCTTGCCACGGCTCAGCGCCCAAATTTCCTGGACAATTCCAATCTAATTGAACTATCGGATTGCCCACTCAAGCTCTTAACAACAACAAAAAAAACCTCTTTCTTTCTCAAGTTTATCTTTTGAATTATGGGCAAAACACACAACGCAACACACGATGACAACGTTTTAGGGCACCATGATAGCTCATTTAATCACAGGCTCGCCATCGGGCTGTCGACCCTGACAGCTCCCTGCCAGAATCAACTTTTACAAAGAAAAACAAGACAAACTCAAACTGCTTGCCTGTTGCAGTGCTCGCAGGGAGCGCCCGCATGTCGGAGCACCGTTGCTTTGGTGTTTATATTTTCAGCGCTTTTCGACTCCGAGTGGAATTAGTTCAAAAATGGCGCACAGGACAAAGTCGTCAGTGGACATCAGTGTACCTTTTACATGAAATCAAATGACAGTACTCGTAGACAGCCAAATCATCGCAGCCTCAGGGAGTCAAACTCAGTATCCCAACCTCACGAAGCATTGGCTCAGATGGGAGCGCTAAATGGGCCAAACAAGGAGTTAAAGTTAAAGTTGGCTGTCATGCCTTAATTTAGATTGTGGACGTTGAATATTTTACGGTATCTTTCAAAAAGAATAACCGATTGTGTGCCGGTACAACGGCCAAATTCCCTGGTCGGGGTCAAATGTATAATTAGTACCACCTGTAGTAAATAGGAATGCTTGGATGTGGAAAGGCCACAATTATTTTTGTGCCAAACAGTCTGCCCCCAAGTTTCCTTGCTTCTTCTCGTATAAGGTTTACATGATGGTCAAACTAACTCAGACTTGATGACTAATTTTATGTTGTCACATTCATTGGCTAACACAAACCAGCTTGAATAACCAACGTGAAGTCTTGCACTTGATAAAAGCTACTGCACCAACTACTGAGACGAAAATGGTGCTTTTTCTGTTGAACTGTTCATGATAGCCATGAGCCCACGCTTCCACAATCGCAAGTTGAAGTTTGGCTGGCTTTCTGGCAAGAAGCATCACACACATGTGTTTCATTAAATCATGTAAAAGGGTCAGTCCTGGGTGTTACTAAGGGTAAGTGACTGAGGGTTAGCTGTCAGGTAGTGAAAAATAACACATAATTGGGTAAGGGTACAAAGTGCAGTGTTTCTCGTGTTATTGTGTACGGAGCATTCGGTTTGTAAGAACATGAATAAATAACGGTGTTCCAAGTCATGAACTTGTGCAAAATTTAGTAACATCCATATGTCATGATGAATGTACCTTGTGGGCGGTGGCTCGATCTCCGTGTTGTGGAATCGTTTAGGTAGAGGCTTCTCCGGTTTGGCTGTTTTTACACGCGAGTAATGATGTGGCTCGGAGGTACAAGTAACATGGTGGCTGATCAATTCACTTGGTTGTGTTGTCACACACACACACACACACACACACACACACACACACACACACACACACACACACACACACACACACACACACACACACACACACACACACACACACACACACACACACACACTAAAGTGGATTCCATTAAAGTGCACTCTGATACCCAAGGCCATCACAGGACATCTTCCTGTCTACCTACTGTACTTCGATCAAGACCCTTTAGCTATGTCTGCTTCAGATGCTCAGGGTTCTCCACAACCTTTCGAAGTAACAGTACGAGTCTGTGAAAGTAGATGGTGGAGTAAAGGTCATTACCTGGGATGGTCCTTTCCTTTACGAGTCCATGCCATTGTACATTGTGTGAATTTTCATATGCAGTAAACCCTTGTGGACACAAACGATGTCGGCCAGAGCAAGGGGAAGGAAGAGCATTCTCCTTGTCCATGAAAGAGCTGCGTTTGCTGAAAATGCCAAAATAATTTTTTTTAAATTTGTTCTTTTCATTTTAGAACTATCGACTTTCATGAATGTGCATTACTTAACGATTCAGTTAGTAACCTTACAGTTTGTACTCCATCAGCACCAGTACATGAAAACTTGCCAAGAATAATAATAATTATTGCTCCCAAACCCCTCTGAGAGGCACAGACTGGAGTGTCCTTGACTAGGATCCTAATGCTTACGTTGCTGGGAATAAACCCTAGACAGGTTTCTGCTCCACTAAATGGTGCTGCCTAGTCAGGGTGGAAATTTGAAACTTGTCTCGAGTACCAGCACACACCATGACATACTCTTTTTGAAAGCTACAATGAGGTTTATATCCACAAGCGAATGGTGTACTTAGTAGACAGGTTATTCAACTTATCATTCCTCCTGATGGATGACAAGCTCATTAATGAAACACTAGGCTGATGGCCCACAGTCGGGTCAAGAATCAAGTCTACAATCGACAGCCCAAAGGCACTCTGGAACCTCTTCACAGACATATCAGGGGGCAGGTGTGATCATTTCCATGGAACCCGACTCCACATCTGAGCTACCCTGCCAAAGTTCAAAAGTAATATACAGCATATATGTGCTGTATATGACAAAGACATATGAATCAAAAGGATTTATTCTTTCACCGCTGTTCACAGATACAGAACTTAGAAACATCGGTGTAAAAGATACATGAAGTTATAACTCCGCGCGTGAAGCGCAAGCGCTGGGTTAAGCAATTGGTTCACTATGTCCGTCTACATATGTCACAGTGTGACCACTCCTCATTTTCATAAATGCCAAGGTGAGCCAATGAAAAAAGCCAAGATATTCACAAGGTTTCGGAAAAGCGATGATAATAGAAAACCTATACGCCAAGAAAACCTATAGAAAACCAAGACGCCAAGGTGAACAACGAATAGCCAAGATCTTGTGAAAAAAGCCAAGGAGTGGTCACACTGATACGTCAGTCTATGATGAACAACTTGATTTCAATAGAATCTTATATCTTGAAAATGAATGGGAACATGAACCTGCAGTTTAGCAGTACTTTGGCTCTGAATTTGGAAAGTTGTACGGAATCTCGTCCCGATCGTGCATGCGCACAGAGTAGTGAGATAATTGATTTCATCTGTCTGCCTGTCTGGCAGTCAAACAAAGTTAAAAATAATTCCAAACAGGAAACTTACTGTTTTAGAGACATTATAAAGGACAAACAACAGACATGAAGAACTAATTTAATGTGCTAAACACGTTGGTGTAAAAGACGGTTCATCAACGGCGGCAAACTTCCCCCAAAATGTTTTTTTTTTCCTACGTTCGTTAAAACTTTTATTTTACTTCAATTAAATTATATACTTGAGCACTGTAGAACACAAATGGCCTTGTCACTTACAAAAACCTCCAGTTTTGCAGAACTTGGGCAAAATATTGTTGTAGTGCCGGGTTCGGGGGCGAGGAACGACCGCGAGATGGAGCAGTTGGGCCGTCTCCCACCGAACACCCGGAATTGAAGGTCGTCACCCCGGATAACTCCGAAGTCGATGGGTCACTTAATGGACCGTGGACGCCAATATTTCAACAGAGTAGCGTAGGGTTATTCGTCTTTAGCCAAAATACCGAAGTCACTACGCGATTTAAACTACCGGGGAAGCCACACCCTCGGCCGGCTTTGTCCGAACGAGTCGCTGTTACCGACTCGGATCCCGCGTAACCGAGCGGGAATTACCAAAGCCGCGCCAGCCCAAATAACAATTTACGGCACAATCGGCCTCCCTATAACTCAAACCCGAACCATGCTAGGCCAATGAGAGAAAGCACAGAAAACGAGCTGGTACATTTAACAAGGGTTTATTTTACACAATAATCAGGGAGGGAGACACAGAGCAGGGTTAAACCGACTAAAATGCAATGTACAATAAGCAAGGCACTGATGCAGTTCCACTTATAGTCTGGTAGCTGTTCCTCAAAAGGCTGCTAGTTTTCGAGTTCGTCGGCCGAGAGTACTTATTTGGTGTGTTGGTACCAATGGTTAGGGAAATATGTCAGCATTATGAATTGACCTTATGTGGAGGTCAAATCTATTGCCAAAGTGGTCAAGGTGGCCATCTTGGATCGCCATTGCCGCCATTATCGAAAATCATTCTTTTATAAATTACTCGGCACGAGAGTAAGATAGGAAGATAATTTCAGTGTCTATATCCGCTAAATCAGGGGTAAGCTATCCAATGGTCATGTTTGCATGCTAAAATGGGTGACGGGCAGCCATATTTTCAAGATGGCCACCCCCGCATTTGATAAAAATGCTAATTTTTATGATTATTGGCCTACATAATGATGCTGGAACATAATTTCTGAGGTGACTCTCATAAAATCAGGTTCAGTGATTCAAATAACCATGTAAAGGCATTTGCAAATGCAATCGGTAATTTGGTTTCGGTCGGTAATTTGGTTTCGGGGTTGGACCCCCCTGGGGGGCAGAAATGGCCCATGGCACCATTACTGAAAAATACATTTTTGCTCATATCTCGGTACTCGAGTGTCATAGCATGATAATTCTTGTGGCTATACCCACTCTCTCTGGGGCAAACTGTTCAATGATGATGATGATAATTGATTGAGAAGTGCAACTGGCATCCTTTTTTCAAGATTGCTACAATCAATGCAATCAGTAACTTATCTTACATTTTTAAACTAATGTACAAATAAAAATACTTGAAACATGTAAGCAAGGTTGAAAAGTTAAACTTTGAACCATCGAATTACAGCCCTGCTGTAGATTTTATATTTTATGTTCAACAGTTTATGAAATTCAAGCTTGAAAAGACTGTTGCTGTTCTGACCTATATATTGGTTGGATCCTCCTCTCTAAGATTTGAGCCTTACTCGACTCACCAAATATGATTAGTTATTAGTTACTAGTTATGATTAGTTTTGAATGTTTGGGTATCAATGTTGAAAATCTGTTCTTTTTATTGAACAAAATTTATTGACTTACTGTATGTACTGTTTTCACCTTCATTTCAGCATAGTATACATGTGTAAGATGTTTTTTTGACCAATTTTAGATTTAAAAAAAATTCTAGATATACATAAAAGGAAAAATAACCAAAATTATTCAAAAACTATATTAAACTTGTTTACAAAATTACAAAGCTGCAAAATGATAAACAAACATTATGCGCTTCAAAAAATGTTTACATTTGAGGATCCAAACATCCCTGTTCTCTAAAAATAAAATGGTTTATATAAAGCTTACACTCCTGCGCAAGGAATTATACTGCGCGAGGAATTATACTTCGTATATCTGTAATTCCTCGCGCAGGAGTGTAAGCAGCCAATTTTGGCAACCTCCATTTGACTGATAGGCTGTCATTGATAAGAATGACAAAAAATTAGAAAAAAAGGAAATAAAACACTACTTCAGCTGAGAAATAAAGCTTGTTTACTTCAGTGGCATGTTGAACGCATTAAATCCGTTAAGTCATTTAAATTGTTGAATTTTGAAAAATATTTTGTTGTATTAAAAAAATATATTTTGTCTAACATTTTCAGAAATTTTGTTTCATTTTTCAATTCTTTTTTGCATGCGATTCATTTAATTTTGATGGAGTATTGGTTTGGTGCTGACAAGAGGTAAGATATATTATTTCTTGCCTTTTTTGTTTGAGCTTTGGTATATTTTGTTGTCTTACTAATCAGCCATTTTTGAGTAGGGCCCAACATTTACAATGATTTGACATTCACACTAAAGAATCATTTTAAAATTATTGTGCACTGTAAAACTACTTTCCCAGGCATATAATTCAGCTTAATTAAGCTTATTTATCATTTTATTAAATTCTGATGTAATTGTATCTTACAGATCAATATATCCCATCTATTGCATCCTTGACAAAATTTAAGATACAGCTGGCTGAATGTGTTCTCAATTCTATTTTCAGTTTGTGGCTGCATAATGGAAGAGGCAAAACAATACCATGGAAATTAATCAAAAATTGCCCAGAACGGTTTGAAGGGATAGCTCAGGTTGGATCAGAGCCAAGCCTATCAGATGATGCATTCCACTGTGTAGAATTGTTTACCATTGCCATGTATGATCCAACTACGAGAGTCACTGAAATTAATAAGTTAAGATATCAACTCTTCTGCAAGAAGCAAACCAAGACTGAAGCCCTGCCCCCTACAGCTGATGCACTCAGGCAGCATGCCATGCGAGCATGTTATCAAACATATGTTTGGCGAAAGGCTGTCGTTGCAAAGCCTATCATGCCTTCACCAATTGATTTTGGGTGGAGCACAGATGATGAGGCCACATTGACCCAGGAGCCAGCACCAATGGCATTGACTGAATTGATAAGATGCCTGTGCGACCCAGAAAAATCAGCCTGCCAGGACAGATGTTCGTGTTTAAAGCAGCAGCTTGCCTGCACTCAGGCCTGCAAATGTGAAGGTGGTAATTCTTTCCAAAACAAATTCTCAGCAGCGGTATACAATGATGATGCTTCAGACGATGACTTGTTAGAACTGAGTGACTCTGAGACAGAGACAGAGTAGCTTGACAAACACTTGAATGTCAATATTGTTTTGCGTCATTGACACTATCAGTTTTAGGGTTCCATATGATTTCTGCATATGAGTATCTGAATTTGAAGTTCCATTCAGAAAATCCTGCCCTCTATAATTGTGTCTAGCTAATATTTCCAAAGTTATATGCATTCAATTGATCAATTTAGTTTATCAAATAACTCGTTCATCTATCACTGATGTTGATTGATAAAATTGTGATTAATTGTTCATGCGTGACATAATCTGGAAATTTGACAAACCTCTGCTGCTTCAAGAAATCAAGAGTTTTGCAACAATTTGCTGTTATCATTTTTCTCATAAATGTATATTCAGAACACTCTCTCTAGAATGCATGAAATCTCGTATCAGATACCAGGATCGGAATTGCTCTACAATAATATATAGCCAAATATACATACATATTTTCATTAAGAGTCAATGCAATACTATGCAATAAATAGAATTCTCTTAGTATATGGACTATACTGATTACCTATTAACTATTGGAATTTGTTTCATGTATGATATCACTATTTGCAATACCATGCCAATCATGTCATTCCAGCTCCGTCACGGTGATGAATATAATAAATAATAAAATTATATTTGAGTTAATAGAAATGACTGTGTTTGGTTTCTCTGATGTAATTATCAAAATGTGCCAAAATAAGCATTAACGTGTTTTTTGATAACTGGTTGCACCTCTAAATCTACAATGATCACCATTTAATAACATACCCAAGATTAAGTGCGTACGGCCTCAATTAAAGGATCACTAAGTTATGACACTTGAGTACCAAGATATGAGCAATTTTTTTTTATAATGGTGGAATAGGTCATTTTTGACCAACGAGAGAGTTTAACCCTAAATCCAAACACCCTATCATATTGCAAATGTCACTAAATGGGTGTTTGCATCACTGAGCCTAATATTGTAGTAACGGTCTCAGAAAATTTGTTGCAGCATCATTACATAGGTATATTATCATAAAATTGACATTTTTTCAAAGGCGGTGGCAGCCATCTTGGAAATATGGCCACCCATTGCCCACTTCATTACACAAACATGACCATAGGATATCTTTCCCCAGATATAGTGGGTATAGCCACAAGAATTATCATGCTATGACACTCGAGTACCGAGATATGAGCAAAAATGTATTTTTCAGTAATGGCGGCATGGGCCATTTCTGCCCCCCAGGGGGGTCCAACCCCGAAACCAAATTACCTATTGCATTTGCAAATGCCTTTCCATGGTTACTTGAATCACTGAACCTGATTTTATGGGAGTCACCTCAGAAATTATGTTCCAGCATCATTATGTAGGCCAATAATCATAAAAATTAGCATTTTTATCAAATGTGGGGGTGGCCATCTTGAAAATATGGCCACCCATCGCCCAGTTTAGCATGCAAACATGACCATTGGATAGCTTACCCCTGATTTAGTGGATATAGACACTGAAATTATCTTCCTATCTTACTCTTGTGCCGAGTAATTTATAAAAGAATGATTTTCGATAATGGCGGCGGCAGCCATCTTGGATCGCCATTTTGACCACTTTGGCAATAGATTTGACCATTACATCAGGCCAATTCTTAATGCTGACGTATTCCCCTAAACATTGGTACCAACAAACCAAATAAGTACTGTCGGCCGACGAAAAGTCACTTTTTGAGGAACAGCTACCATACTATTAAAAGACTGGCCCCACACACACACACACACACACACACACACACACACACACACACACACACACACACACACACACACACACACACACACACACACACACACACACACACACACACACACACACACACACACACACACACACACACACACACACACACACACACACACACACACACACACACACACACACACACACACACACACACACACACATACATACATACATACATACATACATACATACATACATACATACATACATACATACATACATACATACATACATACACACATACACACATACACACATACATACATACATACATACATACATACACACACACATATACACACACATATACACACACATATACACACACATATACACACACATATACACACACACATACAAAGAAATGGCACCAACTGGCCTTTATTCGGACCCTCCAGCTGATAGGCAAGCTGGTGGTTAGAGTTTGGTCGGGTACCTGGCCGCCTCGTGCGGTTTTACTGACCCGCACTTGTGGAGCTCAGAGTCCGTGGAAGGGAACGGGGATCCCCAGCTCGAGCGCTCCAACACAACCCACCACAGTGGGACTCGAACCCATGAACCAGAATCCACCGAGCACAGCCAGGATCCTACGATCGACCCGGCCAGCCATGAACGATGACCGACGACCAGGAGAGCCCAGCATACCAGAAGCAAGGAACGACCTCCAAGGAACCAAAGAACCCCCCCCCTCCCCGGATACACCTGGCAATCCTTATCCCTCCCCCGTGCGGGGTGGAGGGATCCGCTCTCGGGTAACTCGCCTCCGAATTGGACAAGGCGTTTTCTGGTGTCGTGGTGGCCAGCTGTGATTGGAGGAGGGGCGTGTCAGCGTCTCGGTGCTCCTCCCCCGAGAGAGGCCCTGTTGTCTTCCCCAGTGTCGACAGGGGAGACATTCTTCTTTGATGGGGCGGAGTCAGAGCTCCGAGGCGGGGGGGGGGGGTTCCACCCATATCCGTAGTCAGAAACACGTGCGTTATGGCGCCGTGGTGTGAAGTGAGAGTTGGGCGGGTGAAGCGCTTGTTCGCCCGCAGAGTGGGAGGAGGAGTGAAGCGAGGGTTTTGTTGGTGTTGGCAGATTTAAAGATGTAAAAAATCTGGCTATAAAAGAAACCCGCAGTGCACACATGAAATTAACCCATTAGACATAGGGGAGGGATTCTAACTATCCACATATACTTAACGAGATAACTGAACTATGGGACTGCTGACTGTCTGTATGCAAAAGGCTTCCAAATTCGAAACAATATTACGTACGTCATCTCGAACAATCAAGTTTTCCGCTCGTGCTCTCAGTGTTTTCATATCGAGATTCAGACAAAATTGTGGCTCTTATGAAATATAGATTGTGCTCAGAAATGCAAAGCATGAGTTGAAAGGACCTTTCCCACATCTTTTTTTCTCAAGACTCTGCAGGGTAAGGTGTTCTATAAATCTCTAGTTTTTTGTGTTTTTTTTTCATTGACATTGCTCATGGTTGAGGTCCCAAATTCACACACAAAAGATGGTTCCAGCACTGAATACACAGCTTTCAATCGATAAGCTTCGACAAATCGATTTCAAATAATGGAACAATGAACTATTTAAAAATAAAGAAATCGGGTCGTTTCTCGCATCTTTCGGCATTTTAGATCAAATAGTGGGGCAACTTAGCATAACAATTGTGCATTTTGTGAGGAAAGCACCAATTTGGCACACTAGTAGCCTATCGTATTATGAACAGATTTGGATATTGGGCCATCTCAAATTCAGCCGCTGATGGCTGTGACAGCCATTTTCCACTGCCATCAAACATTTTGAGATGTTCCAATATCGAAATCTGTTCATAATATTGTTACAGATTCGCGCCCGCCGGCGTGCTGACGGCCACGTAACTCGAATCGCGGCACGTCGCCCACCGGACGGACAATCCAGTCGTGACCCTCTCGGACTAACGCCGGGAACCAGTCACGGGTGGACCTTTCGGTCTCACCGCGATCGAGCCAATCGGCCCCCGCGTGGGATAGGGTTGCTCGCCAAATTCGACCTACCTAAGTACCCACACGGAGGGTAGACCGGGCGATCGCACCTCGCCGCAGGTCGACTTCGGACACGGGCCACTTAAGCGACCCGTTCCGTACTATCGGGATAACCGAGCGGTGTTATCGTCGGCCTCGACGGTTCGATTAATTATCGGGCGTATTCAGCCCACTACCAACCCTTTACGTGAAGTAAGATGGGGATTCAATAGAGGAAAAGACGAAGCGAAGCGGGAGAACAGTTCAATAATAAAGCACATTTATTCGCGATGAACGGAAAGCACACATATACAATTCCACCAAAAGCACATAGAAAAGAAGAGAAAACACAATGCAATTTTACACAAAAAGCAAATGTGAAAACGAAGACACAATGCAGAGCTAATACCGACTACCGAGCACACGGCAACACGAATACAATTCTACTTCACAGACGGCGCCGACAACACATACCCAAAACCAAGGAAAAGAACACCCTCAAGGATGAGGCGGGCCTGAGGCCGAGACCGGGTCGGGCCTACCCGTCTGGTGATGAGACGCGGAGCGGCGATGGTGCCTCAACTCCGCGGGCCTCGCGGACAGTGTCTGGTAGGGGGTGGGAAAAGGGGCCCCTTGGTCGCACTATCTCAGCGCGGGGGGAAACAGGAGGGGGTTGCTGATGCTCGGGGAAAGGAGGATTTTTACTCTGTCTCGAGTCCCGCGACGAGCGTCTCCACCTCGACCAGGTCGCGCCGTCGGCCTCCCTGGTGTGCAGCTCCCGGCACGACGCGAGCACCCCCTCGTCTGCCTTCGCCGCCTCTCCACAGCTCCGTCCTCTTCGCTCCGACTCCAACGCACACAACGACGACGACGACCAACTCTTTTCTGACGAACGCAGCCGCTTATATAAGCCCCGTGGCTTCGCCTTTGACCCCCTGCCTTCGACCTTTCACCTCGCTCCCCATTGGCCCGAGAAAAAGTGGGCGTGAATGCATTTTGATCCATGAATTTGCATATAGCGACCGCCCTCCAACGCCCTGGAGGCGGGGCCAAATCACCCCTCGCTCACCGATTGGACGGAACAAAAGTGGGCGTGTGTCGTTTTTGATCCGTTTTTGGAGCGGAAAATCCGTGGTTTTGTACACGCTGTTCGGCGCAAGAACGGTGGCGATGCGACGGTTGCGAGGTGTGACGGGAAAGGTCGTGGCTGTTGTGGTGAAGCGGCGTTGTGGTGGGTGGTTGATGTTGTGACGACTGTTGAGACGCGGTTGGCGGTGGTAATCATGGCGGTTGGTCCAAAATAAAGATAGTAAAAGAAAAACGGCTATCCTGAAGAGTCGCAGCACGCATGAATGACATGTATTCCCACTAGACAACGGGTTTGGGCCTAACTACACATATACTTACCGAGATATATCACCTAAGGGACCTGAATGGTGGTTTGCGAATTTGGTAACCACAACACTACCCCCTCCCCTTTTTACAGACTCGTCCCGAGTCGTCAAATTTTCGTGTGCCATCATGTGTAGTTTTCCCCTAGTACATTTTACCTACGGATCCCTGAGTGCGACATTCATGGTATTCGTGTCCCCAAAATAAATAACCTGAGGGCTGCGTAACTACCTAAACAAACTCACTCACACGGACGACTTAAATAAAATTGCCGGCGCTAGGACATACATGCCGGGGGCGCACTCATATGTACAGTACATCTTACCTTAACTTACAAATTTTACACTAAACCATGGCCCAGGATCACTGAACTCTGCAAAAGAAAACAGTTAGCAGGGAGCCAGGCTGCTCGCATGCAGTCTCTGGCTCAAAACAATGCAGGTGACAGGGAACGTGGCTGGCTGCTCACACGCAGTCCAAGGCCTTCCCTTTTGAACTGAACGCAGTGAACCACAACGGTGCATGGGCTGCACAACGCAGTCTCCGTGCTAGCTCAAGTGGCACACGCAATGAGCACAACGAATGGATGCATGAACACAAACACGGTGCACGGGCCGCCACTGCAGGCCCGTGTTGTAGCTGCCAACGGGGCAGTTCTCGCAGCTTGCAAACTGTTGCCTTGCGGATCCTGGCGCACATGGAAATGAACAGGGGGGGGGCAAAGCAAAATTGAACGGGGCTGGTGAACGTGGGCAGTGGGCATGGCATGGCAAAGGCAGCAGGCAAACACAGCCCGCAGAAGAAGACCGCTGCAGGCAAACACAGCCGGCAGATGAACTGGCCGGCACAGGCCTTGAAGTACCTCAGCTGCAGATGATCCGGCCGGCACAGGCCTTGCAGCAAAAACAGCCAGCCGGCTGAAGTTGGCCGGCACAGGCCTTGAAGAAAAACAGCCAGCCGATGAAGCTGGCCAGCCTTTGCCGTTCAGTGGAGGTTGGTGGAGGGAGTGCGGTGGTGCTGGCCACTTGGAAGGCGGGCTTGGACCTACCTGCCTGTCTCCCTCCCACCTATCGCCTTTGCCTGTCACTGTACATACCCACTCCCTTAATTTGTCAAACCCCAATTTAGCCCCAACTTATTTTTTTTTATTTTTATGTTTACTTCCCCTCTATAAATCGTCCCCTAACCCCCTTTACTGTCCTTGTTCGGCTAACCTATTCTGTCACCTAGCCTACTCCCAACCCCTACGTTCCCTTCCCGGAGGGGAGTAAGGGAGAGCTAGCGTCCTTTGTCGAGGCCCAACGAAGCCTCAGAATGGCCTCCCCAGAGTTCGGCGATCTTAACACCAAGTGGGTCCAGCGGCCCACAACGACAGCGAGGGGATGGATGGTGCGGAGGGGTACATCTCCTAATCTACCCTAACAATTTAACTGTTAAACTACCCCGGGGCTTTCAACAAGCGCCTCTCGCTTAAACTATTGGTTCTAACAACCCAGATTCCCGTCGCCTGTGTTGGTGTCCTCACAATTTCGGGCCTCGCCCCCCAATTTTCTCTCCGTGCCCTCACACGGTCTGCTGGCTGGGACACGTGGCTCCCTTTGGCAGGCACGACCCTCTGCCGAATCTCCCGCTATGGCACCCCCGGGCACTACACTGCCTCCGAGCCTACCAGCTCCCTAACACCGGGGAGTGCCCCCCATGGCACCTCCCCTGAAACGCACACGTGGCAGGCTGGCTTCCCGGGCCCCTTTCCGAGGGTCACCCTTGCCCACAACACTGCCCACGCGGCTAATGGCGCCCCGGGCCCCCGCACCAAGCAGGCGCACCGTGCCCACTACGCTATCCCGGCCCCCCATGGGCCCTTGGCCTACCACGGCCGACTAGCCTGGTGCCCAGGGTACCCACTCAGCGATACTCACTTTTCGCAGCCACGCTCCCAAGCCCGTCAACAGGGCTCCTGCACCCCTCCAAATGGGTCTCGAGCCTACTTTCCCACCAACAACAAAACGACCTCCATTTTTCAATTTGACTAACCCAGCTAACTCACTTTACTCTGACCCCGGGGTCCCTTTGGCGGGAGTCACTCCTCCCCCCAATCACTCATCGCACCATGCATTCCCCATTCACTCCACACACACAGACCCGCTGGCCTCACTCACTCAACATGTCTTCACCTCATAACTCACCAACTCTTCAACACACTCACCGCTGAACTCTGCCATCCTCCTAACTACATCCCCGAACTAACTCGTGCTCCCACGTCGTCCCTTAAACTAGGAGCACGTTCCATTTAACGCTACGTAGCTAAACTACGTCCCCTCTACACATTCACAAGTCTGTCACTGTCTCCAAATAATCATTTTATTTCCCAACCTAAAGCTCACTAAATCCCTCTAACTAATCCATTCCACGGACTCCATGAGGACTTACCCCTGCCCCATGAAGTCGGTCTAACTAAGCTAACCCTTCCCCCTAACTAGTTTCCATCCTGTGCCTAGTTCAAGGGGGTCTTCCACCCCTTGCCCAGGAATCCTGTACACCCGAAAGTGAGGCTTGCTCCCCTTTTTTTTTTTTTTCATGCGCAGCACCAGCGCGGCAACTCGCGCACTTTACACCTGCCCGTGACGTCATGCAGCTGCACGTGTTCCTCGTCCCTCCTTGGACGGTACCATCCGGCAGGGATACCCCTCCTGCCGGATTCCAACCCCCCGTGCAGCCATGACGTCACCGTGCGCAGAAAAAAAAAACAAGCCCCACGTCTCGAGGGGTTCCCCACGCGAACACATGTGCTTTGCCCGTTGGAGCTTAACACACACGATCGCGTGGAGAACCCGTCCGGTCCAAATCCATTTACCTGCCTAAACTTTGTCCGTCCGCGGGATCGGCAAATCCACCGCGTGCGTTTCCGGACCGGGACTTCACTCTCGCAAGCGAGCACGTGGTGGCCTCGTGCGTTGCACAGCACGGACCGCGTGCTCACTGCTGGGTGAACCCGGCACGGTCCCCGAAACAACTACAGCCGCTACTCGGCTTTCTTTCTTTACATGTCGCCGTCGTCGCCATTCGACCCACGCACACCTGCGTGTAACGACGCTCACACTCCATTCCATTACATTCACACCGGGAGACGCGGCTGCGTGCTCCCGCATGCCAACCGACATCTCCCTCTCATACCGCTCTCTCACACACACGGTCTCCCTTGCACAAACCATACCACTCACACGTGGTGCCTCACTACTCACACAACCCATACTACTTACACACGCGGGGGCACTCACCCGCGGTGCCTCATCCACACTCCCGGGGGCACTCATCCGCGGTGCCTCACTCACACTGGCGGGGGCACTCACCCGCGGTGCTTCACTCACACACGCGGGGGCACTCACCCGCGGTGCCTCATCCACACACGGCCCCTCACTCACACACGCGGGGGCACTCACCCGCGGTGCCTCATCCACACTCCGTGCCTCACTCACCCGCGGTGCCCCTTTTACACACGGCGTGCTGGGAAGCACGTACTCTGGCACCATCGCCACCACACCACTCACACACGGGGTCGCTTCCACACACGGGGACGCACTCACACCTTGCACCACACACACAGGGACAACCACACTGGGGATTCGTGTCCCCACAAGGGTCTCCGGGGCCTCTATACCCCCCAAGCTTTCCGTGCACCCGTCCACAGCACCCGTCCCCTCAACCTCGCGAAGCACGACCGAACTCACCTGGTCGTGACTCGCCTCAAGGGGGCATACTCCCTCCCCTCGTTCCTGGAGGAGGCCATCCAGGTGCTCGCACTGGGTCCCCACACGCTCCGCGAGCTCACCCCCATTATCCTCCACGACCTCTGTGTGTGTGTGTGCGTCACTTACCCCGTCTTCATCGTGCAGTCTTCCCTCTATTTTTTCTGTCTCCCGTGTCTCTGCCAACTCTTCACCCTTTACCTCCCTTGTCTCTATACATTTATAAGTTTCTGTTGTCGTCACCTCGTGTCTCGTCTCACACGTTTTGGTCTCCCCATTTAATTTTTCCCTTTCGGTCACCGTCGATTCTTCTGTCACGACCCTCGCCCAACACGCCCCCCGAATTATTTTTTTACCCGCCTCCACCGCGGGCCTGTCAGCCGTTGCACCCCCTTCCAGCTCGTTTGCTCCCACACGTGGAGTCGCCATTCCCAGCTCCCTGGTCACGGCCTTCATGCCCGCCTGCAGGCATCGGCCCATGTTCTGCGTCTCACCCCGTAGTTCTTTCATTTCCTCCTTCATGTTTGCTTCCATTCCGTTTATTTGTTGTGTATTCGCATCCAATTTTTCGTTCATGTTCGCATTTATCTTCGCTGTCATTTCCGCCAGCATGGCGAATAGCTGGGCCATGTCGGGTGCGCTTGGGTGAGTCGTTTCGGCAGGGATCGGGGAAGGGTTCTGGTGGTGAGGGGGAGGGGAGGTGTCTTAGACCGCGGCCGCTGCCGCACCTATTTCGGGCTCTGGGTTCAGATGGACGAGTTCATGTTCCTGCACGGGCATTCCATCCTGGGCCATGGATCCTACACATTCTACATCCGTTTCTAATACCCCCGGCTCCCGCTCGCCTTGAGACGCCATCTTGCTTCTCGTGAAGGGTTAATTTAGCTCGCCCATAATTTGGAGGGAATCGGGTGTCGCTCCTCTCACCCCTGGACCGATTCCCGTGAATTTAATTGGAGACAGGACAGCCCGTTTTCCCGTTCTCCGATACCAGTGCCGCGAGGAGGGCGATGGATTTGTCTCCCACTCCTGACACCAGTGTTACAGATTCGCGCCCGCCGGCGTGCTGACGGCCACGTAACTCGAATCGCGGCACGTCGCCCACCGGACGGACAATCCAGTCGTGACCCTCTCGGACTAACGCCGGGAACCAGTCACGGGTGGACCTTTCGGTCTCACCGCGATCGAGCCAATCGGCCCCCGCGTGGGATAGGGTTGCTCGCCAAATTCGACCTACCTAAGTACCCACACGGAGGGTAGACCGGGCGATCGCACCTCGCCGCAGATCGACTTCGGACACGGGCCACTTAAGCGACCCGTTCCGTACTATCGGGATAACCGAGCGGTGTTATCGTCGGCCTCGACGGTTCGATTAATTATCGGGCGTATTCAGCCCACTACCAACCCTTTACGTGAAGTAAGATGGGGATTCAATAGAGGAAAAGACGAAGCGAAGCGGGAGAACAGTTCAATAATAAAGCACATTTATTCGCGATGAACGGAAAGCACACATATACAATTCCACCAAAAGCACATAGAAAAGAAGAGAAAACACAATGCAATTTTACACAAAAAGCAAATGTGAAAACGAAGACACAATCCAGAGCTAATACCGACTACCGAGCACACGGCAACACTTATACAATTCTACTTCACAGACGGCGCCGACAACACATACCCAAAACCAAGGAAAAGAACACCCTCAAGGATGAGGCGGGCCTGAGGCCGAGACCGGGTCGGGCCTACCCGTCTGGTGATGAGACGCGGAGCGGCGATGGTGCCTCAACTCCGCGGGCCTCGCGGACAGTGTCTGGTAGGGGGTGGGAAAAGGGGCCCCCTTGATCGCACTATCTCAGCGCGGGGGGAAACAGGAGGGGGTTGCTGATGCTCGGGGAAAGGAGGATTTTTACTCTGTCTCGAGTCCCGCGACGAGCGTCTCCACCTCGACCAGGTCGCGCCGTCGGCCTCCCTGGTGTGCAGCTCCCGGCACGACGCGAGCACCCCCTCGTCTGCTTTCGCCGCCTCTCCACAGCTCCGTCCTCTTCGCTCCGACTCCAACGCACACGACGACGACGACGACCAACTCTTTTCTGACGAACGCAGCCGCTTATATAAGCCCCGTGGCTTCGCCTTTGACCCCCTGCCTTCGACCTTTCACCTCGCTCCCCATTGGCCCGAGAAAAAGTGGGCGTGAATGCATTTTGATCCATGAATTTGCATATAGCGACTGCCCTCCAACGCCCTGGAGGCGGGGCCAAATCGCCCCTCGCTCACCGATTGGACGGAACAAAAGTGGGCGTGTGTCGTTTTTGATCCGTTTTTGGAGCGGAAAATCCGTGGTTTTGTACACGCTGTTCGGCGCGCGCCCTGCACGAGTCCAACACCGGTACCCACAAGCGGCGCAAGAACGGTGGCGATGCGACGGTTGCGAGGTGTGACGGGAAAGGTCGTGGCTGTTGTGGTGAAGCGGCGTTGTGGTGGGTGGTTGATGTTGTGACGACTGTTGAGACGCGGTTGGCGGTGGTAATCATGGCGGTTGGTCCAAAATAAAGATAGTAAAAGAAAAACGGCTATCCTGAAGAGTCGCAGCACGCATGAATGACATGTATTCCCACTAGACAACGGGTTTGGGCCTAACTACACATATACTTACCGAGATATATCACCTAAGGGACCTGAATGGTGGTTTGCGAATTTGGTAACCACAACAATATGATAGGCTACTAGTGTGCCAAATTTGGTGCTTTCCTCACAAAATGCACAATTGTTATGCTATATTTAGCTAAGTTGCCCCACTAAAAGGGCCAATTTTAAATGCAAAGTCGACGCAGAACTGATGGAAAAATGCTTTGTGAAGCTTGATCGGTTCATACAAACAAATTGTTACAAAACAAATCGCATTCAAAGGAATCGCTGAACTTTTTGTTCGAATAAACTACACTTGGGTTTAGGTTATCCGTAGAAGGAACAGGATTGGAATAACTTGAGACCGGTTTTGGTCTGAGCGATTAATTATAATCATACCTGTTGTACACCTGTTCAGTTCTGTTGAGAGAATACTTTGCTTTGTTGTCATATCTTACCATCATGCTCCTGTTTTAACATGATTCTCTCTTTTGTGAATCCGGAAGTATTAACATGTTGGACGAACATCTTGGAAAGGTATGATGCAACTTCCTTATGCAGCATGTATAACTTGTTTTTCTTGAGGAAACGTTCTTTTTCAGACCCTAACTGTGTCTAGGTAGGGGAATAATGCAATACAGAGTTTGATTTAGATGCCGCGTCAATGTTGGATGATGTTCCCAGGTTAGCGAATCTTTCCCAATTTTGTCCATTAAAGCAACATGCCTGAATAATAATGATAATAATTACCTTTATTGTCCTATATTCTCAGAAATTCCTCTTCAACCTGGCTGGATTTATAAATAACAGTGTTTTGTGTATGTCCTGTCAGAAGCACATTAGGGTTACTCAAAGCTTAGTTGAAAGATAAACTATAACAGCAATTAGTAGCTGATTCGCGTGGGGTGTTGTATCTGTCTCGCACTATTGCGAGTATCACGTTCAATTTTTTTTTAAATGAAAGCCCCTAGATAGGGATGCATTCCCTGATAGAATGGAAGAGGTCTCTCCTCTCTTTCACAGGTCCTTCTCGGATTGGTAATTTATTCCATCTTGGAAAGTTACAAACACCATTCCTATCCATAAAAGAGGTTACAAAACGGATTCCCTCAAATCCATATGAAAGGTTCCCTCCTAAAAGCTAAAACAGGCTGAGAAAAGGGAAGGTGAGGGAGGGGACTATGAGCAGCAGAGAAGTACAAATCGCTCCCAAGTAAGGTAGCATTCCACAAATCGTATTATTTTATTTCTTTATTTAATCGAATAATCAGGCAGTGATGCATGGAGTATCTGCATGAAAACTGCAAGGTGCTGTGGCTTTCAGAGCTCTGCTTACCTGTCTAGTTCCTTTCCCATCCAGCCACAGACTGGGCATCCTCCATTGATGTCTTTCCTTGGAAATCAGAGGTACTCACTGTCGACTCGGTTTTTGTCCATAGCTCAGTGGAGTTTAGCTCTCCCATATGGGCTGGAATCCCAGTGTCACATCTGTCTTTTCTGGATTATATGACATCTGCAGCTCTCAATTTTTTTGGAATCTCCCATGATGAGGCCGAAGCACAAGGTCTGTTTCTTTCACATCACAGGCAGGTTGGTGGTGTCTGTTTTGTACCATCTATTTTCCAACATTGCTCCTGCTCTCCCAGTCCTCTGACTCTCCCCATCTACTCCAGGATGCACACATTCCATCAGTAAACCCCTTCTGGTTAAACTTCCAAAATCCAGGATGACCGCACACCTAAGCTCCTTTGTTCCTCATTTCTCCGGTCTATAAAACTAGCCTTCCAGAGGCCGTTCTTTCTCACTCTTCTCTCCAGGGCTTCAAGCAGGCAGTGCACCACCACCTACTGTCATCCTCCATCCTAACCCATGATCTTTATTACCCCATTAACCCTTCGTATTCCAACGCTTTTACCTGCTGGTTTCAGTGTTTCCTCCTCTTCTTTCTCTTCCTTTCTGCTCATTTTTCTTTTCCTGGTTATATCCATTTGTTTTCTTGCGAGAAGATGAAGAAGCAGAACCACTTATTTCACATCTTCAGAAGCATAGGGCTGCCGAGGCAGTTTTCCTTGGCTTGGGCATGGAATTCTGAACAGGTTGCCACTCCGACACAGGATACTCGAAAGGTCATTCTTTTTAGTAAGTTTTGTGATTTAGTAATTAAGTAAGTAAGTTTAGTAAGCTAAACTCATTTAGCCAACCTTGGAAGGAGGACAGGTTGAGTCAATCCACCTGCTGTTATTTTAACATCACGACAAGGCTTGAACGTTGGACCCTAAGATCTTAAGTCAGTCACCTTAACCGTTAAGCCAACACCAAGCTTTGTTGCCCCTTATTCCACTGTCAATTTAACCTTACTCTTCCCTGAGCCCCGCTCTTGGAGAAAAGAAAAAAATCCTACACATCGTCTCTGCTACAACCAAATGTGTTCCACGTTTCTAGGATTCCTTGTGAGAGGCATTTGGTTTCTTAGTATTTGTTCTTTCCTTTCTTTCTTTCACTTGAAAGTGGTCATGCTGGCTCTGTTGCTACTTCTTATTGTGCAAAAAAAAAAAATCAGCATCTATTGAACCACATCTTACAGTGTTGGTTCAGCGTAGAGAAATTATATATTGTGTAATATGAATTACGTTAACAAGATCTCCCAAGTATATAATCTTTTGATGAAACGTTCTCTTCCTTTCTTAAATTTTTGTCACAATAAAGCATCTCAAAACCATTAATTATGAATTGCTAAGTACTCTCATATTATATGCTCCAATATGTTATTTAAGGATATGGCTTCTCCGTCCTAGTGTGTGTACTTCACCTTGTGGCTATGTACCATCAGCAAACTTGAAACACTATTCAGCACACCTAACTCTATGTTTGGAATAATGTTGTTAATTAAGCAGTAATTATTCCTCACCCGACTCCTGAAGCACTACAAATTCCTTTCATTGGGAGATGTCGACGACATGTACCGCAGCTACCATAAAGCTTAACCATCGTGTTATTTTGTCACAAAGCTCAACCAAGTCGTCAAAACATCATTTCAGATTCCCAAATTCTGACTAGTTTTGACCAGGTTATCTGTTTATCATTTTTGCCTTGCAAGTTTCCTGTGAACTTTGGAGAGCACCTTACCAGGGGAATTAAGTTTGACTTTCAATCTACCTGCATAGTCCCTAATGTTGCGCCTTAAAGCTGGCCATACATAGAGCCAATTCTAAGTGATTTTTTTCAATGCATTTGACAATATTTCCATTTGGAAAGTTAAATTTACAAACACTGAATTAGCCTCCACTTTTGATGGCCGAGAAGCAGGCATCTCTTACTACATCATCAAACTCATCCAGACTGGAGGGGGCCGGCATAGACTTCGGGAAGCCTTTTGCGGGTATCTTGAGAAATGTGACGTTGATGGTTTCTGCTCCATGGGTAATGTGCTCGTTGAGTCGAGCATGCCATCATCAGCACAAGTTTTGGGGCAAATTGTGTGTAATAAGCATTTTTCAGGTAAAAACATCCAATGTAGTTTGAAAACATCCAATGAAAACATCCAAAACATCCATCTATTTCGAGGGAAACTCGAGGCGGACCTTGAGCGCAGTGCCAGCATCATTGGAGTGATTGGCTAGGATTTACATGGATGAATTACTTCAGTGCAGAGCTGGCTATGCACATTCTTTAAAAGTACAAATTATATTTCACTTTGTCCAAGTCCAAGTTCAAAATTATTTTAATCGGCAATTCAGCAGCCATAGTCACATGACCAAGAAATCATGTGACCTGCCAGCCAACCTCGTAATTGACTTCTAGCTGAATATGGACTTGATACGATGATGTCTGCACACTATAAAATTGTAAACAATTACATATTTAACATCGAAAAATTGAAATATTGTGTTCCGTTAAATTAAAGTTTTTACAGCATCGTTTAACAATGAATATGTAGATCAAAGCAATATATTAAATTTAAAAGATCAAGACATCTTGCTATTCAAATGCGCTCATTGTCAAAAAAACCCCCCCAAAACAATGAGATGTACAACCGAGGTCAAAATCAATTTACGTAATCTGATTGGATAATAAATTGGCCCATCACTTATTGGCACAAGTAAACTGGAGGTCTCTGGGGGGACATTTAACAGAAAATGAATAGGATAAAAGATAATTTCTAAAGAATTTTTGTGTTAACCCAGCAAGCAGAACGTGAATTTTATTGCTGAAATTACCAGCACAGCTGAATGATGTCAGCAAAAAGCCATTGTCCTAGAGTACGATAAAACGCATCTTCAAGATACTCGTCAAAATGGTTGTGTGGTTGTGAAATAATAATTTTTTTAAATCCAGAACAAATGGTTAAATAACTTTAATTGGCAAAATAAAACGAAAAACAAGGAGCTGATACTGTATGCCTCCCACCTTTTGGGTGGGATGAGGAAGAGATCTGTTCAATACGAAAGCAAAATCTTGAACGGTTTTTGAAATATCACGTACACAAGCCAGGTTACCGAGATGGTTGCCATGGCAACGTAATTCCGCCAATCACAGCCGTGATCTAATGAGGTTGGGATAATGTCATGAGAAATAGATATCTGCAATATGAAAGGTAAATGTTCAGCGGTTTTTGAAATATCGCGTCCACAAAAGCACATGGATGGATGATCAGTCGGTCGATCAGGTCGTCGATCAGATGAAGCTCATTTTAATGTCCCCCAATCTCTGACCTCGTCACTTCCCACTTGTCAAATCGTACGGCCATAAAACCGAGAAACACCCACAAGCGATCATGCCCGTGCAAGATCACATCACGTGCCATTGTCTACAGTCATGTGATCCTCCATGAGTAAGAGCGAGGCTGCACTGGCCGACTTTTGTTTCCAGATGTTTTTTTGTTTATGAATATTTATGGGCATTTTTGGGATTTTTCCTGGAATCTTGGCTTCGAGTTACATCAGCGTGCTTACTTTCAACTTTCTATCTTGCTTATAAAGTACCAAACATTTACATGAGTGAGTCAGTGGTTAGAAATATATATATATATATATATATATATATATATATATATATATATATATATATATATATATATATATATATACATATATATACATATATATACATATATATATACAGAAATATATATATATATATATGTATACATATACATATATGTATATATATATATATATATATATATATATATATATATATATATATATATATATATATATATATATATATATATATATATATATACTAGACGACCTGTGAACCCGTTGGGTTCCCGTTGTGACAGCGGTTGATTAAAAGATCATTAAAAAAAAGCTCCAGCGAACTATACCGCTGAGGTTGTTTGCATTGATCAGATTCTCCCGAAGAGTACTTCACTGAATTGGGAATTGATTTTTTAAGAATTTTTTCGTTGCCCGATTTGAACGAAACTTGACACTGCACACAGGAGGAGAATTGTGAGTCAGATGGGCCGAAATTTTTTGCGCTATCATGTACCGTTTTGGCTGTATTTCGGGAACATACATACATACATACATACATACATACATACATACAAGATGAGAGTTTTAGTAATATATATATATATATATATATATATATATATATATATATATATATATATATATATATATATATATATATATATATATATATATATATATATACACCAAAACGCCTCACCCTTTTTAACTGTCCGTGCCCGGGCGGTTTGCCTGGCATGGACTGCACACACTCTACGATACACTGTGCTTCGCACTCTGGAGATCGCGGGGCCAGCACGAGTTCAGAATTTATAAACATTTTAATTTTTCATGCTTGGGAGGCTCACCCCTCCCATCAGTCAAACTAACCGCTAACATTCATGTCTGTTTCAGTGTATGTCCCGTGCTCTGCCATTCATCCGTACATTCTACTTGGCACGCACTAGGCACACACTCTAGTAGACATTACATACACTGCATCACACCAAGAAAGCCCGGGTCCTTTATTACCCCCAACCTGAACACAAACCTGTTCACACCATCCACACGTTCCAGCTCACACCTTCTTACCTTGACTGGAATCAACTCACCCTGGTTCACCTTGAGGACACGTATTCTCTCCACCTGTACCTGCAATGTGCTATTTGTTTGCACATTGTTTCTTGCACATTGTTTCAACACATTCCACCAGTTCTGTTTATTTTCTCCACCTTTTCCTTTATCTCTATTTGTTCCCCTTTGCATTATTCATTTCGTCCTTCATTTCTGTTATCTCCCGCTTTGCTCCCACAAGTTCCCCTCCTATTATTAGGATACTTCATTTGCCTCCATATGTTAATTTGCCTGTCGTTTTTTAATCTCCATCGTCTCTCCCATATCTCCTATTTCTGTGTTGTGTCATCATGTCTTGTCTTGCATTCTTTCTTAATTGCTATAATATCACTTTTTACTTCCCTCTGGGCCGCTCTTAATTCCCGTCTCACCCCTGTATTGTTTTCGATTTTTACTTTATTTCTTTCTGTCCCTCCATAGGTCCTGTTATTTCTGTCTTAATTTCACCTTTTTCCTTCGTCATTTTGGCTTCACCGACCACCATCTCATCTCAGACACCACCCATGCACTTCCTTACTTAATTTACCTCTTCCTGTACAGCCTCGATCCTTGCCACCCTCTCACTGTCCATCACATCCGGCGATTTGCCCATCACCTTTACGTAATTGCCCATCACCTTTGCTTCTCCCCGCCCTTCGTGCATGTCACGCATTATGCCAGCTTGTCCCTCGAGTATATTTTTACCCATTGCCTTCATCTCACCCTTTGTCTCTGCTCGATTCACATCCAGTTTTGCCATTATTTGCACCATCATTATCATCTGACTCATGTCGAGCAGAATGGTGATTCTGAACTGCTCCCCTGTGGCATTGGTTCCATTGAAGGCATTGTGTTTTCTGGGGGATGGGGTGGGGGTCATCGATCACGATGGGCACCTCTGCTGTGCCTCCCACTGCTCCCTCTCCCGCAATTTCACAATTTCACATAGTTTCCTCCATTCCCTCTCAAAACTCCACGTGGTCCTGCCCCTCTTGGTTAGATGTAGCTGCCAAATAAATTTTTTATTTCACCCTCGCTATGCTCCATTCACAATTTTTGGGTGCAGCTGATAGAACCCCAGGTTCAATCTCACTCCTGATGTCAAATGTTACTGGTTCGGCGGCTGGGTCACAAGGGACTTCTCGGACCCGCTTCTCGACATTTGACTCTGAAGTCGACAATCCGCAGATAACTCTGCGGCATGATGAGTTGCTCAGCAACCATGGATGCCGTCTGAGATGATTAATTTAGGTAGGGTCCTCGCATCCAATTCCCTCATGACCTTCTAATCAAATTAATCCTCCCAGAGAGGGAACCGTGCTTCTCAATGCTCCACTCCTATCCATGATTGGACAGGAGTGGAGCATTGAGAGCAACACCATCAGTGGGACATTGACTCATCCTAACCGTAGCAAAACAATGGTGCAAAACTCCCATCCAATATTCACACATGCGTCTCTAGCCAATGGAGAAAGATGATCGGGCTGTTTGGAAAGTTTATATCAGCTTTGGCAAAGGACATGTATTTACAGGCAAAACAGTTATTTACAGAGTCAAAGCAGTGTCACAAAGAATGGTCTTGCCCTGAACCACACAAGCCCCTTAGTCATTCATTTTACCACAAATCTACAGACACAGGCACCTCAGTCACTCCGCGGAACAAGAAAAGCAAGGGTAATAGACAGATTAAGTGAAGTAGGTGGGGTATGGTGTCGACCCCGGCCTCACCCGTACACATGAGCCGGATGGCTCTCTTGCAGCAAACAATGTGTATGGTGTGGGTGATTGAGAAGTACAGGTGGGAGGTATGGTGTATGCAGGTGTGTACAATGTGAGCTCTGAAAAGAACTGTTGTGAATTCGGTTGATACTCCACAACAGTGCGAACCAATGAGGTGTGCGCGCTGAACGATGCAAAGATGTATGGTGCATGTGCAAGAAGTGTAGGGAGAGATGTCAGTTCTGAGGAGATTTGGTCAGGGAGGATGTGGTAACCACACCTGGAAACCCACGACTCCATTCTCGTTCCACATGATACTTCTCTGCGTCTCGTTCCCTGAGGCTTAGGGCCTGGCATAGTTCACCTTGAACTCTTTGGACTGACACTCTGAACTGACACTCAATTCTTCAGAACAGTGCTTTCTCGACTTGACTTGACTCCCTTGACTCCCCCCTCTTGCTCAGAACTCAGAACTTCAACTTCAAACACAGCTACGCACTGCTCGGCCATGGATCTTATTGCCCTTGCCTTTGTCGCCACTCACATTCACCTTTTGAAATCCAGCCATGCCGATTGGCTGGCGTGCTGCGATTCAGCTATTGTGATTCATCCCTGAAGCATGATGGGCAGGGCTGCTGGCTTGTTCAGTGACGCGGTGAGGATAGGGAGAGTGGAATGGCCGTGCAGTGCATCCGATGCCCACGTGAATTCCCACCCGCTGTAATTGGAACCTCACTGAAGCGATCGAAGCACTGGAATGCCGCTTATCTGGTCGACGTCTTGGTGAAACGGTTTTATGTTAGACAATGTTTTGGGAATGTGGTTTGGGAATGAAGTATGGAAATGGAGTATGAGAATGAGGTCTGAGAGTGAAATTTTAGAATGGGGTATGAGAATGAGGAAAAAAAATGGGGATAGTTCTAACTACATTCACAACACATCTTTCCCTTCCACCGATATGAGGGAAAGGTAATTTAACTAAAAAATATTCCAGATATATCTAAACTCCAGGGTTCCTTTACGTGTTGGATATAACTTCCCGGGGTCTACATCTATATTATAAAAGGAGCCGTGCCTGTCTGTTTGTCGTGTTATAACTTGAGAACGGATTCACGGATTTCAATAAATCGAACTACAGTGGATTCAAGGAACTCCCAGGAAGGTTTGTGATTAAAATTTTTTTTATTTATTATTATGATATTTTTAATGGGTACATGGACACATGTGGTGAAACTGCAAATGCCAACTTACGATCCCCGCACGGAGGGGAGAATCTTCCAGGAATCCTTTTTAGCTCACCTGGACTTTCGGTGTCCGTAGGTATGTCAGTGAGTGATTCCGCAAACATTTCAGTCATAATTGCTTGAACCAAACACACAATTTTGAGAAGCTTCATATCTGATGCCCAATGAAGATGTATTTATCGCATCAATTCGATTCAGAAAATGCTTGCTATATTCAATAATTTTTCTTTAAACATTTTACAACCTTAAAAACAAAAACTCTTTCCCCTTCATCCTCTTCTTCACTTATTCTATCCCGTTTCTCATATTGTTCCTCCTTCGTCTTCCTCTTCACTTATAATAATGGTGAGTCCAATTCAATCATGTTTCTCATATCGATTACATTCAAACGCCACTTGCTATATTCAATTTTTTTTGTCAACATTGTCATTTTAATATCGCCCCATTAAACAACAGCATTTCCGATTATATGCTTAATTTCTGGTGTTGGCTTCATGGTTAGGGTGGTGGGCTTGGGATCCTTGGATTCATACATCGATTCCTTCCATGCTCTTCTAGCCAAAGAAGCTGCAAGAAGCAACCAAGAAAGGCCTACACAAGGTAAGCCCTTTGCTGTTTCAAACCCTTCCCAGAGTTCCTCCACAGTTGTAAAGACATTCACAAATAGTATACACATGAGAATCCCAATGTGACACACCCCCCTCAGCTGCCGGACCAATTGACTGCTTTCGATATTTGCATGTGTGGTACATGCTTGGGAGCCTCATTGGTATGCATTTCTGTCTGCGCTGTCACTGATGATTCACCAATAAGCGAAGAAACCGGTCCGGCAGCTGAGGGGATGTGTAGCCTTGGGATTCTCATGTGTGTACTATTTGTGAATGTCTTTACAACTTGTGGAGGAATTCTGGGAAGGATTTGAAATGGCAAAGGGCTTACCTTGGTAGCCTTTTTTGGTTGCTTCGTGCAGCTTATTTGGCCAGAAGAGCATGGGAGTCGATATCTATATTCAAAAAAGATATACTGTATCTATACTGCACACACATACATACAGTATACAGTACATACGCACACACTCTCCAGTCACCTTAGCCTATTTTCAGTCCACTGCATTACAATGGCATCCCTCAACTCATGTTGGAGGAATTAGCAATACTCGCCACGCTTCAAGTGTGGGCAGGCAAGAAAGTCAGGGTAGGAATTTGGACTCAAGGGAGCACCATCCCTTGGGTTGATGTTAATCTTGTTGTCTTGTCCCATCTGCTGACATTGCTGGTGGACAATCAGAGGTCCCAAGTGTCTTTCACAAAGGGTAGGCAGGTTATCATGGTATAGTGATAAAATCTCTAATTTCTGCCCAAATCACCTTCAGTTGAACCTCAGTCCTGCATTCCAGACTTGGACCAAATATTTTGCCTGGCCGACCCCACAAGAAGGTGGGAATATAATTAAACATGTTACAGGAGTAGTAGTTGTAGCAGTAGTGGTCGTAGTAGTAGTAGTAGTAGATACAATGTGTACTATTTGCACAGTAATTTTCTTAATTTTTTTGAGGACATTATGACACAATTTCACTGGTTTAATAAAATATATATCACAACAAAATTTGTTGGTCAGCTCATAGTCTGTGATTGAAGAACTTTTTTCACCTATTGTTATTTATTTGTGCATTTGTTGTGAAGAGAGTTGATGTTTGATCCTGACTTTATGTATCCCAATTGTTTGGCCAATCTCCCATTTCCATTCATGGTCTTTGAAAACTCCTGCTTACATCTGCGACATCCTGCCTTTTCTTACAGATCATATTTTTTTATCTCCATGGAATATGTCCACTTGTTTCGTTCTACCCTTCTGCATTGGTGAAAACCCTGTCGCCGTTCTGCTTTCCTGCGAGCCTCAACTTTGACTTTTAAAATCCTGTGCTTATCTGAGATTGGCTTTAAGGATAAGGAGAGACAAACTGTTTCATTTATACCTCTCTCTATCATCCACCCTAATGGCTGCAATTTCACAGTTCATGGCTGGCTGGAGATTTGGCCCACCTGTTTCCTGGGCCCAAAACCCAAGCAGCTGGCTCCTTGGAACTCCCCTCCTTTCTCACTTTTGTTTTTTTCCCTCTAACCCAACATATAAAACATCGAGCAAACAATAAAAGTCTCTTGGCCAGGTTATGTTTTACACATGTGGCAAGGCTCATGAAAGAGGAGATTTTTTTTTTTTTTAATCTTGCATGAACTTGCAGAGAGATCACACATCGCAACAGAGGCATGAGTATCAAGCATCCCTAAGTTGCATTAGAAACACCTGAACATTTGAATAAGTTTTTGTCGGTGAATAAATTGGTGCTTTTGGATTGTTTGAGTGTATCATCTTCTTCATTCAATGTCCAACTACTTTTCGCCTTTCCTCGTGTGCGCTCCCTCCCTCACAGGCAACTTCTATCTGATTCTCTGTTTACGGCAGCTTTTGTTTCCTTCTCATTCACACTGTTTATCACAAGGCTCTGACCGATTAAACATCTTGTAACCATTGTTTGCCGAGGTAGAATTTGTGAAAAAGGTATGTTTAAAATTTGTTCACAAATTCTTGCCGGGGGGCATTGCTCTGGCTTAAATTAGCAAGTTGCTAGTTGTTAGAGTCGATAGCAATTAGAGTTGTAAGTCGCAGCGTAAGGCACCAGGCCTTCCCAAGCACTGAGCTACGCCCTGGATCCCCACTGCTCAGAGTCACTTTAATCAAGAACCACTGAGTAGAAGCAACACCGAGCTGCACCTACATAAACGAAAAACGATGACATGACACAAAGTCTGAAATGGCTGCAATTTTGGAATTACTTATCATGCATTGTTATCTATTTTTAAGACACTGTGTCTGCAGGAACGATCCCGCAGGGGGCTCTGTTTACTGACAAGGCCTGCGCTTAGCCAGGAACTCCTCACACTGTTCCTGCTGGATTGGGTTTCACGGGCTGGCTCTGTTTACATCGACGCAGCAGGACAGATGAATGTCCTTTTGAACCGGTGTAACGTGGGGAAACCGAGCTGCATTGTTTTTTTACCAACATAGTTCATCCATGTAACCATTACCTGTCTGCAGTGTCTTTTGTGAGTGGCTACAATAGCTTGTCAGAACAGCATTGGCCACCCTGGAGAAAGGAGGCCAAATTTATCAGGTATATCAATGCAGGTTTTGGCAATTAAATTGGGATAAACAAATCTGCCAAAATAATTATTTTAATAATGATTATGTTAATTTAATTGCCATCATGTGCCATACCCCCATCTCGGGTGTTGGTGCTGCCGGGGGAATACACTGCGTGGTGCGCCATTATCTTCCCAGCTGTAGTCAGGGCAAGAAGTTGTGATTTGTTCAGTGTACCAGAGATAACTTCCCTAATCTTTGTCTAATTTATAAACAGTGGAATCTTTAACGTCCACCGACTAATGCCAGTAGACACAAGTTGGTGAATCACACGACAGAAGACACCTTCATTTTTGTGCCAGAATATAGAAAACTCTTTCTTGATTTAGCCCTGATAAGTTCCACTCACAAATTCAGAAACTTATTCTTCGCCATATAATCTGTGACACGATTTCTGAACGAGGCACCTATCTTCGGAATTCGTCATACGATATGTACGCACTTCTTCGGAATGTCACGTGTATTTATTTTCATCTTCCGGCTCCCATGTTTGCTCAGACGAGGATAGAAAGATCTCAACAGGCCAGTATAGTTAAACCACCACCAACGTCATACAATAGGTAAAGGTCAGAAACAAGGCTGAACAGTTTACAAATTGTAGCCCACTGAGATACCGAATCTGCATTCAAGCCTTAACCAAAATCTAATCAGCTTGTTCCTGACACCTACCCAACTCATCCACCAAGTTTCGTCTGAATCCTTCCACAACGTTTTAAGATATTGTGCTATACTGTACTGTGTATCGTTTTTGGCCCAATCTTTCAATGATGAAGAATCACTTGTAAAATTCTCGTATCCAGATCTGGATCTTCACCAAAATCGAATCAATTCGTCCTTGTCACTGTCCACCAAGTTTCATCTGAATCTGTCCATAACTTTTTGAGATATCCTACTCACAGACAGACAGACAGACAGACAGAAAAACAAACAGACAAACAGGGGTGAAAACATAACCTCCTTCACCTTCGGTGGCGGAGGTACCAACATTTTCACGAACTGCATATATGATCCGTATGTGTGTGGATAACCTCGTTTATCAATTTTTATCCATTTAATAGCGGTTAACTATACCCAGCAACATTTACAATGGCAAAGACAAAAACCTATAGCTCGCATGCCATCATTAGCCCACCATTAAGAACTTTTTTAAAAAATACAAAATATAGCTCTTTGTGACATCAAATTGCGAAATGTTACTTCCTTCAGCATTTGAATGTTACTGGGCAGATCTTAGAACTGTATTGTACAGGGTACACAAATCGAGTAACAAAGTATTTTCCTGCTTTTTTAGTTTTTTTATGTGAAATATTGTTTTTTGTGAAATCTTCCTAGAACAAAGAAATGTGAAAAATAAATCTTGTTTGTGATTAATTTTTTTTTGGGGGGGGGGGGGTTGGAGAGATTTGCAGGAACATCGGATGAAAAACTGCTGAAATATATGGAAACAGAACTAAAAGAGACCGCGCAGCGTATTAATTCAGTCGATACGTTGTTTCGTTGCATTTTGAAATATCAACGGAATCCATGATATTGATTGCATCCTTCATGCAGCCGAGTGTGGGAATCAGTAAGAATATTCAAGCTGGACCTTGATGGAACTTTTGGTCCTCACCCCGCACCCCTCCAACCACCCTCAACACCAAAGTCCAACCCCATAAGCTCAATTATTGGCATTTGGAATCATTAAAATTACTTTCGATCCTCACTCACTCGGGTTCGCACTTTTCTCACAATGAAAACAAAATGACGTTTAAATTCCTCCCTTTACAGCTTTTAGTATTTATTTTTCACACTGGTGGACAGGTAATTAGGTGGGGATCTAAGCTTCACCTTGACACTTTCCGAGCTCCAGTGGTGCAAATTACACGCCTCGTGTTGGAGCTTTAATGAGCTCCTGATGATTGCTTCTGCCCGACCATTCTTATGCAGTGGGAAACAGAAACTTTAGCTTTTCCAGAAACGCGAAACCCGTAGTCGTGCTGACGTCAGGATTGCATTGTAGCTTGAACTTACATTGTAATGACTACTATGTAGCAAAAAGTCATCATAACTTGGATACTTGTAATCAAATTATTATTATCAACTATAAAGTTTTGCGACACTTCAACTATATGTGTTCAAAACAAATAAGTGCATTTGTATATTGTGTAAGCTTCCCAACCACCATGTGTATGAGTGTTGATTAGTGCATACATATGTAAAGAAATAAAGGATGATTATTTACTTAAAGGCATGACGTTGTATCATTGAGTGCATCATCCTTATCCTCCGTCGGGATGGTAAAACGTGCTCCTTATCTACCAGCATTCACTGGTGGATGTTGAATATCTTTCATAAAAAGTCTTCCCTTGTGTGCCGACACTCTGTATCTGAAAATTCCAAATTTCTGCCCAAACCTGTGACCGAGTGATAGACCAGTCCAGGGTTGGTTTCCAGCTATGAAAACGTTCACGACGTGTCATAGGCATCCCTGATGCTCCTTCAAAGAGTTTGATGGATGAAGAAGATCCACCTTTAAAGGTACTTGTACTGGTGATTAATGTTGCAAGATAAGTTTCTATCTACTTTGTAGGTTTAGGGTACTTTTCACCACATCAGTGAGTCAACTAAATAATGACCCGATGTTTTGTCAACTGTGTGGGTCAAGTAACACTTCAGGGAGCAGACGTGCTCGCCCCTTTCATTTCAAGGTGACGTCATGCCATTGTTTCGCCTGATAGCGTAACAAAGAGCAAAGGCTTGGGGGAACTTTGGGATACCCGAGGTCGTCATGAGACAACATCAGTGAATGTTATGCATGCGGTTTTTCCAATCCCATGCAAAAAAAAAACAAAGAATAAAAGTTTTCTTCTTGGCTCCCAAACTAAGTGAACCAGAAAAAAATGCTGGAAATTGCCCAACAAAGGCTACTTATGCCACTTTTGGAATAGGACATTCAGTGAAGACGTTTTCATTTCAACGGAATTCTGTCGTTTGTGATGATCACTGAGATCAGTTGTTTGAATATAACATGCTTTGAAAAAAAAAAATATATATATATATATATATATATATATATATATATATATATATATGTATATGCAGACCCTTTAGGATACCATGAGGCCACGACAAAGTTAGAACTCGATATTGCAACTACGATATTTGTCCTTCGAAAATATAGACAAAATGACAGATGTCTGTAATCGGAAGTTTACAAGAAACAATGCCCGTCAAGACAAGTATATCCTTCCTAAGTTTGTGAAAAAGATAAACAAAGCAACTTTTTTAAATGTTTACTGCATGTATTGTGGAAGTCTAAGACCAGATCAAATAAAGTACAGTTAATTTCAAAACAGAGTTGTGCCCTCATGTAGACAAACTGAACTTTTCTTGCATTTCTTGTTAATTTTCAGGCCAAAAAAGTATATATCTTAATATATAAAGCTCAGTCTAACCACTGACTCACTGACTGAATGATATTAAAGATCGGTACCTTCCGGATGACGTAAAAAGCTGAAATTTCACATGCCGATGGACATCAAAGCTGATACACCGGGAAAAATCACAGAACCATTGGAAAGTGTCTGTAAATGAAAATATAAATAAACGAAAAAAATAAATGCAGGCGAGTGACCCGAGACAATGAGGAGGCACGGTTCGTTATTGCTTACAATGTGTAAGCATACTCCACTAGTACAGTATACAATTGATGTATACTGTATGTATTTACAGTATGTATCAATTATTGCCTTTCATCATTGACTTGTTTTAGATTTCAAACGGTGACTCAGTATGCCGACCCGTCGCTTTGCTGACGGATTTAATAGAAAGACAACATGTTCTACTTCACAAACATATTGCTTGTCTATTTGTGAATCTCATTGAGGATTATGATTATGAATCTCATCAAAAAGTGAATGTGCTGTTGGTGTTTATTGATTCCTCACTCTATCTACTGCCCCCTTTATCCCCACTCCTCACAAATAAATAAATAATTAAAAACAAATTAGTGATGTACCTGTACCTGCCCCACTGTTCTCATTCCCATTACTCCTACCTTCCCTCCAGTGAATTAAGTAAATAAGCCGTGACATTGAAGTCATGTCATGTTCACAGACCACAGGTATGATGGACCTCCTCGTGTGTCCAAGTTCCTTTTATTTCTTTGTATAATGCTTCTTATCGAGTCATAATTATAAGCGAACAGTCAGTCGAGATCATAATCTCAAGTGACCCAAAGTTTCGGGATTGTTGATACTCCGCACAAAAATTATAGCTATCCTTATAAATCATTTGAACACTTCTTTCTTTCAAACAGGATACCTCCCAATAGGAGGTGCGAAAACATAATCCAGTAATCATTCCTGCAATTCCTCGACTGCTTATCTCAGGCCGTGGACTTACTGATCACACTACGTATGTGCAAATATTCAGGACAATGATTAAAGTGCTCTGCACCTTCACCTCTGTAACGACATCATTAAGCAACCAAGTGTTGAAGAGGTGGTCTCAGACATCTGAAAGCCAAAGTTTCCGGTGCAATCTTGCCACATAAAAGGCTACCAGAAGGCTACCAGCTGGCAAACACGTGCAATTACTGTACACAGCTCAGACTTTACAAAATTAGTAACACTGCGAACACAAAGGCACAACCAACTCAGACAGCAGTTTGTCAAAAGTACAAAGAATCTGAAAGGCTTGAGTTTCAGGTACTCGGTGGTATTCATCTATACAGGCTGTGTGTGCCCTGCAGGTTTTAAATACCGTCACTGGGAAAGAGGCAAAAAGGCTCGCAATACAGAATGATGGTGAGTTCAGTGGGGTGGTAGAGGGATTATTATGAGTGTTAAGGGTTTTTGACAAATACCTTCTCAGTTGACTGGTTCTCTATAAAATGTTCTTCAAATTTTAGTGGACGGAGTCAACCAACTACAGACTGGATGGAACCAACGGAGCGTTGATCGAAGTATGTGAACCACAGTCGCCAACGTCGTTCAGATGCGTTTCGTGGCTGCGAATTAGCATCAATTTGGGGGTTCCGCTGATGCGATGATCCCTGTAGGTTAGGGCAGGAATTTGTAATTTGTTGATGGTGTCAGCGATCACTTACCTACTCGTCATGAAGGATACGGTGGGATTTTTTAAGGTCTACCAACTAATGCCAGCAGACAGGACCCCAGCTCGAACATCCATCCGAGGGATGGCACACCCATTGATGAATCACCCTGCCTGTGAAACACTAGCATGACAGTTTATAGCAGGGTTGGGATTCTAACCCAGGTTAGACAATTCAGAGGCGAGCGTGTAAACCTCGAGGCCATCCTGCCAGCCTTCGAACAGCTATGGGAAGTAAGGAGAAGTTGACGTTTCGGGCGTTAACCATTTGTTGGAGAAAAAAAAATATTTCCTTTCCCCCCTACTCCCTTTACTCCTATCAGTTCCAAACATCCCTTTTTGCTCTGAATATGGGAGGACGCCTAAAATTCCAGCTTCTTCTTATTATTCTCACGGCAGTTAGCGTACTTGGATCAATGTCCTGTTGATCCCATCCAATGTTGTACCTGTACGCCGACACAGATTGACACTGGCCTTCACAAACAAGACTAGCTCTTCATTCAACTACAAATTTCTCTTTGATCCTTTGGTAGACGTTGGTGTACAGCAGTGCGATACGACTGAGGTCAACGCAGACAGCAGACATACCAGACACTGCTGATTTGGGGGTCTTTTTACATTCCATCGGTGCCTATAATGTGGGAAATTGGGAAGTCCAAAACGAGGTTACAAAGTGTGTGCCAAAAAGCAATGTTATCATAAAGAACAATCTCTTCATGACGTAATAAATTGTGGTGGAAATTTTGACAAATCCCAAACTCCATCCCGCTTGTCCCATACATTCCCTTTCCCTTCCTTCTATAACTTCCCAAACTACTTTCCCTCCTCTTTACACTCCTTTTCCCACACTCTTTTACACTCTGCTCCTCATTGGCTCTTAATCTCTTGCTTTTCTCACTTGTATTTTTCACAATCGAAGCCTCTGCCTCTCCTTGGATCCTCATCCGTTACCGTTCATAATAAATAGACATGTCCTACCGGCGATCCATTCAAGGAAAATAAAAGATCATCTTGTTTCATCATAATCAATCTTTTGATCACATCTTCATTGCTGTCAGTGTAAACAGTATTTTAACCATTTCATAACGGCTATTTAGAATTTATATAATGTATATCTTGAGAATGTTTTTTTTTTTCTTTTACAAAAATGAATCTTGCAAATAATCTCTAATAATGTTTATTCTTCACAGGATTTATGACGACTTTTAATTTGGTTTATAATCATATGTCATATCCTTTAATTAATACATAGCAGTGAAACAGTCTCACATGTTAAACAATAACCTTAATTTCAACAAACAGCCTTGTATAAATATTAAATAGGCATACATGTAATAATATAATCATCGAATCTCTTGTTATCCTGAATAATAATCCTCAGCAGCACATTAGTTCACCATGCGTTCGTGTGTGTGTGTGTGTGTGAAGTGTGTGTGTGTGTGTGTGTGTGTGTGTGTGTGTGTGTGTGTGTGTGTGTGTGTGTGTGTGTGTGTGTGTGTGTGTGTGTGTGTGTGTGTAATATGTATCATATGAGTGTATATAATATGTATGACATGAGTGGAAAAATATGTAAAATATGAGTGCATATAATATGTACAATGAGTGTATATAATATGAATGTATATAATATGAATAAAATGAGTGTATATAATATGCATAATATGAGTGTATATAATATATATATATATATATATATATATATATATATATATATATATAATGAGTGTATATAATATGCATAATATGAGTGTATATAATATGTATAATGAGTGCATATAATATGTATGATATAAGTGTATATAATATGAATAACATGAGTGTATATAATATGTACAATATGAGTGTATATAATATGTATAGTATGAGTATATACAATATGTATAATATGAGTATATACAATATGTATAATATGAGTGGATATATTATCAGGTCAGGTCAGGTATGGGAGCATGTGCCAGAACAGCGCGTCGCTGCGTCCACTTTCCGCCGGTACTCCAGGGGCCTCCGTCTGGCCATCCCCCAGGCAGATGCCAGGCCCATCCCCATCTCCTTGAGATGATGGTCAACCTGCTGCAACCACGAGGCACGTGGTCGGCCCACTGGCCTCCTCCACTCATGAGACTCCCTCGCTGAGAGAATCTGGTGAGCAGGATCAGCGTCAGGAAAACGAGCCACATGTCCATACAGCCGCAACTGACGCTCACGGACTATGCAGGTAACAAATCTCATCCGAGTTTCTCTCAGCAACCGCTCGTTGGACACAAAATCCGACCAGCGATAGCCAAGGATTCTCCGAAGAGACCTGGTACCAAAGGAATTAAGTCTCTGTTTCAGATCTTTGGTCAGAGTCCAAGTCTCGCATCCAGAGAGCAAGACTGGAAGTACCAAGGACCTGAAAACTCGGACTTTCGTCCTCCCGCACAGGTACCGGCAGCGCCACACCCCATGATCCAGTGAATCCATGACCCCCAGGCCCGACCCAGACGTCTATTGACCTCTGACTCGCAGCCAGCAGAGACATGAATATCACTGCCAAGGTAAGTGAATCTCTCCACGACCTCAACATCCTCACCACAAACAGACACAGACAGGACAGCGGCATCCAAGATGTCACCGAAAGCCTGGATCTTAGTTTTGACCCAAGAAACCCGTAAACCCAGCGGCTCCGACTCCTCATTCAGCACCTCGAGGGCCCCCAAAAGGATGTCTAAAGTCTCCGCAAAGATGACTGCATCATCTGCAAAGTCAAGGTCTGAGATCTTGACATTCCCAAACGATGCACCGCAGCTAGATCTCTCCGACATCCTCCCTAAAATCCAGTCCATACAAGTGCTGAAAAGTGTGGGGGCCAGTACACACCCCTGACAAACTCCATTAACAACTGGAAATAAGTCAGAGATGGTACCACCACACTTCACAGCACTCTCAGTACCAGAGTAGAGTTCAGACATCAGATCGATCCGTTTTGGTGGCACCCCACGAAGACCAAGAATCCTCCAGAGGACATCCCGATTCACTGAATCGAACGCTTTACAGAGATCAACATAGGCTGCAAGCAGCCCCTGCCGAAACTCTCGTCTGCGTTCGGTGAGGACACGAAGTGCAAGGATACGGTCAATCGTTGACCTCTTTGGTGTAAAGCCTGACTGCTCTGGACGCTGGTGCTCAAGCAGATGGTGGCGAACCCTATCAAGAATTATCCGAGCAAAGACCTTGCCCGGCACTGAGAGCAGCGTCACCCCTCGGTAGTTGTTGCAGTCTTGGCGATCACCCTTCCCTTTCCAGAGAGGGACAACAAGGCCCCTCTTCCAGTCAGTTGGGATGATGCCTGTGTTCCAGGCAGAGCACAAAACTGCATGCAACGACACGAGTGCAGCATTTCCACCAGCCTTGAGAAGTTCAGCATGGATGCCACAGATCCCTGGAGCTTTGCCCCGTTTCAACTGGTTCACCGCAGCCCGTGTTTCCACAAGCGAAGGTGGACCACAGTTGATTCGAGGGTCAGCAACAGGGATTGTAACACCCTTGACGTCCAACTCGACAGCTGGGGGATCAGCCTGGTACAACTGCTCAAAGTAACCGGCCCAGCGGGCCTTCACTTCAGACTCCTCTGTCAAGAGCCTACCACTCTCCGCTCGAACTGCAGTGCTCCGAGGGATGGGCTTGGATGAACGCAATGCGCGAATTCCCCTGTAAGCGGGACGAGAATCACCTGTCCACAGGTGATGCTCTACCCCCTCACAGATTCCTCGCACATAGGCCTCCTTGTCCACCCTCAGTGCACGTACAGTTTTACGCCTCAGCTCCCTGAACAGCTCAGCTCTGCCATTCAGCCTGGCCCTGCGACTCTGGTCAATGGTATCCAGTGTCCCTTGAGAGACAAAATTCTTCTTTGCCCTGCGGTGAGCTCCAAGGCATCCACCGGCAACATCAAGGACGGTGGTCTTGAAGGCACTCCACAACTCTTCAGGACCTCCCAAAGCACCCAGACCCCCCAAGTGTCCACTCAGCCTGTCCGCAAACTCCTCAGCTACTCTCTCATCCCTGAGCTTGCCAACATCCTGCCTAGGCTGGGATGGTACCATTCTCCAGGATTTAAGGTGCAGCTTTTGAGTTGCTACAACAAGCCTGTGGTCAGTATTGAGGAACTGAGCACTCCGGTAGACCCTGCAGTTCTGGATCATCCTCCAATGACCGTCAATGAGGACATGGTCAATCTCCTTTGCCACACCGCCAGCGTTGGAATACCAAGTCCAGCGATGAGCTTGTGGGCGCTGAAACCATGAACCAGCCACCCTAAGTTCATGACTTCTTGCAAAGTCAAGGAACTTAGTGCTATTCTGGTTCATAGTTCCTGACCCATGGGGACCAACACACACCTCATAACCATCCCTATCAGTTCCAGTCGATGCATTGAAATCCCCCAAGACTAGAAGTGTATCTCGTCTGGGGCACTGATCAACCACAGACTCGAGCGTGGCGTAGAATGCATCCTTCACGGTGAGATCACTCACCTCAGTCGGAGCATAAACAGAGACCAGGGAAATGACACCCAAGGAGTGACGAATCCTTAATCTCATAATACGCTCGTTGACCGGTTTCATTGGGGTTAGCTTATTGGACACAGCTACAGCAACTCCTTGGGCATGGTAACCATCAGAGCGACCAGACCAATAGTAGGTGTAACCACCCACCATTATCTCGCCGCAATCCGGTCTACGAAGCTCAGAGAGAGCTGCAATCCCGATGTCCAAACGCTTGAGCTCAGATGATAACAGAGACAGGTGATCATCCTCTCTTAGGGATAGGACATTCCAGGCACCCACCCGAAGGGACCGCCTCAGGTTAACCCAAGGAGACCGTCGTCTGGTGGACGACACCTCAGCACCACTCCGACACACTCTCCCGCAATCTGACCCAGGGATGTTACCCCGTGGTTTCCCTCCTATCATCAAAGATCGGGGGTCCCGAAGGCTTTGCCCCAATCTCATCATCCGGTGAGCTGCCCTGCGAAGGGAAGCTGCACAGGAGGTACTCCCACAGAGCGGGTTTTCAGATTTTTTTGCGTTTTTGCGTTTTTCGGAATGAAGGGTTTTACGGTGGCCGGAGTGCAAATCCTGCCACCAACCTCCTAATGAAAGTAACCCAACTGCAGGAGGACGTCTGCAGACACAGTTGGGCACTAGATATGGATGGCCGTTGGCTCACAAGGAGCTCCTCCGCCCTTTGACAGGTTTTGTTTTTAATCCTGCTGGGTGTCCATATCCAAACACCCTCCTCACCAGGAAACCTGGTGGGGGAGACGGTTTAGTCGCCGACAACCCGACCATGGAACAGGTTAGTACAGGTTTACATGGTACCTGTAGCAGGTCACAGATCGAACCTGACCTGACAACAAATATAATATGAGTGCATATAATGTATATAATATGTATAATATGAGTGTATATAATATGAATAATACGAGTGTATATAATATGTACAATATTAGTACATATAATATTGTTACGGATCTGGAAACCATAAGCATTCAAACATACAGATGTCCCAAGAATCAGTTATTCCGTTAATTACATGTAAGACAGGTCCCTTCCTTTTGTCTAGTGGGAGAATCAAAGTTGTGCGTTGCGATGTCCTTTTAGGTAGGTTATTAAATCTTTACATCCAACGAACCCTCCAACGAACATCCAACAACCATCCCATCCCCATCACGATCCACTGTCTACCTGCGTCTCTGGAGCCTCATGTTTCGAGGCAAAATCTTTGTGAAGTACCTTTTTGGGTGAGTCCGCACGTGTGGAGTGGGCGGGCTTCCCGGTAAGGCCGAAAATCCTTCCCAGAAAGGGCGGACACATGGAAGCCTTGTCCAATCGGGGCGAACAGTGATGTCGGCTTCACCAAGGCCCCTCCCCGCCGAGGGGGATCTATAAAATTACGTGTGGGATTGGGAGGAGCGTCTTGGTTGTCGGGTTGTGCTGGAGTTCGAGGGTTGCCAGGAGTGCTGGTTGCGAGGAGCGTTGCCGTGAGAGAGTCGTGGAGTTCGTACAGTGCTTCCAGTGAAAGGCAACTTCCTTCGTGAGGCAACCCTGAGAGCGGAGAGTGTTGGGCCCTGATCCCCGCCTCGGATTCTGCTCTACTCGACCAGGGCTCCTTCGCAGACACGGTCTCCACGCGTGCAGCTGTGGACCGAGCCGCACGACCATTAACAGGTACCGCACCATGGAGCACCCCATCCCTCCAATGTGCAGGTACCTCGGCGAACCACTACCCAGTTCGTCTCTCTCCCTGGCTGCGGGGGTCCAATAAAACATCTGGGTTTCTTATCATCTGAGTGTGCGTCTGTGTGTGTGGCACCAGTTCATTAAGTAGAATTGTTCCAGTGTTTGATCATTGTAAATCTTTCCTGCCTTGTATTCCTGTGTAAGTCTGCCCTGTGTCCTCTTTCTCTTGTAAATTATTTCTAAATAAATGATTGTAGAAATGTTCCCAGTTCGTTTCCGTCTTTTCCTTCGTTGGTCCAGCATGGTTCGGATCTGAGTTTTAGCCGGGTTTTTATACCTGATAATTATCCGTTCATCCTTGCTCGACTGCACCCGAACTGGAGTTGGTAGTCAGTAGTTGGAACTCTTCTGCAGCTGGTAGAGTGACCCGGTTCGAGCAAGACATGCCGAGGGCGTGGTTCCCCGGTAATAGAAATCGCGTAGTTAATGAGGTAAATTGGTTCAAGACAAAAAGACCCTCTGCTACGCAGTTGAGATATTGGCGTCCACGGTCGGTTCAGCGACCCGCCGTGTCACGGAATTATCTGGAGCGACGGCCTACAATTCCGGGGAGTCTGGTGGGAGGCGACATAACTTCCCCTACCTCGTGGTCGTTCTCGCCACCGACCCCCGGCCCGCAACAATATGTATAATATGAGCAGGGGTTTCCTTATTTCTTGGAGTAGGAGGCTACCATTAAAAAGTAGCTGGTTACCATCACCGCGAGCAAAGAGAGCGCAGCTGTATGGCCAGGGTCCAGGGCCCACTTTGGGCCTTGGAAGCCAGAAGATCCTAGATGGCTGGAGATGCATTCTAGCATGATTTCTGACATGAAATAGTTCTCATATTATCATGCTGTTGGGGTGGAAAAATCCACCAAAACAAGTGGTTCGGCCTATACTGGATGGAGTTGCATTAACATAACTAGGGCGGGCCCGTAGGGGCATGCCCGTAGGTGCGTGCCAGTATATGCAGCTTCGTGCCTGCAGTATCAGGTCCCCAGCATCAATTGTGACGTCATATCAAACGAAGAAGAAGAATTGAGACGCCCCTCTCTCTCGCCCCCCTCTCTCCCCCCTCCTCTGTCCCCCCTCCTCTGTCCCCCCTCCTCTGTCCCTCCCCTCTCTTGCCTCCCTCTCACCCCCTCTGTCGCCCTTCTCTCTCCCCCTCCTCTCTCCCTTTTCTTGCCCCCCTCTCACCCCTCTCTCTTGCCCTTCTCTCTCCCCCTCCTCTGTCCCCCCTCCTCTCTCCTCCCCTCTCTTGCCCCCCTCTCGCCCTTCTCTCTCCCCCTCCTCTCTCCCTTCTCTTTCCCCCTCTCACCCCCTCTCTCGCCCTTCTCTCTCCCCTCCTCTCGCCCCTCTCTTGCTCCCCCTCTCATCCCCTCTCTCGCCCTTCTCTATCCCCCCTCCTCTCTCCCTTCTCTCTCCCCCTCTCTCTCGCCCTTCTCTCTCCCTCCCCTCTCTTGCCACGCCCCTCTCACCCCTCTCCTCTCTCCCCCTCCTCTATCCCTCCTCCCCTCTCCCCCTCTCTTGCCCCCCCTCTATACCCCTTAGTCTCGCCCTTCCTCTCTCCCCCCTCCTCTCTCGCCCCCACTCTCATCCCCACCGAAATTTATGCACCGTCTAATATGAAAATGATCATAACTTGGGGCTTAGTGTTTATCTATAAATGCGTATAAGAAATCGAGAAATTATTAGAATACACGAAGTCATCACTCTCCGGAAGCCCGTACGTTGTAACCTGTAATGGGGAACGCGGCTGAGCTTCCCTTCCCCCATCGGCCACGCCCACGTAACAACGTGTCTTGTCATTGGTTTGGTAAATAAATGGCCATAACTTGGGAACCACTTGTCCGATTAATATCAAACCTCGAAAAGGCACATCCGCGGGTCCCCAGCAATATTCCTGGCAAGTTTCAATCAGATCGGACCGTCAATCGTGCAAAATAAATAAATAAACAGTGATTGTGACGTCAATCGTGATGTCATAGCACCATGTCTTGTCATTGGTCGACAGATAAATGGCCGCAACTTGGGAACCGCTTGTCCGATTAATATCAAACCTTGAAAAGGCACATCAGCGGGTCCCCAGCAATATTCCTGGCAAGTTTCAATCCGATCGGACCGGTGATCGTCCGGTTATTAATAATTTGGGAAAAAATTGGCATGATAAGGTGAGAAGGTGTACCGACACCTTCAGCTGCCATATATACACCTTTTCAACACTGAAAAAGCAGTAAAATGGCCATAACTTTGGAACCGCTTGTCCGATTGACATCAAACCTCGAAAAGGCACATCTACGGGGCCCCGGCAATATTCCTGGCAAGTTTCAATCCGATCGGACCGGCGGTCGTCGAGAAACGGCGGTCGCAGACAGACAGACAGACAGACAGACACACACACACACACACACACACACACACACACACACACACACACACACACACACACACACACACACACACAGAGATTACTGGAATTATAGATAGATGACTGACTGACTGGTTGACTGAAATTCAGCTACACTGTATAGTTAGTTCAAGCAGCTTTTAAACAGGGTTCATTAATTTAAGGCCATGGTTTCGGGCACACCAAGGTGTCTGGAACATGGAGTATCAAAGCACTTTTAAAGAGTCATTTTAGCAACATTTGGGCCATACCTTAGTTCTTAATAGGGAGATGATACTGCACATGATGGAGTACATTGAGCAATCTGAAGTAAGTGTGACATAATAATAGTGTAGATGAACTCGCATTCATTAAGGAAACCATATTCCATTTCTCGGATGTCAAAACAGGGGGATGTAGAGATTTCATGGTGACAAAAAAATTTAAAAAACCAATGTCACCCGCAGGGTGACCCGTATCTTGCCAAAAGGTGATGACGTGTGACTTCTTTAAGGTTACACTGAGGTGAACAGAGCTGCTATCCACCAGGAGTGACTCCTTGAGGAATATCTGCCTACGAGAGATTCCGATGAGAATCGTTCTACAGATTAACCATGAAAAATATGCGTTTGCCTTATAACGTCACTAAATGACGTCATAATGTCTCAAGCTTGACATATCTAGAAAGCACTCATCGAGGTGTTCAATTTGAGGTACTACACGATATGGTTCCTAAAACTTGAAAATTTGACCTTGGGGTCAAATATGTTTGACCTCAGGCGTTAACCATGAAGGTCAAGGCCAATCGCCGCCAAAAATTAATCAGCTGAGCGCCAGACCATGAACTATATTCCCATGAAGTTTGAAGACGATCCGATCAAAATTACTCAAAAAATAAGGGTTTCGTCGACTCCCCTGATTTGCACCAAAGTGACCTTGACCTTCAAAATTTTGTGCACTGAAAGGGACCTCTATAGTCCTCTGATATGCGAAGTTACAAAAATTTCCGATGATAACTGTGCTCTGCAGAATTTTTTATACGTGATTACAGACAAACAAAAAAAACAAAAAAAAAAAACATACAAGCTAACTTACATATCTTGCAAAAACTTCGTTTTGGCAAGATAAAAAATCGAAAAATTGCTTCTGCAGTAAGTAGGCGGCGACCTTTGACATTTTTTTCTCTGAGTCGACGGCTGCGGGTCGCCAGTAACCGGCTTCTAAGGAAACCCCTGTATGAGTATGAGTGTGCATAATATGAATAATATCTGAATATATAATATGTATAATATGACTGTATAGTGTATATAATATGAGAATATATAATATGTATAATGTGAGTGTATATAATGTGAATAATATGAGTTATATATAATATTGTTATGGATTTCAGAATCCGGTCTGATGAATGCATCCACACATCCAGGTCCTCAGACAGTTATTTCCTTTGATGCATGTTCACATTAGCCCCATCCCCATGTCTAATGGGATCTTAAATGTGATGTGTTGAGAAGGGTAAAGGATAGTGAGGAGAGAGGGGAAAGTGAGGAGGGGGTGGGTGGAGAGAGATGGGGAGAGTGACAAAGGGGCAACGAGGATTGTGGGAGAGAGAAGAGGGAGAATGAGTGGGGGAGAGAAAGAGGGAAGGGAAATGAGTATGGTTGGGTTGAGGAAGGTTGGGGAGCTAGGAAGGGGGGGGGGGAGCAAGAAAGGAGGAGAGCAAGGAGGGGGGCAGAGCTAAAGCCAAGGTAACCCGTGTTGCCAGGCTATGCCGGTGTAACAGTTTAACTCCCCCCCCCCCCGGACAACTTCCCCTTCAGGGGAATAGAATACATGTACAAAAAAAATAGAAAATGGAGAAAAAATAGTATGTAAAGAACATGAACACCGAGAGGTATATATTTTTAGTATAAATTTATTTTTGGCCATAGGGGGGCAAGTTATCCAGGGAGAGGGGAGACTTATCTTAGGACAAGTACCCCCCCCCTCCAGGGGGAAGTTGTCCAGGGGGGGCGACTTATCCTGTTACACCGGGTCCCTCCTCCCACCATTCCCCTCCCTCCTCCCACCATTCACCACCCTCCTCCCACCCCTTCCCCCGCTTCATCCCACCCATCATTCCCCTCCCTCCTCTCACCCACACTGTCCCTCCAGACTCTCACCCCACCCTCTCCCTCCAGACTCTCACCTCACCCCTCCCTCCAGACTCTCACCTCACCCCTCCCTCCAGACTCTCATCTCACCCCTCCCTCAAGACTCTCACCTCACCCCTCCCTCCAGACCCTCACTCCACCCCTCCCTCGAGACTCCCACCTTACCCATTCCCCTCCCACCTCCCACTTCTACCCTTTCCCTCCCTCCTCCCTCAAAGGTACCCAGCATTGCCCGGGATCTAACGTTCATCTGTTGGACTACCTCAATTAAACACATATTTAGAGACAAACATTTTATTTATCAAGGTGGAACTTATCGAACAGAAATTGAACATATTATTGCAATACTTTTGAGTAGACAATATTGAATGTTTTTCCATCAAGTGCCAGAACATGTAAATTGTTTGGTGTTCCAACTCCAGAGCAACCTAGATATACAATAGTTGACAGTGTGAAAAAGCTATTTGAAATCTGTTTTGTTGCCAGACAATTGGAACTCACTCTCTAAACAACTATATAGGTATACTGATCAAAATCGCTTGTTTTAAAGTTTTCGCAGGGTGGATATTTTGATAAGTTAGCTAATCTGGTAACTTTTTTTTCACCCTTGAGAGTTATGTCATTGGATGAGCAGTAAAATTACCTTTAAATCGATGTATTGGTTGTGTTTGTACTATTTTTGGTTTTTGAAGAAGAGGTCATATGACTCCTTCGCAAATCTTACCGATCATTGTAAGAGTTTTTTTTTTCTCACCTGATACCATATTTAATAATCGGAGCTCACCATCTCACCAATTATATAGGTATCCATCGCGATTAACCTTGGGAGCTCAGAGGAGTAAGGACAAACACGTTGGCACACCCCACCCATCACTTTGCTGAATATGGAGAAGGTGAGAGCATGGCCTTCTTTTAAACTTATATACTTTGTTATAAGAATCGGTAACTTCTTAACATTTTCAGATTTTGACAATTATTTCGTCCACGAAATCCTACCATCAAATGAGAAATCATATTTCAATGATATACTTTAATTAGTCTGTGAGAGTAGATCGTGTTTCCAAGGCAAGGCTCTTTGAGTTGGCCAAATCAAAATGGTGGCTAAGACGCCTGCAAGATGAAGTTGGGTTGACCATCGATGAACCTTTCATAAAAATAAGCTGTAAATTATCTTCAAAAGGGGTGTTTACATTTACCCAAATACCCAGTTTTCATTCATGCACTCCCTTTGAATTCCCTTGGTATGCATGCAAAGTTTCGGGCTACTCAGTTTCATGGTTTTGGAGTTATGAAGGAGACACACACACTGACTGACTGATACACACTGACATTTATTATATGTATAGATGTATAATTTGTCTGCCTGGTGTTGGCTTAATGGTTAGGGTGGTGGGCTTGGGATCCGAGGATCCTGAGTTCAAATCCCTCTTGGCTGTTGAATTAATACCAGGTGGGGTTGACTCTGCCTGTCATCCTTTTGAGGTTGGCAAAATGAGTGCCAGCTTGCTGGTATCCTGTGTCAGAGTGGCTACCCATCCAGGATTGTGCCCAATAGCCAAGGAGACTACTTAGGCAGCACCAATGTTCTGCATAGAGTATGGTCCTATTGGATGGATAATATGTGTATAATCACGATCCCTGTGCATGTACAATCACAATTGTGCATGTGTATGTGTAAATCATGATTCATGTATGTGTGCGTGTATATGTGCCGCCGCCACCTGTCATCTCAACTCGTGTCTCGAAGTCTGAATGGAACCTTCCCTGGTCCTGAAGCATCCATCTTCACCCCAGCAAGGATCCACGACTCGTGGACCAATCCACCTCCTTTTCCATGCTCTGTTTAATGCAGCCTTCCCTGTTCCTAAAGCATCCATCTTCACCTCAGCAAGGAACCACGACTCATGGACCAAGCCATCTCCTTATCCGTGCTCCGTTATCCCCTCCATTTTTAACTCCATTCCCAAAGTGGTGAGGATGTAGATCTACACGACCACCCTTGTGGCCTCCAGGGTATGCGTGGTCTCTGTCTCTTCCTTCTCTGTTGCACCCTTCCTCGGTCTCATCCTTCCTTGATGTGTCCATACCCATATAATGTGTGTGTATGTACCATGCATGTCCATGTACATACCATGTGTCTATGTGCATATCGTGTATGTGTGTCTATGTCCATACTGTATGTGTGTCCATGTACAGTGTCTCTAGGAAGTCTACACCCCCTTTCAAAATGTTCACCTTTGTTACCTTATAGCCTGGAATTAAATTGCATTAAAACAGACTTTTCCACCTTTATTTACACATCGTAACCCACAACTTCCAAGTGAAGAACAAATTCTACAAATTTCAGAAAATTAATGAGAAATACAAAACTAGAATATCTTGGTTGGATAAATGTCCACCCCCCTGAAATAGCAATTGTAAATTTGCTCAGGTGTAACCAATCGCCTTCAAATTCACACACCAAGTTAATTGACCTCCACCTGTGTTAAATTGTTGTGATTCTGATTATTTCAGAATCAAATCAGCTGTTCCTCTAGGTTTCCTCTGCCGGGTAGTGCATTTCACAGCAAAAACTCAACCATGAGACCTAAGGGGCATTCAAAAGACCTCCGGGATAAAGTTGTGGAAAGACAAAGATCAGGGGATGGGTATAAACATATTTCAAAGGCCTTGAATATCCTTTGGAGCACACACAATCAAGACAATCATGAAGAATTGGAAGGCATATGGAACTACCAAGACTCTGCCGAGATCAGGCCGTCCCTCTAAACTGGATGACGAAGCAAGGAGCAGTCTGATTACAGAGGTCAACCAAGAGGCTAATGGCAACTTTGAAAGAGCTACAGGCATTTATCACAAAGACTGGTCACTGTGTGCATGTGACAACAATATCCCAAGCACTCCAGAAGTCTGGCCCGTATGGTACGGTGGCAAAAAGAAGAAGCCATTACCGTCAAAAACCATCAAAAATGCCCACCTTTAGTCCCATTTGAGGTATGGAAAAAAACACTATAGAGATTCTGAAGCCATGTGGAAAAAAGTTTTGTGGTCTGACGAAACCAAGATGGAACTTTTTGGCCTAAATGGAAAATGTAACATTTGGTGCAAACCCAACACAGCACATCACCTAAAGAACACCACCATTACTATGAAGCATGGTGGTGGCAGTGTCATATTATGAGGATGTTTCTCATCAGCAGGGATTGGGGCACTTTGCAGGATAGAAGGGAAAATAAATGGAGCAAAACACAGAAAAATCCCACATGAAAACCTGCTGCCCTCTGCAAGAAAGGTGAAATTGGGACGGAAGTTCACCTTTCAGCATGACAACGACCCAAAGCACACAGTCAAAGCTGTGCTGGAGTGGCTAAGAAACAAAAAGATAAATGTCCTTGAGTGGCCCAGTCAGAGCCCTGACATAAATCCAATCGAGAATCTGTGGCACGACTTGAAGATTGCTGTCCATCAACGCTCCTCACGCAACGTGACTGAGCTTGAACAGTTTTGCGCAGAAGAATGTGCAAATATTGCCAAATAAAGGTGTGCAAAGTTGGTACAAAAAAGGTTACAACATTTCTTCTCTCCATTCTCTTAATTTGCCTTTATTGCATCCCTCAAGTCATATCTTTAGTCACATTTCTGAACTAAAATATTTTAAATCCCAGTTTGCAATGCATGTTCCTTTTCCAGGCTTTTTCCATGGAGGTCTCTCATCCCCTATTCTTGTCCAGGCTGGAAGTCCTCAAGGCAGCGTTATGGACCCTGTTCTTTTTCTGGTTTTCATCAATGATCTCTCCGACTCTCTGGAAAATCCTCTTTTCTCTTTGCTGATGACTCCACCCTGCCGTACCATCTGTCATCCCTCAGACCGGCAAGCAGCAGCTTTTTCGCTCACAGCAGATCTGGATAAAATCACAAACTGGTCCAACACGTAGAACATGTCTTTCAATCCTGACAAATCTCACACTTTCACCATGTCTCTCTGAAAGATCGGTTTGGAACCCCCCCACCAACCCATCTACTTTCTCCACAATTCTCTGGAAGAAGTCCTTTCTTTCAAGCTTCTGGGTCTCACAATCTGCCATGATCTTTCCTGGGAAAGCCACATTTCCAACCTGGCCTCCAAAGCCAGTCACCGACTGGGAATCCTCCATCATGCAAAGTCCTTCCTTGGCCCATCTGAGCTCCTGACCACAAACAAAGCTTCCGCCTGCAGCCTGATGGAGTACTGCTCTCTCCTCTGGGCTGGTGCTCCGACCTCTCACCTTTCTTGGCTTCACACTGTGAAAACCAAGGAATTTTGGATCATTGGTATCTCCAGCGATGAGGCTGAGTCTTTGGGCCTCTCACCGCAGGCAGGTCGGTGATCTTTCTGTCTTCTACCGTCTACTATCTGGTCTCGCCCCCCCCTCCCCCCGGCTCTGTCTGCGATTTGTCCCCACCATATTTCACAGGGCGCTCAAGGTCCACCAGCAACTTCTGGTTCTGGGTTTACAGCAGCATGTATAATATGAGTGTATATAATACCAACAATTTCCGGTTTTGGGTTTACAGCAGCATGTATAATATGAGTGTATATAATACCAACAATTATCCACAGATCTCTCTCAGGACTCTGCTGACGATCACAAGGTTAACTTTCCGGTCATTATCTGTCCCGTTTTAACTGTATATTTTCTCACCCACATATTACTGTGTGATCCTAATGTGGTTTTGTTTCAAAAATTATGCTATTTTGTGAGTTTTTGTTGACCTTGTCTTACCGGATTCCTTGAGGCCAACCCATCCTTCCCCTCTCAGTGTGTGATTGTGTTTATTTGTATTCTCTCACTATGACCTTCAATTCCTATTTTCCGCACTTTCCCAACTTTCCCCATCACTCCCAATCTAAACACTCTGTTTCTTGTCTTAAATCCCCAAAAAACTACCTTTTTCCCTGCATACCCACAAGTCCTGATCTTTCTTCTTCTTCCTCTTCTTCTTCTTATACTACTTCCTCTTCCTCTTCTTCTTCTTCCTCCTGCTAGCACACCATCTTTATTCTACTTGAACTGACCCTCTCTTGCCATTACCTTCACGATTTCTTCCTACAACCTTCCATTCCCGAATCTTACCAGTTCTTCGAAAATACATCAAAAATTAATAACCTTCTTTTTATCCGTTCAATCAATACACCTTTTGTAACCACGTGTCTATCTCCACCCTCTTTCTGGTACTTTTCATCGACCCAACAGCTTCACACTGCGTTTACAGTTCCAAATTCACCACACACTTCCACGATTCTACTTCAACCTTCCCTTTTCCGAATGTTTTGCAATCCTTATTAAAAAAAAACATAAATTCACTTTTGACTATACATCTCCCGTAACCACCTGCTTTTCCCGTAACCACGTGATCTGTTTACACCCCCTGCGTTTACCGATCCAAATTCACCATTCACCTCACGATTTTTTTCTCCAACCTTTCTATTACCGAAACTGATGAAAACTCTCTCAAACAATAGTAATAATAAAAAATAATAAAAAACGATCTCTTATAATGCTTCATCTTCCTCTTTCACACATGTGGTACTCTTTACTGTATCATAATGCACTACTCTTCTACGATTTAAACAGACTGCTCTCAATTCGACCTTTCCTTCATACCTTGCCTAAAAAATCCAACTGTTGCAGCGTTTCTTCTCTCCATTCTCTTAATTCACCTTTATTGCATCCATCAAGAAATGTGTTTAATCGCATCTCTGACCTAAAAATAAAAAAACCAAGCTCGAATGAGCTAAGATCCTCGTCCTCTTAATGATGACGTCATAAAAACGAACATGACGTCATTGTGATGTATCAGGTTTGCGATAAATTATCTGTGCTAATGCCCGGCTTGATTCCCGCAAACAAAATTCAAACAGCTTGCCGAGTTTCGGAGATAATGGTATAGGCGATTTCCATTAGCGGCGATATTATGACGTCAACTTTTTTTTCTCGGAGGAGTTTTCAAAATCGGAGATGGTTACTGTCTGCACAGGGAATTTTTACATATATATGTCAAGTTTCAGGAAGTTTCGATGAAAACTGTAGGCTGTGAAACAAAAAACCAAAAATGTCAAAAATAGAATGACGTCATAAAAAATTGATATGACGTCATAGTGAGGTATCATATGTGCGGTAATTCATCTCTGCTAATGCCCTGTTCGATTCCCGCAAACAAAATTTAAAAAGCTTGCCTAGTTTCGGAGATAATTTTTTAGGCGATTCCCATTAGCGGAGATATTTTGACGTCATAACTTTTTTTCTCGGAGGAATTTTCTAAATCGGAGATCGCTACTGTCTGCGCAGGGTATTTTTACATATATATATATATATATATATATATATATATATATATATATATATATATATATATATATATATATATATATATATACCAAGTTTCAGGAAGTTTCGATGAAAACTGTAGGTTGTGAAACAAAAAAGTCCACAAGAACAACAACGTGAGTAAGACTTAGAGATCCTCCACGAGGATCTAAAAACCTAGTTTGCAATCAATGAGTGTTCGCTTTCCATCAACCATTCTTTTTTTTCCAACTTCAGTGCCAACTCACCCCTCTCACCCCTCACTCTCAAAGCAACCATCACACTTTTCTCTCTCCAAGCCTCCCTCTCACCATTCTCACAAACTTCCCTCTCACCTTTCTCCCTCAACTCTCCCCACTCACCCTTCTCCTACCATTTACCCCTCTCACTCACGCCTCTCAAAGTTGCCCCCCGCCTCTTATCCACAAAGCTGCCCCCTTCCCCTGCCCTCTCACCTCCATCTCATCACTCCACCTCCTCAAATCCTCAACTGTCTTCTGCCTCCTCTCTTGCCCCCCTTCTCCCCCAGCACCACTGAGCTTTTTCTCCTCCTCATCCGGCCCCTTCCCCGAGCTATTCTGCAATCCCCCACACTCTTTTAACAACCCTCTTTACCTTCTGCCCTCCTCCCTTGTCCTACCCTCCCCCTCCCTGACCACCCCCTGCACCCAAAGCCTCCTGCCCTCCCTCTTCATTAACAGTGTGGACCTCAAATATTTGGGGCCTTTGTTCAAACCTCACAGATCTTTCCATACAAGTTGCCACTGACAAACCAGACATAATCTGCCTAACAGAAACTTTCCTCTCCAAAGACGTGTCTGATTCCCAAGTATCTCTCCCCGGTTACCCCCTCCTCAGGTATGACAGACCTGAGCCTCGTCCTGTTGGAGGAGTTGCTCTCTTCATCAAAGACTCTATTCCTCACTCTCCATGCACTGCCCTCACTCCCCCACACCCCCAGGAATACCTCAAGGCTCTTGCTACGGCTTCCCTTCCATTCCCACCTCATGTTTATATGTGTACTGTACCAATCACCAAACAGTGATGCCTCCATCTGCACCTCACTGTCTGAAAACATGGACCATCTTCTATCTTCTCATCCAAACTCTCTCTTCCTCATATGTGGTGACTTCAATTGTCATCATGCCAGTTGGCTCGGTGTGGTTACCTCTCTCACCTGTCATGGCATTTCAGCAAAAGCTTTATGTGACTCATTGGGACTAACTCAATTGGTCAATTTCCCGACCTGGATCTCAACCAATGGCACTCTGTCTCTTCTGGATCTGATTTTGACAAATTTCTCTGAAAATATCTGCTGTTCTTCCTCCACTCAAATCGGTTGTTCTGACCACGTCCTTGTCAAAGTGGACATCTCTCTGGCTGTTATCAGAGAACAACCTCAGCGCCGTCGAGTCTGGCATTTCACTCAAGCCGACTGGCAGGGTCTTCAAGCAGCCATCGACCTTCTAGACTGGTCTGCCGTCACTACTTTCTCCGACATCAACTCGTCCTGGGAATTCGTTCAAAGAAACTTGCTCTCTCTCATGCACAGATTTATCCCCTCTCATCTTCAGTTGGCCTACCCTTCCTCCCAGCAATGGTTCACTGAAGCTTGTGGCGAGGCAGTTGTCCTGAAACAACTTGCCTTTGCCTCATGGAAAGCAAATCCAACTGAGGGTAATCTCAGTTCCTTCCATAAAGCTCAGAAAAAGTGTGTATCTACCCTCAGGAGAGCCAGAAAACAACATCTTTCTAATCTCAAGTATGAACTCTCAAGCCTCTCTCCCTCCTCCAAATCCTGGTGGCATCTAATCAAATCTGTTTCTGGTGTATGTTCCCTCTCCATCCCCTCCCTTACATCAAATGGCTGCACTGCTGACACCACACATGATAAGGCTGAATGCCTAAACTCCATGTTTGCATATAAATCTTGTGTCCAAAACCCATTGCTTTCTGTACCCACCTTACCCAGTCACACCCAGCTGTCCCTGGACTCTGCATCCTTTTCTTCTGACAAAGTGGAGATCTTGCTGTCAAACCTCGACTCAGATTCTGCAACCGGTCCAATAGTCCAAGAGCATTAGGTCAAAATAGGCCCTAACCTGGACATTTTGGTAACAAGCTGATTTTTTCAGGATAGGTCCAGGAATATGTCTAGAATAACATACTAAAAGTCCTCATAAATCCTCCTTGAGCGTTTTCCGCAATCCAAGATGGCGTCCAAAATGGCCGCCTCTTCTGTTTTTCTCATAACTTTGCAAGCAGGTTTCCCCAAAACACACTTTAAATGTCTACATATATGTTTTGAAGTATGAGGAACTCATTAGAATACATCTTAAGAGATGCTGAAGCACGCAAGTACCAATAAGACCTCTTGAGTTCTTCCAAAAATCCAAAATGGCCGTCATTAACAATTTTATCTCAAAATTGTTTAAATATTTATCATTAATTAATTAACTGTGATATTTCATCCTGAAAATATTCAACAAACATTTCAATTATAAATGTGGTTGCTGTGCATACAGTATTCAAATCAATTTGAATGTTAAAGTCTAGAAGTGTGCCCTTAATCGCTTATGACATTACGAGGGAAACATTGTACCATCAATTTGATGCTAAAGAGACAGGGCGACATAAATTTGCCATATGGTCCATTTTCGTCACCTAAAGCTCGGAAATTGAAAACTTGGTGCTAACCTTTTTTTACCAACAAGATGCAGTTGATGTCTACCATGAGGTTCTATTTGAAACATTCCGTTATCATTAAGGAAGTAAAACTATTATTTTTGGTACCCAGACTAAATGCATGATCAAAATTTGTGTCTTCATGCATGTACTACACAGTACTGTGTAATATCACTTGACAGGGAATTTCTGTGGAGTAGTCTATCGTTACACCTAAAACATTGTATTGAATCATTTTATTTGTTTCATGCAGATGAAAAGAATTATAGTATGATAGAAATCAGAGAGTGTATGACACTCCTTCCTATTGGTACATGTATGCTGTATTTGTATAAAAGGTTCCTTTTTTGTGTGTGTCATGTCATTCCTATATTGTGATATGCTAGTATACATTCATTATTAATAATAGCAGACATTTTAAAGTGCCTTTTCCATTGGATACAAAGTGCTATGAGATGTCATCCCTGGTTGTCATAGGAGATAAAATATATTACCAGGCTGCGACAGTACAAGTGCAGTGCACATCTAGGGATAACAAAATAAGTTAGTCTTCAAGTCACATTTTACATTGCAATGAATTTCTGTGGAGTAGCCACTATCATCATCATTTTCCTCTCGGGTTTCCTTGCGAGATTTTCTCTGCCCAATACAATTCCTACCAGACATTCTGGCACCCCACAATGAGTTGATTCATCCGTAATTTAACTTCACAGGTATCAATATGTAAACATGCTATAGAGTACTGTGATTGTGATGTGTTATAGAAATTGCAGAATCATGTGATGGCATTGGCACTTGTGTGCTTCTACATCTCTTATAATGTATTCTATTGAGTTCCTTGTACTTCAAAACATATATTTAGACATCTAAAGTGCGTTTTGGGGAAACCTACTTGCAAAGTTAAGAGAAAAACATGAAATGGCGGCCATTTTGGACGCCATCTTGGATTGCGGAAAACGCTCAAGGAGGATTCATGAGGACTTTTAGTATGTTATTTCACACACATTCCTGGACCTTTCCTGAAAAAATCAGCTTGTTACCAAAAATGTCCAGGTTAAACCCTAATGCTCTTGGACTACAAACGGCATCAGCCCACGTGTCCTCAAAACCTGCTCCTCTGCTCTTGCTCACCCTCTCTCTGTTCTATTCACCCCCTCATTTGCTCAATGTCATCTGACATCTGCTTGGAAATCAGCAAACATTACCACCCTGCATAAAAAAGGTGCAAAAACATATCCCTGCAACTACAGACCAATCAGCCTTTTCCCAATCATGAGCAGAGTTATGGAATCCATCATCGCTTCAGACATGAAATCCTTCCTCTTTTCCAATGGCTTGATTTCCGATCATCAACTTGGTTTCAGACCAGGTCACTCTACCCTAGATATGCTGCTTCTGCTCTCCAAACAATGGATGGAGCTCCTCAATGCCAGACATGAAATCAGAGCCATCTCTCTCCAGACATATGGCATGCCTTCAATACGGTCTGGCACCCTGCACTGCTCAGCAAACTCTCCTCCTTTGGTATCCAAGGCCTTCTCCACTCATGGCTTGCAGACTTCCTTTCCTGTCGCAGCCAATGTGTGGCCCTAAATGGAGGTCTCTCATCCCCTCTTCCTGTCCAGGCTGGAGGTCCTGAAGACAGCGTTCTGAGCCCTGTTCTTTTTCTCGTTTTCATCAATGATCTCTCCGACTCTCTGTAAAATCCTCTTTATCTCTTTGCTGATGACTCCACCCTCTGCCATACCATCTGTTATCCCTCACATTGGCAAGCAGCAGCCTCTTCATTCTCGGCAGATCTGGATAACATCACAAACTGGTCCAACATGTGGAACATGTCTCTCAATCCTGACAATTCTCACGCTCTCACTTTGTCTCTCCGAAAGCCCATTTAGAACTCCCTCTCCCCCATCTACTTTCTCAACAAACCTCTGGAAGAAGTCCTTTCATTCAAGCTTCTGGGTCTCACGATCTGCCATGATCTTTCCTGGGAAAGCCAGATTTCCAACCTGGCCTCCAAACCCAGTCGCCGACTGGGCATCCTCCGTCGTGCAAATTTCTTTCTCGGCCCACCTGAGCTCCTGACCACGTACAAAGCTTTAGTCCACAGCCTGATGGAGTACTGCTCTAACCTGTGGGCTGGTGCTCCTGCCTCTCATCTTTCTCGGCTTCAGGCAGTGGAAACCAAGGCATTTTGGATCATTCGTATCTCCCGCCATGAGGCTGAGTCTTTGGGCCTCTCACTCTCTCACTACAGGCAGGTTGGTGGTCTTTCTGTCTTCTACCGTCTCCTCTCCGGTCTCACCCCCCCCACTCTGTCTGTGATTTGTCCCCACCATATTTCCGCAGGGCGCTCAAGGTCTGCCAACAACCCCTTTCTGGTAAAACTACTAAAATCACGAATAATTGCTCACCTTCACTCTTTCATTCCTCTTTTTTTTCTCCATATTTGGAAGAAACTCCCACACTTTCTTAAATCCCATTCCTCCCTCCAGGTCTTCAAAACAGCTGTTTACCACCACCTCTTATCTTCCCTCATCCAAAACACGATCTTTTCTACCCCCGTTAATCCACCTCACACCCTCCTTCAAATTCCCTGCCTTCCTTCCCGAAAGTTCCCTGTCGTGTGAGGTCCTGAAAGTCCCTGTAATGTCCATCTTGTATACCCCATGTTTCCCTCCTCATCCCTCTCCCTTCCACAGATCTCTTAATGTCTCTGTTCCCCACTGTTTTGTCCTTCCCGCTCCCTCCCCTCTTATCTCCTGCCTCCCTTGTTATGCGTTGTGTGTGAGCTCTCTTACGAGTCTCGACAATGTATACAAAAAAAAGAGTTGTTGGAGACCCATCCCAACATACTCACACGTGTAATTGCTGTCAAAGGTGCTTCCACCAAGTATTAACTCAGGGGGGTGGACACTTCTCCAACCAAGATATTCTAGTTTTGTATTTTTCATTAATTTTTTTGAAAATTATTGAATTTTCTTTTCACCTTGAAGTTTTGAGTTACAATGTGTAAATAAAGATTAAAAAGTCTGATTTATTGCAATTTAATTACAGGCGACAAAGCAACCAAAGGTGAAAAAATTGAAAGGGGGTGTAGACTTTCTGTAGGCACTGAACGTACCGTGTGTGTGTGTGCGTCCATGTACATACCATGTGTGTGTGTTCATATCCATATACTGTGTGTGTGCGTCCATGTACAGACTGTGTGTGTGCGTCCATGTACATACCATGTGTGTGTGTTCATATCCATATACTGTGTGTGTGCGTCCATGTACAGACTGTGTGTGTGCGTCCATGTACATACCATGTGTGTGTGTTCATATCCATATACTGTGTGTGTGCGTCCATGTACAGACTGTGTGTGTGCAACCATGTACATACAATGTGTGTGTTCATGTACATTGTGTGTGTGTGTGTGTGTGTGTGTGTGTGTGTGTGTGTGTGTTCATATCCATATACTGTGTGTGTGCGTCCATGTACAGACTGTGTGTGTGCAACCATGTACATACAATGTGTGTGTTCATGTACATTGTGTGTGTGTGTGTGTGTGTGTGTGTGTGTGTGTTCATATCCATATACTGTGTGTGTGCAACCATGTACATACAATGTGTGTGTGTGTGTGTGTGTGTGTGTGTGTGTTCATGAACATACTGTGTGTGTGCAACCATGTACATACAATGTGTGTGTTCATGTACATTGTGTGTGTGTGTGTGTGTGTGTGTGTGTGTGTGTGTGTGTGTGTGTGTGTGTGTGTGTGTGTGTGTGTGTGTATGTGTGTGTGTCTGCGACCGCTGTTTCTCCACAACCACCGCCGGTCTGCGACCGCTGTGTGTGTGTGTGTGTGTGTGTGTGTGTGTGTGTGTGTGTGTGCGTGTGTGTGTGTGTGTGTGTGTGTGTGTGTGTGTGTGTGTGTGTGTGTGTGTGTGTTCATGAACATACTGTGTTTATGTAAATACCATGTATTTATGGTTTACATGCATATGGTCCATTTACATATTGTGCATGTACTTCCATGTCCATACCATGTGTGTGTCCATGTCGGTATCATGTGGATGTCCATGTCCATACCGTGTGTATGTCCATGTTTGTACTGTGTGCGTCCCTGTCCGTACTGTGTGTATCCATGTTTGTGCTGTGTGTGTCCATGTCCATACTGTATCTGTGTCCATGTACATACCAAGTATGTGCACGTTCGTGTAAATATGTAAGCTTTTTCTTTTTATGGTTTTGATCTTTAAAACTCTTGCATTAACCTCAAATGATGTGTGCAAATACATTGTCAACGTCGTTATTTTATAAACATCATCACTACCTTCATCATCACCATCATCAAAGGATTATTTTTCCCACAAAATCATCATCATCATCATTTTACTGGGACGCTATTTGTCAGCATAAAATCTTTGCCTATTATGTCCTACCTGTGTGTAATTCCTGCTTGTCAGGTTTGCGTGAAACGATTACACATTTAGCATGTCCCAGTGAAATGGACTTGCCAAATGCTCGGATAACCTGACGAGGCAAGTCAGCTAATTATATATATCTCTTCTTTTTTCTTTTTAACTTCACTCATTGTACTAAGAAATGCCTCATAAGTCCTCTTACTTTCAACTCTCTTAAACCCCCCCATGCTATCAGGAGCTGAAGCAAAAGACACGTTTCCCATTCTCCCTCTCATCCCATCAAAATATTCCTAAATTTATGTTTGCCGTTTCCTTGTTGACAATTGCATTGATTGTAATCGCAATTAATGGGATTATTAATAAATGGGATAAAAGTAAAATATAACTCCTTCATATATATTTTGTTGTGGTGCCAGGTTCGGTGGTGTGGACGACCGCTAAATGGAGCAGTTGGGTCGTCTACCACGGAACACCGGAATTGAAGGTCGTAACCTTCGGATAACTCCGAAGGTCACGGGTCCCTTAGTGGACCGTGGACGCCGATATTTTGATGGCGTGGGGTAGGATTAATTGTCTAATTCCAATTTACCTAAGTACCCATGCCGTCTAACTACCGGGGAAGCCACACCCTCGGCCGACTTTGTCCGAACCGAGTCGCTGTTACCGACTCTGATCCGGCATAACCGAGGAGGGGTTACCAAAGCCTGCCGGACCGAATGAACAATTTACGGCACAAACGGCCTCCCTATTTCTCAAGCCTGCACCGTGCTGGGTCAATGATAGAAACAACAGGCAACAAGCTGGTACATTTAACACGGGGTTTATTTATAATGGGGAGAGGGAGACAAAGAGCAGAGTTACACCGAATATAATCAAATGTGCAATGATGCAAGGCACTTATACCGTTTCTACTTAAAGACTGGGCCCACAGACACACACACACACACACACACACACACACACACACACACACACACACACACACACACACACACACACACACACACACACGAAATGGACCCCACCCAGTCTTTATTCGGTCCTCCAGCTGAGGATGATAGTTCAGCTGGGGGGACAGAGTTCCGTGGTGTACATGGCCGTGTCGTGCGGCTTGCCAACCTGCCCCTGTGGAGCCCGAGATTCTTGGCGGGGAAGTTGGATGCTCCGACCACCAGCCCGCACGCTCCAACACAAACCACCACGGTGGGACTCGAACCCGCGTGGTCAGCTTCACACCAAGCGCCGAGGAGAAGACCAGGGACGAAGACCAACGACCACGACAAGGAGCGCCCAGCAGGCCAGAACACAAGGGGGGTGTCTGACTAGCAACCTCTTCTTGCACACACTTGATTCTCTCTGTCGCTGTTTTGGTGCTTCTCTCCTCTTTGTCGCTTAGTCGAGACATTCTTCTTTCCCTGGGCGTTCTGGCTTCCCATTGGCTGGGGCATGCGTGCGATGCTCGCCCTTCGCTCATTGGGCAGAGGAAACACCCCATGCCCTTTTTAGGAGCGGGGTTCCGATCTGAGGCGATGGAAGCCCCGCCCACGTCTGTGCTCGGCACGCACGCGCGTGAGGAAGGCCGATGGTGGCAGGAGCGAAGGAGGATGTTGTTGTTGTTGTTGTTGGATATTAATTCTAACTAAATAATAACTCGCAGCGCACATACACTTAATCACCCATTAAACATAGGGACGGGACCCTAACTATAAACACATACTTATCGAAATAACTGAACTGCGGGGACTCTGGCTGTTGTGTGCCAATTGCTGCCAGATTTGTAACTATATATATATATATATATATATATATATATATATATATATATATATATATATATATATATATATATATATATATATATATGTCTTAGATAAAGCCAGTTCGTTTTTATGTTTGTTGGTATGGATTTCTAGATAACCCCATTGGTTGAACAGTTGGCCTGACCACCCACAATTGTAAGTTGAAGTAAAATCGTACAACCGCCATTTTGTGAAGGGCATAGGCCTCAGGCTTCAGGCCTCAGGCCTCTGGTATCAGCCCATGGACCAGTGCAATTGGAATTATCCGAGCTACATAACCATGATGTATTGTTTATGTACATAAGCAGTACATATGTTTTTGCATATAACTCGGGTTATTTTTATTATGTTCAGGAGCGATCGCAGCAATTTTTCGGTTGCATAATTTTGGTTTTAGCCCGACCCTTCGAGGCTGATTCGTGTGAAAATACAGAAGGGTCAATTGTCCTAAGCATCAGGCATGTTTTTGTTTCATGTATGTAATCCGCATTCTTTTTTTTGGAGAATCATTCAATGGAGCGGTCTATTGTCTATACACTGCCCAAATAAAGGGATGAGCAATTTGTGTAATAAATGAAGGTTTTTGTGCGTAATATAATTTTCGTTTTCAATGTGAAGGCTGAATAGTGTGAAAATACAGAAGGGTCTCCCATCATTTTGATGGGCTTTTCTGCTCGTAAGGAATATAATGTCGATTCATTTTTGGTGGGATATGCGTCTCATGGAGTTATGAAGGTCGACACAGATGTTTATGGAACTGTTTTAAGATGGAGGCTTATGACAAACGACCTGAACTACTGCAGCTATTTATTCAACAAATGCATCCAAAATGCTTTTTACCACAGACGGGGCATCGCTTCCTGACCATATATTATGCCTGCAACTGGGGACTGGGTCATTTGTTATATCAACCGTTTTGCTATAGAAAAGGGACGCTCAGACCGAAACAGCTCTTTGATGGTACCTTGTGCCCTGGGAGACATGATTTTCACCCGGTAATGTTATTTTCACGAATTGTGACTAAATTCTGAAAATACCGAAACTATTTTGACTTTTTTCCCCACTAAGGCAAGCACTAAAAATAGAGTTGGTAAGATAGAATAAGAACTTTGTTCTCAACTGGTTGTCAAATGTAGCTGTTTTCATCACACAGAAAGTTCACCCTGTTATTCTGGGTGGAGGTCCTGAGATTCCATTTCTCTTTGTATGAACTAAACGTTGATATAATTGTGTTTATGTGGCTGTCCGTAATCACTTGAGGAGTGATAGAAACACATTGTGAGTTGTGTGCGGTCGTACATCATCAATTGACCAATTTCACTCCATGGTTAACTTAGGTCAAGGAACCAGAGAAAAAGCATCAGTTTGACCTTAAACTTAACCCCGGCACATTTCAGGCACGGCTTTCATTCCGGCCGCAGAGAAGAGACTGCAACATCTGCTCCGAGCAGCTTCCCCTCACCCACTGGTAGAGCTGCTGCGCCTTGCGGAGAACGCACGCTCCAGAGCTGCGAGCCAGAGCCTCGGCTCGCTTTAATCAGCAGCTCGGAAAAAAGGTCCCCCACACATCCCGCTCCCCACCTTGCTCTCAACATTATACATAGGCCTACATCCCAAGCTTGCTTCAATACTTGGCATAAGTCCATTTGCACTCTAGCCATGTATTATAAACGGTGGTTCACCTGGAATATCCAGCTGTTTCAAAGCTGCAGACGTTGCGGTCGTTGAATATAAACCTTCAAAAGGTAATATGAGACTCACCTAAGTTTCACAATCCTCCAAAAACGCTATTTGTAGTTTGTAGACAGAATTTGAGGCGTTACTTCAATACTCCAGAAAGAATGTGAGATCAGATTTTATAAGGGGCGATCAGCATACATGTCAGGTTACCACCCTTAACCCCACCACCCCCACTCACAAATTTGTGGTCATGTTTTGTTTTATCTCTTGTCCGTTGCTAGGTTCCCAAGGTTGGGTTGTGTTGTATTAAACAAAAACAGTTATGCATGCATGTCATAAAAATTTAATATTTGTGATTTCTAATATCGATAATTGCCATATTTATTGTAGTTGGGTGGGATGATGAATAAACAGAAGTGCAGATTTTTGTGGATTTGAAAAGCCGTAAGAACATGAAGAAGCATCACTTCACTCTCGGAAAATCACCTTCTCTTGTCGAGTGAGTTCGTCACCAATCTACGGTCGGTGTTTTATGAAAACTTTAATACTGAAACGGCAGTAACTGTGACATCAGATCGTTATCTTCACATACTGAAGACTTACCTCTGGGACAGGGTGAGAATTAATGAAAATCTTTGATTTCAACAACATGGAGCCCCATCCTGCTCCTGATAATGAATGTCTCCCTTGATTGAGACAATTTTCTGAATTGTCTTATCAGTCACAGAACTGAATTCCCATGGTCCCCCAGATCCACTGACTATTTTAATGGGAACTAGTCAAAGGGAGGATGTTTCAGTTGAAACAAACCACAACTGCTGATTTGAAAGATGCAGTTATTCAGATTATCTCAGGAGTGACGCAAGACATCCATGAGAAAGTAATACGTAACCTGTTGCTGTGTATACTAAATGTATAGAACAGAAGGAAGGTCATATGGAGCACTTGGTTTAAGTACTAAAACTTGAGGATGTTTTAAGACTTAAATAATGAAATGAGTCCGAGTTTTTGTTTTATTCATCTTCTTATTTCACCCCCACCATGTGTGTGTGTGTGTGTATTTCTATATATATATATATATATATATATATATATATATATATATATATATATATATATATATATATATATATATATATATATATATATATATATATATATATGGTAGTAGTGTATGTTTATTTGTTCTCTTATAACTCGAGAACTACGCATCGATTTTCTTTGGCCGTTTCAATTTTTCTGCCGCAATTAATTTATTTTCCGTGTTGTGACTTTTTTGATTCACAACCTGATCAAAATAAGACAAAGACAGACCAGTGGACGTTTACAAAGTTTCTGATTTTAGACGCCCCGAAAAAGGAAGGGCTCCATTGGTCCCAAGGCAGCTGCAGCTAAGCGAAAACACACTAAGAGGCGACAGGAGACTGAAGAGGAGCAAGATGCCAGGCTAAATGAAGAGGCACAGTGGCAACAGCAGCGGCGACAAAATGAGACTGAAGAGGAGCGATCAGCCAGGCTAAATGAACAGGCTCATCGGCAACAACAGCGGCGACCAAATGAGACTGAGGAAGAGTGTGATGCAAGACTTGAGGCAATGCGTCACCACACTGCAGAAGCACGAGCACTGGCCCAGGCACAAGAGCACAACAATGCCAACAGGGTGGCATTCACGTATGACCCGGCTGACCCAACAACACATGCAGACATCGGCCGAATGGACTAAGTCTGCACCCACTGCTCTGCTGACAAGTTCAAGGGAGAGAGCAAGGGTGTGTGCTACAGCGATGGCAAGGTCGTCTTTGAGCCCTCTCCTGCCCTTCCTCCCTTTCTGAAGGAACTTCTCTCAGGTGAAGGTCCCCTCAGCAAGCACTTCCTTGACAACATTCGGACGTATAATGGCAGCTTTGCGATGACGAGCTTCGGGCACAAGGAAGCTGAAGTCCAGGGCTGGAACCCGAGCTTCCGGATCCAAGGTCAAGTGTTCCACCGCATTGGCAGCTTGCACCCACCTGAAGAGGGCCAGCCAAAGTTCCTACAGGTCTACTTCCTGGACTCACACGCCAAGGAGCTGTCTGCTAGGAACTACAGCAGCCTCAAGCCACACATCCTTGAGATGCTCACAAAGTGGTTTCACGAAAATAACCATCTGGTCCATGAGCTCAAGACTGCAAGAGATGTACTTGCAGAAGGAGGCAACTCTGAAGAGCGCCAGATCATCATCAGAGAGAACAAGCAACCGCAAGGAGAGCACACACGCCATTACAACGCCCAGTCTGCACCAGAAGTTGCCATCCTAATGGACAATGAGCCAACAAAACCCAGAGACATTGTCCTCGGACTTCGCGATGGGGCAGTTAAAATGATCAATGAGCTGCATGCATCTTATGATGCACTCCAGTATCCCATTGTGTTCCTATATGGATCAGATGGCTACAGCATCCGTCTGTTGGCCAAGACTGCTACTGGGCGGGATGGACGAAAACTCACAAAGCTGCAGTGCTACAGCGACCACATCATGGCGAGAGAGGGCAACCACAGACTGCAGATGCGACGACTCTTTCAGCAGTTTCTGGTCGATCTCTACTGCAAGATCGAGACAGAGCGACTGGGCTTCATCCGCTGGGAGCAAAAGAACTTGCTTGCTGATGACTACGACAACCTCTGTGACAGCCTCATGAGCACTGATGACGAATGCTGACAACGACAAAGAAATGTGAAATGTGTCCAAATTAAATGTGATATATATGAAGCACCACAATGTACCCCTTTCATATTCCTAGTTTTTTCCCCCGGGCAACGCCGGGTACTCCAGCTCGTGTGTGTGTGTGTGTGTGTGTGTGTGTGTGTGTGTGTGTGTGTGTGTGTGTGTGTGTGTGTGTGTGTGTGTGTGTGTGTGTGTGTGTGTGTGTGTGTGTGTGTGTGTGTGTGTGTGTGTGTACACAGGGTAATGATGATCACACATTTCTCTCTGGAGGACTGTGGGCTGGTGTATAAAGGATGCCATTGGTCACCTCATGGGGTGAAAGTCTATGAAACATACTCATTGTTCTCTTTTTAGTTTGTATTTGGTAGGTGCTCAACCTAATCCCGCTGCATGTCTTAGGTGATGACCTTTGCTTTTCAGAAGTGGTACACACACACACACACACACACACACACACACACACACACACACACACACACACACACACACACACACACACACACACACACACACACACACACACACACACACACACACACACACACGAGGGTGAATACTTCGATACCTGGGAGAGTGCTTTGTTCCACCTTCTGAAACACATATATGGAGATGACAACCAACAACACACACGCTGCATTTACACAACACATTTTCCTCCAAATTATTTGTTCTGCACATTGAAAAATAAAATAATATAACTTTCACGTGTCTTGTATTATTATGAGCAACTTGTTCACGCAACTTTTTGAACTCCCTTCATAGGGACCATCCTGTACCCCCGTAATGACATACTTTCCACGCCAACTTTCCATGCTTGCGCAACGGCTGCCGTTTGCCTGGTGGCCAGTTATTCATGGTGGGGTGCTCTGCTGAGATTTATTTCACTGCTTCATCCACCACCTGCTTGTCTCTTCATGTAATTGACACTTCACTTTGGTAGAACAATGCACCATGCATAGTAACCAGTTGTATGTTCAAAATGGGGCTGTGCTGACTTTTCAATATTCTGAGCAGGTGGAGATGCTCAACCACCAGGTCAGCCTTCAGAGAGCATAAGCCGGCATACGTTGTCAGGGATTGCTATGTCTCTTCAATTGCATCAAACAGCAAGGTTGCGGCAAAAGGTGATAACCCAACTCGCTTCCTCGTAGATCGATGACATGATCGGGTGGGATACTGCGTGGAATGTGGAAGCCATCGAATAATACACAATAAACTTTGGAGAAACCCAGGACAACCTCAAATTCCACAACGATTTTTTGTCCTGATCATGCCAGGTCATCATGACACGGAGACAAGTCTGTTCTCGCCCTGCACCGCCCAACGTCCTGACATTGCCTGTCGATGCTATTTTGGACATTCAGATTACAGGCATCACATCTGCGCCGGTCTCTCATTGCCTCCGAACACATCAGCTGCGACAACGGTGCGATTTGCCGAGGGAGTGCCCCAATGATTTAACACATCATTTTAATCACAGGGAAATGGTGACCACATATTTCTCGACGGAGGACTGTGGGCTAGCGTATAAAGGCTGCTCTAGGTCACCTCATGGGGTGAAGGGGTTTGGTGTTGAAATGTTTGTGTCACACTCATTGCCTTCCTTTTAGTGTGCAAATAGTAGGTGCTCTACTTACTTAATGCAGCTGGATGTCTTATGCGATTACCTTTGCTTTACAGAAGTGGTGACAACTGGTCACATAATAAAAGAGCAGCCACCGTAATAATAATAACAATGAAAACGATTATAATTATAACAACTAAATAGGACTGAGACAAAACAATAACTAACCCCACTTCGACCACATCCACACCATACCACAGTATGTATATATGTATATATATACACACACTGCCAGTCAAAAGTTTTAGAACACCCCCATTTTTCCAGTTTTTACTGAAATTTAAGCAGTTTAATGTTTCAATGTACTCTGAAATTAAAGCACAGAGCAAATAAACAATTGCAGATAAAAAAGAAATCATGGAATCGTTTTGGTGAACAAAATTTAATCTAAAATTTTGACTCATCAAAGTAGCCACCTTTTGCAGATATAACAGCCGAACATACTCGTAGCATCCTTTCTACAATGGAAATCAAATATTGTTCGGAAAGTTCTTCCCAACACTTGCAGAAGTTCCCACAAATGTGTTGCACTTGAGGTTGCTTTGCTTTCACCCTTCTGGTTCTGGGTTTGAAGCGACGGCAGGGTCTTTCAGGGCTCTCTGCTGACGATCACAAGGTTAACTTTCCGGTCATTATCTGTCCCGTTTTAACTGTTTATTTTCTCACCTACATGTTACTGGGTGTTCCTAGTTTGGTTTTGTTTCAAAAATCGTGCTATTTTGCGAGTTTTCGTCAACCTTGTCTTACCGGGATCCTTGAGGCCTACCCATCCTTCCCCTCTTGGTGTATGGTCATTTTTATTTGTATTTTCTTCGCATAACCTTCAATTCCCATCTTCCCCACTTTCCCAACGTCCCCCATCCCTCTCAACTAAACACTCTGTTTCTTGTCGTAAAACCAAAATAAAAAACTACCTTTCTCCTTGCGTACCCATGAGTCCCGATCCTTATTCTGCCTCTTCTTCTTCTTCCTCCTTCTGCTGGCACACCATCTTTATTCAACTTGAGCTGACCCACTCTCACCATTACCTTCACAATTTCTTCCCACAACCTTCCATTCCCAAATCTTACCTATCCTTTAAAAATACATCAAAAATTAATAATTTTCCTGGATCCTTTCAATCTATATATCTCATGTAACCACGTGTGATTCTCCACCCTCTTCCTGATACATTTCATCGACCCAGCAGCTTCACTGCGTTTACCATTCCAAATTCACCACACGCTTCCACGATTTTACTTCAACCTTCCCTTTTTCTGAATGTAATGCAATCCTTATTTAAAATAAATAAATAAATTCACTTTTCCCGATACACCTCCCAGAGCCACGTGCTTCTCCCGTAACCACGTGATCTGTTTACACCCCCTGCGCTTACTGATCCAAATTCACCATTCATCTCACGATTTTTTCTCCAACATTTCCATTCCCTAATCTGATGAAAACTATCTCAAACAATAATAATAATTAAAACGATCTCTTATAATGCTTCATCATCCTCTTTCACAAGTGTGGTACTCTTTATTGTATCATAATGCACAACTCTTCTTCAATTTCAACAGATGGCTCTCAATTCGACCTTTCATTCATACCTTGCCTAAAAAAATCCAACTGTTACAGCGTTTCTTCTCTCCATTCTCTTAATTAGCCTTTATTGCATCCATCAAGAAATGTCTTTAATCGCATTTCCCATTTTCCATTTTCCATTTCCCCAAAAAAGTCAACCCCAGTTTGCAATGAGTGTTCGCTTTAAATCAACCATTCTTTTTTTTCCAACTTCAGTGCCAACTCACCCCTCTCACCCCTCACTCTCAAAGCAACCATCACACTTTTATCCCTCCAAGCCTCCTTCTCACCATTCTCACAAACTTCCCTCTCACCTTTCTCCCTCAACTCTCCCCCCTCACCCTTCTCCCACCATTCACCCCCTTCACTCACCCTTCTCAAAGTTGCCCACCCCCTCTCATCCACAAAGCTGCCTCCTTACCCTGCCCTCTCACCTCCATGTCATCACTCCACCTCCTCAAATCTTCAACGGCCTTCTGCCCCTCTCTTGTCCCCTCTCTCCGCCAGCACCACAGAGCCTTTTCTACTCCTCATCCAGCCCCTCCCCTTGCTATTCTGCAATCTCCCACACTCATTCAACAAATCTCCTTACCTCCCCCCCTCCTCCCTTGTCCCACCCTCCCCCCCCCCCCCTACCCCCTGCACCCAAAGCCTCCTCCCCTCCCTCTTCATTAACAGTGTGGACCTCAAATATCCGGGGCCTTCACTCAAACCTCACAGATCTTTCCATACAAGTTGCCACTGACAAACCCAACATAATCTGCCGAACAGAAACTTTCCTTCCTCAAGATGTCTCCCACTCCCAAGTATCTTTCCCTGGTTACTCCCTCCTCCAATATGACATACCTGAGCCTCATCCTGGTGGAAGACTTGCTCTCTTCATCAAAGACTATTCCTCACTCTCCATGCACTGCCCTCACTCCCCCACACCCCCAGGAATACATCTAGCTATGGCTTCCCTTCCACTCCCACCTTATGTTAAAAGTGTACTGTACCATCCACCAAACATTGATGACTCCATTTACACCTCGTTATCCAAAAACATGGACCAACTTCTATCTTCTCATCCAAACTCTCTCTTCCTCATATGTGGTGACTTTAATTGTCATCATGCCAGTTGGCTAGGTGTGGGTATCTCTCTCACCTGTCATGGCACTTCAGCAAAAGCTTTCTGCGACTTATTGGGACTGACTCAATTGGTCAATTTTCCAAACCGGATCTCAACCAATGGTATGTCATCTCTTCTGGATCTGATTTTGACAAATTTCCATGAAAATATCTGCTGTTCTTCCCCCGCTCCAATCGGTTCTTCTGATCACATGCTTGACAAAGTGGACATCTCTCTGGCTGTTATCAGAGATCCACCTCAGCGCCGTCAAGTCTGGCATTTCACGCAAGCTGACTGGCAGGGTCTCCAAGCAGCCATCAAACTTCTAGACTGGTCTCCCATCACTACTTTCTCCAACATCAACTCATCCTGGGAATTTTTTCAAAGAAACTTGCTCTCCCTCATGCACAGATTTATCCCCTCTCATCTTCAGTTGTCTTACCCTTCCTCCCACCCATGGTTTACTGAAGCTTGTGGCGAGGCAGTTGTCCTGAAACAACTTGCCTTTGCCTCATGGAAAGCAAACCCAACTGAGGGTAATCTCAGTTTCTCCCATAAAGCTCGGAACAAGTGTGTATCTACCCTCACGAGAGTCAGAAAACAACATCTTTCTAAGCTCAAGTCTGAACTCTCAAACCTCTCTCCCTCCTCCAAATCCTGGTGGCATCTAATCAAATCTGTTTCTGGTGTATGCTCCTCCTCCTTCCCCTCCCTTACCTCAAAAGGCTGCACTGCTGATACCACACGTGAAAAGGCTGAATGCTGAAACTCAGTGTTTGCTTCTAAATCTTGTGTCCCAAACCCATTGCTTTCTGTACCTACCTTACCCAGTCTCACCCAACTCTCCCTGGATTCTGTGTCCTTCTCTCCTGACAAGGTGGAGAGCTTGCTGTCAAACCTCGATTCAGATTCTGCAACCGGTCGAGATGGCGTCAGCCCACGTGTCCTAATAACCTGCTCCTCTGCGCTTGCTCACCCTCTCTCTGTTCTATTCACCCTCTCATTTGCTCAAGGTCATCTGCCCTCTGCTTGGAAATCAGCAAACATTGCCTCACTGCATAAAAAAGGTGCAAAAACAGATCCCTGCAACTACAGACCAATCAGACTTCTCCAAATTGTCAGCAAGGTTTTGGAATCCATCATCTCTTCAGACATGAAATCCTTCCTCTTCCACAATGGCTCGATTTCTAATCATCAACTTGGATTCAGACCAAATCACTCTACCCTGGATAAGCTGTTTCTGCTCTCCCAACAATGAATGGAGGTCCCCAATGCCAGACATGAAATCATAGCCATATTCTTAGACATATCGTGTGCTTTTGACATTGTCTGGCACCCTGCCCTACTCTACAAGCGCTCTTCCTATGGTATCCAAGGCCATCTCCACTCATGGCTCGCAGACTTCCTCGCCTGTCACAGTCATCATGTGGCCCCAAATGGAGTTCTTTCATCCCCTCTTCCTGTCCTGGCTGGAGTTCCTCAAGGTCGTGTTCTGGGCCCTGTTCTTTTTCTGGTTTTCATCAATGATCTCTCTGACTCTCTGGAGAATCCTCTTTATCTCTTTGTTGATGACTCCACCCTCTGCTGTACCATCTGTCATCCCTCAGACCGGCAAGCAGCAGCTTCTTCACTCACTACAGATCTGGGTAAAGTCACAAACTGGTCCAACACGTGGAACATGTCTTTCAATCCGGACAAATCTCACACTCTCACTATGTCTCTTCGAAAGGACCCTTTGACAACCCCCACCCCCCCCCCATCCACTCTCTCACAATCCTCTGGAAGAAGTCCTTTCTTTCAAGCTTCTGGGTCTCACTATCTGCCATGATCTTTCCTGGGAAAGCCATATTTCCAACCAGGCCTCCAAAGCCAGTCGCTGACTGGGAATCCTCCGTCATTCAAAGTCCTTCCTTGGCCCACCTGAGCTCCTGACCACATACAAACTTTCATCTGCAACCTGATAGAGTACTGTTCTCCCCTCTGGCCTGCTGCTCCTGCCTCCCACCTTTCTCGGCTTCACACTGTGGAAACCATGGCATTTTGGATCATTGGCATCTCCCTCGATGAGGCTGACTCTAAGGGCCTTTCGCTCTCGCACTGCAGGCTGGTCGGTGGGCTTTCTGTCTTCTCTCTCCTCTCTGGTCTCCCCCCTGCTGTGTCTGCGATTTGTCCCCACCATATTTCCGCAGGGCACTCAAGGTCCGCCAGCAACTCCCTTCTGGTAAAACTACCAAAATCACGAATCACTGCTCACCTTCACTCTTTCATTCCTCTTTTTCCCCGCCTTTGGAATAAACTCTCTCACTATGTTCAATCCCATTCTTCCCTCCAGGCCTTCAAAACAGCTGTTCACCACCACCTCTTGTCGTCCTCCACCCAAATCCTCGATCTTTTCTACCCCCGTTAATCCTCCCCAAACCCACCTCCTTCAAATTCCCTACTTTCCTTCCTGAAAGTCCCTGTAATGTCCATCATGTTTACCATGTGTTCCCCGCCCCATCCCTATCCCTTCCACAGATCTCCGAATGTCTCTGTTCCCCACTGTTTTGTCCCTCCCACTCCCACTCCTCTTGTCTCATGACCCCCTTGCTGTGTGTTGTGTGTTATCTCTCAACGATCCTCAAGAAAGTATACAAAAAAAGTAAAGAAAAACCCTTCTGTCCAGTTCATCCCAAACCAGCTCAATGGCGTTTAAGTCTGGAGACTGTGCTGGCCATTCCATGATTTGAAGCCTCCCGTCTTGTTCTTTTTTTCGATGGTAGTTCTAACACAGCCTGGAGGTATGTTTTGGGTCGTTATCTTGCTGTTGGATGAACCCCTGACCAACTAGGCGTAGACCAGAGGGTATTGCATGGCGCTGCAAAATGCTGTGGTGGCCTTTTTGCTTCAGGGTGCCAGTCACTCTGTGCAAGTCGCCGACTCTGGATCCAGCAAAAGAGCCCCAGATCGTCACGCTTCCTCCTTCATGTTTGACAGTTGGTGTCACACACTGAGGATCCCTCCTTTCGCCTACTCGACTGTGTACACAAACCCTGCGTGATGAACCGAAGATTTCAAATTTTGATTCATTGGTCCATAAGACCTTACAGTTTTCAGTGAGTCCATTGGTGGTGCTTCATGGCCCAGACAAGCCTCGTTTTCTTATTTTGCCATCTTAGCAATGGCTTTCTTCCTGCCACTCGACCTGTCAAACCTGCAGCTGGAAGTCTTCTCTTCACAGTTGAAACTGAAACTTCCTTACTTCAACCAGTGTTAAGCTGTGCTTGAAGCTGCTGTCCTGTGAGCCGCCTATCACGCAAGCTGTTGACTCTCAGAAGCTGTCTTCTGATTGTGTTGTGGCTTTGGGGCTGCCAGATCTCTTCCTGTCAGAGTTTCCTCCAGTTTCCAAGTGCCTTGTGATAGTGTAGGAAACTACTCACTGACACCTTGGCTTGTTTTGCAATTTCTCCAAAGGAAATACCGACACTGTTAAGGGTTATAATGCTCTGTTTGTCTGACATTGTTAATTGTCTTTTTCTCGCCATTATTATAGCAATGTACTACTTCCTGCAGTGCAATATTGTCTAAATAATGCTTCAGAGGGTGCAGCAACACTGTTTGTTCCAACACTGCTTTTATACAGACAGAAGGTTTGTAAGGCCTAAGTCACATTTGGCACGGCGGCCGTAGGGTCTACAAAATCTACGGCCACTAGCAATTATAGGGCGGCCGCAGTATTTCCACGATCACACAATGTAGCAGTCACATATGTTTTTTATTTTTCGGGGAGCCGCACGGGGTATTTAGAAATTGTGGAGACCGAAAACGTGGGGGTGCCGTACGGTATTTGATTTGATGTCGCACGGTGACCTAAGGGCGTCTCTGCGGCAGCCATAGAATTTTCAAGGCAATGCAAGGTAGCCTCAAGGTGCCCGCAAGGCAACCGCAGGGGGGCCCAAAGGCGAACGTGCGGCCAGACGGACGGTAACGAGTGGGTATATATACCAGTTCTTTTTTTTACTGAAATAAAAATATAACAGTTCGGAATATACCAGTATATATAACTGAATATACTATAACTAGAATAAATATAACTGAATATACCAGTTCGGAGTATAGGCAAGCACCTATACTCCGATCTCGAGCGGTAGCGTACGGTGGACGCACGGTCGACGCAGACTGCCACGGAAGCCGTACGTAGGACGCACGGCGGGCATAGGGGAACCGTGCGTCGACCCTGCGTTGCCTGCAGGTAGTCACACAGACCGCAAGGCCACCATACGTTGAACACAGGGACGCCTTAGGACTACCCTACGGCAACCGTGGAAATAGTGCGGCCGCCGTAATTTTTTGGGGGTTGGCAAAATTAATTTTTCATTGATAAGAGCCTATGGCAGCCACACGAATAACGCAAGCCCACTGTACGCCCTGCGTACGGTCAACGTGGAACGCATCTACGTCACAGCTTGGCTTGTCGAATTGCTACGGCGAACGAATAAATGAAAAAAGTTATAACTCGGCGCTATAATTCCACGGCGACCCCTACGGCCTGTAATAGATAGCCATACGGCGTAGGGCCACCCTGAGGCCAGCTCAGAAACTCTGCGGCCGCCGCACGTTTCTGTCAATTCAGGTGGGGTACGGCCGCCGTATCCGAGCCGTAGAGCAAATGTGACTTAGGCCTAACGAATCAACAAAAATTGGGACACCGGCAGCAGTTGTTTGCATCAACTTTCAAAGCTTAATTTACTTCCATTGCTGCAGAACAGCTGTAGTTGCTAACCCATTATTGTTCCCTGAAAAGGGCCTTTTTAACAACTCTGAAATTTACATTATTTTTCAGTTTTTGGAATCTAAACTTTGTTTTGTTAACCTCTGGCAGTTTACCGCTTAGCTTTGTACCATTTCAAGTTATTCAATGGACTTGACCTGCTTAAATTTCAGTAAAAACTGAAAAATGGGGGTGTTCGAAAACTTTTGACCGGTGGTGTAGATTTATATAAATGTATGTATGTATGTATGTATGTATATATATATATATATATATATATATATATATATATATATATATATATATATATATATATATATATATATATATATATATATATATATATATGTATATAGCCTGGTGTTGGCGCAGTGGTTAGGGCAGCGGCTTGGGATCCAAAAGGACCTGAGTTCAAGCCCCGTTGGGCCACTGAATTAATACACCAGGGGGTTGACTCAGCCTGTCATCCTTCCGAGGTCGGCGAAATGAGTACCAGTATACTGGGCCGGTGTATACCCCGGTTAAAATAGGTGTACCATATCCCTGTGTCATAAGAGGCGACCAGGGTTGCGTCAGGAAGGGCATCCGGCGTAAAACATGTGCCAAATCTCTATGCGGATCATACGGATGATCCGCTGTGGCGACCCCTAACGGGAGCAGCCGAAAGAAGAAGAAGAAGATATATATATATATATATATATATATATATATATATATATATATATATATATATGTGTATACGGTACGTACACACACACACGCACGCACGCACACACACACACACACACACACACACACACACACACACACACACACACACACACACACACACACACACACACACACACACACACACACACACACACACACACACACACACACACACACACGCACGCACGCACACACACACACACACACACACACACACACACACACACACACACAACCAGTCCTCGTTTCATGTTGTAGTTACATTCTTAAAAATGTGCAACTTAAACTGAAACGACTATAAACAAATCCAATTTCTCCATAATTAATGCAAACTTGCCAAACCCACGCTCTGCGCTAAGTTTCAAAACTGAAGATTAGTTGGAATGTCAATATATCCAGTGTTCACAATGTGATTTATCGAATTTCTTTATATTCAATGTTTCTTGTTACATTTTTTGTGTCAAATTCACCTTCTGAGGTAGTCAGCTTGTGCAGAAAAGGGTTTTACATTGCAGACGCTGTTTTCTCGGAGTGGCATTACGCCTCTCAGCGGTGACGGTCTGTCGACGACAGACGTAATGATGTCAGCGAATGACCGATAATGTCATGACGTCATTACGCCTCTCAGCGGTGACGGTCTGTCGACGACAGACGTAATGATGTCAGCGAATGACCGATAATGTCATGACGTCATTACGCCTCTCAGCGGTGACTGCACACGTCGCCGTGCAAACTAATGTAAAAATTAGAAAATTGCCAAAAATTCCCAAACCTGTCCGTCTGGCACGATCTCACATAGCCCATGCTGTACATTAGACCACAGAGCACCCGCATGCCGAAAGTGGCGACAATCCATCCGGCAGTTTTTGAGGAGATACGTCAAATTACACGCAGACGTTAACAGAAATAATATATAGGAAAGGGTGGGGAGTGAGGTTTGAGGGGAATTTTTGTTATTGTCAGACAAAAGACATTATTTAAATATGGAGTATATGTTTGAAATAATTTTAAACAAACTATTTTATATCCCACAGTATGGTTTATATACTGGCATTTACAGTATAGTATATACACTGGTATTTTCGTTATGGTTTATTCATCGGTATTTACGGTATAGTTTATTAATCGGTGTTTAGGGTATGGTTTATACATTGGTATTTACAGTATGTTTTTTTTACTGTATCTATTAAAACGAGGAAAAGCATTTGTTTGGTTCTAAATTAGAGGTAAAACGACTTTATAAAAGAATGGTGAACAACTTTAAATGAGAATATTCTCAATACATCAGTGATTTAATAACGAACGAAACAATGTTAACTGGGATGATGTTAAGCGAGGACAACTGTGTGTACAAATATATGTATGTAAATATTGTTGTGGATCTCCGCCACTCCGGCGTGCGGGCGACCGCTTTAAGCTAATTGCGGCTGTGCGCCCACCGACCGTGGCAATCCAGTCGTAGCTTTCGGATCAACGCCAAAATCCAGCTACGGGTGTGTTTTTAACCACACCACAACCTTGTCAATGCTCTTCCCGCACGCTACAGGGTCGATCACTGAATTGTCGATTTACCTAATTATTCGCGCGGTCAGGCTACCGAGAGGTTGTACTTCAACGGGACCTGCTCGGAAACGAGCCGCTAAAGCAGCTCGCTCCGTTTGCGATTGCCGAGCGGTTTATTATCGCCAAGCCCTGTTGGCCCCGATTAGCTTATCGGTGTTAAAAACCAGCTATTTATTCCGAACGCAATTATGGCAGTTCAATGGAAGAAGGGACGCAACGAGCAGGTGTATATTCAAACAATGCGGACATTTATTTTACATACACATATGCAAGCAAGGCAATGAATGGGGGTAAGGGACAAGACACGAGCAAAAAGACCTACAGCCGATGTCTATTACCATTTACATGCACTTAACAACAGTTCTACTTATCGGACAAGGCTTCCATGCAAAACCCCAGAAAAGAAAAGGCCCGGGCTTGTAAGCCTTTAATATTTGCTCGGAGCGGGATGACCGAAGGGACTCCAGGAGACTGAGTAGGCTGCCTTGGAGACGACTCGATGGGTCTTTCGGTCGGCGACCCGCCGTATGTTTCGTCGTCAACACGGCAGTTGATGTCACGGCGGCTCGGTTGGTCCAGGCCTTGCCGTGCGGCCTGGTCGATCGGGCCTGGCCGATGACGCCTCAGAGGAGCGAATGGGCCTTGCTCTTTTGGAGTTGATGCTCTTTTAAGAGCCCGCTCACTCCTCAGCGTCGCTCGGACCGTCTCGGGGCCCGATCACTTCGGACAGTTATGTCTCTGGCTGGCGACTTCTCTCCGGCCGGCGACCTCTCTCCGGCTGGCGACTTCGCTGCTGCCTCCACCGACCCACAACTCTGCACGGCATTGCAGGCTTGACTGGAATCCAGGCTCCAAACTCCGAACTGCAGACTCAACTCCGAACTCCAGAGCTCCGTCCTCAACTCGACTCAACTGGTTTCTCGACGTTTCAGCCCGGCCTTTTATCGGGTTCAGGGGTGGTGTTTGGTCTTTTACCTTCGACCCTTCACCCCAGGCTGGCTCCGCCCCTTTTGTCATTCTGATCCAATCTTTCCATGGAACGCGGACGTGGCAGGAATCACCCTCATAACGCGGCCGTGTTTGAAAACACCCTGCCGCTGCCGAGGAAGCCATCGTTTTTTGTCTTCAGAGATGTCGGCCGCCGGGGATGCCGTCGCTGGTGACAAGATGGCGGCACCGTGGAGATGATGGTGAGGAGATGTTGTTGTTTGTGGAGATGATTGCTGTTGATGAAAAGATGGCGTTGTTTGTAGAGATGATGGTGAGGAGATGTTGTTCAAAATAAAGATAGAAAAGAATAATACTTCCTCAAGATTCACAGCCCGGCACAGGAATAATGTAGTACAGGCATTTTAGCAGAAATATTTGATCAACCTCCCATAAATTGCAACAAAAGCAAACTCAACAGATTTTGATTCCTGGATATGTCCTCAGTGACAGAAAAAAGTCCGAAGGGATCCTCCGGGGGAAAAGTCCTGAAATCATGGAAATCCAATATTGCCGCCACCCAGCTTCGAGGAAAATGAGAAAATTGTAAAGATTGATATTGTTGTGGTTGAGGAAATTCGTAAACCACCATTCAGGTCCTGTAGGTGAGATATCTCTGTAAGTACATGTGTAGTTAGCCCCAAACCCGTTGTTTAGAGGGAATAAATGTGATTCATTCGGGCTGCGACCCTTTAAGATAGCCGTTTTTCTGTTCTGTCTTTATTTTGAACCAACCACGTCTCAACCACCATCACACAACAACCACCAACCGCAACGCCGCTTCACAATAACAACAACGCCAACAGCCACGACCTTTACCTTCACAACTCGCTCTCGCAAACATCGCATCACCACCATTCCAAGCGTCACCGTGGCCATGGACCACCACTTTAAACCCTCCACCACCTTCGCCTCTCCTTCTGCGGCCATTCCCGCACCACTTGTGAACGCCGAGCATCAGGCTGTCCTGGCCTCGTGCGGGACGCGCGCCGAGCCGCGGGTGCAAAAAGCGGCCTTTCCGAGGAGAAGTCGGATCAGGAATGATACACGCCGACTTCCGATCCCTCCAATCATTAAGCGCGGGGCGATTTGGCCCCGCCTCCAGGCGCGTCGGAGTAGAATCGATATATGCAAATTCGAGGATCAGGGGAGGTTCACGCCCACTTTTCCTCCGTCCAATGGGCGAGCGTGGCTCCGCCCCTGAGCCCATCCTGATCCGGAAATTTGCATATGGATTCTCCTGCCGTACTATAAAGCGCCGAGCGCGGGGCGAATTCAGTGAGTTTCTGTTTTGGGCTCGGGCGAGTTGGAGAGGTGTGGCGGCGGCGAAGTGTGGCAGAGGCAGTTTTGTTTTGGGTCGGAAGCAGTTGGAGGCAGTCGGAGTTTTGGGTTCGGGCGAGTTGGAGAGGTGTGGCGGCGGCGGAGTGTGGCAGCAGCAGTCAAGACGGGTCTGGAGGAGAGTCAGTCTGTCGGAGTCGGAGTCTGTCGGGGAGCTGCAGAGAGGTGAAGCCGGGAACGCGGTCGAGGTCGCAGTGGAGTCGCTCGTCGCAGGACCCAAGCAAGCCAGCTATCCTCTTTCCCCAGAGCATGAACAATTCCCCCCTTTCCCCCCCCCTGCGCTGAGATAGTGCGAAAAGGGGGCCCCGTTCCCACCCCATTCCAAGCAGTGCCAACGAAACCCGCGGAGGAGCGCGGAGTCGGGGCACCGCCGCGACATTTTGCGGCTCATCACAAGACGGGTAGGCTCCACGCGGTCTCAGCCCACAGGCCCGTCTGCCCCCATGTCGTTGAGGGTGGCCCTTTTCTTTTACTTTTGAGTATATGTGTTGTCAGCGCCGTTTGTAAAGTAAAACTGTAAGTTTTGCCGTGTGCTCGCGTAGTCGGTAGTAGATCTGCATTGTGTTTCTTTTGTTGCAATTGCTTTTGGTGCATAATTGTTGTAATTGTATATGTGTGCTGTCCATATGCGGCGGAATAAATGTGCCTCATGTTGAACTGTTTTTCCCGTTTCGCTTCGTCTTTTCTTTAATTGAATCTCCATCTTAATTCACGTAAAGGGTTGGTAGTGGGCTAAATACGCCCGATAATTAATCGGAACCGTCGAGGTTGACGATAACACCGCTCGGTTATCCCGATAGTACGGAACGGGTCGCTTAAAGTGGCCCGTGTCCGAAGTCGACCTGCGGCGAGGTGCGATCGCCCGGTCTACCCTCCGTGTGGGTACTTAGGTAGGTCGAATTTGGCGAACAACCCTATCCCACGCGGGGGGCCGATTGGCACGATCGTGGTGAGGCCGAAAGGCCCACCCGTGACTAGTTCCCGGCGTTAGTCCGAGAGGGTCACGACGGAATTGTCCGTCCGGTGGGCGACGTGCCGCGATTCGAGTTACGTGGCCGCTCTCACGCCGGCGGGCGCGAATTCGCAACAATATTTTAATTTGTAAATATATGTTTTTTCTGCATTCTAATTGTTTCTAGTTATGGTCCGTATATTGATATACAAGAATAATTATAAAAAAGTGAAATGTATTGAGGGTAAAATAAAAAATTATAGCTTTTTTGTCCAAAAATGTAAATTTTTTTGTCCCGAAAAAATATATATTTACCCGATACTGATTTTGGCTCCTGGACAAAAAAAAAAAATGAAACGTTGAAGACACAAGATGAAATCAAGTCTCTGGCAATACAATATAATTATGTAAATCACTGAAACATGACAAAATTCACAATTCCACTCGGGGGAATCACATCTGCCTGACGAAGGTTTCGATATGAAAATGAAAATTCGCATTAAACTCAGAAACTACATCCATTATAAACTTACTATAGATGTTGAGAAAAATCAAGCGTATTAAAGTTAGAACTCGACAATGTCGTCATCCTCATCATTGTCACATGGAGTGTTTGTGCAGCCAGAGCCCCTGCAGTTTCCACAAGCTGGAGTGCACTCAATGTTGTGCTTCTTGCATGTAAATCTCATGGTGCTCCATTCAGCCTGGCAGTTGCACCTAATGACACGTAACATCTTTTCAGGAGCTGGAGCTGTTGATGACTGAAGTGGCACAAACCACTCGTCACACTTCTGCCAACCCCAGTCTGTGGAAGAAGTGTGCAAGTCTGACATCTTGAAACGAATCAAAGACCACCTTCAGAAGCATGCCGAGTCTGCAAAGATATCTTCAAGAACTTCAGCGCTCTGGGTTCAGTATATGGACATGCTAGACATTCTACGCAAATACATCTGGGCAGAGCGCACTGGGAAATGGGCTCTACATCTACAGGCCATCCAGGAAATGCTGCCTTACCTGGCAGCCTCGGGCCACAACCTGTATGCCAAATCTGCGAGGGTGTATCTGCAGCAGATGTCCAACCTCAAAACTCAACATCCCAATGTCCAACAACGTTTTGATGAGGGGTTCCATGTGGTTCGACGAAGTGATCGGCTGTGGGCAGGTCTTTCATCGGACCTGATCATCGAACAAGTTCTGATGATAAGTTTGAAGACCAGCGGGGGGCTCACACGAGGGCGAGGAATGACAGAGCAACAACGGCTGGTATGGCTACTATCAATGCCTGCCTGTGCAGAAATAAACCAGGCAATGCAGGAGCTCACAGGTGTGAACTACAACACTGGAGAGCAGAAGAAGGACATGACCAAGGCAAGACAATCTCGTGACTGGAAGGACACTCTATCAGCTCTTCACTATTTACAGGAACGGAATCCGTTCAGTCGTGATCCACGTCTGAGGAACATTGCCACTGGAGTTCATGCACACCCCACCGTCAACGTCGATACAGCACATGCTGCAGGAGCCAAAATATTGAAATATATGGAAAGGAAAACACCTGCCAAGTCCACATTTAAGAGGAAAGACCAAGTTGTCACCCTTGGCATGAAGTCATCTGTCAAGATTGATGGAGAGCAAGTCCAGGTTGACCCACAACTCTTCTTTCAGAGACTGATCACTGTTGCACAGACATCAGAAGAACTGGAGTCGGCCTTCAAATATGAACTGTGCAACTATCCACCAGCCCTCTTTGATTGTTCTCTTCAGCTCTGAGAAGCACACAAGCCAGTCTTTGCTGATGCCATCTGGGATCTTCTTGGATCCGATGTCCCAGCCGATATCCCCAATGATGGGCAAAAATACGTTTTGGATGGCGGGGCACTTGTTCAACGCATTCCATGGTCTCGTGGATCTACATACAGAGACATATGCCACCAGTACACTGATTATGTAACGAAGAAGTACGGAGATGCCATAGTCGTGTTTGATGGTTATGAGAGTACCAACACGAAGGACATGACACATCAGAGATGGTCTAAAGGGAATGCTGGCACGACTGTGACATTTACAGCTGACATGCGTCTCACAATGAAGAAGGAACAGTTTCTTGCCAATAGGCAGAATAAACAGCGATTCATTTTTATGTTGAGTGAAGAGCTTCAGAAGAAGAACTGTGACACACACCATGCCTCAGGGGATGCTGATCTCCTGATTGTACTGAAGGCCGTGCAGTCTGTTACTGTCACCAACACTGTGTTAGTTGGTGATGACACAGACCTCCTCGTCCTCCTATGCTACCATGTAAGCTTAGAATCCCA